>NC_090934.1:807005300-807630300 GCF_040938575.1 Ambystoma mexicanum
TCTGCTATAAAGAGTAGTGTGGCATCTATACATTTGGCTGAAAGCAATATAAAAAGAAAGCCATGTGGGAAAATAAAGGAGGATGTCTCTTTAACCAGAGACTTATATTTAACTTGGACGAGTCAGAACAAGAGGAGAGGAAGAGAGTCCCAGACACAGGGTAAGCCCCTGGACATCATCATGCCTTGTTGAGGTGAGCCAACGCAGATAGCAGACCTTGCTTTTTTCAACGAGATGCAGAAGGCCTGTGCAAGAAACCAGAGGGCTGGTGTGTACAGCCACGAGGAAAACATTACGAGGAGGAATAAGTGAACGATGTAATTGGCGGTGGAATGAGCAAAGAATGGCTAGTGATAACATTCACTAGACCTGGGGACACCTGGGGTGTAGTAAATATTATTAGTACCCAGCGAGAGTCAAGCAGAATGCAACACACATTCTGATTGGCTCTCGCCAGGTCCTTACCGGGCCGAGAATCCTTCGATTCTCGGCTGGGACTCCAGCTGCCTTGTCCTCGACGGGGGGGCATGGCAGCCCCTCAGCCAATGAGGAGGCTCAAAGTGGGGCCATCCCCGCTCCGAGCCTCCCCACGGCTGAGAGGCTGCCTCCGCCCCCCGCTGGGGACTCAGTAAGCTTTTTTTATGTTTTTTTCCTTCCATCCCTCCTCCCTACCCCACCCCACTTACCTTCTTGCTCCTGCGTCCCTGGTAGGGGACGATGGCAGCCTCCAGCAGTGTGGAGACTCCGAGCCTCCACACAGCTGGAGGCTTCCATCGTCCCCTGGCAGGGACGAAGGTACGTTTTTTTTTTTCCTCCTCCCTTCCCCTCCCTCCCGCCCTCCCAACCCCACTTACCTTCTTCTTCTTTTTTTTTCGGAAGCAGACGCGTTGGGAACACTTGTGTTCCCAGCGCGTCCGCTCCCGAAGGCCGCCATGGAAAGAGAAAATGGACTCCCGTTTTCCCATTCCCGGTGGACATTTTCTTTGTCGTTTTTTTTTTTTTTTCTGTCCCGAAACGCCGCGGCTTTTCGGGACAGAAAAAATTTCTGTGGTGCTCTTTTCATTTATTTTCATAATTTGGGTGCAGAGACCACTGCCAATGCCTTTCGGACTGAAACGCTCATCTTCAGGTCATGTTCTGTCTTGCAATAACAACAAAGGCTGGCCCATTGCTGACTATAGAAATGTAGCTTTGTTTGAAAGCTGCTAAAACAAATCTGCTGTACCAATATTCGTGTGGGCTACCTAAAGGTGTTGAAAGAAATGGTAATCCTGTCATAAAGCAAATCAGTCTGATTAATATGAGTTGCACAGAAGTGGTATTCCCCAGTAGTACCAGTGCTGAGGAGACTAACAATGGTGAAATATATTTATTGCGCTTTAGTATAAATTATCATATAGTACTGGCAACCATGAGGGAATGGAGGCATAACCACGATTGCAGATTGTTGGGCAAGACGCCTGAACAATGACACCAAAATTGCCATTGCAAGAAGCGTGAATGCCTTCTAATAACCAGTGCCCATGTATGGCACAAACTCGATGAGGAACCAAAAACGGGAAACGGACGGGCGAGAAGCGAGAGAAAGCTTACCAGAGCAAGAGCCGAGTTCTACAACTTTGCCCTGCATAACGAGAGGTATCAGGGGAACCGGGTAAAGCAGGATGCCGCTGGGGAACCATTATATGTTTGAAGAAACTCAACCCAGTAGTAAGGATGAAAGAGTAAATATAAGACTGTGTAATTTGAACTGTTAAAACCAGAGAAAGCAAATAACAAATAACCCGGTTGGGGAAGATGTGTATGATGTACAGGGAGAAACTCGTCTCAGTCCTGAGGACGAGATATCATTGAAGAAACTGGTTAACAAAAAATGTAGAAAACATTTAAAAGAGATATGTAACCAGCGCAGGTGGGGAGCCAACAGATACTGGAAACAAAAACCCTATGAGTAAGGGAAAATACCCTATGCATTTAGATGTTGAGGAATTAAGAAAGTTCAAAACTCGTAATGAGAAAAAGAAAATAAAAATGGCAAGTGAAAAAGATAAAAGAGCAGATAGCCTAAGAGAGATAATCCTTGACAACGAAACCCTAAACAATGATCAAGCCAAACCCAACTTTAGAAAGCTTGAATTAACAGACTGGGAAGAGTCTGTAAGTGATGCAAGGAACTATTTCAAGGAATGATATTCTAAGTATAGGACCACACAAAGCACAAACCCCACAAGTATTTTTTTTAAAACACAAGAGCTGATAACAGAGACCAATAACAGAGATTATGTTAAGAAATATCTGTACCAAAAAGAAACCTGTATATAAAGAGACTATCAGAAGAGACGAGAAGACCGGGGGAAACACATTCTCTTATTCTATTTCATTTAGGCATATATACTGGTATTTTGGACAGAGGACATTTTTACTTTGGACTTCCTCAGAACAAAAAGAGAGACACCAAGGAAAAACAACACTTCAACTGAAGTAATATGGATCCAGTCTGACCCCGAACTCAAAGACAGTATACCACAAACAAGAGAAAGGGATTCATGAGGTTGTGGCCGGAGGGAACACACCTACTCGACTCCCGATTCACAGTATAAAAGTATCTTTATTTAGTCACTTGAAATACCTCTACACAAATCTCTAAAACGAGTGATAGAAATTCATTATTCAAACACGCTTAGCACTTGAACTTCTTTAAACATTCCCATCTCACACAAAAACAAATCTATAAAACTTTAAAGCAACCCATGTGGGTCTTCCTATTCACAAAGCATGATAGACATCTATGCTGAAGTTAAATAACAACATGAGCACACCCTGATAGTTAGCAAAATATACATGTATTACAGGAAAACTGAATTGTTTGCATCAATGCTCGACATAACATGTCATGTTTCTGTTCATAATGCTCTAAATGCGGAACGTTCATCGGGGGCTGGGATGAAGTGCTCAAATCATTAGAAGGAAGGAAAAAAAAACACTGTTATATGTTTTGCAAGAAATGAACAGTGTTGTCCTGTTCCCATCTGAAACACAAAACCAACACGTGCAATTAATGCCAAGATTTCCAATTAATATTTTAATGACCACCCCAAACCTTGTTCTAATTACTTTAGTGTTTCGGGAGGGGGAAATAGCATATAATTAATGAGCTGTATGATGCTATAAACTGAAGCTGCATCTGCAAGAAAAAGCAGAACAGAAACATGACATGTTAAGTCGGGCACTGATGCAAACAATTCAATGTGCCTGTATTACATGTATATTTTGCTAACTATCAGGATGTGTATATGTTTATTTTTAACTTCAACATAGATGTCTATCATGCTTTGTGAATAGGAAGACCCACACGGGATGCTTTAAAGTTTTATTGATTTGTTTTTGAGTGAGTATGGGAATGTTTGAAGGAGTACATGTGGTAGAAGTGTTTGATTAATTAATTTCTATCACTCGTTTTAGAGATTTTTGTACAAGTATTTCAAGTGATTGAATACATATATTTTTATACTGTGAGTCGGGAGTCTAGTAGGAGTGTTCCCTCTGCACACATCAACACAGATCCAGTTATGTTGGTGGTATATTACTTTGGACATCTGACAAGCATCGTTAGTTCCTTTAGATAGGGAGTGCATTCCCTCTAGCAATAAGGAAAGTTGGGCCTTATTCTTATAATCATGCAGTTATGTTCTAATAAATGAAGAAAGATGCCATGAAGATGCTAGAGACAGATTGTACATTTGAAAATTGATGGTTTATTGATGCTAGTTCCATGTAAGTCAAGTACACATCTTCTATTACAAGTCTGACCTTACAAGGTAAGAGTTGCAAGTAAGTTAACAGAAACATCGACTGGCACATCCACTCCACGGCAGCTGTAGGCCCAACAGACTCTGGCGGAACATTCACTCAGGTTTCATGTATAACATTCTAAGTGACATCACTCAGGCATTTTCACAATTCGCAAGGTGAGATAATGAAACATCTAGGTATTCCTATGGTAAACACTAAAACCTGTATTAGTGTGTGACCTTATTAAATGTAAAAAACTAAGACTGCTCCTGATCTGATCATCTTTTTAAGGTATGTGCATTGGTATTCTGTGATATGAACACATTGAAAATACCAAAATACATTTGAAACAAACCCTAAATACCAAACAATACAGAATTATTAGTGTTTTAGTATTAGAGTAAAGGATTAAAATGGGTGGGTAGTGTATGGAGGGGGTTGGGTGGGGTTATAAACCGATGGAAACCGGGGCCTTCGGGTGGGGGACCCCCTCAAATAAAAAATACAAAATTAAATCTTGTTTCAGTGTTTAGGGATCATTAAACATCTTTTAGTTTTTCATTTATCGTTAAAATCACAGTGACCCATGTCCATCAAGATACTTGTTTCTATACATTCCTCTTCTGTTTACTTACCAGGAAGTATATATAATACGAGAAAGTGGGTTTTAGTCTCCATGAACACACATTTGTCCGAGTGTGAAGCATAGATGGGAAGGAAACCTTGGAACACAATGTGGTGTGATATGTGCAGGAACTCTGTAAAATGAAGTCCCAACTCATGCATAATGCATAAGGCTAATTACATTATGAAAGCAAGTCAGGCCTTGGTCAAAGAATGGTACAACCAGAAGGCAACTCAGCTGGGGCTCCGTATGACATAGCATACAGAGCCATAGCTATTTAAAAATAGGGTTACTGGCTAGAACAGTGCTCTTAAAAAGTCTTACTGTGTTGACCTTGGAATTCCTATGTACCCCAAAAGGGTGCACCATTTGAACATGTTCAAGGGGTATGATACACATGAGGAGGTGTCTGTTCTGATGTTGTTCTATGAGACGAAGGATAGAAAGAGAAAGCAAGTGCCAACCTGATCTCCTAGAAGGCAGGCCGACAGATCGCTCAGTAGAAGGTTCAAAACTCCACAACTGCCAACTGGGTAACAATGATACTGTGAGGTTTTGGTTCAACAGTACACCCTCTTCCTCTTCCAGGATCCAGGACACACATCCTCTTGCAAACGAAATTTAAACCCCAAAGACAGCAAACCTGCCAAAAACATTATTTACAGGAAGTAAGCAAAGTAGTGGTATTACATCAAGGCTGAAGTTGCTAAGATGTTTCACCTAGGGTTGATTGAACTCACTCATAGTACATGTCCTGGTCCTTTAATTTGGTTCTTGAACCAATGAACAACAACATAAGATTTTGCATGGACTGAAACAGGCCCAGTACTGTCACCCATACACATACACATTCTTTAACATGAGCATATGAGTTTGCGGATAAAATAAAGGCAACTCAGTTTCTCAATACCTTTGACTTTGTCACTGTTTATAACACGGCACACTCCAGCCAGGGACTCCTTCAACAACAACAAATGTGGTATACAATGAAAATCTTTTTATTTTTAATATACTATGGATTCTTTTTAAGTAGACCTCCAACCCGTCTCGCACCCAACCTCCACAAACACCCCGTGTCACAATGGACTAGGAACCAGGCTGGTGTGTATCAATAAGATATTTATTAATGTATGATTTAATGAAAAAGAAAAACAATCAATATACAGCAGCCACCAAGGTTGTGGAAACACAAATGCAATGATCTCTACAGAATCATTAGATGAAGATATCCTATTACAATGTGCACAGTTCTTTAATGGCAAAACAGGAAAAAATTTTAAAAAATTACAAAGGGATCACATCAGCTAAACTTGATTCCTTTGAATGAAAGGCAAAGAGTAGGAATAGAGAGAGAAAATCAAATTTGGGGTAACGTCCACCACCTCAAGTTGGGAAGCTAGCAAAGAAAGTGAAAACCTGTTTTTGGAGCAAAATGGCAGAATGGGATTTTTATTAGTATTAACAAATGCTAGGTAACAGCATGAAAGGAAATGTGTATTGTTTATTCTTTAGGAGATTGGGAAAGTGTGTATAATACTAATCAGAACACCAGGACAAAATATAGAAAGGAAGTGGGAAAATCGGTTTTGGGAGAAAAGCAAATACAAAAGGGACAAACACAGTGGAAAATGGAAATTCGTTTACACTGTGTTTACTATGATAGGCAGCACAGGGAAGGGGTTTAGCTTAAAATAGAAAAATTGCTTTTCAACGATTGAGGCACATAACAGACTTCTCGGCAAAAAGGATTGCTAACAATGGAACAACAGTTTGGGGTTTAATAAGGCATATGCACATAGGAATTTGTTTGGTAATGCACACAATACACAGAAACATTTGGTTTTCAGTTACAAGGAGACTAATTCTATTGAGGTAACATTTTACTGACTGTAATAATTAAATAGAACACCAGGGACATGATGGTTTAATTTACACTTCAACAATTTTGAACCGTGAATTTCAATGGGGAAATTAATTGATTTACTTAAGAAAAATAATAAATATTTATACAGACAAAGGGGATCTGCTAACATGAACAGGCTAATAATAGATTCTTCTACGGGAAGAAGACTGGATTACACTGCCAAGTTGGGGTTTTTGTCGGGGTTTTCAATGGGGGAAATATTGGAGGCAATATTGCAATAATGAAGGTCTTATGCAATACAGGGCTAGGGTATATGCTACTTACTAAGCAAGCCTTGGTTTATGATTCAAGAAAGCCAGCTGGATCTCAGGACACTCTGGACAGCTTCGGCAAGGGGTATGGTCACTTCACTCTCAAAGTTGGTAATGTTCAGCCACCTTCTCTCCATCCTCCTTCACTCCATCCTCCTTCTCCTGTCTCCCTGGATTTCTGTGTGTCTCTCACCTAGTACAGCCCCCCCCCTTATATAGCATGAATGACATCACTAACTTTACAATCTAGGGGGAGTACCCTGTAATTATCCCTGACGCTTGGATAGGAAAGTTTACCATTTGTATCTCCACTCCGTGGAATGATTGGTTCGAGGGACAGAGAGCAGCATCTGTCTGTTTGCATGTATTACAATTCTTTGTTCTCATTACCACTTTTTGGCAAAAACCAGTTATGTCTCATAACGTCATAATTGTATTAGCCCCTGTCATATGAAACAGATATTCAGTTTAAGCTGGTCACAGGGAATTAGGTAAGCCCATCGCCAACTCTGTATGAGCTAGCATGACCCTTTGGCACATTTTTGTCATTTTCATAAAATATACAATAGTTATGACTCTGCAAATGATCAAGCATCTTCCTAATTTAATTTCCCATCATTTCAACAACTTTCCCATTTGTTACATGTTCAGATCAGCCAGAAACTAGTCTTAACTGGCCATTTCAGTCCCCAAAGTCCTATGTAAATGCAATTTCTCTCTTTAAAACTGCCAGGAAATTACATGAAAAAATACTATGAAATGAAATTAATGTTCATTCTGATTTCTGCGAAAAAAGCCTAAAATGAAATCAGTCTTTTAATGTCAATTGGGAGTGTTGGTCCCCCCTGTGGGAGGACCGCTTCATCCCCCACAGCCATCTGTCTTCCTCTGGGCTCAGCCGGTAAACCGAACATTTTATATTAGTCCCTTTGAACTTTGCAGTTTGCACTTTGAGGTGGGTGCAAGAAAGGTTCACACCTCCTGGTCAAGCTTTAGCCGCACTTTGCCTTCTTTGAAATCTCTGGGCGCCTACCTTCATGTCCGGCAGTGCAGGGAATTATGATGCCCTGAGCAGCATCACATTTTATTGCCGGATGGTTCACTAGAGGCTTTTAATTGTGAAGTTTCTTGCTTCAGCCCAAACAGTTTTTTTCCTGTAGTAAGTGTCTCTTCAAAGGTGACTGGAGTTTTGTGGGTTGGAACATAATGTACATTTGCTTCAGTCAAACTCCCCACAACATATTTCCCTGACATTTTCTGCGTGAGCAGTACTATCTTTCCACTGTGGCATTTTAAAGTCATTTTTCTTTTCTTTTCACACGTGTGCAGGCTTTTTGCTTCTAATGTTTAAAATCCTGTCTTGCAGGTCACAGGATTTATTTATTTCTCCTTTTTGAGCATGTTTGCATTTGCTGTTGGTCCTTTGATAATGAGATGTAGGCCCCCTTCCCCATGGTTCTTTAATTTGGCATGAACAAAAGAAAAAGCCAAGCCATTTTTTGTTAGAAGTATTAAAAGGGCTGCTGTTCAAGTAAAAGGGAAGCAAAAGCCGTTTCTGGTTGTAGTGTTGAAATTCTTGTCCCTCAGCCCCTCATGTGAATTAAAAGTAAATCAAGGCCGTTTTTGAATGCAGTGTATTACTTCTTGTCATTCAGGTGAAATAAAAGCAAAGCAGGGCCGTTTTTGTTTATAGTGTTCCAATGCTTGCCACTCATGTGCCATAAAAGCAAAACAGGACCGTTTTTGCTTGCAGTGTTCAATGCTTGCCACTCATGTGAAATAAAAGCAAAGCAGGCCATTTTGTGTGGCAATGTATAAATGCAGCTTTTCAGGTGAAAGGGATTTCTGTTTGGGGCCTTTACATGCATCCCACTGATCCCTCCTGCTCTTCCATGACTTTTGGTTTGGAAGAGTAGGTCAGAGTCTGGTTTCATTCGGCATAATTTTCCTACATCTGTATGCCCTTCCATCTCTGAGTTTGGGGGTATTGTATAGCACCCCCTTTTCTTCCTTCTTTTCCAGGTCCCTGGGCTTTTCCTCTCCAGGCAGGAATTTTAAGTTCTCAAATAGAAGATAAAAAAAACAGGCTTCAGTACTTTTTCCAAACATGTTTCCCGGAAGATCAACAATGACAACAACTTGCAATTTTCATATGACATTATTTTTGTGTAATACACAGTTTTTCTTTTTTTTCATTTATACACTAACACCAAGTAAATTACTCCCTGCTATATAGATATACACCTGAATATAAATATTTCTGTCTGCTTTTTCCCTCTTCCTTTTTCATTCTTCAGATGGTTCCTCAGCTAGACTTTCATCTGGCTCATCAATCAGTCATGAAGCGTGTCTGGATGACAGCTTATCAACTGATTGATGTGGACCCATTTCTCTTCTGTCTGTTCTCCTTTGGGGATGCTGCTCTTATAGGCAACAGGTGAGATTTTTTCAACAACTTCAAAGGGGCCGTGCCAGTAGGGGAGGACCTTCCATTCTTTTATCTGGTTCCTCTGAAAATTGTACAAGTAGACCCTGTCTCCTACTTGATATTCTTTTTTAGTAGTCTTGAAATCGTAGTGGGTTTTCATCCCCTCTGTCAATTTTTCAAGATTCTGCTGAGCGTACGCAAAAGCATGCTGAAGGTGTTTTCTCAGATTCTCGTGGACACGTTAATCAGTGTCTGCTCTTGTGCTCATAGAGCAGATGCTGGGGTAGCATCATTTTCTCATCCAGTCATTAGCTCAAATGGAGACATTTGGTCGCATAACATGGTGTAGACTTGATGGCCATCAGGACAAGCATTAGTCGGATGTCCCAACTAGGCCCAGCGTCAACCAAAAACTTCTTAAGAATGCTCACAATCATTTTATTTTATCTATCAACTCCACCACTTGAGGCTGGGTGGTAGGCAATATGGAGTTTTCTCTTTACCTAACTATCTCCCACATCTTTGTCATCACCTCGCTGATGAAGTGACTTCCTTAGTCCGACTCAATCCTTTGGGGAAGGCTGAAACGTGAGAAGATGTAGTTGATCATCAGGGCAGCTGCTGTTTCTGCCTTGCAATGTGGGGCCGGGAGGCATTGCACCCATTTGGTAAACAAGCATGCTACTGTTAACATGTATTTTGTTCCTCTAGAGGAGCGAATCACAGGCCCGATGAAATCTACTTGTAAATCTGACCAAGGCTGTGTCAGTCCCCTTTTCTGAAGGGGAGCTCGGTTTTTGAGTAAAATTGGCTGAAATTGTGAACACACAAGACACTCCTTCAAACATTGGTCGAGGTCCTGACCCATGTCTGGCCACTATGCAATCTCTCGCAAGATTTCTAAGGTAGTATGAAACCCCTGATGACCGGCTGGGGCCACGTCATGGGTGTGACTTAGCATCAGGCTTCGGAATGAGGTAGGTACCACCCACTGGTCACATCCAGAGATTGATCTCCTTACCAACAAACCGTCTTGTATTCAGAACATTTTGGGAAACTGCATCAACACCCGGAGATCCTCTTTCCTGATGTACTTTCCTGAGGTAATCGGTGTCCGTCAGAGGAAAGTTCCGGGGTCCTCAATGTGTTGGTAACATTTCCCAATAATCAATACTTATGCCATGGTCAAATCAGCATCTCTGGTCTCCTTACTCCACTGGGAAGTTGAGAGTTAATTTTGGGCAAGTGTTTGGGACCTGGTGACAGCAGTGACCTGAATTTCCCCCAACAGGGACTCAATCTCAAGGAGATCCCCATGGATGGCTCTGGTTTTGGCCAACTGGTCAGCCAGGTCATTTCTGGTTCTGTTTGATCCCTCTAATCTGAAATGACCATTGATCTTCTTCCAGTAGATGGTCATCTCATTGGAGGTGACCAGACCATCAATGGATTGTATTAGTTTGCCATGCTTGAGTGGTTTATTGTTTGCACACAGCATGCCTCTGGTTTTGCAATTAATCAGGTGCTCCACAAACCCATTCCGGACATAATCTGAATCAGTGATTATGACCAGTTTGTGGAGTTGGTGTTACATTACAGTGAGGATGGCCTGATGAACTGCCATCAACTCCGCCACCTGACTACTTCAGGGACCGATCTTGTATCCGGCGGAGGGCTCCAGGGCATCACTCACCCAGGCATTTCCAACACCGGACACCAGTTCCTTTTCCCCATTGTTATCAACATGGTAGGAGCACCCATCAACATAAACTGTGGGCATCCCCTATCACGTGTCTTCTTCATAGACTTGGTGCAGTGAATTCAGGTACGCCTCCATGCTGTCTTGTGTTTTTAGACTTTCGTCCTCGAGACCATTTTCCCTAGCACAATTATGCTAGTCAGCCAAACCTTGCGCTAGGGAACTCTTCTTGTTTTGGCCATATCTGGCCTCCACAGGAAAGTGTTGCATGGACAGAATCCAGGAAGTAATTTTGGAATTACTCAAATTCCCTGCCCGGATTCTGACACATTGGAGATATTGCAAAGGCTGGTGAGGAGGTTTGACAATGATGTGCTCCCCCTGGATGAACGGGCAGTCATTTTTCAATGCCCACACTGTTGCCAGGAGTACCTTCTCACAATCGTTGAATTTTTCCTCCACGCAGTATAAAGTCTTACTAGCATAGGAGATTACTTTATTAACCTTGTCATGCTTCTGGTATAATACTGCTGTTAAGCACGTATTTGAGAACACTGTCTCCAAGAAGAAGTCCTTGTTTTTGATGGGGTAAGCTAGACAAGGCACTTGCGAGAAGCTTCTCTTCAGTTGTTTCCCTGTCTCGGCTTGCTCTGGACCCCAATCCCACTTGACACCGGCCTTTAATAAATGGACATGGGGTCTCGTGACCTCTGCATAGTCCTCTATGAACTTTCTACTGTAATTAGTCAGTCCAAGAAGGCTCCTTAGTTCACGCAGAGTTGTGGGGTCTTCAATTTTAGTAATGCTTCCACCTGTTTTACCTGGGAACAAACACCCTCAGGGGTGATTTCATGCCTTAAGAAGTTCATGTGGGTCCTACACCACTGGGCCTTCTGGAAGGACAGTTTCGCTCTGGCTTCATTCAACTGGGTCAGAACATAGCAGATGTCCACTATATGTTCCTCCACGGTTGAGCTTTTAATTAGGACATCATCCACATAGGTCAGGTTTCCCCTTTCACCCAAGCCGGGCATGGCCTTGTGCAGAAAGATGTTAAATTCATTGCTGGAGTTTATATGTCCAAAGGGAGTTCAGGTCCACGTGGGCTGCTGCCCATCGAAGGTAAAGCATAGCTTGTACTGGTCTTCCCTACTCACGGGTACTGTCCAGTATCCATTGGTCGGGTCAATGGCGATATACACCTTTGACCCTTGGATCTTGGCCAGTCCCTTGTCAATGTAGGGAAGAGGCCCTCGGGACATGTGGACCCATTTGTTAGTCTCCCTAAGGTCTGAGCATAGTCTCCTTTGGACATCAGGTTTTAGTATCCCTAGTACCGGATTGTTAAAGGTACTGTAAACTGGACAAATTATCTCACAGAACTCTAGGTTCTTTATTATTTCTGTGAGTGACTCCATAGATGTGAGAGGCAACCGATATTGCTTCACAAATACGGGAGTCATCCCCAGGTCCATGGGAATAGATGTAGAATGTATCTCGGTGCGACCACAGTCGTACAAGTCCACAGCAAAGATTTCTTGAAAATCTAAAAACACCTGCTTCAGCTTTTGCTTTAGCTCCTCGGTCTCACAGGCATCAGCAAGGTTGACTCGTTCTTCAACCATCTGCCTCAATCCTGGAAAGACCTTGTGTTTTGTAATCTCTGCGGTATCCTCCAGCTGCGTGGAGAGATGTCTGGTTATGGTGTTGGCCTCGACATGAGGTTTCAGTTAGGAGAGGCAGTCACTGTGGACCTGGAATATAACCTCTTCCCCTCGTAAGGGCAGGAAGAGTACACCAAGAAATTCCCCCCTCACCGGGTGAAGATATTTTTGGGCGGTAAGTCATTGGGCCTCATTACGAGTCCGGCTGTGCCGGAAAAACCAGAAGGCTTCTGCCGGACCAAAATACCATTCCACCTCCGTGATTGCTGGAATCACCGGGGCATTACAATCACGGTGACCCGGTTATTCCGGAGGCGGAATTCCGTAAATCCCCATTCCCATGGGATCCCATAGGACTCCATGGGGATGGGGACAATCGAAACGCCGGTTCTGTCTATGACAGAGCCAGTGTTTCCATTTCTGCCTGCCGGCGGGTGGCGTTACCCCCGCCAGGTCAGACCTGGCGGGAGTGACACCTCCCGCCTGAAGAACTCAGAATTATCTGGTCCAGAAACAACAGTGGCGGATTTACTGCCACCGTTGTTTCCGGACCAGCTGACTCATAATGAGGCCCATTGTCACAGTCGTAGCGATAATTGGGGATCTGTCCCATGATTTCATACCCTAAGTCAATGGAGAAATTTTGGGCATCAATTGCCATTCCAATAAAGTTGTCTGTGCCCAGAGTGATACTCCTAGGGTTGCTGTTATCCACCAACATGGGAATGGTGTTGTGTTCTAAGTCAACTAATGGTGTTGGGTTGAAACCCAACCCCTGCTGTTTGAGATGATGATTTAAATGTACTTAAGTGTCCGTTTTTTTGAGTTTCTGTTCTCTCTTAATTTTCAGGGGGATTAGGAATTGTCAGGTCAATCCTGGGATAGTGACCTCTTCTCCAGTTTGAATTTCAACTGCATATGGTAGCAATTGAGCTGACCGAAATGCCTTTTCAGGATTGTCAAAGCCCATTGGGTTACCTCCAGATGGGACCAGACTGTAAGGAATGACATCCAAATTAATTGTGAATCGATTGAAAATGTCACTGCCTAAGTAGAAGGCAGAGGGGACATCTCGCACGACCCAACAATTAAGCTGTATGCTGTTATCAACAATGGACATTTTTAGCATGCACTTGCTAGGCAGGAGATGTTTGGAATTGGGAGTTTCCAGACCCATTTCCCACGTATCAATCAATTTAAATGTGGGAATGGGCTCATCTTTTGGGAGTTTCCAGAATAACACTCTGCTGATGAAGCTTTCCACATTATTCAGGCATACTCTGGCGAGAACAGGCTCCCCCCTCATTTACCTGAATGGGGAGAAACAGCTGTTCACCCTTCTTCTGAATATCAGCCAAGCTTTGAGCTGGTTTTTCATCACTTTTTATAATGTGGTTTGTGTTCTCAAATTGTGGATCAGTATAACCGTTCAGGGTATTTCCTTCCAGTGTGGAATGCCACTTAAAACTGGAAGGAAGGTTGATTTTCAGGTTCCCCTCACCAGTTTGTTCTCCTACAGCAATTACAGTCATGTTGGGGACTTGATTATTGCGAAAATCGAACTCAATTTTGTCACACCGCCGCGGAACCATATGGCATGTGCCATTTAGACTTACATAGCTGGTGCTCTGTTTTCCTTTTATTGGCCGGTTAGTCTGGGTCTAGAGGACCTTGTTCACACAGTCTATTAGTGGTGACAACTTCTGAAGGAGGTAATTCCTTAAGAGACAGGGTGTTCCCTCTGGAGTAACAACTATAACCAGGTGTTTCACCTTGTGTCACCCAATTTTGATCACCAAATCCGCAGTCCCCTCGACCTATCTTCTTTCTCCTCAAGGGGGCAAAGAAAATGTGCATTTTGGGCTAGCTCGGCAGTTAATTTCTTTATTTTGGACTCCGACACCGTGGGAACTTGGGCGGTTTTCTGTGTCAGAGTTCAGGAATCTGTAAATAAAATTTGGCATTATGAGATTTGGGGGATTTGGGAATACACTTTTTCCCCTGATTCTGTGCTGTCCTCCTTTTCCTGGACACAGTCACTTGAACCGGTTTGGGGGGAGGATCACTCAATTATTTCTGAGTTCTCTGGATGACATTTCTGGGGTTTAGGGATAGGCGGTTCAGGTCGGTCCTCATACTGACCCAGCCTAGGTTAGGGCCCTCTGGGTCATGGATTTCAGAGCCATCAGGATGACATTTTTGGGGTTCAGGGATTTGTGGTTCTGGATAAGTCCCCATATGTAACTAGTCTAAGTTAGGGTCTTTTCGGTCATGGATCTCAGAGGCATCGGGGTTACATTTTTGGGGTTCAAGGATTTGTGGTTCTGGGTCAATCCTCATACTTACCAAGTCTAAGTTATGGTCTTTTGGGACCCATTTTCCTTTGGGAGAAATCCCCTCATCCTTGACAGAGAAGATGTTCTTCCCAGAATCCTCCAGGGTTTTTTCCCCTTCAAACTGGAGGATGCTGACTTCCTCCACAAAAGTGGTCTTATTTTCCCCTTGATTTCACCTACTTACCGTCTGTTCCCTAGGTTGCAGCTTTTCGGGGGTAGGAGATTTGGGTTCAGGTTCAGAGGTTTCTATGGCTTTTCACGGGTGAGGAAGGAAGCTTCCTATAGGGCTTTGCATTCCCCTTCCTCCTCAGCCTCCTCATCTGGAACCTGCTTGCTGTTGGGGTTTTCTTCCTGTCATTGTTCCGGGGTGCCAGATCCTGGGTTTTAGCTGTTATGGGCAGATATGTTCATTTGAGGGCTATGCTGAGCCCTCAACATGTGACTCAGGTCTTGGGCCAAGCTCTGGACCTGGTGCTCCATTTGTGACACCCTCTCTAACTGATACAAGGGTATGGGTCAACACTTTGCTGCTTTCAGAAAGGGTAACTGTCCCTTCTCCCAGAGTAACTTTTATATGGAAGGTTTCCCTGGTAGCCCTTCATTCTTGGTTTTCCTTCTACCTGATCTGGTGGTCTAGACTCCTGAAAGTGGGGAGAGAAAGAAGGGTTGTTCTGAATGTTGGGGTTTTGAGGGTATCTGGGGAAGAAACTTAAACTAGAGGGTGGAAGATTACTACCCTCCTGATGGAAGTTTAGAGGGAAGTTCCCTGGGGCCGTACTCACCTGATTGGATCCCGCCTGACCCTGGGGAGTCCATACGTACCCCAAGATGGGTCTATTCCCCTTGTACCTCAGGCTGATGTAGGTTGCAGAGTCAGGTGACCCATTTGTGGGGTACCCTGCCTAGCTACCACCTGTTTGGGACTGGTCAGAGGGTCTTCTCTGCCTCTGATTTGGTTGGTTAGCGGAGGTGTATTTTTAGGCCACAGATGGGGGAAATCTTCACCTTCGCCACCTTGGCAGCAGCAGGGGTGTTGGTTGGTTTGGGATTTTTGGGGGAATTCTTATTTTCTACCGGCTTTTGGACCACATAGTTCTTGGTAGCTTGCTCTATTACCCAGTCCAGGGTCCTTTCTTCGTGGAAGTCCCTACCCAGTTGTGTCTTAATATACTTAGGGAGTGCATGGAAATAGGTATTGATGAATTCCCCACTGTTCATGCACACCCGCCTAGTGATTTGTGCAACTGCCCGATTCAATTCTTGAACACATTCTTCACACTGCAGGTTGCAGGCAGCCTTGGGAGCCTCCTGGGGGTTTTGGTGCACTGACAAGTGCTTCAAGATAGCCACCTTGTAGGTAGACTACCATGAATGATTCTGATCCTCAAGCCCAGCAAAGAAGGTGGAGTATTCTGGGGAGAATGTCCATTTGGCAAACTCCATAAAATTCTGATCATTTTTAATGACAAATGACGTCATCATCTGGTCATTAAGCTCCAGATGCTCCCAGACTGAGTAGTTGGCATTTTTGGGGTAAAGGGTCATGTTTCTAAAAGCTTTTATTTGTCAAAGTTCTCTTTTGTTTGGCAAACTTCTTTTCCCGCTTCACCTTAGCCCATTTGCCCTCAGACTTAGAGGTGCTGCTATTTGAAGTGCCTATCCTCTAGACGCTCCCTGTTTCTTGGAGACTGAGAGTCTCTCCCTGAATGACGGGGCCTAATCTCTTCTCCCCTTTCGTATTGTGGGCTCTCTGGCTCACTTCACTTGGACTCCCTCTTTTGCACAGGGGAGTACTCATCCGACTCCTCCCTTCTTCCGGGGTGTTTGGAGAACTCCCCCCACCTCCCTGATTGGGTGGAGGTTTTCAGGATACGCTTTTGGGTCCTAAACTCAGACTCCTTTTTATCTGCAAAAGTGGACTAGGTGGTCCCTTTTTAGATGATGTTTCTGCCAGTATAACTCTGTGATCTTCTCTTCATTTGAGTCCTACTGGTTAGATACATTGGACAAGATATTTTTGGATCTAAGCAGTGATGCATGTCCATCAATCACTGATGGACGCTGGCCTGCATGCTCACTCATGCTAGGCCTAATTGAGTCTGGCTGCCTCATGGTACCCAGTTCTTGTGAACTGGTGGACATGAATTTAGCAGTGCCTTGTGCATACAAGAGGGCCAGAGGGCCTTACACCATGATTAGGTATTGCGCTGTCACTCTCTAACTGTTGAGGGTTCCTCAAGTCCTTATTAATCCTAGCACACTCCTTTCCTAACCACATTTCTCTTTCTAAGCCCCAATTTCTTGATAGTATGAAAAGGGCTGAGCTTTGTGCTCTGATATCAGGGCTTGACTGACTTCTATGACCTTCCTTTGTGCTACTACTTGGCTCTGGAGTCCCCTGTTCTCATCACCAAGGGCCCATTTTCTTTCTGTGCTTCTTGTATTGTCTGGAAATACTCAGACTATTTCTGTTGCGGAAGGCCCATCTCCTCACTCTGTGCATTTTTGGCCTGTATTGTCTGCTTTAGATCAAATTATATTAGCCTCATATGTCCAATCAATTTTTCATACTCTGATTTTCCTGAAGACCTGACCCTCCATTCTCCAGGTCTGCCTTTAACTGGCACACTTCCTGGCGGCACAGGACATCTTTTTCCTGACACAGGCTGCTACTGAGGGGATCGCTCTGTTGTTTTATAGCACCCATCTTCTGGCGCTCTTGGTCAAAATCTGCTTCGCAATGGACCTCCTTTATAGTCCACTGATTATTCTTCTCTTTCAAATGCTTAATCTGCTTTTGATATGCAATCATATCCTCTAAGCAGGCTCTATTTTATGTCACTTGTTGGTTCAATTTTAGTTGACTCTCTTCCAGAGAGTCAACCCTTTCCTGGCACTCCTCTTTCAGTGCAATTGGACCTCCTGTTCTGAATTAGTTTGTTGCTGAACTTTCAGCTCCTCCTTGAGCCGCTGAATGAGGTTTCCTAATTCTAACTCATAAGTTTGGCTCTCTCCCACTTTCTCCTCTACCTGACTTAACTCCCCTTTTACTTGCTCCAATAACTCAGATTGATTCTGCCCAGAGGTTACACTCTCTTGATTCCATTCTTCCATACTTATCATATGGAAGTACATGTATGCAGTGAGTTGGACCATCTTAATTTGCTCATCTTTGATGTTCTGAGTCATATAGAACTCGGTCAGGGCTTGATGTAACAGGCCACTGTCCTGCCACACATCCATATTTATAGAGGGCACATGTTACATCATACTAGATAGCCAGGCTTCATGTTTTTTTCTGCCCATTCCTCTCTAATGAACAATTTGGATAAGAGATGTTGTCTTGCCATGTTAATTTCCACTGTGCTCATTATGAAGAGTGTTATGTACCTGCTGGTTTATATATGCAAGGACAACATCTTCACCCGGCTCCTGCCTAGTTTATGGTTACAATATGTTGTTATGAGACACAGCCCTAATACCTACGGTCCAGGTTTTTGGATGGCGCATTTACCTTCCTTTTTTTTTAATTTTTTTTTTAAAACTTTATTTTTGGGTTTTGATACACACATACAATAACGACCTTTGGTGATAGGTCAAAACAACATAACAACATACAGCGATATTGCGTTCATTACACTTACAATGCATTTTCACAAGTTCTGAGGTCACCTTGCAATGGTTCAGAGGGTCTCTAAGACAAAGTGCTCTGCTGAGGGTCATGAAGATTGATCGGGGTCGAGCTCATAGCTGTGTCTTGGATTGTGGGTGGAGATTTAGAGGTGAGGACATCAGGTGTAGAGAGTAAATATTCAATGTAGGGAGCCCATATATCCGGGGGGCGTGCGTGTAGAGGGAGAGTCCGTAGAAACTCGGCATCCATGTCTTGACAGTACAGGATGTCGCTCTTCCACGCTGCCAGTGAGGGAAGGGGGCCGCGACCCCAGGTCAAGGCAATTCTTCTGCGGGCGAGCACCAGGAACAGAGAGGCGAGCCTTCTCCCGGGAGCCCGCAGGTGTTTGGTCATGCTCAGGAGGGCTATGGTCGGTTGCGGGGCAATCGTTTCACCGATCACATCACTCGTGTGCTGTAGGACCGCAGACCAAAAACGGGCCACGCCCGGGCACTGCCATGCGAGGTGAACAAAGTCAGCGTCTGGAAAAGCGCATCTCTCACAGTGATCGGAGGCGTCAGGGTGATGACGTCGCCTCTTTTGGAGAGTGTAATATGTTTGATGGATGAAGTTGAAGTGTATCTGCTTATATCGAGTGTTTAAAGCTACTTTTTGAGTTTGTTGGAGAATGTAGGACCATTCCACATCGGGTATCGTGACATGGAGGGCTCTTTCCCAGCGCTGTTTGGCATTGACAGCGGGTGTCGTAGTGTCAGCCAGCAGTAATCGATATATCGTGGAAACCAGCCGCCCCTCTCCCCTTGCTTGTATCACCCTGTGCAGGAGGGTCCACGTTGGGGGTTGCTTAGGGAATGATGGGAGGATGGCCTGCAGGGTGTGCCGTAGCCTGAAATAGAGAAAAATGTCAAGCGAGGTGTTGCCCCCTCTCTCCCTGATCGCCTGCGGCGTTATGAACATGCCCTCTGGGAAGAGGTCTCCCAGAGTTTGGATATTGGTTTTGTCCAGCCAGATCAGGAAGACTTTTTCGTTAGTCAGAGGTATGCCGGGGATAAACCTGATGGGTAATAGCGGGGAGTATCTTATCTGTATTTCGTATTTGCGGGCTATTTTCTTCCAGATGGCGTATGTGGATTGGACTGTGTTTAGTGTGCTGTACGGAACCGATTGCTCGCTGAAAATGACAGCTGTCAAGAAGTTGGGCGATGCTAGGGCGCGCTCGACCTGAACGTGTGGTCGGATATATTCAGACGCATACCAGTGGCCAAGGAATTGGGCCTGGGCCGCCCAGTAGTATTTTTCTACATCTGGAAGCGCAAGGCCGCCCTGAGTCACCGGCAGCGTCAGCGTCGCATATGCGACTCGTGCCGGCTTGCCCGCCCATATTAATTCTAGGATGAGGGACTTGATTTTCTGAATAAAGGCGCGCGAGAGTATTAGGGGTATGTTTGTGAATAGATAGAGAAGCTTGGGGAGAATCACCATTTTGGTGAGTGAGACCCTCCCCCAGAGTGTTAACGGGAGGGACTTCCACCTTTGGACCCGCTCTTGAAGGGAGTGGAGCACCCGGCCGTAGTTGTCCTTAAAGATGTCATCATGATTAAGTGACATTAGGATCCCTAGATAGCGCACCTTGGAACTTTCCCACTTAAAGCCGTGGTCATCTCGAAACATAGGAGTGGATTTCGTGAGTGGAAATATTACCGATTTCGAGTGGTTTATTTTGAGGCCAGATATGCCGCTAAATCGGATTACCTCACGCATAACTGGATTGAGGTTTGTCTGTGGATCTTTAATGAAAAGCAGCACGTCGTCCGCATAAAGGGAGACGATCAGCTTGTGAGGGCCCAGGGTGATGCCTCTATCCATTCGGCGCTCTCTCAGTCTTGATGCAAGTGGTTCCATGACTAGCGCGAAGATGAGGGCGGATAGGGGGCATCCCTGCCTAGTGCCACGCTCCAGTCTGATTCCGGGAGATCTAGTGCTACCGAGGGTGATATAGGAGCAGGGGTCGTTGTAGAGAAGAGAGACCAATTTGACAAAGGTTTTACCCAAGCCCATTTGTGTAAGAGTTGCAAAGAGGTAAGGCCACTCGACGGAGTCGAACGCTTTCTCGGCGTCTAACAGTACCGCTATGGCTTGCTGTGAGGGGTCCAAAGCGGCGATGACGCCGAAGAGTCGTCTAATGCCATATGTCGTGCTGCGGCCTGGGATAAATCCGGCTTGGTCTCCTAGGACCAGTGCGGGCATGAGGGGAAGGAGGCGGTTAGCGAGGATCTTGGCGAGGATCTTGTTATCTAAATTGATTAGTGAGATTGGCCTATAGGAAGCGCAATCGTCCTGTGGTTTGCCTACTTTGTGCAGGAGAGTCACGTTGGCTTCACGGAGGGTGGGAGGGAGTATTCCGCGCTCCAGGGCTTCTTCGTATACTTGTAAGAGTATCGGGGCAATCACGGCAGCATGGCTTTTATAGAATTCGCCTGTCAAGCCGTCGGGACCAGGCGCCTTGGTGCTTGGGAGAGATTTTATTGTGTCTGTAATTTCTACTAAGGAGATGGGAGCATTTAGGGGTTCGCGTAATTCCTGGATCACCCAGTACAGTTCTGTGTCGTTTAGGTAGTTCTGAATCTCTTCGAGGTTGCTAGTGGTGTGAGAACTATACAGGTTTTGGTAGAATTTATGAAATGTGTTAGTGATTCCCTCTTCGGTGTAGGAGAGGGTTCCCTGCGCGTCTCGGATATATTCTACTCGGGGGGGTGTTTGATCCAGTCTCAGAAGGCGGGCTAGAAGCGCCCCAGGTTTCTGCCCCTCACCATACTGTCTGATCTTGTGTCTCCGGCTCAAAAATTTCAGTTCACGTTCTGCTGTCTCCTGAAATTTATCTAGTTCAATCTTTAGTTCGGCCTGGGTCTGCCTGTCAGGGGATGTTGCCTGAACCTTTTCAAGAGCCTTCAAGCGTCGTTCACATTCCGCCAACTCACGCCTGACTAGCTTCAGGATACCGTTTTCTTTGGCCAAGCAGACACCCCTCACATAGCATTTAAATGATTCCCATAGAGTGCCGGCTGAGTCGACTGAACCCTGGTTTGTTGCAAAAAAGGAGGTGATGTCCTGACGAAGCTCATCAGCGAAGATGGGATCTGAAAGTGAGCCAGGTTTAAACCTCCAGTTCACGGGAGGTCTTGGAGACTTAGACATTGTAAAGTCAAGTGTGACCATGGAGTGGTCGGAGAGGGATCGTGGTAAGATGTGGCATGGGCCCCACTCGAATGGGCTGAGTGTTGATACCAAGAGATAGTCGATGCGGGAGCTGGTGTTGTGGGCCGCTGAGTGAAAAGTATAATCTTGAGACTTCGGATGAGTGCGTCTCCAGATATCAGACAGGTCGAAGGCTTGACAGATCTCCGTGACTTGGCGGCTGGCTTTGGAAGCCCTGCTGTTGCAGCCGTGTGATTTATCAATGCGCGGGTCAAGCGGGGTGTTGAGATCAGCTCCCCACATCACTGTCGCCGAGGCGTATGTACCCAGGTTGGGCATAATCCAGTTGAAGTTGCTCGGCCCGTCGACATTGGGGGCGTAGGTGTTTACCAGGACCACCTCTCTCCCAGCAAGCAGGCCCCTCACCAGCAGGAACCTGCCCTCCCCGTCCCTCTTAGAGCCGATCAGGCTGAAGCCGGCTTTTTTGTCAATTAGTATTGCCACCCCTCTCGCGTAAGAGGAGTATGAGGAGAAGTATCTGTGGCAGCCCCATGACCGGGCCCAGGATTGTTCCGCCGTTGGAGTCAAGTGGGTCTCTTGTAGCATTGCAATGTTGACTTTGTGCCGCCGTAGATATTGTAGAACTTTCCTGAGTTTAGAAGGCTGGTTCCCACCGCGGATGTTCCATGTAGCAATTTTAAGCGACCCCATATCGTAGTAGTCTAAAAGAGCGGGCTGGTGACACCACGACCCTGTGGTTCATATTAGGTATGCGGTTATCGCAAGGTGTGATACCTATTGCAGGTTTTGGCATAGGACTTCGAAATTGTAGAGTGCTAGAACGCAATTGCTGAGGCAATAACAGTTTGGAATTCTCGGGATCTCTCCCGTGTGCAGGCAACCCCCAACAGGCCTGCAGATTACCCACCCCGTTTCCTCCGGGATGAGTAACTTTTGTAACCCCTCCCTGCGTGGGCAACCCCCAACTCGCCCATGGTATACCCACCCTTATCAGTTGAGCCACCGACAGTGCCGTGCTTGGGGCGCTAGACGCCTCGCAAGAGGCTGTGTGGCCCAGAGACAGTTAATCATATGATTCTGTGGGAACTGGTAGATGTCGCTGACATCGAAAGGATCTGTGTCGCCTCATTTTGCCGCGTTTGGGAGCATTTATGGTGGGTTCCTGCGTATGCGTTCGCCCCTGCGCGGGCTCTGGTTGTTGGGAGCCTGCCCACAGTTCTTTCGATCCAGGTACTCAGTGGCCTCCTCAGGCGAAGCGAAGAAGTGGGCTCTCCCCTCATGCTGGATGCGGAGTTTGGCGGGGAACAGCATCGAGTAGAGAATCTGGTTGGCTTGAAGCCGCCGTTTCATTGCAGTGAAAGAGCGCCTCTGTGCTTGAACCGAGGGTGTGAAATCGGGAAAGAACTGAATCGAGTCGCCATCAAATTGGAGATTCCCTTTCTCTCTGGCTGCTCTGAGTATGGCATCGCGGTCCTTGTAATTAAGTAATCTGGCTATGATTGGGCGTGGGTTTGCCCCCGGGACCGGTCTGACCGTAGGGATTCTGTGCGCTCTTTCCACTATGAATAAATGTGAGAGAACCTCCGGGCCGAGCAGTTCGGAGCAAATACGTTCGACATGGTCCTCCATCTTGATTTGAAGTTGTTGCTCTCTTACTCCAATAATTCTGATGTTGTTCCTACGGGAACGGCCTTCTAGGTCTTCGTTCTTAGCAGCGATAGCTTTTATCTGGGATTCCAACGCCGAGACTCTAGTGGTCAGGGATGCTGTGCCATCGTCCAGACTGGACACACGCTGTTCGACAGTGTCCAGTCTCTCGGCGTGTTGATCGAGGCGATGTTGGATACGATCTACTTTGGACGACAAATTGTCAAGTTTGCTTCCCAGGTCACCTATACCGGCTTTTAAGTCCAATAGGATTTCCTTGATGCCGGGCTCAGGGATCTGGACTTCTATGGAGCCTCCTTCCGCCGCTGGGGACGCTGGTCTGCTCGCGGCATTCGATGGCCTGGTGGCTGAGCTGGCCTCAAAATTGAGTTTTTTTTGGGACTTATCGTATTTCCCCATGCTGTGTGTTCCTCCAGGGCACTTTCACTGACAAGCTGAAGCGAGAGTAGTATGGCCGCGGCAGTGTTTGGGGCTAGATGCTGAGCTCCCTATCGCGGCCAGGGGTGATCGGGCCGGATGGCTCGTGCAGCGCTTCAACAGCCCAGCGGTCCTCGCTCCGCTCCGGGAGACCACCGCCCTCGATGCCGCCAACGCGGTCCACCTCGCTCAGTGGCGTGCGTATGATCGTGTGTTATTCGGCGTTGGGTCCTGTGGGCCAAGCGTCGGAGTACAGGCAGCAGAGGTGCCCGGCAGGGCTCTTACCTTCGTGTGGGTGTCTCCGGCCACGGCCCGGTGATCCTGCCACCCAAGGATTGCTGTACAGTGGGGCACAGCCGCGCCCCACATCCGCGGCGCCGCCTAGGCCCCGCACACAAGTGGGGACCGCCCCACACGACCCTCGCCGGGCGCCGATTCCCACGGCTCCGAGGGGTCACCTCTCGCCTGCTGTGTCGTCTCACAGGTCCCGTGTTATGAGCTCCAGCTTCCCGTTCTCTCCTGGGTAGGGGGGTAGATGGAATTTCCTCGGGTCGTTGTCAGGATTCACGATGAGCGACTCTCTTGCCTCGGCCGAGCCCGTCACGAGGGCGCCGATGTCCGGCGAGCCACGGCCTGCAACCAGACGCTCGTATCTCAGGCCGTGGATGGAGGAGCGAGTCCAGGAAAGCTTCGGGGGGCACAGCTCGACTTCGGAAGTCGGCTTCTGGCGATCAGCGGCTGAAACGGTCCCACAGAAAGGATGGATTAGACAGGATTAATTCCGAGCCTCACGGAGCTCCCTAGGAAGCCGCCATCTTGTTCGGCTCACTAGCGCCCTCTTTGGATGGCGCATTTACAATGCAACCCAAATTTCTAGCCACTAAAAGTAAAACTACCTTCAATGGGTTGGTCTATTGTGTTGCACTGTCATGGGTGCAAACTCTTTTCTCCATCATGGCACGACCCCCTACTTTGTCACGGTTTATAACATGGCACACTCCAGCCAGGGACTCCTTTCCGGACAATGAATGTGGCATACAATAAAACACTTCTTATATTTAATATACTATGGATTCTTTTTGAGTAGGCCTCCAACCCGCCTCGCACTCAACCTCCACAAACACCCCGTGTCACAATGGACTAGGAATAATATATTTATATAAGATATTTATTAATTCATGATTTAATGAAAAAGGAAAATAATCAATGTACAGCTGCCACGAAGTTTGTGGCAACACAAATTTAATGATCTCTACAGAATCATTGTAATAAGATAACCTATGAGAATTCACACAGTACTTTAATGGCAAACAGGAAAAAAGGACAATTTTTACAAAGCGATAGCACCAACGGTGTAGCACTCCCCCTTGCAACACTCACCCGCAGACATCATCTAAACTGGATCCTTTGAATGGAAGGCAGTGACAAGGAATAGAATTAGAGAGAGCAAAATGGATTTGGGGTAACGCCCACCACCTCAAGATGGGAAGCTAGCAAAGAAAGTGAAAACCCATTTTTAGAGCAGAATGGCAGAATGGGATTTTGATTAGTATTCAGAACTGCTAGCGAACAGAATGAAACAAAATGTGTATTGCTTACACTTTAGGAGATTGGGAAAGCTCATAGAACATTAATCAGAACACCAGGGCAAAATATAGAAATTAAGTGGGCAAATCGGTTTTGGGAGAAAAGCAAATGCAAAAGGGAAAAAATACAGTGGCAAATGGAAATTTGAATACACTGGGTTTACTATGTCAGGCAGCGCAGGGAAGGGGTTTAGCTTAAAATAGAAAAAATGCTTTTCAATGACAAGGACAGAGGCACATTACAGCTAGACTTCTCGGCAAAAGGGATTGCTCACAATGGTTTGGGGTTTAATAAGACAGATGCAAAAAGGAATTTGTTTGGTAATGCACGGACAAATTGGTTTTCAGTTACAAGGAGACTAATTCTATTGAGGCAACACTTTAATGATTATAATAATTAAATAAAACACCAGGGACAAGATGGTTGATTTTGAACTTCAACATTCTTGAACCTTGAATTTCAATGGGGAAATTCATTGATGTACTTAAGAAAAATAGTAAGGAGTTACACAGACAACTTTTTTTTTAAAGGAGATCTTCTAACATACACATGCTAATAATAGGTTCCTCTATGGGAAGAAGACTGGATTAAACTGGCAATTTGGGGTTTTCAATGGTGTTTTCAACGTGGGAAATATTGGAGGCAATGCTACAATAATGAAGGGCGTATGCAATATAGGGCTGGGGTATATGCTACTTACTAAGCAAGCTTTGGGTTATGGTTCAGAAAATCCAGCTGTATCTCAAGACACTCTGGAAAGCTATGGCAAGGGGTCTAGTCACTGCACTCTTAAAGATGGTAAGGTTCAGCAGCCTTCTCTCTGTCCTCCTTCTCCTGTGTCCCCAGATGTGTTTGTGTCTCTCACCTAGTACAGTCCCCCTTATATAGCTTGAATGACATCACTAACTTTACAACCTAGGGGGATTACCCTGTAATTATCTCTGCCGCTCAGATAAGACAGTTTACCATTACTCCCTCCAGACCCTGGCATGATTGGTTCAAGGGAAGGAGAGCAGCATCTGTCTGTTTGCACCTATTACAATTCTTTGTTCTAATTACCACTTTTTGGCAAACCAAGTGATGTCTCATAACTTCATAATTAAATAAGCCCCTGCCATATGAAACAGATATTTGGTGTTAGCTGGTCACAGGGAATTAGGTAAGCCGATCGCCAACTCCGTATAACATAGCATGACCGTTTGGCACATTTTTGTCATTTTTATAAAATGTACAATAGTTATGACTCTGCAAATGACCAAGCATGTTCCTAATTTAATTTTCCATCTTTTCACTAACTGTCCCATTCGTCATATGTTGAGATCAGCCTGAAACTAGTCTTAACTGGCCATTTCAGTCCCCAAAGTCCTAGGTAAATGAACTTTCTCTCTTTAAAACCACCTGAAAATTACATGAAAAATATCATAAAACGAAAATAATGCTCATTCTGATTGCTGCGAAAAAGATCTGGGAGGGCCGCTTCATCCCCCACAGCCATTTGTCTTCCTCTGGGCTTAGCCGGTGAACAGAGATTTTTATTAGTCCCTTTGAACTTCACAGTTTGCTCTTTGAGGTGGGTGGAGAAAGACCTCACACCTCCTGTTCAAGCTTAAGCCACACTTTTCCTTCTTTGAAATCTCTGGGCTCCTGCCTTCATGTCTGGCAGAGCAGGGAATTATGACACCCTCAGCAGCATCACATTTTATTGCAGGATGGTTCACTGGTAGGTGTAACTTCCAGCTCAAAGCCGGGCTTTTAATTGTGAATTTCCTGCTTCAGCCTAAACTGTTTTTGCCTGTAGTAAGTGTCTCTTCAAAGGTGAGTTGGAACATATGTGAATTTGCTTGGGTCAACCCCCACCCCCTACATCATTTTTCCCTGACATTTTCTGCTCGAGCACTGCTATCTTTCCACTGTGGCTTTTTACGGCTGTTGTTCTTTTAACACATGTGCAGGTTTTTTGCTTCTAATGTTTAAAATCCTCTCTTGCAGGTCACAGGATTCTTTGATTTCTCCTTTTTGAGCATGTTTGCCTTTTCTGTTGGTCCATTGATAATAAGGGGTAGGCCACCTTCCCCATGGTTCTTTAATTTGGGGTGAACAAAAGAAAAAGCCATGCTGTTTTTCGTTTGCAGTGTTAAAAGGGCTGCTGTTCAAGTGAAAGGGAAAGCCAAAGCCGTTTTTGTTTGTAGTTTTGAAATTCTTGCTCCTTGTTTGAATTAAAATTAAATCAAGGCCGTTTTTGGATGCAGTGTATAATTTGTTGTCATTCAGGTGTAATAAGAGCAAAGCAGGGCCGTTTTTGCTTATAGTGTTACAATGCTTGCCACTCATGTGACAAAAAAGCAACGCAGGCCGTTTTTTGTTTGCAGTGTTCAATGCTTACAGCTCAATTGAAATAAATGCAAAGCAGGCTGTTTTTTGGTGGCAGTGTTTAAATGATGCTATTCAGGTGAAAGTGATTTCTGTTTAAGGCCTTTAAATGCACTCCACAACTTGACTTTTGGCCATTGGCAGATCGGCCCACTAATCATGGCAAGAAGAAGGTAACATTTTCAACCCCATAGGCCAGTTTTGAATATTTCCTGTTGGTCTTAATCGCAGCCCTGAGACTTTATAGAGGCTCACCAACCATGCCCTGATGCGGCTTGAGATCTTTTGTATCGCATACTTAGATGACATAGCTTTCTTCAGTAGAACCTGTGAAGAACATTTAATCCACCTGAAGAGGTTTTAACAAGTTCTTCAGAGATCTAAGCTTACCATTAAGGAATCAAAGAGCCAGGTGGGCAAAGTTCATTGATTCATGTTGGCCACAAGGTGCAGAAATTAAACAGCATTTCCGCAGTATGGTTCAAATGGATCTTGGCTTTGATGGGTAGTTCTCTCATAATAATACATGTCTTTAATATGTAATGCGATTGTATTTCAGCAAACAAGAGCAATACTCAAAATATAGTCTAACATTGCACCAGTGGGATTTTTATAAATCTCTCAAGTCATCCTGGAGAATCCTTAAAACATTCCTTAGAACATTCAAATACATGCCCACCTCTCCATCTACCTTATTGAATAAAATAAATATTAAATAAAAGATAATTGCCAGTATGTTCTTTTTATTTGTTCCTTCCATATCTCATTGAGGAATTATAAATGACCATCTGTCCATCTTTGCTAATTCTTTGCAGTCTATGGGATGTCAAGTTGACAAACAATAGGCAAGTGGTCTGAAATTCAGAAGGATTGACTGTAACTATGACTTTTAGACAACTTTTAGAGTCCTTACGTGAATTTGATTACTATTGAGATATATATCCGTTATGTGAGAATTGACTCCTCTTTAATTCAGATTACTTAAAAGGATCCATTAGGGCAGCAGAGTTTGTTGGCCAATGAGCCCTCAATGGCTCCACTGGCTGACTAGTGAGCTGTGGCAGAATAGATGTGTTGATAAATTACCTGCTGGTTGCAAATTCATGTGTGGGAACTGTTTGAACACATAGGGATACATGCTGATTAGCCTGACAGCAAGTTCAGAAACTATGTTCTTGAAATCTGCCCCTGTGACAGCTGTTTGCATGCACCCTCTGAGTATTTCAGAATATTCAGTAATGTTCAATAGCAAACTACCTACGTGATCTTTGGGGATAAGATGTCTAGCCACTTTGCAAATCCGATTCAACCATTTTTTAGGCAATCATATTTCTGTGCTAGAATTTAGCAAGTCTCTTGCCTCTTTATAGCAAAGATTCATTTGGTACACTTATCTGCTCTAAGTAAAGTTTTTGGAATTCATTTTGTGATTTAAAATTAGTTACTGATCAAAATTCGCTTTCTTTCGATAGACCATGTAAAATTCATTTGAAAACCAATATGAATCAGGTGATTTGCTAGAAGCCGGGTAAGTGATGTGACAGTTTCCAGAATCTCATATGGAATAATTTCTTTTTTAAGATAATGTTTTTGACAAGGGGCCTCATTATAACCCTGGCGGTAGCCCTGCCTGTAAAACAGGCAGGGATGCTGCCGGAGTTGTATTTTTTCCGGCACCCATCAATGTAGAATTACCGGGTAATTCTGACATTGCCAGACCCGGTAATTCCTGCATTGCCGGGTGCTGGTGCCTATCAGTCCCCATTCCCATTTGAGCCTCATAGGGCCCATTGGCAATGGGGATGTCGGATGCACCGGCACCATCAACGACGGTGCCTGTGCATCCGACATGCTGCTCTCGCGGGTGCCGCTCTGCCCGCCATGCCAGACCTGGCGGACTGACAGGCGCCCGCCAGCACAGCTCTTAGTATGGCGGTCCAGGAACTAAGGTATCGGCATGCTTACCGGTACGTAGTTCTCGGACCGCCACGCTTATAATGAGGCCCAATCTCTTTTTTAAAAAAAAGATTACATATAGGCTGCTTAGAATAAAGGTCTCTAAGGAACAGGGCAATGATCTAGCAATCTCAAGGTCTTTATTAACACTGTCCACTGTCTAGATGTGTGATCCCATGAACAGTGTCACTCTGATACATGTCCTTAAGTCTCTGAGCCAGTACAATGGAACACGTTTTTCTTTCATGCAGGCTATAGCTTTCTCTAGTTATGTTGTAAAATGACTAGTTATTTTCTATTTAAGTTTCACCATCTGTTTCCATATCAGCTTGCCCAGGTTTCGAGTGCTATGCACTTGAGACCATAGGGTCTTCAGTTTTACTTAAAAATGTTCTTAATCTATGCTGTCTAGCTTTGGCAAGGTACCACAGTAGGCGATGATACAGGGCCCCATATGGGTATCCATTAGGCTTTCTCACAGCATGCTATGGTCTTTGGTGCTCAGGGACTTTGGGATGTGCTCCACAGGTTCTGTGGAAAAGCTGTTATAAAGCAGAAGAATAGGTAGTAACACACAGAGTTGTGCAAACATCCAGCATCAACCCAGTGCCAAACACCGGGACCAAGACCATGGCTCACAGAATTCCTTTTTCAAGATTGGTGCACTTGCAACTGATTGATGCTGGGGTTCTTTCCATTTCCTTAAGCACATAGCTGGCTGACGTGGGTATTAAACATGGTCAGGAAGTTTGAAGAGGACTTTACAAGTGCTGGGGAAGAATCGTCCTATAGTGGCAGAGCAGAAACAGAAGCTCAGATAGGCTGATGTGCTGACAGGGTGTCCAGTAACATCAAAGTGTGGAACGTCTGCAATGGAACAACACCTCTCAGAATTCTCACCCAGATTCTTCACTTAAGAACTGGGTGGAGAAAGAGTTGAACATGGTAAGGGTCATTGTAGGGTGCTCCACTGGTGTTGAGGACACTCTGCCATAATCCAGGATGGCAGAAGGTGGAAATCAGAGTCGCTGAACCACTAAGAAGGGAATGGGAGGCCAAATGCCCCCCATTTGGTAACATCAGTACTGAGAATATATCTCCTAGAACGCCACCATAGTGTCTGTGCACCTGGAGCTACCAAATGAGAGGCCTAACTCCCAATCGCTTAACACACTGACTGAACAGCACTGATGTTAGACATGTTGAGACAGGCCAGAGTTGGTTCCCTATGTTTCGGGGCCAAGTTCTATTTCTCTAACATAAAGTGCCTTCAGCGTCTCTTATTCCACACATGCTTAATTTCAAAGAGCACTGTATACAGGTTTATCAAAAAATTACACAAAGTATTGTTTTTTTACACCTTTAGTATATAATTGTGATTCAATAATGATAGCTGAACACCACAATAAAAAAAAACGTCACATGAGCACTAAATACATGTAACATTAATCACAACCAAAAAGAATAACAACAAATACATATACATCCAATATGTGCACAACTAGTCAAAATGACAACTCACAAAAAAGCATATTTCTAGCATGAGCATTGTATAACAAAAGGTGATAAGTATTACTATATGTTAGTTGAAACATAGTGTGCTTCATATATTTTTTGCACCAAAATATATAATCTTCATTTTTTTAAAAGATAGCCAACATGTTTCGTGCTCCATGTGATTGCGGGACGTTTTTCAGGTGCATGCTGCATAGAAGGGTGGTGATAACGGAAGCTCTACAAAACCAATTGATAAGGAGGGAAACTTGTAGAATATGTGCTACTACGAGGTGAGCAAAACATATTGAAAAATATGAGTGTATCAAATGATAGAAACTCTCTTATATCTAATTTGAGATTGATAAGAAAAAATGTACATTCTTGGAAGGAAATGTATTTATTGATGGAGTGTTGGATACAATAAAAGTAAAGGGGGCATGATTACCCAAATGCACAATCCAAAATCTAAGACGTTAGTATGAAACAAAGTGGGAGAATAATGAATCTCTAAAATGATGTATAGTGTGGAGATGATGCTCCGTGTGTTTTTTGTTTTTGCACAGGGAGAGTGTTAATAGCAATGTGTGAATACGAAAAAGAAGTACCTGTGAATGCAAATGATAAGTACTGAAGTATATGCCATTTATAGAGGGGTATCTAACAATTTAAAGGTATCAGAGAGGTTTTACCACTGTTAGGCATAATGAAAGGGAACATTATGTGGGGACTGATGATAATGTTCCTTTAATGGAAACGAATACACATTTCATTGTCAATAGTGCCAAATTTTATGGCTTTGAGCATGATAGAAAATATATATTTTACCAGCAAAATGAAATGTAAAGACATATGTGATTGTGGCGGTGGGATGGGGGAGAACAGACAGTATTTGACTCACCTTAATTAGACCAGCACCGGGTTCATCCAGAGAGTGTAGACGCCTTAAAGACATGCACTGTATTGAAACAAATCATAGATGCATGTTGGTCCTTCTTTTGTGTTGGGTGCCACTTTTCAGTGAATAGCTATACTTACTCTAAGATGAGAAACAGACTCAGTAATTGTGTGCCTGGAATATAACACAGTGACAAAGTAATCATTGCGAGACATCATAACATTTAAAATCGTCTGACAGTATTAACGGTGTAATATTGTGCTTATATGTTATGAGAAGTGAGAGAATGATTTTAAACAAAATTGGTATGTTTTAGAAACCGTTACAAGAATATCTTTTGAGAAATTATAGTCAATGACCCATCAAAACGTATGAAACCAGTTGGTGATTTTCTTATGAGAAGTAGATCTTTAATCATGTGGCTCACGGATTTAGATAAGTTCCAAAAAACTAATAAATGGAAAGCATGGGATCGACAAATACATAATCCTCAATTATACTAGTGATACATGGAAAAAGTTGTTCAAGAGGAGCAGTGCCGGTATTTTAACAAAAGCATCCATTTCGTATTACATACGAGGATACAACTGATGCTCTAGTTACACAGACAAGTGGTTCAATCACTGTTGTTATCACAAGTCAAAGTAATATTCTTGTTTGAGCCATCAAAATGGCAGTACTGAAAATCAAATAAGAGCAACTGGGTAGGTTCAAAGACACAAAGGGAGGTCAATTGCCTTCCCAAACCGTCAAACAAAACTATGCTTTAACACAAAAACAACGGTTCTCTGGGAGAAGAATGAATTACAGTGCACATATCAATCATAAGTCAACACTAATTAATTAGATAAACAATGTGCTAGCTGGCCCTAAGAGAAGAACACCTTGTCCCTGAACAGATTCGCAGAGAGAGATATTCTGATGCACTTATTTGAGTCAGTTTGTGGCATATCTTCCTCCTTTTCCTGTAGGAAAGAGTAGAGGAAAAGAATGTGCTTCTACACCTTTTTTCCCATATGCTCATTGGGGATCCTGACACATTTGATATCTTTCTAATGCATCTTCAATGGTGTCTTTGGAGTGTAGCGGGTGAATTGTATACTGGTCTAAAATGCTGGCTCCAGTAACAGGATCTACATGTTCAAATTGCCCAATTGCTTTTGAATCTTGGGCGGTTTCGCTTAAGTTTTCCTCTATGTTTATATCTTTGCAGTATTCATTGTTTTCTTTCAGATAGAGTAGGGCTTTTCGAATTTGTTTAAGTGGAGTATTTGTTGCCACATCTTGTGTCTTTTGTTGGTATACCATTAACTAGTACAATCAAAGATTGATCTATTGGCCGTTGTTCTCCTAGAGTTACTACATTTTCTTTAAGCTCTAATTGCAAATATACAAATTAGATGCGGGTGGCTTTTGGTAACTCACATGGAGGCTATTTGCCTGTTTTCGGGGGAAGGCATATCATAGCTTGAAATGGGTGTATTGTTTGGATTATAATGCTCTCATACAAGTTAAGTTGTTGCAGAGCCTTTGGAAGTGGGAATATTTAGTCATAGCATGTGATGGCATTTGGTTATTGTCAAGTTTTTTATTGCAATATATGCAAACTATTGAGGGGTCAGTTATTTTGTATTTATTTTCTGCTGTTAGGTATAAAGCTAATTGGAACTATTGGCATTCCTCATTGTCCACTATGTCGTAGGCCATATCTCCTATCTGTGTGCTTTTTTATAAAAAAAGTTCTACGAAAACAGACACATACTTGGTCTGGTATTTGAACAGATGTGTTTTGAAACTTAGCCATTACTCTTTTATATGTGTTTGTTAGGAAGTTGGTGTTTCTGAGGTTTTCACCAATGTTTTCTGAAGTTACTGAATTTTTTAAGTCAACCTCAGTTCCAAAGTAGTTCTGCTATTTCTCAACGGAGTTCTTTGGCTGTTCCAAGTAAGAGCATGCTATTTATATTTTGCAGTTCTAGAGCAGGACATTTTGCATAGTATAGTCTATGCACAAGATTCTGTATAGCAAAATGGTGTGTTGCTAAAATGTTGATGTGCTGAAAGGTGCGTTGCAAGCCTTTCCTGAAATGCAGGCTAATGAATGTTGTCAAGGTCCAGTGTGGGTTGAAAAGGTTTGAAAAGTTTTCATTTTAGTTTTGTCTTTTAATTTTGCATGGTGATTGAGGAATTGTTGTAAATAATTAAAGGATTGTTGCTGTAAATTATACATTGAGCTTCATGTGCATGTATACACTGAATTGTTTGTTTTGGTGAAAGGAATATTTGGTTGAAAGTTTGTTGGTGGTGTATTTTCTATAAGGGTTTATTTTGCCACAATGGTGTTTTCTACCATTTCATACCCTTAGCCATTACTGTCTATGGTAACTGGGTCTTTTTGTTGTTTTTTATAAGACTCTTCATTGAAAAATTGTTATGTGCACTTGTGTGAATCCATTCACCAACACAGAAGTTTGAAAAGGTATCTATACTGACATTGCACATGCTTAGAAGTACATTTTTTAATTTATTGATTAATTTAGCGGTTTGATTCTGTTTAAAATCAATGCAAACAGGTTTCTCTTTAGTAGAAATGCGCTGTGAATTAGAGCTTTGAGGATTAATCTTATGCAGTAGTTTTTAAGGGTATATTGTGATATTTTAGCTGTCTTCATAAGATTGTGAAGAACTCTACAGTGGAAAATCTTTTGTAAAATGTATATTTTGGAATGCTTAACTATGGCTATGTTAACGTTGGTAGATATAGTGTTAGGTTCATTAGTAGGTCTGCTTTTGTTTGTACATATTTTTATACTTTTAGTTTTTGGAAGAGAGGCTGTACTGTTTTTAGTGGTCACTGGTTTAGTTTTGTTGAGTGAGGTTACTAGCTGTTTTGTTTGAATGTTTTCTATACATTGTTTTAGAGGTGGATGGCTATATGGCTTCATTTAATTCTTATCTGCTCTATGTTTTTTTTGTTTTCTACAGAAGTGATTTTTAGTAGGCATTCACTTCTGTCTACTGGGAAAAAAGAAAGTTTGGGTTTGAAAGTTATGGAATGTATGTGCATATATTGGGGCTGGTGTGTGGTTGTGATTGAAGAGATTAAGAGAGTGCTGTGTGATTGTGTGGTGGGATGATAGGTGCAGTTGGGAAGGTTGTAAGTGTAAAGGTGTGTGCAGGTATGATGGGCTTGGGTTAGTGAGTAATGGAGTGGTGGTGTGATTGAATAAATAGGGACATTATGATGTTTTGAGGAAAACAATGGTTATTGTAAATGTGGTGCTTAGATGGAATAGAAAGTGTGTGAATGTTGCAATATAATGAGTAAGAGTGAAATAAATTGTGTTGATTCAAAAAGAATACTCTAGGCTAATATATAGTGAAAGTACTTTGTTACAATTAGAAACATATACATGCTATATTGATGTACATATTTTGTAGGATGTGAAGAGTTATTTTTTCGGTAGCTGTCTTTGGCAATCTTCTTCTTTCCTGTAATTGTAAACAAAAGTTAGTGAGTATATGTGGTAATGGTGAAGTACTTTTAGTAAGCAAGGCTGTTATTTATGAAGGTAGGAGGAATTGTTGGGAAAATGAGTTAATAAAGTTGTGTTATGGGTGGTGTACAAAAGTGTGCTAACTGTTTTTCAAACAAATGGAGTATGAGTAGTGAACATTTGAAGGAACAGGGTAAAATGGGTGTGAGAAAAAGGTGCATATCTAGGTTATTTTTGTGCTGGTGACTTTAACAGAAGAAGTGCTGTGTTTGTGGTGTAATGTATTTGTAATATGTTGCCTTGTTTTTATAGAATGTGAAACTGTGACCTAGTGGTAATGAAACAGTGGATTGCTGTTGCAGCAGTTTTTGGTGTCTTATGGTAGAGGTTTGGAAAGAAGAGTACTTTATATGTAAGGTGAAGTGTTGTATATAGATACCTTGGTAGTGTACACATATGTGTGAGGAGGTGGAGAATGGTGACAGTGTAAGGGTAGTAATAAGTGAAGTTGGAAAGTATGAGATTGATATGGAATGACAAATGGAAAATGCTAATATAAATGTGACACTTTTGAATCCTGCAGTCCAGGCCTGGTTATATTTTTTGGCATTCTGGGTTTGGGCATTCTGGGTTTGGAAGTCTGAGTTTTGTAGTGGGAGAAGTGGTATTACAAGTCACAGAATGCATAGAAAGAAACCAAGACTTGATAAGCAGCTATAGTTTGGAATGGGTCATGTTGGCAAGTATGCATGTACTACCAACATATTAAACTGGAACTCACTGAGTGCTACTTAAACATGGTCGACAAATGTTTTCTATCTGCTTTTCCTTTCTTTTTTTAAAAAAGCTACACCGTGCTGCTATAAATGCATATAGGTATTTTTTTTATTTCATAAAATTGCTGCTAAAAAGAAACATTTTTAAACACACGGCATTGTAAGTAACTACAACTTGATGTTAGCAGGTGCTGAATGCTGCAATGCATGGCATTTACTAGAGTGGTTAAAAAAAGAGAATATGCTCTTTGAGATGCTTATTACATGGTAAGTGGAAGGAACCCTGTGTATATCTTGTGAGATGCAGATGTTGAATTTGCAAATTGAAATCTTGGAGAGTGTTACAGTAGTTTTTTATGCAGGTGGCTGTTAGCAACAGGAGTCATGTACTTTGAGAGTTCAAGAGTAGATCTGAAATGTTGAACTGCGATGAAAGGGTTACATGTAGAGTTTTTGGATATGATTGGTGGATGGATGTGTGAATGTTTCAAAGCAGCCAATATGGGAGTGTTAGGAACATGAAAATAGAAAGAGAAAAAGGACTGCACTGTGGTACAGTGCCCGTTGTCACCACACATGGCATTCATGTCTTCTAAGGATGCCTGGCATGGAAAGGGGAATGCAGAGACCACAGACAGTCATGGATGCCCGTGGAGTGCACAGAAGATGGCTTTGTCTTTGAGGATGCAGAGTGTATGGATCCTGGGAGATTCTTGGATCCATTGGCTGAAAGTGTATTCTGAGCACTGTAGAGTGTCTGAGAATCTTGGATTTGATGAATTTCAAGTTTCATGGCATGGAGTTCGAGTAATGAAGTGGGTGGAATCCCACCTGTTTTGTGAGAATGTGGTTCACTTGAAGCATCCAGACATCATGGTAGTTCACTGTGGAGGGAACCGTTTGAGCTATGTTACCGGAACTTAATTTCAGTTTGCAATGAAGGATGCATTCGGAAAGTTGATGCAACTGTTTAGACATTTTAAACTTATTTATTCTCAGGTAGCTCAGAGACAAATGTGGATTTGTTTGAATTTGCAGTTCAGGTCGGTCATCATACTGACCCAGCGTAGGTTAGGGCCCTCTGGGTCATGGATTTCAGAGCCATCACAATGACATTTTTGGGGTTCAGGGATTTGTGGTTCTGGATAAGTCCCCATATGTAACTAGTCTAAGTTAGGGTCTTTTCGGTCATGGATCTCAGAGTCATCAGGATTACATTTTTGGGGTTCAAGGATTTGTGGTTCTGGGTCAATCCTCATACTTACCAAGTCTAAGTTATGGTCTTTTGGGACCCATTTTCCTTTGGGAGAAATCCCCTCATCCTTGACAGAGAAGATGTTCTTCCCAGAGTTTTTTCCCCTTCAAACTGGAGGATGCTGACTTCCTCCACAAAATTGGTCTTATTTGCCCCTTGATTTCACCTACTTACCGTCTGTTCCCTAGGTTGCAGCTTTCGGGGGTAGGAGATTTGGGTTCAGGTTCAGAGGTTTCTATGGCTTTTCACGGGTGAGGAAGGAAGCTTCCTATAGGGCTTTGCATTCCCCTTCCTCCTCAGCCTCCTCATCTGGAACCTGCTTGTTGTTGGGGGTCTCTTCCTGTCATTGTTCTGGGGTGCCAGATCCTGGGTTTGAGCTGTTATGGGCAGCTATGTTCATTTGAGGGCTCCGCCGAGCCCTCAAAATGTGACTCAGGTCTTGGGCCAAGCTCTGGACCTGGTGCTCCATTTGTGACACCCCCTCTGACTGATACAAGGGTATGGGTCAACACTTTGCTGCTTTCAGAAAGGGTAACTGTCCCTTCTCCCAGAGTAACTTTTATATGGAAGGTTTCCCTGGTAGCCCTTCATTCTTGGTCTTCCTTCTACCTGATCTGGTGGTCTAGACTCCTGAAAGTGGGGAGTGAAAGAAGGGTTGTTCTGAATGTTGGGGTTTTGAGGGTTTCTGGGGAAGAAACTTAAACTAGAGGGTGGAAGATTACTACCCTCTTGATGGAAGTTTAGAGGGAAGTTCCCTGGGGCCGTACTCACCTGATTGGATCCTGCCTGACCCCGGGGAGTCCATAGGTACCCCAAGATGGGTCTATTCCCCTTGTACCTCAGGCTGATGTAGGTTGCAGAGTCGGGTGACCCATTTGTGGGGTACCCTGCCTAGCTACCACCTGTTTGGGACTGGTCAGAGGTTCTTCTCTGTCTCTGATTTGGTTGGTTAGCGGAGGTGTATTTTTAGGCCACAAATGGGGGAAATCTTCACCTTCGCCACCTTGGTAGCAGCAGGGGTATTGGTTGGTTTGGGATTTTTTGGGGAATTCTTATTTTCTCCCGGCTTTTGGACCTCATAGATCTTGGTAGCTTGCTCTATTACCCAGTCCAGGGTCCTTTCTTCGTGGAAGTCCCTAACCAGTTGTGTCTTAATATACTTAGGGAGTGCATGGAAATAGGTATTGATGAATTCCCCACTGTTCATGCACACCCGCCTAGTGATTTGTGCAACTGCCCGATTCAATTCTTGGACACATTCTTCACACTGCAGGTTGCAGGCAGCCTTGGGAGCCTCCTGGGGGTTTTGGTGCACTGACAAGTGCTTCAAGATAGCCACCTTGTAGGTAGACTACCATGAATGACTCTGATCCTCAAGCCCAGCAAAGAAGGTGGAGTATTCTGGGGAGAATGTCCATTTGGCAAACTCCATAAAATTCTGATCATTTTTAATGACAAATGACGTCATCATCTGGTCATTAAGCTCCAGATGCTCCCAGACTGAGTAGTTGGCATTTTTGGGGTAAAGGGTCATGTTTCTAAAAGCTTTTATTTGTCAAAGTTCTCTTTTGTTTGGCAAACTTTTCCCGCTTCACCTTAGCCCATTTGCCCTCAGACTTAGAGGTGCTGCTATTTGAAGTGCCTATCCTCTAGACGCTCCCTGTTTCTTGGAGACTGAGAGTCTCTCCCTGAATGACGGGGCCTAATCTCTTCTCCCCTTTCGTATTGTGGGCTCTCTGGCTCACTTCACTTGGACTCCCTCTTTTGCACAGGGGAGTATTCATCCGACTCCTCCCTTCTTCTGGGGTGTTTGGAGAACTCCCCCCACCTCCCTGATTGGGTGGAGGTTTTCAGGATACGCTTTTGGGTCCTAAACTCAGACTCCTTTTTATCTGCAAAAGTGGACTAGGTGGTCCCTTTTTAGATGATGTTTCTGCCAGTATAACTCTGTGATCTTCTCTTCATTTGAGTCCTACTGGTTAGATACATTGGACAAGATATTTTTGGATCTAAGCAGTGATGCATGTCCATCAATCACTGATGGACGCTGGCCTGCATGCTCACTCATGCTAGGCCTAATTGAGTCTGGCTGCCTCATGGTACCCAGTTCTTGTGAACTGGTGGACATGAATTTAGCAGTGCCTTGTGCATACAAGAGGGCCAGAGGGCCTTACACCATGATTAGGTATTGCGCTGTCACTCTCTAACTGTTGAGGGTTCCTCAAGTCCTTATTAATCCTAGCACACTCCTTTCCTAACCACATTTCTCTTTCTAAGCCCCAATTTCTTGATAGTATGAAAAGGGCTGAGCTTTGTGCTCTGATATCAGGGCTTGACTGACTTCTATGACCTTCCTTTGTGCTACTACTTGGCTCTGGAGTCCCCTGTTCTCATCACCAAGGGCCCATTTTCTTTCTGTGCTTCTTGTATTGTCTGGAAATACTCAGACTATTTCTGTTGCAGAAGGCCCATCTCCTCACTCTGTGCATTTTTGGCCTGTATTGTCTGCTTTAGATCAAATTATATTAGCCTCATATGTCCAATCAATTTTTCATACTCTGATTTTCCTGAAGACCTGACCCTCCATTCTCCAGGTCTGCCTTTAACTGGCACACTTCCTGGCACAGGACATCTTTTTCCTGACACAGGCTGCTACTGAGGGGATCGCTCTGTTGTTTTATAGCACCCATCTTCTGGCGCTCTTGGTCAAAATCTGCTTCGCAATGGACCTCCTTTATAGTCCACTGATTATTCTTCTCTTTCAAATGCTTAATCTGCTTTTGATATGCAATCATATCCTCTAAGCAGGCTCTATTTTATGTCACTTGTTGGTTCAATTTTAGTTGACTCTCTTCCAGAGAATCAACCCTTTCCTGGCACTCCTCTTTCAGTGCAATTGGACCTCCTGTTCTGAATTAGTTTGTTGCTGAACTTTCAGCTCCTCCTTGAGCCGCTGAATGAGGTTTCCTAATTCTAACTCATAAGTTTGGCTCTCTCACACTTTCTCCTCTACCTGACTTAACTCCCCTTTTACTTGCTCCAATAACTCAGATCGATTCTGCCCAGAGGTTACACTCTCTTGATTCCATTCTTCCATACTTATCATATGGAAGTACATGTATGCAGTGAGTTGGACCATCTTAATTTGCTCATCTTTGATGTTCTGAGTCATATAGAACTCGGTCAGGGCTTGATGTAACAGGCAACTGTCCTGCCACACATCCATATTTATAGAGGGCACATGTTACATCATACTAGATAGCCAGGCTTCATGTTTTTTTCTGCCCATTCCTCTCTAATGAACAATTTGGATAAGAGATGTTGTCTTGCCATGTTAATTTCCACTGTGCTCATTATGAAGAGTGTTATGTACCTGCTGGTTTATATATGCAAGGACAACATCTTCACCCTGTTCCTGCCTAGTTTATGGTTACAATATGTTGTTATGAGACACAGCCCTAATACCTACGGTCCAGGTTTTTGGATGGCGCATTTACAATGCAACCCAAATTTCTAGCCACTAAAAGTAAAACTACCTTCAATGGGTTGGTCTATTGTGTTGCACTGTCATGGGTGCAAACTCTTTTCTCCATCATGGCACGAGCCCCTACTTTGTCACGGTTTATAACATGGCACACTCCAGCCAGGGACTCCTTTCCGGACAATGAATGTGGCATACAATAAAACACTTCTTATATTTAATATACTATGGATTCTTTTTGAGTAGGCCTCCAACCCGCCTCGCACTCAACCTCCACAAACACCCCGTGTCACAATGGACTAGGAATAATATATTTATATAAGATATTTATTAATTCATGATTTAATGAAAAAGGAAAATAATCAATGTACAGCTGCCACGAAGTTTGTGGCAACACAAATTTAATGATCTCTACAGAATCATTGTAATAAGATAACCTATGAGAATTCACACTGTACTTTAATGGCAAACAGGAAAAAAGGACAATTTTTACAAAGCGATAGCACCAACGGTGTAGCACTCCCCCTTGCAACACTCACCCGCAGACATCATCTAAACTGGATCCTTTGAATGGAAGGCAGTGACAAGGAATAGAATTAGAGAGAGCAAAATGGATTTGGGGTAACGCCCACCACCTCAAGATGGGAAGCTAGCAAAGAAAGTAAAAACCCATTTTTAGAGCAGAATGGCAGAATGGGATTTTGATTAGTATTCAGAACTGCTAGCGAACAGAATGAAACAAAATGTGTATTGCTTACACTTTAGGAGATTGGGAAAGCTCATAGAACATTAATCAGAACACCAGGGCAAAATATAGAAATTAAGTGGGCAAATCGGTTTTGGGAGAAAAGCAAATGCAAAAGGGAAAAAATACAGTGGCAAATGGAAATTTGAATACACTGGGTTTACTATGTCAGGCAGCGCAGGGAAGGGGTTTAGCTTAAAATAGAAAAAATGCTTTTCAATGACAAGGACAGAGGCACATTACAGCTAGACTTCTCGGCAAAAGGGATTGCTCACAATGGTTTGGGGTTTAATAAGACAGATGCAAAAAGGAATTTGTTTGGTAATGCACGGACAAATTGGTTTTCAGTTACAAGGAGACTAATTCTATTGAGGCAACACTTTAATGATTATAATAATTAAATAAAACACCAGGGACAAGATGGTTGATTTTGAACTTCAACATTCTTGAACCTTGAATTTCAATGGGGAAATTCATTGATGTACTTAAGAAAAATAGTAAGGAGTTACACAGACAACTGAGATGTTTTTTTTTTAAAGGAGATCTTCTAACATACACATGCTAATAATAGGTTCCTCTATGGGAAGAAGACTGGATTAAACTGGCAATTTGGGGTTTTCAATGGTGTTTTCAACATGGGAAATATTGGAGGCAATGCTACAATAATGAAGGGCGTATGCAATATAGGGCTGGGGTATATGCTACTTACTAAGCAAGCTTTGGGTTATGGTTCAGAAAAGCCAGCTGTATCTCAAGACACTCTGGAAAGCTATGGCAAGGGGTCTAGTCACTGCACTCTTAAAGATGGTAAGGTTCAGCAGCCTTCTCTCTGTCCTCCTTCTCCTGTGTCCCCAGATGTGTTTGTGTCTCTCACCTAGTACAGTCCCCCTTATATAGCTTGAATGACATCACTAACTTTACAACCTAGGGGGATTACCCTGTAATTATCTCTGCCGCTCAGATAAGACAGTTTACCATTACTCCCTCCACACCCTGGCATGATTGGTTCAAGGGAAGGAGAGCAGCATCTGTCTGTTTGCACCTATTACAATTCTTTGTTCTAATTACCACTTTTTGGCAAACCAAGTGATGTCTCATAACTTCATAATTAAATAAGCCCCTGCCATATGAAACAGATATTTGGTGTTAGCTGGTCACAGGGAATTAGGTAAGCCGATCGCCAACTCCGTATAACATAGCATGACCGTTTGGCACATTTTTGTCATTTTTATAAAATGTACAATAGTTATGACTCTGCAAATGACCAAGCATGTTCCTAATTTAATTTTCCATCTTTTCACTAACTGTCCCATTCGTCATATGTTGAGATCAGCCTGAAACTAGTCTTAACTGGCCATTTCAGTCCCCAAAGTCCTAGGTAAATGAACTTTCTCTCTTTAAAACCACCTGAAAATTACATGAAAAATATCATAAAACGAAAATAATGCTCATTCTGATTGCTGCGAAAAAGATCTGGGAGGGCCGCTTCATCCCCCACAGCCATTTGTCTTCCTCTGGGCTTAGCCGGTGAACAGAGATTTTTATTAGTCCCTTTGAACTTCACAGTTTGCTCTTTGAGGTGTGTGGAGAAAGACCTCACACCTCCTGTTCAAGCTTAAGCCACACTTTTCCTTCTTTGAAATCTCTGGGCTCCTGCCTTCATGTCTGGCAGAGCAGGGAATTATGACACCCTCAGCAGCATCACATTTTATTGCAGGATGGTTCACTGGTAGGTGTAACTTCCAGCTCAAAGCCGGGCTTTTAATTGTGAATTTCCTGCTTCAGCCTAAACTGTTTTTTCCTGTAGTAAGTGTCTCTTCAAAGGTGAGTTGGAACATATGTGAATTTGCTTGGGTCAACCCCCACCCCCTACATCATTTTTCCCTGACATTTTCTGCTCGAGCACTGCTATCTTTCCACTGTGGCTTTTTACGGCTGTTGTTCTTTTAACACATGTGCAGGTTTTTTGCTTCTAATGTTTAAAATCCTCTCTTGCAGGTCACAGGATTCTTTGATTTCTCCTTTTTGAGCATGTTTGCCTTTTCTGTTGGTCCATTGATAATAAGGGGTAGGCCACCTTCCCCATGGTTCTTTAATTTGGGGTGAACAAAAGAAAAAGCCATGCTGTTTTTCGTTTGCAGTGTTAAAAGGGCTGCTGTTCAAGTGAAAGGGAAAGCCAAAGCCGTTTTTGGTTGTAGTTTTGAAATTCTTGCTCCTTGTTTGAATTAAAATTAAATCAAGGCCGTTTTTGGATGCAGTGTATAATTTGTTGTCATTCAGGTGTAATAAGAGCAAAGCAGGGCCGTTTTTGCTTATAGTGTTACAATGCTTGCCACTCATGTGACAAAAAAGCAACGCAGGCCGTTTTTTGTTTGCAGTGTTCAATGCTTACAGCTCAATTGAAATAAATGCAAAGCAGGCTGTTTTTTGGTGGCAGTGTTTAAATGATGCTATTCAGGTGAAAGTGATTTCTGTTTAAGGCCTTTAAATGCACTCCACAACTTGACTTTTGGCCATTGGCAGATCGGCCCACTAATCATGGCAAGAAGAAGGTAACATTTTCAACCCCATAGGCCAGTTTTGAATATTTCCTGTTGGTCTTAATCGCAGCCCTGAGACTTTATAGAGGCTCACCAACCATGCCCTGATGCGGCTTGAGATCTTTTGTATCGCATACTTAGATGACATAGCTTTCTTCAGTAGAACCTGTGAAGAACATTTAATCCACCTGAAGAGGTTTTAACAAGTTCTTCAGAGATCTAAGCTTACCATTAAGGAATCAAAGAGCCAGGTGGGCAAAGTTCATTGATTCATGTTGGCCACAAGGTGCAGAAATTAAACAGCATTTCCGCAGTATGGTTCAAATGGATCTTGGCTTTGATGGGTAGTTCTCTCATAATAATACATGTCTTTAATATGTAATGCGATTGTATTTCAGCAAACAAGAGCAATACTCAAAATATAGTCTAACATTGCACCAGTGGGATTTTTATAAATCTCTCAAGTCATCCTGGAGAATCCTTAAAACATTCCTTAGAACATTCAAATACATGCCCACCTCTCCATCTACCTTATTGAATAAAATACATATTAAATAAAAGATAATTGCCAGTATGTTCTTTTTATTTGTTCCTTCCATATCTCATTGAGGAATTATAAATGACCATCTGTCCATCTTTGCTAATTCTTTGCAGTCTATGGGATGTCAAGTTGACAAACAATAGGCAAGTGGTATGAAATTCAGAAGGATTGACTGTAACTATGACTTTTAGACAACTTTTAGAGTCCTTACGTGAATTTGATTACTATTGAGATATGTATCCGTTATGTGAGAATTGACTCCTCTTTAATTCAGATTACTTAAAAGGATACATTAGGGCAGCAGAGTTTGTTGGCCAATGAGCCCTCAATGGCTCCACTGGCTGACTAGTGAGCTGTGGCAGAATAGATGTGTTGATAAATTACCTGCTGGTTGCAAATTCATGTGTGGGAACTGTTTGAACACATAGGGATACATGCTGATTAGCCTGACAGCAAGTTCAGAAACTATGTTCTTGAAATCTGCCCCTGTGACAGCTGTTTGCATGCACCCTCTGAGTATTTCAGAATATTCAGTAATGTTCAATAGCAAACTACTGTAGGGTATTTTGTGGAGATTTGGGGCCTGACGGTATTTTCTTACCGCCGAAATATAACTTAGCAACAATCACTCCTTGTATTCAGATTGGGCCATGTACAACAATAATACAGTGAACATGCATTATTTCAGCACCCAGGCCTGCATATTTGGTATGCGTGGGTGGTAGGCGCGGTTGGTGGTATTTTGGTGAGCATAATTCCCTTGTTTTATTTGTGGCCCCAATGTCCAAAATCCCTTATCTTTGCTTAGATTTTTCGTGTAATCACTAGAGAGACCTCAGACCTACATTTCAGGAATACCACATTTTTCAGTGTTAGTGTGCCACCATGGGCGATCTCACTGACTTATTTACGACAGAGAGCTATATATGGTAATCTTGTGGTAATTTCCACTACCTTATATACGGTAGGGAGCTATGTTCAGAGAGTCTCTCTTCCCGTTGGCTCATGTACCTCCAACGAGCTATGCTACAATCACTCACAACTGTTCATACTGAATCTGACATGCACACATCTGTCTTAAAATGACCATTGCACTGTTTAAAATCTCCCCACATCATCGCCATTGTAATGGTAAATAGTAAATACACCACCCGTCTGTTTTCAAATATTTTTCTGTATTATAAAAGTTGCATTTAAACACGATCTCACTCTTTACAGAAATAAATAAAATGGTACAGTAAAAGCATTGTCTATGACACACTGCAAAGAGAGTGGCGGAGAACAGAACTCAAATTGCAACATTATCATTTGATTAAGGCATGCACAGGAATCCTACACTGACTGCATATTACCGTACACACTCAGCTCCCACACTTCTCATTACCTATCTTTTTAGTTGTTCTCTTTGGCTGTTATCTTTGTGAATGTGGCTCCCTTGGATTAACTCCAGCAAAAAGGAGCGCTTGCCTTCTCAAACCGGGGTCATTGCCTGGAATTCTCAGCTTTTGCAGATAGGAACGCCTCAGCCAGTGGAAAGGTCCTTCTTTCAGCTCTCCCCAATCTCGACTGCCAAATCTTGACTGTAGCAGGACGCAGGGATCTGCATTCAGTCAGGAGTCCCACAGCCAGGTCTTCTCCCCAGTAGTGCAGAAAAATGTCTGCCTGTCTTTTCCCCGATACTGCCCACTAAAACTTTCATCTCAGCCCTCTGTATGACGTGTCCCAATGAAATCCATCATCTCTCATCCTCCTACTCTCAACAATAGCTTCGCTTATACATTTGCAATTGTTGCAAATCTGACTTCCTTCTTCCTGCAGTTACTGTGCACAAAAACACGGAGAATCAGGCAGAGAAGAGAAGAAAAAAAAATCTGCACACACATTTAAATGGCTTTCAGAGTATGCCTAATTCTGCAGTGGAGAACACATTTTATTAGTGGGTTATGTTAAATAAGGTTTTATTAGTCAGGTTAATGGTTAATAGGTTAGCTGTTAATTTTCAAATGTGTCTCTCGCACCATAGGCATTTCAGGTGAAAAATAGTGTGCATTTTTAAATGAGCACGTGTGCTTTTAACTGTAAAAATAGATTTGCATCTTATATGTTAAAATCGTTTTTGACTGAATAGCCTGTCTTTCCTTGTTAATCTGGTAACCCATATAGCAATGCACCGCACCCTTGTGGTGGTGCTGCGAAAAAAATTTGCTACCTGTGCAGTAGTGCTGTACTCTGTGCTGTTTGCTACCTGTGCAGTAGTGCTGTACTCTGTACTGTAACACGCCAAATATCCTTACATATACCCTCCTTTTGTTTTTAGAACTTGGCTATAATCCAAGCCAATTCCTAAAAACAACTTGTTCTTTTTTTTTTTTTTTACAATATAGCAATCCAACAAAATGAATATTCATGTGCATCAATGAAAATTTGCAATCAACATTTCATCTGAGTCCATCAGTTCATAAAATGTTCCACATTTGCCTTCTCAGTGGAAGTGGCATTACTTTAAGTTTAAATTTTCCAAGTCAATTAAAAACAACGAAATAAAACAACTAACTAAAACAAATAATTAATATAACAAATTAAAATAAATAATTAAAATAATAAATACGTGGAACTTCATATGCCGGAACTTTTGTTTTGTCTCTTTTGGTATGTCCCGACCAGCGATGTTATTCGGTTCATTCGAGTACTCTTTCATCTTGGCAATCTTGAATCCACAGTAGTCATCTCTTTTGGCATTCCGGTTATTTTGTCTTCACCTCCACCTGGAGGCAGGCATCTTTTGGTCTTCATCCAGGGGACTCCAGGACTCCATCGTCTCCCGTGGCCTCTGATCCCGGAACCTCCGACCAAATAATGTTAATTGTCTAAATCAAAATAGAAAATAAACAGATTAAGTACATAGCACAATACTTACTTCATCCTTTTGCCAAAAATAAAACATGCTTGGTAAAAATATTTCATTTTTTTTTTTTTCTGAAATTAAACACAAGTTAAAAGAAAACAAGCAGATATTCAATATTTAACACACTTTCTCTCTGCACACCAACCATGAGCTTCCATTATATGTGCATTTATTTATTTATTTATTTATTTTATATTATATTTTACATATACTACAGTGTTTATGTGCCATCATAACAATCAACTTTTTAACTTCTTTGTCACTGCCTCCTGATTGTACCCATTTATTTTCTCTTTTTGTGTTCAAGGGATTTTATCTGTTTCTACATGCTCAAGCCGCCTGATCTCATGTCTGGGATGGCATGGTTTGATTTGATTTACATGGACAAACTGCTCTATTGCTGTTTCACCTTCATTTTTCAAAATGTTATACACTACAGGAGAGACCTTATCTATAATCCGAAATGGCCCCTGCCAGGCTGCTAGAAATTTAGAATTTTTCTGTTTACTTTTTCCAAAATGAAACTTGTACACCTGATCCCCTACACTGTATTCCTTTGCTGATGTCTTTTTTATCATAATATGACTTTGCACTGTCAGCAGCTCTTTCCAGATTTCTCTGCACAAAAGCAAATGCATGTTGCAAATGCCTCCTCAGTTCATCAATATATTCATGAACTGTGGATGCACTCACTAGAGTTTGCTCATGTGTTCTGTATAGTAGGTGTTGTGGTAACACCATTTTCCTACCTGTTAAGACCTCATGGGGGCTAACACCTGTTGCTTAGGCAGGAGTCGATCTGATTGCCATCAAAACCAATGGTAAACGTAAATCCCAGCTGGAACCTGCTTCTGCCACAAATTTCTTTAAAATATCCACAACAGACCTATTGCTTCTTTCAACTGTACCTAAAGACGCCGCCCGATATGCGATATGTAGTTTCCTTTTCACACCTAGTATTTGCCATACCTTACTCATTAGAGCACTTGTGAAATGACTTCCTCTGTCTGACTCAATTCTTTGTGGCAACCCAAACCTTGAGAACACATGGTTCACCAGCAATGTGGCTGCTGTTTGCGCACTACAATCTGGTGCAGGAATGCACTCAATCCACTTCGACATCAAACATACCACACTCAAAATATAACAGTGTCCCCTGCTCGACCTTTTTAAAGGACCTACATAGTCTATTTGCAAATCTGACCATGGGAGAGTTAGGCCTCTTTTCATCAATGGTGCTCTATGCATTGGTGAAGCAGGTTTAAATTGGGCGCATACTAGACATCCTCTAGTATATAATTCCACATCTTGGGACATATGTGGCCAGTAAGCATAATCTTTTAGTATTTCTAATGTTTTTTGTGAACCTCTATGGCCTGCAGTTATGGCATCATGTGCATGGTGTAGCATTAGTCCTCTGAATGAAAGGGGTACTACCCACTGTATTTGCCCTGTTATGGACTCTCTAATCATGAGTCCATCCTGTAATCTAATTTGTGTTTTGTTCTTTAATAACACCCTCAACTCTTCTTTTCCCATACAATCTTTTTCTGTTAAAGGATTTTGTTCAGGATCTATCAAATGATTATAATAGATTCCCAAAATGTGATCATTCTTTTGTGCCTCAATCAAATCTTGGTCTGGCGTGTCATGACTCCACTGCACCACCGGTTGATCTACCTCCTTTGGTGCTTTAGAACGTGTCACTGCATCAATTTGTATTTCACCCATTAAATAATCAATATGTAGCAATTCTCCCATCACAGCCCCAATCTTAGCCAGATGGTCTGCCTTATCATTTCCCTCCTTATCCTCTCCTGGTGTTTTTAAATGCCCACGAATTTTTCTCCAGTATATTGTTAAATTATTTTCTGACACCAATTTGTCTATGGCTTGTATCATTTTTCCATGTTTAAGTGGCTTTTTGTTGTATGTAACCATGCCTCTTGCTTTCCAACCAGGCAAATACTCCACAAAGCTATTCCGTGCATAGTCAGAATCAGTCACCAGGACAATTTCACTGAACTTTTTATCAACTGCAGTAGCAATTGCTTTATAAATGGCTGCCAATTCCGCCACCTGACTGCTCCTATCTCCAATCCTCATCCCTATACTGGGAACGCCTTCACATTTCAACCAGACATTTCCTATTCCTGCCACCAACTGTTTATTACTGTCATTTTCAATGTGAAAAGCACAACCATCCACATATACAGTTGGCAAATCCTTGCATGTTTTTTCATCAAAAGCTTTGTGTGATGATTGTTCAAATTCCTGCAAACTAGTTTCCACTTCCATTTCATTTGGTATTTGTTCAGCTGCACAGTCATGTAAGTCAGCTAACCCTTGAGCAATTGGGCTCTTTTTATTTTGTCCATATCTCACTTCTACGGGAAAACCTTGTAATGCCAGCGTCCATGAAGTGATTCTGGATTGCGCTAGATTGCCTGATCTAATTCTTTTACTCTCTAAAAATTGCAAAGGTTGATGATTTGTTTCAATAATCACCTTTTCTCCCTGAACAATGGGGCGGAAATGTTGTAGCGCCCACACAGTGGTTAATAGGGCCTTTTCACATTCATTAAATTTAATTTCAACTTGGGAAAATGCCTTACTTGCATATGCAATGGTTTTGTGATTCAAATCGTGTTTTTGTGATAACACTGCTGACATACAATGTTCAGAAAAAACCTATTTCTATAAAGAAATCCCTGTCCTTTATGGGGTATGCTAAACATGGTGCCTTTACAAGACATTCCTTCAATCTAGCCACTGCATCAGACTGCTCTCTTTCCCATCTCCAGGGAGTATTTAGTTTAAGCAGTTTAGTCAATGGTTGAGTGATTTCTGCATAATTCTCAATGAACTTTCTGTTATAGCCTGTCATCCCTAATAAACTTTTTACTCCTTTCACATTTTTAGGATCTTTTAATCTTTGTATGGCCTCTATTTTCTTCCTTTGTGGATTTAGCCCACGTTCAGTCACTTCATGCCCTAGAAAGTTCACTTTTTTCTTGCACCATTGTGCTTTTTGCAAAGATACTTTGGCGCCTGCTTTCTGCAATTGGCCAAGTACATGTCTTATTTCATCAAAATGGCTTTTCAGGCTTTCATTTTTTATCAGGACATCATCCACATAAACTATTGTTCCTCTTTCCGCTGCATCCGGCATGGCCTTTCTCAAAAATATGCCAAATTCACTCCCACTATTGATGTACCCGAACGGAGCTCTAAGCCAGGCATATTGAGTCCTGTCAAATGTAAAGGAAAATAAGTGTTGTATCTCCTCTGCCAATGGCACACACCAATATCCAGATGTGAGATCTAATGTGGTAAATACATTTGAACCATGTATCTGAGCTAGGCCCTGATCAATGAATGGTAGTGGCCATCTAGATACTGGTACTCTTTTATTTAACTCTCTTAAGTCTGCACACAGCCGCCATTGACCATTTGGCTTTAACACACCTAAAATAGGCGTATTGGATGTGCTATGAATGGGCCTGATTATTCCCCGTGATTCCAAATTTTTAATAATCTCTGCCAATGATTCTAAACATGCCAGCGGTAGTCTATACTGGCGTACAAACACTGGATTTCTGCTACAACCTTCTGGTAGTGTGGCCACATGTAAATCAGTTAAACCACAATCATAAGCATCTTTTGCAAATACATCCTTAAACTCCATAAATATTTCCCTCAGGTCGTCTCTATCCTTATCGCTGTCACATGCATCCGCTAAGGAGATCTGCTCTTCTACCATTCTGGAAAATTCTGGAAACTCTTCTGGTAAAGGAATCTCAGCGCTTTCCTCTAACTGTGTGGCTGTGTCTTTTTGTAGAGCTGCCACTTTTAAATATTTTGGCATATCAGCTTCCACTTCAATGGGCTGATTTCCTGTTTCATTTTCATTTAAATTAAATATTATGCAATCCTCTTGATGGCAGCACACTGTCTCATTTGAATCATAAGGATACACAGAATGAATTTTAAATATTCCTTTGGGCTGAGAGTCCAGGTGTTCTGGCAACTCGCCCTTGGCATCTACATATTTTTCAGGAATATTCCCAATCACCATGTTATTTAAATCTGCCGTATAATGTGATTTTTGTATGGCCATTCCTAATGGGGAGTTTTCCTCTAAATGAATATCCTGACAACCTTTATTATTTACCATGATTTTTACAGATCCCTCACCAATGTCTACCAATGGAATGTATTCATAATCCAGGCCTTGCTGTTTTATGGATTCATTCAGGCATACAAATGCATCAGAGCCTTTCATCTGCTGCCCATTTTTGCATTTCAGTGTTATTGCAAACTGTTTTGTAAATGCAGGAATAATAGTATCTTTCCTTATTTGTAATTCGATGGCATAAGGAACCAGTTGTGCACAATGATAAGCCCTTCTTTTGTCTTCAAATTCAGGTGCCGGACCACCTAGGCGTGACCATATTTTTTGATTAAGGAAATCTAACACCATACACATTCTGTGCATGATGTCATTGCCCATGTAAAATTCATTTTGTGCTCCACTCACTATCCATACATTATGGTAAATTGTTTTCTGCCCAATGCTAATTTTAAGCATGCATCTGCCTTCAATTCGGTTTTCAAAGTCTGGACTGTCCAACCCAGAAACATATTGGTTTTTAATCCTAAATTTCGGGATTTCTTCCCCCTCCATAATTTTTTGCAACAATTTCTCATTAATGAAACTCCTTTCATGTCCAAGCGCTAAAGTGGCTTTTATTGTTTTAAGATAATCATTTATACCAACATGAACCCATGGTTGCTCATCTTCCATGTGTATTTCTGCCAGAGTGGTAATGTGTTTTTCTGAATCTGTTTTAGGAATAATATTCTGTTTGCATGTTTTCTCTTTTAAATAGAAACGTAATGTGTGCTCATCTATGGCAGTCTGCCAATCTTTCCTTGGGTCCAAGTATATTTGTACAGGTAGTTTTTCATTGTCGCTCTGCATTTTGTCTTGACACATTAATATAACAGTGACACTAGGTATGCAGCTATTCTGGAGATATACCTCCACAGCATCATTTGTTTTGGCAACGGTGTGACATTCATTTATATTGCTGTTTTGTGATTTTAGTTTCTTAGGCCTCAATGGTTTTTTGGTTAAGGACCACAGCACTCCATTCACCCCATCTATGAGAGGAGACAATCTTTTCAGGCAATCTGTCCCCATCAGAAATGGAATTTCACAAATAGATGTGATCAATACCTCTTGTTTCATTCTGTGCTTTCCTATTTTTATGTCAACCTCAGTTACACCTATGATGGGCACCTCCTCCCCATTAAAGTTATGCACTGGGCCTTGATTTGCCTTCACTGTGATCTGACTCTGTGGAGGCCTCCCTTCATTGATACTCTTTACCAGCTCCTTGGACATAATTGTGGCCTGTGCGCCAGAGTCAATCATAGCGAAGGTGTGGCATTTTTCTTCTACAGTGATGGGTGCATAATATCTGTCCTCAACTTCCTCTAATACACATAAGAAATGTGAATTCTTACTGATTTCAGGGCTCACCTTTCTCAGATCTTTTTCACTTTTGGCTAAGCACATTGGTAAATGAAAAGACATTTTTCCCTCCTTTTTACCCATTTCTGTGCGAGATATTTTATTCATTTCTCCATGTTCAGAGGTTTTTTGGAGTGTGGCCACTGTTCGCCCATCCATCTGGGTAACATCAGAGACCACATTACAACCTTCCAACTGAACATGTGTAACAACATCATTCAGCAATTTGTCATTTTTTAATTCTGTGCATTTGTGATCATTTAGTGTAATACCAGCCCTTTCAGCCTCTTCAAAAATATGTGGCTAAAAGAATTCTTCAGGTGATTGACTTGTACCCTCCTTGTGAGTATTTCCTTTTTCTGTCTGTGTTTGGTCATTGTTTTGCTTGCCCAGGGAAGGAGCTATGGCATCCCCACTTACTCCCTGTTCACTGGTATTCCCCATGCATGAGTCATTTTTCTTAAATCTGTTCCTTTGTTCTTTTGGAATTCCTAATGTTTCTTTTTCATTTGTGCAAATCTTTACTGTTTTATTTAGCTCTAAGTTAAACCGTACCTCTTTTTTAGAAGTATTTGCACTTTCTATCACAATTTCATTTACTGGTATTTTCATTTTTAATCCATTAGGCATCTCAGAGTCGTTATGCAAAATTATATCAGAGCAATCTGTCATTTTGGCACTGCAGTTATCATGAGTACTTAGTCACTTTTCGGAAGCCCCCCGGTCATTGCTATGGCCATCAGCCCCCTCTTTGGAAGGTTGTTTTTGCGCTGTATAGAGCTTTCCTATTTGCTCAGCTAACATTTTCACTTGGGCCTCAAGGCACTGGAACCTTTCCATCTCTCTAGGATCCTCTTTCTGTGGCGTAGGTCGATATTGGTTGTTTTCCCCCTGATTGGATCTATTCTGATACCTCTCAGGTGATTGATGTCGGTTGGGATGGTTTCTGAACTCTTGATTCATTTGTGGAGGGGAGCGGGTTGCACCCATCCTTTGATTATAGTCCCCTGGTGGGGAATCATTGTACTGGCGTGGACTGTAGTTCACGTTTTGCCTCATGTCCTGTCTCTCAGATTGTGGGTACTGGCCCCTATGTTGATTTCCATTATCAGTAAATCGATCCACATATCGGGGCCTATCCTGATTACCATATATCATGATGCTGGGATCAAATCTGCTCTGTGTCCCCAATGACTGGTAGGGACCATCATTTCTTTGATCTTGATTTTGTCTCGGGTTATTGTTCATACCTGCCATATCAGGCCGATATCCTACCCGGGGTCTATCCCCTAAATATCTAGGGCTGATGTAGCTCTCTCTATTACTAGGATCATGTGTTTGGAACATTGGTACAGGAAATGGCGATCTTTGTTGATTACCCCTTTGTTCAGGTGTCACATTATTTTTACCTTGGCTTTGAGCAGACTCAAGGGACATTTTGGCTGACCTGATTTCCATTACTGTGGCTGAGGGTTCTTTAGATTTAGGCCTGGTATCTTTCATTTTATCACTTTTTCTACCCTGACAATAGAGTACTTCATATAGCTTTGTGCTTTGATGTACAATCCATTCAAGGGACTTGTCACGGTTAAATTCACGGACCAATTGGGATATGATGTCTTTCTGTAGCCCATAGAAGTATGCGGTTTTAAACTCATTGGAATTTGAGTCAAAAGATACATCAAAGCGAGAGAATGCTCTTTTTAAGTCTTGTAAAAATTGGCGAGGGGATGTATTAGGTCCAGCAGTAATTGTGTACGCGACTTTCTTTGCCTCCTGCAATGACTGAAAAGGAGAAAAATGATGCCTAATTTCTTTTTCAAACTCCAGCCATGTCATATTCTGCTGTTCATTTAATCCCCTTATGATGCTGGCCGTCGGGGCATCTAAAGTTAAATGAAAATATTGTCTGTACTGTTCCTTAGGTATCTGGAGTGCTTTAAAAATGTCATGCACCGCTTCTAAGTGAACCTCAATGCAGCATTCACCTCCCTTTTTAAATAGTTTGATCAGGGCTTTAATGGATTTCATTATTTTTATGGGGCTACTTGTTGCAATGCATGGAATTGCACTATTTTGTGATTCAATCCTGTTTTCAGGTGTATGAGATTGGTGGCTGCCCCCAATGGGAGTATCAAATCCCCCAAGGGCGCTGCAACCAAGTTCAGTCACCGGCCCAGTCACTGGGGCACTAGCTCTTTGGGCAGAGCTAGAATTCACCTCCACTCCATTGAATGTGGTACCCTGCCGCCTCTCCTGGGACCTGGGAATGCACATTTGCTGTTCTAAGTCCTTACACTTTTTAAGGAGTCTGTTGGCTTCATCTTGCAAATAATTATTTTCATCATTCATTTTATTAATCACCTCCTGCATATCGCACATTTGCATTTGGCATTCATTGAACTCTTTATTTCTCTTGTCTCTTTCTTGAATCATTTTAATCATTTCTTGTTCTGCACTCTGGAGATCACCTTCTTTTTCGCAATGTTCTTTTTGTAAAATCTGCATTTCTGAAACAACCTCATCTCTATCCTGCCTAATGTGATCCACTAAGGCTTTTAAGTGTGCCAATTCTTGCTCACTATCTTCAAATTGTTTCTTGCTTTTGGATAACTGAGTATCAAAGTCTCTGCATTTTAATTGCATGTCTTTTTGGCATACATCCAATTCTGCTCTCAACATTTCCTGATTTTTACTTGCCCCCTCTAATTCAGTCTTTAACCTGTTAATTAGCTGAGTATCATTCTCTTGCATTCGCAGGGATTTGTTTAAAATAAACCATATTTTGCCGCATAGCCATATTAAACAGTCTTTCTCTGCACTTTTATCGGCTGCATTCAATAATCTTGTAAGGCAGACCTGAATTATGCTGCCTTCTGCAAAAATATTGTCTAGTTTTTCTTTCTGCACCTCACCCTGAATGCGGTTACTCCATTCTAACGTGCTATTCGAAGACCAATTCCCATGTGCAAATAAATTTGCCTCTAAATATTGCACTAGATCTGAGAATGTGGTTTCCCTTTGTGACATTCTGAAATTCGTTTTTAGTGGCACTCTGCTATTATAAAATGGGTTCCCTTTAATGTGCAAATGGCAGTGTGAGACACACTTGCCACGCCCAGTAGGTACTCTATGATCACTTTCCCGGCCAACGCACCATAAATATGTAGGGTATTTTGTGGAGATTTGGGGCCTGACGGTATTTTCTTACCGCCGAAATATAACTTAGCAACAATCACTCCTTGTATTCAGATTGGGCCATGTACAACAATAATACAGTGAACATGCATTATTTCAGCACCCAGGCCTGCATATTTGGTATGCGTGGGTGGTAGGCGCGGTTGGTGGTATTTTGGTGAGCATGATTCCCTTGTTTTATTTGTGGCCCCAATGTCCAAAATCCCTTATCTTTGCTTAGATTTTTCGTGTAATCACTAGAGAGACCTCAGACCTACATTTCAGGAATACCACATTTTTCAGTGTTAGTGTGCCACCATGGGCGATCTCACTGACTTATTTACGACAGAGAGCTATATATGGTAATCTTGTGGTAATTTCCACTACCTTATATACGGTAGGGAGCTATGTTCAGAGAGTCTCTCTTCCCGTTGGCTCATGTACCTCCAACAAGCTATGCTACAATCACTCACAACTGTTCATACTGAATCTGACATGCACACATCTGTCTTAAAATGACCATTGCACTGTTTAAAATCTCCCCACATCATCGGCATTGTAATGGTAAATAGTAAATACACCACCCGTCTGTTTTCAAATATTTTTCTGTATTATAAAAGTTGCATTTAAACACGATCTCACTCTTTACAGAAATAAATAAAATGGTACAGTAAAAGCATTGTCTATGACACACTGCAAAGAGAGTGGCGGAGAACAGAACTCAAATTGCAACATTATCATTTGATTAAGGCATGCACAGGAATCCTACACTGACTGCATATTACCGTACACACTCAGCTCCCACACTTCTCATTACCTTATCTTTTTAGTTGTTCTCTTTGGCTGTTATCTTTGTGAATGTGGCTCCCTTGGATTAACTCCAGCAAAAAGGAACGCTTGCCTTCTCAAACCGGGGTCATTGCCTGGAATTCTCAGCTTCTGCAGATAGGAACGCCTCAGCCAGTGGAAAGGTCCTTCTTTCAGCTCTCCCCAATCTCGACTGCCAAATCTTGACTGTAGCAGGACGCAGGGATCTGCATTCAGTCAGGAGTCCCACAGCCAGGTCTTCTCCCCAGTAGTGCAGAAAAATGTCTGCCTGTCTTTTCCCCGATACTGCCCACTAAAACTTTCATCTCAGCCCTCTGTATGACGTGTCCCAATGAAATCCATCATCTCTCATCCTCCTACTCTCAACAATAGCTTCGCTTATACATTTGCAATTGTTGCAAATCTGACTTCCTTCTTCCTGCAGTTACTGTGCACAAAAACACGGAGAATCAGGCAGAGAAGAGAAGAAAAAAAAATCTACACACACATTTAAATGGCTTTCAGAGTATGCCTAATTCTGCAGTGGAGAACACATTTTATTAGTGGGTTATGTTAAATAAGGTTTTATTAGTCAGGTTAATGGTTAATAGGTTAGCTGTTAATTTTCAAATGTGTCTCTCGCACCATAGGCATTTCAGGTGAAAAATAGTGTGCATTTTTAAATGAGCACGTGTGCTTTTAACTGTAAAAATAGATTTGCATCTTATATGTTAAAATCGTTTTTGACTGAATAGCCTGTCTTTCCTTGTTAATCTGGTAACCCATATAGCAATGCACCGCACCCTTGTGGTGGTGCTGCGAAAAAAATTTGCTACCTGTGCAGTAGTGCTGTACTCTGTGCTGTTTGCTACCTGTGCAGTAGTGCTGGGATAAGATGTCTAGCCACTTTGCAAATCCGATTCAACCATTTTTTAGGCAATCATATTTCTGTGCTAGAATTTAGCAAGTCTCTTGCCTCTTTATAGCAAAGATTCATTTGGTACACTTATCTGCTCTAAGTAAAGTTTTTGGAATTCATTTTGTGATTTAAAATTAGTTACTGATCAAAATTTGCTTTCTTTCGATAGACCATGTAAAATTCATTTGAAAACCAATATGAATCAGGTGATTTGCTAGAAGCCGGGTAAGTGATGTGACAGTTTCCAGAATCTCATATGGAATAATTTCTTTTTTAAGATAATGTTTTTGACAAGGGGCCTCATTATAACCCTGGCGGTAGCCCTGCCTGTAAAACAGGCAGGGCTGCTGCCGGAGTTGCATTTTTTCCGGCACCCATCAATGTAGAATTACCGGGTAATTCTGACATTGCCAGACCCGGTAATTCCTGCATTGCCGGGTGCTGGTGCCTATCAGTCCCCATTCCCATTTGAGCCTCATAGGGCCCATTGGCAATGGGGATGTCGGATGCACCGGCACCATCAACGACGGTGCCTGTGCATCCGACATACTGCTCTCGCGGGTGCCGCTCTGCCCGCCATGCCAGACCTGGCGGACTGACAGGCGCCCGCCAGCACAGCTCTTAGTATGGCGGTCCAGGAACTAAGGTATCGGCATGCTTACCGGTACGTAGTTCTCGGACCGCCATGCTTATAATGAGGCCCAATCTCTTTTTTAAAAAAAAGATTACATATAGGCTGCTTAGAATAAAGGTCTCTAAGGAACAGGGCAATGATCTAGCAATCTCAAGGTCTTTATTAACACTGTCCACTGACTAGATGTGTGATCCCATGAACAGTGTCACTCTGATACATGTCCTTAAGTCTCTGAGCCAGTACAATGGAACACGTTTTTCTTTCAAGCAGGATATAGCTTTCTCTAGTTATGTTGTAAAATGACTAGTTATTTTCTATTTAAGTTTCACCATCTGTTTCCATATCAGCTTGCCCAGGTTTCGAGTGCTATGCACTTGAGACCATAGGGTCTTCAGTTTTACTTAAAAATGTTCTTAATCTATGATGTCTAGCTTTGGCAAGGTACCACAGTAGGCGATGATACAGGGCCCCATATGGGTATCCATTAGGCTTTCTCACAGCATGCTATGGTCTTTGGTGCTCAGGGACTTTGGGATGTGCTCCACAGGTTCTGTGGAAAAGCTGTTATAAAGCAGAAGAATAGGTAGTAACACACAGAGTTGTGCAAACATCCAGCATCAACCCAGTGCCAAACACCGGGACCAAGACCATGGCTCACAGAATTCCTTTTTCAAGATTGGTGCACTTGCAACTGATTGATGCTGGGGTTCTTTCCATTTCCTTAAGCACATAGCTGGCTGACGTGGTTATTAAACATGGTCAGGAAGTTTGAAGAGGACTTTACAAGTGCTGGGGAAGAATCGTCCTATAGTGGCAGAGCAGAAACAGAAGCTCAGATAGGCTGATGTGCTGACAGGGTGTCCAGTAACATCCCAGTGTGGAACGTCTGCAATGGAACAACACCTCTCAGAATTCTCACCCAGATTCTTCACTTAAGAACTGGGTGGAGAAAGAGTTGAACATGGTAAGGGTCATTGTAGGGTGCTCCACTGGTGTTGAGGACACTCTGCCATAATCCAGGACGGCAGAAGGTGGAAATCAGAGTCGCTGAACCACTAAGAAGGGAATGGGAGGCCAAATGCCCCCCATTTGGTAACATCAGTACTGAGAATATATCTCCTAGAACGCCACCATAGTGTCTGTGCACCTGGAGCTACCAAATGAGAGGCCTAACTCCCAATCCCTTAACACACTGACTGAACAGCACGGATGTTAGACATGTTGAGACAGGCCAGAGTTGGTTCCCTATGTTTCGGGGCCAAGTTCTATTTCTCTAACATAAAGTGCCTTCAGCGTCTCTTATTCCACACATGCTTAATTTCAAAGAGCACTGTATACAGGTTTATCAAAAAATTACACAAAGTATTGTTTTTTTACACCTTTAGTATATAATTGTGATTCAATAATGATAGCTGAACACCACAATAAAAAAAAACGTCACATGAGCACTAAATACATGTAACATTAATCACAACCAAAAAGAATAACAACAAATACATATACATCCAATATGTGCACAACTAGTCAAAATGACAACTCACAAAAAAGCATATTTCTCGCATGAGCATTGTATAACAAAAGGTGATAAGTATTACTATATGTTAGTTGAAACATAGTGTGCTTCATATATTTTTTGCACCAAAATATATAATCTTCATTTTTTTAAAAGATAGCCAACATGTTTCGTGCTCCATGTGATTGCGGGACGTTTTTCAGGTGCATGCTGCATAGAAGGGTGGTGATAACGGAAGCTCTACAAAACCAATTGATAAGGAGGGAAACTTGTAGAATATGTGCTACTACGAGGTGAGCATAACATATTGAAAAATATGAGTGTATCAAATGATAGAAACTCTCTTATATCTAATTTGAGATTGATAAGAAAAAATGTACATTCTTGGAAGGAAATGTATTTATTGATGGAGTGTTGGATACAATAAAAGTAAAGGGGGCATGATTACCCAAATGCACAATCCAAAATCTAAGACGTTAGTATGAAACAAAGTGGGTTAAATAATGAATCTCTAAAATGATGTATAGTGTGGAGATGATGCTCCGTGTGTTTTTTGTTTTTGCACAGGGAGAGTGTTAATAGCAATGTGTGAATACGAAAAAGAAGTACCTGTGAATGCAAATGATAAGTACTGAAGTATATGCCATTTATAGAGGGGTATCTAACAATTTAAAGGTATCAGAGAGGTTTTACCACTGTTAGGCATAATGAAAGGGAACATTATTTGGGGACTGATGATAATGTTCCTTTAATGGAAACGAATACACATTTCATTGTCAATAGTGCCAAATTTTATGGCTTTGAGCATGATAGAAAATATATATTTTACCAGCAAAATGAAATGTAAAGACATATGTGATTGTGGCGGTGGGATGGGGAGAACAGACAGTATTTGACTCACCTTAATTAGACCAGCACCGGGTTCATCCACAGAGTGTAGACCCCTTAAAGACATGCACTGTATTGAAACAAATCATAGATGCATGTTGGTCCTTCTTTTGTGTTGGGTGCCACTTTTCAGTGAATAGCTATACTTACTCTAAGATGAGAAACAGACTCAGTAATTGTGTGCCTGGAATATAACACAGTGACAAAGTAATCATTGCGAGACATCATAACATTTAAAATCGTCTGACAGTATTACCGGTGTAATATTGTGCTTATATGTTATGAGAAGTGAGAGAATGATTTTAAACAAAATTGGTATGTTTTAGAAACCGTTACAAGAATATCTTTTGAGAAATTATAGTCAATGACCCATCAAAACGTATGAAACCAGTTGGTGATTTTCTTATGAGAAGAAGATCTTTAATCATGTGGCTCACGGATTTAGATAAGTTCCAAAAAACTAATAAATGGAAAGCATGGGATCGACAAATACATAATCCTCAATTATACTAGTGATAAATGGAAAAAGTTGTTCAAGAGGAGCAATGCCGGTATTTTAACAAAAGCATCCATTTCGTATTACATACGAGGATACAACAGATGCTCTAGTTACACAGACAAGTGGTTCAATCACTGTTGTTATCACAAGTCAAAGTAATATTCTTGTTTGAGCCATCAATATGGCAGTACTGAAAATCAAATAAGAGCAACAGGGTAGGTTCAAAGACACAAAGGGAGGTCAATTGCCTTCCCAAACCGTCAAACAAAACTATGCTTTAACACAAAAACAACGGTTCTCTGGGAGAAGAATGAATTACAGTGCACATATCAATCATAAGTCAACACTAATTAATTAGATAAACAATGTGCTAGCTGGCCCTAAGAGAAGAACACCTTGTCCCTGAACAGATTCGCAGAGAGAGATATTCTGATGCACTTATTTGAGTCAGTTTGTGGCATATCTTCCTCCTTTTCCTGTAGGAAAGAGTAGAGGAAAAGAATGTGCTTCTACACCTTTTTTCCCATATGCTCATTGGGGATCCTGACACATTTGATATCTTTCTAATGCATCTTCAATGGTGTCTTTGGAGTGTAGCGGGTGAATTGTATACTGGTCTAAAATGCTGGCTCCAGTAACAGGATCTACATGTTCAAATTGCCCAATTGCTTTTGAATCTTGGGCGGTTTCGCTTAAGTTTTCCTCTATGTTTATATCTTTGCAGTATTCATTGTTTTCTTTCAGATAGAGTAGGGCTTTTCGAATTTGTTTAAGTGGAGTATTTGTTGCCACATCTTGTGTCTTTTGTTGGTATACCATTAACTAGTACAATCAAAGATTGATCTATTGGCCGTTGTTCTCCTAGAGTTACTACATTTTCTTTAAGCTCTAATTGCAAATATACAAATTAGATGCGGGTGGCTTTTGGTAACTCACATGGAGGCTATTTGCCTGTTTTCGGGGGAAGGCATATCATAGCTTGAAATGGGTGTATTGTTTGGATTATAATGCTCTCATACAAGTTAAGTTGTTGCAGAGCCTTTGGAAGTGGGAATATTTAGTCATAGCATGTGATGGCATTTGGTTATTGTCAAGTTTTTTATTGCAATATATGCAAACTATTGAGGGGTCAGTTATTTTGTATTTATTTTCTGCTGTTAGGTATAAAGCTAATTGGAACTATTGGCATTCCTCATTGTCCACTATGTCGTAGGCCATATCTCCTATCTGTGTGCTTTTTTATAAAAAAAGTTCTACGAAAACAGACACATACTTGGTCTGGTATTTGAACAGATGTGTTTTGAAACTTAGCCATTACTCTTTTATATGTGTTTGTTAGGAAGTTGGTGTTTCTGAGGTTTTCACCAATGTTTTCTGAAGTTACTGAATTTTTTAAGTCAACTTCAGTTCCAAAGTAGCTCTGCTATTTCTCAAAGGAGTTCTTTGGCTGTTCCAAGTAAGAGCATGCTATTTATATTTTGCAGTTCTAGAGCAGGACATTTTGCATAGTATAGTCTATGCACAAGATTCTGTATAGCAAAATGGTGTGTTGCTAAAATGTTGATGTGCTGAAAGGTGCGTTGCAAGCCTTCCCTGAAATGCAGGCTAATGAATGTTGTCAAGGTCCAGTGTGGGTTGAAAAGGTTTGAAAAGTTTTCATTTTAGTTTTGTCTTTTAATTTTGCATGGTGATTGAGGAATTGTTGTAAATAATTAAAGGATTGTTGCTGTAAATTATACATTGAGCTTCATGTGCATGTATACACTGAATTGTTTGTTTTGGTGAAAGGAATATTTGGTTGAAAGTTTGTTGGTGGTGTATTTTCTATAAGGGTTTATTTTGCCACAATGGTGTTTTCTACCATTTCATACCCTTAGCCATTACTGTCTATGGTAACTGGGTCTTTTTGTTGTTTTTTATAAGACTCTTCATTGAAAAATGGTTATGTGCACTTGTGTGAATCCATTCACCAACACAGAAGTTTGAAAAGGTATCTATACTGACATTGCACATGCTTAGAAGTATATTTTTTAATTTATTGATTAATTTAGCGGTTTGATTCTGTTTAAAATCAATGCAAACAGGTTTCTCTTTAGTAGAAATGCGCTGTGAATTAGAGCTTTGAGGATTAATCTTATGCAGTAGTTTTTAAGGGTATATCGTGATATTTTAGCTGTCTTCATAAGATTGTGTAGAACTCTACAGTGGAAAATCTTTTGTAAAATGTATATTTTGGAATGCTTAACTATGGCTATGTTAACGTTGGTAGATATAGTGTTAGGTTCATTAGTAGGTCTGCTTTTGTTTGTACATATTTTTATACTTTTAGTTTTTGGAAGAGAGGCTGTACTGTTTTTAGTGGTCACTGGTTTAGTTTTGTTGAGTGAGGTTACTAGCTGTTTTGTTTGAATGTTTTCTATACATTGTTTTAGAGGTGGATGGCTATATGGCTTCATTTAATTCTTATCTGCTCTATGTTTTTTTTGTTTTCTACAGAAGTGATTTTTAGTAGGCATTCACTTCTGTCTACTGGGAAAAAAGAAAGTTTGGGTTTGAAAGTTATGGAATGTATGTGCATATATTGGGGCTGGTGTGTGGTTGTGATTGAAGAGATTAAGAGAGTGCTGTGTGATTGTGTGGTGGGAGAATAGGTGCAGTTGGGAAGGTTGTAAGTGTAAGGGTGTGTGCAGGTATGATGGGCTTGGGTTAGTGAGTAATGGAGTGGTGGTGTGATTGAATAAATAGGGACATTATGATGTTTTGAGGAAAACAATGTTTATTGTAAATGTGGTGCTTAGATGGAATAGAAAGTGTGTGAATGTTGCAATATAATGAGTAAGAGTGAAATAAATTGTGTTGATTCAAAAAGAATACTCTAGGCTAATATATAGTGAAAGTACTTTGTTACAATTAGAAACATATACATGCTATATTGATGTACATATTTTGTAGGATGTGAAGAGTTATTTTTTCGGTAGCTGTCTTTGGCAATCTTCTTCTTTCCTGTAATTGTAAACAAAAGTTAGTGAGTATATGTGGTAATGGTGAAGTACTTTTAGTAAGCAAGGCTGTTATTTATGAAGGTAGGAGGAATTGTTGGGAAAATGAGTTAATAAAGTTGTGTTATGGGTGGTGTACAAAAGTGTGCTAACTGTTTTTCAAACAAATGGAGTATGAGTAGTGAACATTTGAAGGAACAGGGTAAAAATGGGTGTGAGAAAAAGGTGCATATCTAGGTTATTTTTGTGCTGGTGACTTTAACAGAAGAAGTGCTGTGTTTGTGGTGTAATGTATTTGTAATATGTTGCCTTGTTTTTATAGAATGTGAAACTGTGACCTAGTGGTAATGAAACAGTGGATTGCTGTTGCAGCAGTTTTTTGGTGTCTTATGGTAGAGGTTTGGAAAGAAGAGTACTTTATATGTAAGGTGAAGTGTTGTATATAGATACCTTGGTAGTGTACACATATGTGTGAGGAGGTGGAGAATGGTGACAGTGTAAGGGTAGTAATAAGTGAAGTTGGAAAGTATGAGATTGATATGGAATGACAAATGGAAAATGCTAATATAAATGTGACACTTTTGAATCCTGCAGTCCAGGCCTGGTTATATTTTTTGGCATTCTGGGTTTGGAAGTCTGAGTTTTGTAGTGGGAGAAGTGGTATTACAAGTCACAGAATGCATAGAAAGAAACCAAGACTTGATAAGCAGCTATAGTTTGGAATGGGTCATGTTGGCAAGTATGCATGTACTACCAACATATTAAACTGGAACTCACTGAGTGCTACTTAAACATGGTCGACAAATGTTTTCTATCTGCTTTTCCTTTCTTTTTTTAAAAAAGCTACACCGTGCTGCTATAAATGCATATAGGTATTTTTTTATTTCATAAAATTGCTGCTAAAAAGAAACATTTTTAAACACACAGCATTGTAAGTAACTGCCACTTGATGTTAGCAGGTGCTGAATGCTGCAATGCATGGCATTTACTAGAGTGGTTAAAAAAAGAGAATATGCTCTTTGAGATGCTTATTACATGGTAAGTGGAAGGAACCCTGTGTATATCTTGTGAGATGCAGATGTTGAATTTGCAAATTGAAATCTTGGAGAGTGTTACAGTAGTTTTTTATGCAGGTGGCTGTTAGCAACAGGAGTCATGTACTTTGAGCGTTCAAGAGTAGATCTGAAATGTTGAACTGCGGTGAAAGGGTTACATGTAGAGTTTTTGGATATGATTGGTGGATGGATGTGTGAATGTTTCAAAGCAGCCAATATGGGAGTGTTAGGAACATGAAAATAGAAAGAGAAAAAGGACTGCACTGTGCTACAGTGCCCGTTGTCACCACACATGGCATTCATGTCTTCTAAGGATGCCTGGCATGGAAAGGGGAATGCAGAGACCACAGACAGTCATGGATGCCCGTGGAGTGCACAGAAGATGGCTTTGTCTTTGAGGATGCAGAGTGTATGGATCCTGGGAGATTCTTGGATCCATTGGCTGAAAGTGTATTCTGAGCACTGTAGAGTGTCTGAGAATCTTGGATTTGATGAATTTCAAGTTTCATGGCATGGCATGGAGTTCGAGTAATGAAGTGGGTGGAATCCAACCTGTTTTGTGAGAATGTGGTTCACTTGAAGCATCCAGACATCATGGTAGTTCACTGTGGAGGGAACCGTTTGAGCTATGTTACCGGAACTTAATTTCAGTTTGCAATGAAGGATGCATTCGGAAAGTTGATGCAACTGTTTAGACATTTTAAACTTATTTATTCTCAGGTAGCTCAGAGACAAATGTGGATTTGTTTGAATTTGCGGTTCAGGTCGGTCATCATACTGACCCAGCGTAGGTTAGCGCCCTCTTGGTCATGGATTTCAGAGCCATCAGGATGACATTTTTGGGGTTCAGGGATTTGTGGTTCTGGATAAGTCCCCCTATGTAACTAGTCTAAGTTAGGGTCTTTTCGGTCATGGATCTCAGAGTCATCAGGATTACATTTTTGGGGTTCAAGGATTTGTGGTTCTGGGTCAATCCTCATACTTACCAAGTCTAAGTTATGGTCTTTTGGGACCCATTTTCCTTTGGGAGAAATCCCCTCATCCTTGACAGAGAAGATGTTCTTCCCAGAATCCTCCAGGGTTTTTTCCCCTTCAAACTGGAGGATGCTGACTTCCTCCACAAAATTGGTCTTATTTGCCCCTTGATTTCACCTACTTACCGTCTGTTCCCTAGGTTGCAGCTTTCGGGGGTAGGAGATTTGGGTTCAGGTTCAGAGGTTTCTATGGCTTTTCACGGATGAGGAAGGAAGCTTCCTATAGGGCTTTGTATTCCACTTCCTCCTCAGCCTCCTCATCTGGAACCTGCCTGTTGTTGGGGGTCTCTTCCTGTCATTGTTCTGGGGTGCCAGATCCTGGGTTTGAGCTGTTATGGGCAGCTATGTTCATTTGAGGGCTCCGCCGAGCCCTCAACATGTGACTCAGGTCTTGGGCCAAGCTCTGGACCTGGTGCTCCATTTGTGACACCCCCTCTGACTGATACAAGGGTATGGGTCAACACTTTGCTGCTTTCAGAAAGGGTAACTGTCCCTTCTCCCAGAGTAACTTTTATATGGAAGGTTTCCCTGGTAGCCCTTCATTCTTGGTCTTCCTTCTACCTGATCTGGTGGTCTAGACTCCTGAAAGTGGGGAGTGAAAGAAGGGTTGTTCTGAATGTTGGGGTTTTGAGGGTATCTGGGGAAGAAACTTAAACTAGAGGGTGGAAGATTACTACCCTCTTGATGGAAGTTTAGAGGGAAGTTCCCTGGGGCCGTACTCACCTGATTGGATCCTGCCTGACCCCGGGGAGTCCATACGTACCCCAAGATGGGTCTATTCCCCTTGTACCTCAGGCTGATGTAGGTTGCAGAGTCAGGTGACCCATTTGTGGGGTACCCTGCCTAGCTACCACCTGTTTGGGACTGGTCAGAGGTTCTTCTCTGTCTCTGATTTGGTTGGTTAGCGGAGGTGTATTTTTAGGCCACAAATGGGGGAAATCTTCACCTTCACCACCTTGGCAGCAGCAGGGGTATTGGTTGGTTTGGGATTTTTTGGGGAATTCTTATTTTCTCCCGGCTTTTGGACCTCATAGATCTTGGTAGCTTGCTCTATTACCCAGTCCAGGGTCCTTTCTTCGTGGAAGTCCCTAACCAGTTGTGTCTTAATATACTTAGGGAGTGCATGGAAATAGGTATTGATGAATTCCCCACTGTTCATGCACACCCGCCTAGTGATTTGTGCAACTGCCCGATTCAATTCTTGGACACATTCTTCACACTGCAGGTTGCAGGCAGCCTTGGGAGCCTCCTGGGGGTTTTGGTGCACTGACAAGTGCTTCAAGATAGCCACCTTGTAGGTAGACTACCATGAATGATTCTGATCCTCAAGCCCAGCAAAGAAGGTGGAGTATTCTGGGGAGAATGTCCATTTGGCAAACTCAATAAAATTCTGATCATTTTTAATGACAAATGACGTCATCATCTGGTCATTAAGCTCCAGATGCTCCCAGACTGAGTAGTTGGCATTTTTGGGGTAAAGGGTCATGTTTCTAAAAGCTTTTATTTGTCAAAGTTCTCTTTTGTTTGGCAAACTTCTTTTCCCGCTTCACCTTAGCCCACTTGCCCTCAGACTTAGAGGTGCTGCTATTTGAAGTGCCTATCCTCTAGACGCTCCCTGTTTCTTGGAGACTGAGAGTCTCTCCCTGAATGACGGGGCCTAATCTCTTCTCCCCTTTCGTATTGTGGGCTCTCTGGCTCACTTCACTTGGACTCCCTCTTTTGCACAGGGGAGTACTCATCCGACTCCTCCCTTCTTCTGGGGTGTTTGGAGAACTCCCCCCACCTCCCTGATTGGGTGGAGGTTTTCAGGATACGCTTTTGGGTCCTAAACTCAGACTCCTTTTTATCTGCAAAAGTGGAATAGGTGGTCCCTTTTTAGATGATGTTTCTGCCAGTATAACTCTGTGATCTTCTCTTCATTTGAGTCCTACTGGTTAGATACATTGGACAAGATATTTTTGGATCTAAGCAGTGATGCATGTCCATCAATCACTGATGGACGCTGGCCTGCATGCTCACTCATGCTAGGCCTAATTGAGTCTGGCTGCCTCATGGTACCCAGTTCTTGTGAACTGGTGGACATGAATTTAGCAGTGCCTTGTGCATACAAGAGGGCCAGAGGGCCTTACACCATGATTAGGTATTGCGCTGTCACTCTCTAACTGTTGAGGGTTCCTCAAGTCCTTATTAATCCTAGCACACTCCTTTCCTAACCACATTTCTCTTTCTAAGCCCCAATTTCTTGATAGTATGAAAAGGGCTGAGCTTTGTGCTCTGATATCAGGGCTTGACTGACTTCTATGACCTTCCTTTGTGCTACTACTTGGCTCTGGAGTCCCCTGTTCTCATCACCAAGGGCCCATTTTCTTTCTGTGCTTCTTGTATTGTCTGGAAATACTCAGACTATTTCTGTTGCAGAAGGCCCATCCCCTCACTCTGTGCATTTTTGGCCTGTATTGTCTGCTTTAGATCAAATTATATTAGCCTCATATGTCCAATCAATTTTTCATACTCTGATTTTCCTGAAGACCTGACCCTCCATTCTCCAGGTCTGCCTTTAACTGGCACACTTCCTGGCACAGGACATCTTTTTCCTGACACAGGCTGCTACTGAGGGGATCGCTCTGTTGTTTTATAGCACCCATCTTCTGGCGCTCTTGGTCAAAATCTGCTTCGCAATGGACCTCCTTTATAGTCCACTGATTATTCTTCTCTTTCAAATGCTTAATCTGCTTTTGATATGCAATCATATCCTCTAAGCAGGCTCTATGTTATGTCACTTGTTGGTTCAATTTTAGTTGACTCTCTTCCAGAGAGTCAACCCTTTCCTGGCACTCCTCTTTCAGTGCAATTGGACCTCCTGTTCTGAATTAGTTTGTTGCTGAACTTTCAGCTCCTCCTTGAGCCGCTGAATGAGGTTTCCTAATTCTAACTCATAAGTTTGGCTCTCTCCCACTTTCTCCTCTACCTGACTTAACTCCCCTTTTACTTGCTCCAATAACTCAGATTGATTCTGCCCAGAGGTTACACTCTCTTGATTCCATTCTTCCATACTTATCATATGGAAGTACATGTATGCAGTGAGTTGGACCATCTTAATTTGCTCATCTTTGATGTTCTGAGTCATATAGAACTCGGTCAGGGCTTGATGTAACAGGCCACTGTCCTGCCACACATCCATATTTATAGAGGGCACATGTTACATCATACTAGATAGCCAGGCTTCATGTTTTTTTCTGCCCATTCCTCTCTAATTAACAATTTGGATAAGAGATGTTGTCTTGCCATGTTAATTTCCACTGTGCTCATTATGAAGAGTGTTATGTACCTGCTGGTTTATATATGCAAGGACAACATATTCACCCTGCTCCTGCCTAGTTTATGGTTACAATATGTTGTTATGAGACACAGCCCTAATAACTACGGTCCAGGTTTTTGGATGGCGCATTTACAATGCAACCCAAATTTCTAGCCACTAAAAGTAAAACTACCTTCAATGGGTTGGTCTATTGTGTTGCACTGTCATGGGTGCAAACTCTTTTCTCCATCATGGCACGAGCCCCTACTTTGTAAAGGTTTATAACATGGCACACTCCAGCCAGGGACTCCTTTCCGGACAATGAATGTGGCATACAATAAAACACTTCTTATATTTAATATACTATGGATTCTTTTTGAGTAGGCCTCCAACCCGCCTCGCACTCAACCTCCACAAACACCCTGTGTCACAATGGACTAGGAATAATATATTTATATAAGATATTTATTAATTCATGATTTAATGAAAAAGGAAAATAATCAATGTACAGCTGGCACGAAGTTTGTGGCAACACAAATTTAATGATCTCTACAGAATCATTGTAATAAGGTAACCTATGAGAATTCACACAGTACTTTAATGGCAAACAGGAAAAAAGGACAATTTTTACAAAGCGATAGCACCAACGGTGTAGCACTCCCCCTTGCAACACTCACCCGCAGACATCATCTAAACTGGATCCTTTGAATGGAAGGCAGTGACAAGGAATAGAATTAGAGAGAGCAAAATGGATTTGGGGTAACGCCCACCACCTCAAGATGGGAAGCTAGCAAAGAAAGTGAAAACCCATTTTTAGAGCAGAATGGCAGAATGGGATTTTAATTAGTATTCAGAACTGCTAGCGAACAGAATGAAACAAAATTTGTATTGCTTACACTTTAGGAGATTGGGAAAGCTCATAGAACATTAATCAGAACACCAGGGCAAAATATAGAAATTAAGTGGGCAAATCGGTTTTGGGAGAAAAGCAAATGCAAAAGGGAAAAAATACAGTGGCAAATGGAAATTTGAATACACTGGGTTTACTATGTCAGGCAGCGCAGGGAAGGGGTTTAGCTTAAAATAGAAAAAATGCTTTTCAATGACAAGGACAGAGGCACATTACAGCTAGACTTCTCGGCAAAAGGGATTGCTCACAATGGTTTGGGGTTTAATAAGACAGATGCAAAAAGGAATTTGTTTGGTAATGCACGGACAAATTGGTTTTCAGTTACAAGGAGACTAATTCTATTGAGGCAACACTTTAATGATTATAATAATTAAATAAAACACCAGGGACAAGATGGTTGATTTTGAACTTCAACATTCTTGAACCTTGAATTTCAATGGGGAAATTCATTGATGTACTTAAGAAAAATAGTAAGGAGTTACACAGACAACTGAGATGTTTTTTTTTTAAAGGAGATCTTCTAACATACACATGCTAATAATAGGTTCCTCTATGGGAAGAAGACTGGATTAAACTGGCAATTTGGGGTTTTCAATGGTGTTTTCAACGTGGGAAATATTGGAGGCAATGCTACAATAATGAAGGGCGTATGCAATATAGGGCTGGGGTATATGCTACTTACTAAGCAAGCTTTGGGTTATGGTTCAGAAAAGCCAGCTGTATCTCAAGACACTCTGGAAAGCTATGGCAAGGGGTCTAGTCACTGCACTCTTAAAGATGGTAAGGTTCAGCAGCCTTCTCTCTGTCCTCCTTCTCCTGTGTCCCCAGATGTGTTTGTGTCTCTCACCTAGTACAGTCCCCCTTATATAGCTTGAATGACATCACTAACTTTACAACCTAGGGGGATTACCCTGTAATTATCTCTGCCGCTCAGATAAGACAGTTTACCATTACTCCCTCCACACCCTGGCATGATTGGTTCAAGGGAAGGAGAGCAGCATCTGTCTGTTTGCACCTATTACAATTCTTTGTTCTAATTACCACTTTTTGGCAAACCAAGTGATGTCTCATAACTTCATAATTAAATAAGCCCCTGCCATATGAAACAGATATTTGGTGTTAGCTGGTCACAGGGAATTAGGTAAGCCGATCGCCAACTCCGTATAACATAGCATGACCGTTTGGCACATTTTTGTCATTTTTATAAAATGTACAATAGTTATGACTCTGCAAATGACCAAGCATGTTCCTAATTTAATTTTCCATCTTTTCACTAACTGTCCCATTTGTCATATGTTGAGATCAGCCTGAAACTAGTCTTAACTGGACATTTCAGTCCCCAAAGTCCTAGGTAAATGAACTTTCTCTCTTTAAAACCACCTGAAAATTACATGAAAAATATCATAAAACGAAAATAATGCTCATTCTGATTGCTGCGAAAAAGATCTGGGAGGGCCGCTTCATCCCCCACAGCCATTTGTCTTCCTCTGGGCTTAGCCGGTGAACAGAGATTTTTATTAGTCCCTTTGAACTTCACAGTTTGCTCTTTGAGGTGGGTGGAGAAAGACCTCACACCTCCTGTTCAAGCTTAAGCCACACTTTGCCTTCTTTGAAATCTCTGGGCTCCTGCCTTCATGTCTGGCAGAGCAGGGAATTATGACACCCTCAGCAGCATCACATTTTATTGCAGGATGGTTCACTGGTAGGTGTAACTTCCAGCTCAAAGCCGGGCTTTTAATTGTGAATTTCCTGCTTCAGCCTAAACTGTTTTTTCCTGTAGTAAGTGTCTCTTCAAAGGTGAGTTGGAACATATGTGAATTTGCTTGGGTCAACCCCCACCCCCTACATCATTTTTCCCTGACATTTTCTGCTCGAGCACTGCTATCTTTCCACTGTGGCTTTTTAAGGCTGTTGTTCTTTTAACACATGTGCAGGTTTTTTGCTTCTAATGTTTAAAATCCTCTCTTGCAGGTCACAGGATTCTTTGATTTCTCCTTTTTGAGCATGTTTGCCTTTTCTGTTGGTCCATTGATAATAAGGGGTAGGCCCTCTTCCCCATGGTTCTTTAATTTGGGGTGAACAAAAGAAAAAGCCATGCTGTTTTTCGTTTGCAGTGTTAAAAGGGCTGCTGTTCAAGTGAAAGGGAAAGCCAAAGCCGTTTTTGGTTGTAGTTTTGAAATTCTTGCTCCTTGTTTGAATTAAAATTAAATCAAGGCCGTTTTTGGATGCAGTGTATAACTTGTTGTCATTCAGGTGTAATAAGAGCAAAGCAGGGCCATTTTTGCTTATAGTGTTACCATGCTTGCCACTCATGTGACAAAAAAGCAACTGAAATAAATGCAAAGCAGGCTGTTTTTTGGTGGCAGTGTTTAAATGCTGCTATTCAGGTGAAAGTGATTTCTGTTTAAGGCCTTTAAATGCACTCCACAACTTGACTTTTGGCCATTGGCAGATCGGCCCACTAATCATGGCAAGAAGAAGGTAACATTTTCAACCCCATAGGCCAGTTTTGAATATTTCCTGTTGGTCTTAATCGCAGCCCTGAGACTTTATAGAGGCTCACCAACCATGCCCTGATGCGGCTTGAGATCTTTTGTATCGCATACTTAGATGACATAGCTTTCTTCAGTAGAACCTGTGAAGAACATTTAATCCACCTGAAGAGGTTTTAACACGTTCTTCAGAGATCTAAGCTTACCATTAAGGAATCAAAGAGCCAGGTGGGCAAAGTTCATTGATTCATGTTGGCCACAAGGTGCAGAAATTAAACAGCATTTCCGCAGTATGGTTCAAATGGATCTTGGCTTTGATGGGTAGTTCTCTCATAATAATACATGTCTTTAATATGTAATGCGATTGTATTTCAGCAAACAAGAGCAATACTCAAAATATAGCCTAACATTGCACCAGTGGGATTTTTATAAATCTCTCAAGTCATCCTGGAGAATCCTTAAAACATTCCTTAGAACATTCAAATACATGCCCACCTCTCCATCTACCTTATTGAATAAAATAAATATTAAATAAAAGATAATTGCCAGTATGTTCTTTTTATTTGTTCCTTCCATATCTCATTGAGGAATTATAAATGACCATCTGTCCATCTTTGCTAATTCTTTGCAGTCTATGGGATGTCAAGTTGACAAACAATAGGCAAGTGGTCTGAAATTCAGAAGGATTGACTGTAACTATGACTTTTAGACAACTTTTAGAGTCCTTACGTGAATTTGATTACTATTGAGATATGTATCCGTTATGTGAGAATTGACTCCTCTTTAATTCAGATTACTTAAAAGGATCCATTAGGGCAGCAGAGTTTGTTGGCCAATGAGCCCTCAATGGCTCCACTGGCTGACTAGTGAGCTGTGGCAGAATAGATGTGTTGATAAATTACCTGCTGGTTGCAAATTCATGTGTGGGAACTGTTTGAACACATAGGGATACATGCTGATTAGCCTGACAGCAAGTTCAGAAACTATGTTCTTGAAATCTGCCCCTGTGACAGCTGTTTGCATGCACCCTCTGAGTATTTCAGAATATTCAGTAATGTTCAATAGCAAACTACCTACATGATCTTTGGGGATAAGATGTCTAGCCACTTTGCAAATCCGATTCAACCATTTTTTAGGCAATCATATTTCTGTGCTAGAATTTAGCAAGTCTCTTGCCTCTTTATAGCAAAGATTCATTTGGTACACTTATCTGCTCTAAGTAAAGTTTTTGGAATTCATTTTGTGATTTAAAATTAGTTACTGATCAAAATTCGCTTTCTTTCGATAGACCATGTAAAATTCATTTGAAAACCAATATGAATCAGTTGATTTGCTAGAAGCCGGGTAAGTGATGTGACAGTTTCCAGAATCTCATATGGAATAATTTCTTTTTTAAGATAATGTTTTTGACAAGGGGCCTCATTATAACCCTGGCGGTAGCCCTGCCTGTAAAACAGGCAGGGCTGCTGCCGGAGTTGTATTTTTTCCGGCACCCATCAATGTAGAATTACCGGGTAATTCTGACATTGCCAGACCCGGTAATTCCTACATTGCCGGGTGCTGGTGCCTATCAGTCCCCATTCCCATTTGAGCCTCATAGGGCCCATTGGCAATGGGGATGTCGGATGCACCGGCACCATCAACGACGGTGCCTGTGCATCCGACATGCTGCTCTCGCGGGTGCCGCTCTGCCCGCCATGCCAGACCTGGCGGACTGACAGGCGCCCGCCAGCACAGCTCTTAGTATGGCGGTCCAGGAACTAAGGTATCGGCATGCTTACCGGTACGTAGTTCTCGGACCGCCATGCTTATAATGAGGCCCAATCTCTTTTTTAAAAAAAAGATTACATATAGGCTGCTTTGAATAAAGGTCTCTAAGGAACAGGGCAATGATCTAGCAATCTCAAGGTCTTTATTAACACTGTCCACTGTCTAGATGTGTGATCCCATGAACAGTGTCACTCTGATACATGTCCTTAAGTCTCTGAGCCAGTACAATGGAACACGTTTTTCTTTCAAGCAGGCTATAGCTTTCTCTAGTTATGTTGTAAAATGACTAGTTATTTTCTATTTAAGTTTCACCATCTGTTTCCATATCAGCTTGCCCAGGTTTCGAGTGCTATGCACTTGAGACCATAGGGTCTTCAGTTTTACTTAAAAATGTTCTTAATCTATGCTGTCTAGCTTTGGCAAGGTACCACAGTAGGCGATGATACAGGGCCCCATATGGGTATCCATTAGGCTTTCTCACAGCATGCTATGGTCTTTGGTGCTCAGGGACTTTGGGATGTGCTCCACAGGTTCTGTGGAAAAGCTGTTATGAAGCAGAAGAATAGGTAGTAACACACAGAGTTGTGCAAACATCCAGCATCAACCCAGTGCCAAACACCGGGACCAAGACCATGGCTCACAGATTTCTTTTTTCAAGATTGGTGCACTTGCAACTGATTGATGCTGGGGTTCTTTCCATTTCCTTAAGCACATAGCTGGCTGACGTGGGTATTAAACATGGTCAGGAAGTTTGAAGAGGACTTTACAAGTGCTGGGGAAGAATCGTCCTATAGTGGCAGAGCAGAAACACAAGCTCAGATAGGCTGATGTGCTGACAGGGTGTCCAGTAACATCCCAGTGTGGAACGTCTGCAATGGAACAACACCTCTCAGAATTCTCACCCAGATTCTTCACTTAAGAACTGGGTGGAGAAAGAGTTGAACATGGTAAGGGTCATTGTAGGGTGCTCCACTGGTGTTGAGGACACTCTGCCATAATCCAGGATGGCAGAAGGTGGAAATCAGAGTCGCTGAACCACTAAGAAGGGAATGGGAGGCCAAATGCCCCCCATTTGGTAACATCAGTACTGAGAATATATCTCCTAGAACGCCACCATAGTGTCTGTGCACCTGGAGCTACCAAATGAGAGGCCTAACTCCCAATCCCTTAACACACTGACTGAACAGCACTGATGTTAGACATGTTGAGACAGGCCAGAGTTGGTTCCCTATGTTTCGGGGCCAAGTTCTATTTCTCTAACATAAAGTGCCTTCAGCGTCTCTTATTCCACACATGCTTAATTTCAAAGAGCACTGTATACAGGTTTATCAAAAAATTACACAAAGTATTGTTTTTTTACACCTTTAGTATATAATTGTGATTCAATAATGATAGCTGAACACCACAATAAAAAAAAACGTCACATGAGCACTAAATACATGTAACATTAATCACAACCAAAAAGAATAACAACAAATACATATACATCCAATATGTGCACAACTAGTCAAAATGACAACTCACAAAAAAGCATATTTCTAGCATGAGCATTGTATAACAAAAGGTGATAAGTATTACTATATGTTAGTTGAAACATAGTGTGCTTCATATATTTTTTGCACCAAAATATATAATCTTCATTTTTTTAAAAGATAGCCAACATGTTTCGTGCTCCATGTGATTGCGGGACGTTTTTCAGGTGCATGCTGCATAGAAGGGTGGTGATAACGGAAGCTCTACAAAATCAATTGATAAGGAGGGAAACTTGTAGAATATGTGCTACTACGAGGTGAGCATAACATATTGAAAAATATGAGTGTATCAAATGTTAGAAACTCTCTTATATCTAATTTGAGATTGATAAGAAAAAATGTACATTCTTGGAAGGAAATGTATTTATTGATGGAGTGTTGGATACAATAAAAGTAAAGGGGGCATGATTACCCAAATGCACAATCCAAAATCTAAGACGTTAGTATGAAACAAAGTGGGAGAATAATGAATCTCTAAAATGATGTATAGTGTGGAGATGATGCTCCGTGTGTTTTTTGTTTTTGCACAGGGAGAGTGTTAATAGCAATGTGTGAATACGAAAAAGAAGTACCTGTGAATGCAAATGATAAGTACTGAAGTATATGCCATTTATAGAGGGGTATCTAACAATTTAAAGGTATCAGAGAGGTTTTACCACTGTTAGGCATAATGAAAGGGAACATTATGTGGGGACTGATGATAATGTTCCTTTAATGGAAACGAATACACATTTCATTGTCAATAGTGCCAAATTTTATGGCTTTGAGCATGATAGAAAATATATATTTTACCAGCAAAATGAAATGTAAAGACATATGTGATTGTGGCGGTGGGATGGGGGAGAACAGACAGTATTTGACTCACCTTAATTAGACCAGCACCGGGTTCATCCACAGAGTGTAGACGCCTTAAAGACATGCACTGTATTGAAACAAATCATAGATGCATGTTGGTTCTTCTTTTGTGTTGGGTGCCACTTTTCAGTGAATAGCTATACTTACTCTAAGATGAGAAACAGACTCAGTAATTGTGTGCCTGGAATATAACACAGTGACAAAGTAATCATTGCGAGACATCATAACATTTAAAATCGTCTGACAGTTTTAACGGTGTAATATTGTGCTTATATGTTATGAGAAGTGAGAGAATGATTTTAAACAAAATTGGTATGTTTTAGAAACCGTTACAAGAATATCTTTTGAGAAATTATAGTCAATGACCCATCAAAACGTATGAAACCAGTTGGTGATTTTCTTATGAGAAGTAGATCTTTAATCATGTGGCTCACGGATTTAGATAAGTTCCAAAAAACTAATAAATGGAAAGCATGGGATCGACAAATACATAATCCTCAATTATACTAGTGATAAATGGAAAAAGTTGTTTAAGAGGAGCAGTGCCGGTATTTTAACAAAAGCATCCATTTCGTATTACATACGAGGATACAACTGATGCTCTAGTTACACAGACAAGTGGTTCAATCACTGTTGTTATCACAAGTCAAAGTAATATTCTTGTTTGAGCCATCAATATGGCAGTACTGAAAATCAAATAAGAGCAACAGGGTAGGTTCAAAGACACAAAGGGAGTTCAATTGCCTTCCCAAACCGTCAAACAAAACTATGCTTTAACACAAAAACAACGGTTCTCTGGGAGAAGAATGAATTACAGTGCACATATCAATCATAAGTCAACACTAATTAATTAGATAAACAATGTGCTAGCTGGCCCTAAGAGAAGAACACCTTGTCCCTGAACAGATTCGCAGAGAGAGATATTCTAATGCACTTATTTGTGTCAGTTTGTGGCATATCTTCCTCCTTTTCCTGTAGGAAAGAGTAGAGGAAAAGAATGTGCTTCTACACCTTTTTTCCCATATGCTCATTGGGGATCCTGACACATTTGATATCTTTCTAATGCATCTTCAATGGTGTCTTTGGAGTGTAGCGGGTGAATTGTATACTGGTCTAAAATGCTGGCTCCAGTAACAGGATCTACATGTTCAAATTGCCCAATTGCTTTTGAATCTTGGGCGGTTTCGCTTAAGTTTTCCTCTATGTTTATATCTTTGCAGTATTCATTGTTTTCTTTCAGATAGAGTAGGGCTTTTCGAATTTGTTTAAGTGGAGTATTTGTTGCCACATCTTGTGTCTTTTGTTGGTATACCATTAACTAGTACAATCAAAGATTGATCTATTGGCCGTTGTTCTCCTAGAGTTACTACATTTTCTTTAAGCTCTAATTGCAAATATACAAATTAGATGCGGGTGGCTTTTGGTAACTCACATGGAGGCTATTTGCCTGTTTTCGGGGGAAGGCATATCATAGCTTGAAATGGGTGTATTGTTTGGATTATAATGCTCTCATACAAGTTAAGTTGTTGCAGAGCCTTTGGAAGTGGGAATATTTAGTCATAGCATGTGATGGCATTTGGTTATTGTCAAGTGTTTTGTTGCAATATATGCAAACTATTGAGGGGTCAGTTATTTTGTATTTATTTTCTGCTGTTAGGTATAAAGCTAATTGGAACTATTGGCATTCCTCATTGTCCACTATGTCGTAGGCCATATCTCCTATCTGTGTGCTTTTTTATAAAAAAAGTTCTACGAAAACAGACACATACTTTGTCTGGTATTTGAACAGATGTGTTTTGAAACTTAGCCATTACTCTTTTATATGTGTTTGTTAGGAAGTTGGTGTTTCTGAGGTTTTCACCAATGTTTTCTGAAGTTACTGAATTTTTTAAGTCAACTTCAGTTCCAAAGTAGCTCTGCTATTTCTCAAAGGAGTTCTTTGGCTGTTCCAAGTAAGAGCATGCTATTTATATTTTGCAGTTCTAGAGCAGGACATTTTGCATAGTATAGTCTATGCACAAGATTCTGTATAGCAAAATGGTGTGTTGCTAAAATGTTGATGTGCTGAAAGGTGCGTTGCAAGCCTTTCCTGAAATGCAGGCTAATGAATGTTGTGAAGGTCCAGTGTGGGTTGAAAAGGTTTGAAAAGTTTTCATTTTAGTTTTGTCTTTTAATTTTGCATGGTGATTGAGGAATTGTTGTAAATAATTAAAGGATTGTTGCTGTAAATTATACATTGATCTTCATGTGCATGTATACACTGAATTGTTTGTTTTGGTGAAAGGAATATTTGGTTGAAAGTTTGTTGGTGGTGTATTTTCTATAAGGGTTTATTTTGCCACAATGGTGTTTTCTACCATTTCATACCCTTAGCCATTACTGTCTATGGTAACTGGGTCTTTTTGTTGTTTTTTATAAGACTCTTCATTGAAAAATGGTTATGTGCACTTGTGTGAATCCATTCACCAACACAGAAGTTTGAAAAGGTATCTATACTGACATTGCACATGCTTAGAAGTACATTTTTTAATTTATTGATTAATTTAGCGGTTTGATTCTGTTTAAAATCAATGCAAACAGGTTTCTCTTTAGTAGAAATGCGCTGTGAATTAGAGCTTTGAGGATTAATCTTATGCAGTAGTTTTTAAGGGTATATCGTGATATTTTAGCTGTCTTCATAAGATTGTGAAGAACTCTACAGTGGAAAATCTTTTGTAAAATGTATATTTTGGAATGCTTAACTATGGCTATGTTAACGTTGGTAGATATAGTGTTAGGTTCATTAGTAGGTCTGCTTTTGTTTGTACATATTTTTATACTTTTAGTTTTTGGAAGAGAGGCTGTACTGTTTTTAGTGGTCACTGGTTTAGTTTTGTTGAGTGAGGTTACTAGCTGTTTTGTTTGAATGTTTTCTATACATTGTTTTAGAGGTGGATGGCTATATGGCTTCATTTAATTCTTATCTGCTCTATGTTTTTTTTGTTTTCTACAGAAGTGATTTTTAGTAGGCATTCACTTCTGTCTACTTGGAAAAAAGAAAGTTTGGGTTTGAAAGTTATGGAATGTATGTGCATATATTGGGGCTGGTGTGTGGTTGTGATTGAAGAGATTAAGAGAGTGCTGTGTGATTGTGTGGTGGGAGGATAGGTGCAGTTGGGAAGGTTGTAAGTGTAAGGGTGTGTGCAGGTATGATGGGCTTGGGTTAGTGAGTAATGGAGTGGTGGTGTGATTGAATAAATAGGGACATTATGATGTTTTGAGGAAAACAATGGTTATTGTAAATGTGGTGCTTAGATGGAATAGAAAGTGTGTGAATGTTGCAATATAATGAGTAAGAGTGAAATAAATTGTGTTGATTCAAAAAGAATACTCTAGGCTAATATATAGTGAAAGTAGTTTGTTACAATTAGAAACATATACATGCTATATTGATGTACATATTTTGTAGGATGTGAAGAGTTATTTTTTCGGTAGCTGTCTTTGGCAATCTTCTTCTTTCCTGTAATTGTAAACAAAAGTTAGTGAGTATATGTGGTAATGGTGAAGTACTTTTAGTAAGCAAGGCTGTTATTTATGAAGGTAGGAGGAATTGTTGGGAAAATGAGTTAATAAAGTTGTGTTATGGGTGGTGTACAAAAGTGTGCTAACTGTTTTTCAAACAAATGGAGTATGAGTAGTGAACATTTGAAGGAACAGGGTAAAAATGGGTGTGAGAAAAAGGTGCATATCTAGGTTATTTTTGTGCTGGTGACTTTAACAGAAGAAGTGCTGTGTTTGTGGTGTAATGTATTTGTAATATGTTGCTTTGTTTTTATAGAATGTGAAACTGTGACCTAGTGGTAATGAAACAGTGGATTGCTGTTGCAGCAGTTTTTGGTGTCTTATGGTAGAGGTTTGGAAAGAAGAGTACTTTATATGTAAGGTGAAGTGTTGTATATAGATACCTTGGTAGTGTACACATATGTGTGAGGAGGTGGAGAATGGTGACAGTGTAAGGGTAGTAATAAGTGAAGTTGGAAAGTATGAGATTGATATGGAATGACAAATGGAAAATGCTAATACAAATGTGACACTTTTGAATCCTGCAGTCCAGGCCTGGTTATATTTTTTGGCATTCTGGGTTTGGGCATTCTGGGTTTGGAAGTCTGAGTTTTGTAGTGGGAGAAGTGGTATTACAAGTCACAGAATGCATAGAAAGAAACCAAGACTTGATAAGCAGCTATAGTTTGGAATGGGTCATGTTGGCAAGTATGCATGTACTACCAACATATTAAACTGGAACTCACTGAGTGCTACTTAAACATGGTCGACAAATGTTTTCTATCTGCTTTTCCTTTCTTTTTTTAAAAAAGCTACACCGTGCTGCTATAAATGCATATAGGTATTTTTTTTATTTCATAAAATTGCTGCTAAAAAGAAACATTTTTAAACACACAGCATTGTAAGTAACTGCCACTTGATGTTAGCAGGTGCTGAATGCTGCAATGCATGGCATTTACTAGAGTGGTTAAAAAAAGAGAATATGCTCTTTGAGATGCTTATTACATGGTAAGTGGAAGGAACCCTGTGTATATCTTGTGAGATGCAGATGTTGAATTTGCAAATTGAAATCTTGGAGAGTGTTACAGTAGTTTTTTATGCAGGTGGCTGTTAGCAACAGGAGTCATGTACTTTGAGAGTTCAAGAGTAGATCTGAAATGTTGAACTGCGATGAAAGGGTTACATGTAGAGTTTTTGGATATGATTGGTGGATGGATGTGTGAATGTTTCAAAGCAGCCAATATGGGAGTGTTAGGAACATGAAAATAGAAAGAGAAAAAGGACTGCACTGTGCTACAGTGCCCGTTGTCACCACACATGGCATTCATGTCTTCTAAGGATGCCTGGCATGGAAAGGGGAATGCAGAGACCACAGACAGTCATGGATGCCCGTGGAGTGCACAGAAGATGGCTTTGTCTTTGAGGATGCAGAGTGTATGGATCCTGGGAGATTCTTGGATCCATTGGCTGAAAGTGTATTCTGAGCACTGTAGAGTGTCTGAGAATCTTGGATTTGATGAATTTCAAGTTTCATGGCATGGAGTTCGAGTAATGAAGTGGGTGGAATCCCACCTGTTTTGTGAGAATGTGGTTCACTTGAAGCATCCAGACATCATGGTAGTTCACTGTGGAGGGAACCGTTTGAGCTATGTTACCGGAACTTAATTTCAGTTTGCAATGAAGGATGCATTCGGAAAGTTGATGCAACTGTTTAAACATTTTAAACTTATTTATTCTCAGGTAGCTCAGAGACAAATGTGGATTTGTTTGAATTTGTGGTTCAGGTCGGTCATCATACTGACCCAGCGTAGGTTAGGGCCCTCTGGGTCATGGATTTCAGAGCCATCAGGATGACATTTTTGGGGTTCAGGGATTTGTGGTTCTGGATAAGTCCCCATATGTAACTAGTCTAAGTTAGGGTCTTTTCGGTCATGGATCTCAGAGTCATCAGGATTACATTTTTGGGGTTCAAGGATTTGTGGTTCTGGGTCAATCCTCATACTTACCAAGTCTAAGTTATGGTCTTTTGGGACCCATTTTCCTTTGGGAGAAATCCCCTCATCCTTGACAGAGAAGATGTTCTTCCCAGAATCCTCCAGGGTTTTTTCCCCTTCAAACTGGAGGATGCTGACTTCCTCCACAAAATTGGTCTTATTTGCCCCTTGATTTCACCTACTTACCGTCTGTTCCCTAGGTTGCAGCTTTCGGGGGTAGGAGATTTGGGTTCAGGTTCAGAGGTTTCTATGGCTTTTCACGGGTGAGGAAGGAAGCTTCCTATAGGGCTTTGCATTCCCCTTCCTCCTCAGCCTCCTCATCTGGAACCTGCTTGTTGTTGGGGGTCTCTTCCTGTCATTGTTCTGGGGTGCCAGATCCTGGGTTTGAGCTGTTATGGGCAGCTATGTTCATTTGAGGGCTCCGCCGAGCCCTCAACATGTGACTCAGGTCTTGGGCCAAGCTCTGGACCTGGTGCTCCATTTGTGACACCCCCTCTGACTGATACAAGGGTATGGGTCAACACTTTGCTGCTTTCAGAAAGGGTAACTGTCCCTTCTCCCAGAGTAACTTTTATATGGAAGGTTTCCCTGGTAGCCCTTCATTCTTGGTCTTCCTTCTACCTGATCTGGTGGTCTAGACTCCTGAAAGTGGGGAGTGAAAGAAGGGTTGTTCTGAATGTTGGGGTTTTGAGGGTATCTGGGGAAGAAACTTAAACTAGAGGGTGGAAGATTATTACCCTCTTGATGGAAGTTTAGAGGGAAGTTCCCTGGGGCCGTACTCACCTGATTGGATCCTGCCTGACCCCGGGGAGTCCATACGTACCCCAAGATGGGTCTATTCCCCTTGTACCTCAGGCTGATGTAGGTTGCAGAGTCAGGTGACCCATTTGTGGGGTACCCTGCCTAGCTACCACCTGTTTGGGACTGGTCAGAGGTTCTTCTCTGTCTCTGATTTGGTTGGTTAGCGGAGGTGTATTTTTAGGCCACAAATGGGGGAAATCTTCACCTTCGCCACCTTGGCAGCAGCAGGGGTATTGGTTGGTTTGGGATTTTTTGGGGAATTCTTATTTTCTCCCGGCTTTTGGACCTCATAGATCTTGGTAGCTTGCTCTATTACCCAGTCCAGGAGGGTCCTTTCTTCGTGGAAGTCCCTAACCAGTTGTGTCTTAATATACTTAGGGAGTGCATGGAAATAGGTATTGATGAATTCCCCACTGTTCATGCACACCCGCCTAGTGATTTGTGCAACTGCCCGATTCAATTCTTGGACACATTCTTCACACTGCAGGTTGCAGGCAGCCTTGGGAGCCTCCTGGGGGTTTTGGTGCACTGACAAGTGCTTCAAGATAGCCACCTTGTAGGTAGACTACCATGAATGATTCTGATCCTCAAGCCCAGCAAAGAAGGTGGAGTATTCTGGGGAGAATGTCCATTTGGCAAACTCCATAAAATTCTGATCATTTTTAATGACAAATGACGTCATCATCTGGTCATTAAGCTCCAGATGCTCCCAGACTGAGTAGTTGGCATTTTTGGGGTAAAGGGTCATGTTTCTAAAAGCTTTTATTTGTCAAAGTTCTCTTTTGTTTGGCAAACTTCTTTTCCCGCTTCACCTTAGCCCATTTGCCCTCAGACTTAGAGGTGCTGCTATTTGAAGTGCCTATCCTCTAGACGCTCCCTGTTTCTTGGAGACTGAGTGTCTCTCCCTGAATGACGGGGCCTAATCTCTTCTCCCCTTTCGTATTGTGGGCTCTCTGGCTCACTTCACTTGGACTCCCTCTTTTGCACAGGGGAGTACTCATCCGACTCCTCCCTTCTTCCGGGGTGTTTGGAGAACTCCCCCCACCTCCCTGATTGGGTGGAGGTTTTCAGGATACGCTTTTGGGTCCTAAACTCAGACTTCTTTTTATCTGCAAAAGTGGACTAGGTGGTCCCTTTTTAGATGATGTTTCTGCCAGTATAACTCTGTGATCTTCTCTTCATTTGAGTCCTACTGGTTAGATACATTGGACAAGATATTTTTGGATCTAAGCAGTGATGCATGTCCATCAATCACTGATGGACGCTGGCCTGCATGCTCACTCATGCTAGGCCTAATTGAGTCTGGCTGCCTCATGGTACCCAGTTCTTGTGAACTGGTGGACATGAATTTAGCAGTGCCTTGTGCATACAAGAGAGCCAGAGGGCCTTACATCATGATTAGGTATTGCGCTGTCACTCTCTAACTGTTGAGGGTTCCTCAAGTCCTTATTAATCCTAGCACACTCCTTTCCTAACCACATTTCTCTTTCTAAGCCCCAATTTCTTGATAGTATGAAAAGGGCTGAGCTTTGTGCTCTGATATCAGGGCTTGACTGACTTCTATGACCTTCCTTTGTGCTACTACTTGGCTCTGGAGTCCCCTGTTCTCATCACCAAGGGCCCATTTTCTTTCTGTGCTTCTTGTATTGTCTGGGAATACTCAGACTATTTCTGTTGCAGAAGGCCCATCTCCTCACTCTGTGCATTTTTGGCCTGTATTGTCTGCTTTAGATCAAATTATATTAGCCTCATATGTCCAATCAATTTTTCATACTCTGATTTTCGGTCGTTCAGTTCCTGAAGACCTGACCCTCCATTCTCCAGGTCTGCCTTTAACTGGCACACTTCCTGGCACAGGACATCTTTTTCTTGACACAGGCTGCTATTCTGTTCACTGAGGGGATCGCTCTGTTGTTTTATAGCACCCATCTTCTGGCGCTCTTGGTCAAAATCTGCTTCGCAATGGACCTCCTTTATAGTCCAATGATTATTCTCCTCTTTCAAATGCTTAATCTGCTTTTGATATGCAATCATATCCTCTAAGCAGGCTCTATTGTATGTCACTTGTTGGTTCAATTTTAGTTGACGCTCTTCCAGAGAGTCAACCCTTTCCTGGCACTCCTCTTTCAGTGCAATTGGACCTCCTGTTCTGAATTAGTTTGTTGCTGAACTGCCAGCTCCTCCTTGAGCCGCTGAATGAGGTTTCCTAATTCTAACTCATAATTTTGGCTATCTCGCACTTTCTCCTCTACCTGACTTAACTCCCCTTTTACTTGCTCCAATAACTCAGATTGATTCTGCCCAGAGGTTACACTCTCCTGATACCTTTCTTCCATACTTATCATATGGAAGTACATGTATGCAGTGAGTTGGACCATCTTAATTTGCTCATCTTTGATGTTCTGAGTAATATAGAACTCGGTCAGGGCTTGATGTAACAGACCATTGTCCTGCCACACATGCATATTTATAGAGGGCACATGTTACATCATACTAGATAGCCAGGCTTCATGTTTTTTTCTGCCCATTCCCCTCTAATGAACAATTTGGATAGGAGATGCTGTCTAGCCATGTTAATTTCCACTGTGCTCATTATGAAGAGTGGTATGTACCTGCTGGTTTATCTATGCAAGAAAAAATCAATCTTCACCCTGCTCCTGCCTAGTTTATGGTTACAATGTTTTGTTATGAGACACAGCCCCAATACCTACGGTCCAGGTTTGTGGATGGCGCCTTTACAATGCAACCCACATTTCTAGCCACTTAAAGTAGCACTACCTTCAATGGGTTGGTCTATTGTGTTGCACTGTCATGGGTGCAAACTCTTTTCTCCATCATGGCACGAGCCCCTATTTTGTCACGGTTTATAACATGGCACACTCCAGCCAGGGGCTTCTTCCCGGACAATGAATGTGGCATACAATAAAACACTTCTTATATTTAATATACTATGGATTCTTTTTGAGTAGGCCTCCAACTCGCCTCACACCCAACCTCCACAAACACCCCATGTCACAATGCACTAGGAATAATATATTTATATAAGATATTTATTAATTTATGATTTAATGAAAAAGGAAAATAATCAATATACAGCTGCCACGAAGTTTGTGGCAACACAAATGTAATGATCTCTACAGAATCATTGTAATAAGATAACCTATGAGAATTCACACAGTACTTTAATGGCAAACAGGAAAAAAGGACAATTTTTACAAAGGGATAGCACCAACGGTGTAGCACTCCCCCTTGCAACACTCACCCCCAGACATCAGCTAAACTGGATTCCTTTGAATGGAAGGCAGTGACAAGGAGTAGAATTAGAGAGAGCAAAATGGATTTGGGGTAACGCCCACCACCTCAAGATGGGAAACTAGCAAAGAAAGTGAAAACCCATTTTTAGAGCAGAATGGCAGAATGGGATTTTGATTAGTATTCAGAACTGCTAGCGAACAGAATGAAACGAAATTTGTATTGCTTACACTTTAGAAGATTGGGAAAGTTTATAGAACACTAATCAGAACACCAGGGCAAAATATAGAAATGAAGTGGGCAAATCGGTTTTGGGAGAAAAGCAAATGCAAAAGGGAAAAAATACAGTGGCAAATGGAAATTTGAATACACTGGGTTTACTATGTCAGGCAGCGCAGGGAAGGGGTTTAGCTTAAAATAGAAAACATGCTTTTCAATGACAAGGACAGAGGCACATTACAGCTAGACCTCTCAGCAAAAGGGATTGCTCACAATGGTTTGGGGTTTAATAAGACAGATGCAAAAAGGAATTTGTTTGGTAATGCACGGACAAATTGGTTTTCAGTTACAAGGAGACTAATTCTATTGAGGCAACACTTTAATGATTATAATAATTAAATAAAACACCGGGGACAAGATGGTTGATTTTGAACTTCAACATTCTTGAGCCTTGAATTTCAATGGCGAAATTCATTGATTTACTTAAGAAAAATAGTAGGAGTTACACAGACAACTGAGATGTTTTTTTTTAAAGGAGATCTGCTAACATACACATGCTAATAATAGATTCTTCTATGGGAAGAAGACTGGATTAAACTGGCAATTTGGGGTTTTCAATGGTGTTTTCAATGGGGGAAATATTGGAGGCAATGCTACAATAATGAAGGGCGTATGCAATATAGGGCTGGGGTATATGCTACTTACTAAGCAAGCTTTGAGTTATGGTTCAGAAAAGCCAGCTGTATCTCAAGACACTCTGGAAAGCTATGACAAGGGGTCTAGTCACTGCACTCTCAAAGATGGTAAGGTTCAGCCGCCTTCTCTCCGTCCTCCTTCTGCCGTCTCCCCGGATTTTTGTGTGTCTCTCACCTAGTACAGTCCCCCTTATATAGCTTGAATGACATCACTAACTTTACAACCTAGGGGGATTACCCTGTAATTGTCCCTGCTGCTCAGATAAGACAGTTTACCATTACTCTCTCCACCCCCTGGCATAATTGGTTCAAGGGAAGGAGAGCAGCATCTGTCTGTTTGCACCTATTACAATTCTTTGTTCTAATTACCACTTTTTGGAAAACTAAGTTATGTCTCATAACTTCATAATTATATAAGCCCCTGCCATATGAAACAGATATTTGGTGTTAGCTGGTCACAGGGAATTAGGTAAGCCGATCGCCAACTCCGTACGACATAGCATGACCGTTTGGCACATTTTTGTCATTTTTATAAAATGTACAATAGTTATGACTCTGCAAATGACCAAGCATGTTCCTAATTTAAGTTTCCATCTTTTCACTAACTGTCCCATTCGTCACATGTTGAGATCAGCCTGAAACTAGTCTTAACTGGCCATTTCAGTCCCCAAAGTCCTAGGTAAATGCACTTTCTATCTTTAAAAACGCCTGAAAATTACATGAAAAATATCATAAAACGAAAATAATGCTCATTCTGATTGCTGCGAAAAAGAACTGGGAGGGCCGCTTCATCCCCCACAGTCATTTGTCTTCCTCTGGGCTTAGCCGGTGAACAGAGATTTTTATTAGTCCCTTTGAACTTTACAGTTTGCTCTTTGAGGTGGGTGGAGAAAGAGCTCACACCTCCTGTTCAAGCTTAAGCCACACTTTGCCTTCTTTGAAATCTCTGGGCTCCTGCCTTCATGTCTGGCAGAGCAGGGAATTATGACACCCTCAGCAGCATCACATTTTATTGCAGGATGGTTCACTGGTAGGTGTAACTTCCAGCTCGAAGCCGGGCTTTTAATTGTGAATTTCCTGCTTCAGCCTAAACTGTTTTTTCCTATAGTAAGTGTCTCTTCAAAGGTGAGTTGGAACATATGTGAATTTGCTTGGGTCAACCCCCACCCCCTACATCATTTTTCCCTGACATTGTCTGCTTGAGCACTGCTATCTTTCCACTGTGGCTTTTTAAGGCTGTTGTTCTTTTCACACATCTGCAGGTTTTTTGCTTGTAATGTTTAAAATCCTCTCTTGCAGGTCACAGGATCCTTTGATTTCTACTTTTTGAGCATGTTTACCTTTTCTGTTGGTCCATTGATAATAAGGGGTAGGCCCCCTTCCCCATTGTTCTTTAATTTGGGGTGAACAAAAGAAAAAGCCAAGCTGTTTTTCGTTTGCAGTCTTAAAAGGGCTGCTGTTCAAGTGAAAGGGAAAGCAAAAGCCATTTTTGGTTGTAGTTTTGAAATTCTTGCCCCTTGTTTGAATTAAAATTAAATCAAGGCCGTTTTTGGATGCAGTGTATAACTTGTTGTCATTCAGGAGTAATAAGAGCAAAGCAGGGCCGTTTTTGCTTATAGTGTTACAATGCTTGCCACTCATGTGACAAAAAAGCAACGCAGGTCCTTTTTTGTTTGCAGTGTTCAATACTTGCCGCTCATGTGAAATAAATGCAAAGCAGGCCGTTTTTTGGTGGCAGTGTTTAAATGCTGCTATTCAGGTGAAAGTGATTTCTGTTTAAGGCCTTTAAATGCACTCCACAACTTGACTTCTGGCCATTGGCAGATCGGCCCACTAATCATGGCAAGAAGAAGGTAACATTTTCAACCCCATAGGCCAGTTTTGAATATTTCCTGTTGGTCTTAATAGCAGCCCTGAGACTTTATAGAGGCTCACCAACCATGCCCTGATGCGGCTTGAGATCTTTTGTATCGCATACTTAGATGGCATAGCTTTCTTCAGTAGAACCTGTGAAGAACATTTAATCCACCTAAAGAGGTTTTAACAAGTTCTTCAGAGATCTAAGCTTACAATTAAGGAATCAAAGAGCCAGGTGGGCAAAGTTCATTGATTCATGTTGGCCACAAGGTGCAGAAATTAAACAGCATTTCCACAGTATGGTTCGAAGGGATCTTGGCTTTTGATGGGTAGTTCTCTCATAATAATACATGTCTTTAATATGTAATGCGATTGTATTTCAGCAAACAAGAGCAATACTCAAAATATAGTCTAACATTGCACCAGTGGGACTTTTATAAATCTCTCTAGTCATCCTGGAGAATCCTTGAAACATTCCTTAAATCATTCAAATGCATGCCCACCTCTCCATCTACCTTATTAAATAAAATAAATATTAAATAAAATATAATTGCCAGTATGTTCTTTTTATTTGTTCCTTCCATATCTCATTGAGGAATTATGAATGACCATCTGTCCATCTTTGCTAATTCTTTGCAGTCTATGAAATGTTAAATTGACAAACAATAGGCAAGTGGTCTGAAATTCAGAAGGATTGACTGTAACTATGACTTTTAGACAACTTCTCATAAAATGTAAAGAAAGAATCCTTACGTGAATTTGATTACTATTGAGATATGTATCCGTTATGTGAGAATTGACTCCTCTTTAATTCAGATTACTTAAAAGGATCCCTTAGGGCACCAGAGTTTGTTGGCCAATGAGCCCTCAATGGCTCCACTGGCTGACTAGTGAGCTGTGGCAGAATAGATGTGTTGATAAATTGTCTGCTGGTTGCAAAATCTTGTGTGGGAACTGTTTGAACACATAGGGATACATGCTGCTTAGCCTGACTGCAAGTTCAGAAACTATGTTCTTGAAATCTTTCCCTGTGACAGCTGTTTGCATGCACCCTCTGAGTATTTCAGAATATTCGGTAATGTTCAATTGCAAACTACCTACGTGATCTTTGGGGATAAGATGTCTAGCCACTTTGCAAATCCGATTCAACCATTTTCTAGGCAATCATATTTCTGTGCTAGTATTTAGCAAGTCTCTTGCCTCTTTATAGCAAAGATTCATTTGGTACACTTATCTGCTCTAAGTAAAGTTTTTGGAATTCATTTTGTGATTTAAAATTAGTTACTGATCAAAATTTGCTTTCTTTCGATAGACCATGTAAAATTCATTTGAAAACCAATATGAATCAGGTGATTTGCTAGAGGCCGAGTAAGTGATGTGACAGTTTCCAGAATCTCAGATGGAATCATTTCTTTTTTAAGATAATGTTTTTGACAACGGGCCTCATTATAACCCTGGCGGTAGCCCTGCCTGTAAAACAGGCAGGGCTGCCACCGGAGTTGGATTTTTTCCGGCACCCATCAATATAGAATTACTGGGTAATTCTGACATTGCCAGACCCGGTAATTCCTGCATTGCCGGCTGCTGGTGCCTATCAGTCCCCATTCCAATTTGAGCCCCATAGGGCCCATTGGCAACGGGGATGTTGGATGCACCGGCACCATCAACGATGGTGCCTGTGCATCCGACATGCTGCGCTTGCGGGTGCCGCTCTGCCCGCCATGCCAGACCTGGCGGACTGACAGGTGCCCGCCAGCACAGCTCGTAGTATGGCGGTCCGGGAACCACGGTATCGGCATGCTTACCGGTATGTATTTCCCGGACTGCTATGCTTATAATGAGGCCCAATCTCTTTTAAAAGAAAAGATTACATATAGGCTGCTTATAGTAAAGGTTGCTAAGGAACAGGGCAATGATCTAGCAATCTCAAGGACTTTATTAACACTGTCCACTGTCTAGATGTGTGATCCCATGAACAGTGTCACTCTGATACATGTCCTTAAGTCTCTGAGCCAGTACAATGGAACACGTTTTTCTTTCAAGCAGGCTATAGCTTTCTCTAGTTATTTTGTAAAATGACTAGTTATTTTCTATTTAAGTTTCACCATCTGTTTCCATATCAGCTTGCCCAGGTTTCGAGTGCTATGCACTTGAGACCATAGGGTCTTCAGTTTTACTTAAAAATGTTCCTAATCTATGCTGTCTAGCTTTGGCAAGCTAACACAGTAGGCGATGATACAGGGCCCCATATGGGTAGCCATTAGGCTTTCTCACAGCATGCTATGGTCTTTGGTGCTCAGGGACTTTGGGATGTGCTCCACAGGTGCTGTGGAAAAGCTGTTATTAAGCAGACAAATAATAGTAACACACAGAATTGTGCAAACATCCAGCATCAACCCAGTGTTAAACACCGGGACCAAGACCATGGCTCACAGAATTCCTTTTTTTTTTATCAACTTTATTTAATAATTATACAAAACATAATACAACTGAGTAACAACAGAATGGGAACAAGCAAAAGATTACTCCATATACATCAGTGCAACAAAATGCAAATTACTACTAAAGTAACAGCTACTCAAACCGAAATCCGAAAACATCCCCACCCTCCTATCACATGGCAAGACGTGACAACACAAAACACAAAAAAATGACAAAATACACCCCTACAAATCCCCAACCTCAATATCCACAAAATAAACCAAAGCCTGCACCTCATCCAAATAAATCCCTGAATGACCCCCATCTCTCCTCGTACTCAGTTTCCCGATGTTGTCGAACTGCCTGAGTCTTCTCATACCAAGAGAGCATCCGCATATCCGACACCCAGTTCTCGCAATGTGGCTTCTTCCTGGATTTCCACACCTTCATTATTTGTTTTATGGCCATCAACAATGCTCTATCAATCCATTCCGAACAATCCCACATCTCCACACTTCGACTATCAGTTGAAAGGAAAATCACTGACAGAAAAGTACGAGGCAGTGTCATACTAGTTACCATATCAATGCAATCCAAAACTTCTCTCCAAATGTACAGCACTCTACTACACTCCCAGAGCATATGTAGAGAGGTCCCTCTCGAGCCCCCACTCCCCCAGCACAGATCTACATCAGCCAAGCCTCTCTCCTTCATTTTCACTGGTGTCCAATAAATACGGCCTAAAAGACGTTGGTGAATATACCTCAGATTTAAATCAACCTTGGCCCTCACCGAAGCCCTCCAGCTATTATCCCACAAGCCATCAGAAAGATCAGTTTCCAATTCAGACACCCACTTCATTCGCAACTGACCCCAGGAACTCCTCATACAGTCTTGCAAAGGCATCAACCTAACATAAGTAGAAACTGTCCTAGGAGACGTAGCAAAAATCTCACAAATCTGAGGTCTACCACTCAACGGTCCGCTCAACATCTGCAATCTTTCCATCAGCAACCGCTCCAAAAGCCCATATCTACCTGCCTCTCTATTATGCAGACTATAACGATTATCTAATTCTTCAAACGGAACCATCCTCCCCCCTCTCCATACATCCCCTATTTTCAGAATGCCCCTGTTAGCCCAGCCCCTCCAATTAAGAATTCCTTTTTCAAGATTGGTGCACTTGCAACTGATTGATGCTGGGGTTCTTTCCATTTCCTTAATCACATAGCTGGGTGACGTGGGTATTAAACATGGTCAGGAAATTTGAAGAGGACTTTACAAGTGCTGGGGACTAATCGCCCTATAGTGGCAGAGCAGAAACAGAAGCTCAGATAGGCTGATGTGCTGACATGGTGTCCAGTAACATCCCAGTGTGGAACGTCTGCAATGGAACAACACCTCTCAGAATTCTCACCCAGATTCTTCACTTAAGAACTGGATGGAGAACGAGTTGAACATGGTAAGGGACATTGTAGGGTGCTCCACTGCTGTTGAGGACACTCTGCCATAATCCAGGATGGCAGAAAGTGGAAATCAGAGTCGCTGAACCACTAAGAAGGGAATGGGAGGCCAAATGCCCCCCATTTGGTAACATCAGCACTGAGAATACATCTCCTAAAACTCCATGCACCTGGAGCTACCAAATGAGAGGCCTAAGTCCCAATCCCTGAACACACTGACTGAACAGCACTGATGTTAGACATGTTGAGACAGGCCAGAGTTGGCTCCCTATGTTTCGGTGTCAAGTTCTATTTCTCTAACATAAAGTGCCTTCAGCGTCTCTTATTCCACACATGCTTAATTTCAAAGAGCACTGTATACAGGTTTATCAAAAAATTACTCAAAGTATTGTTTTTACACCTTTAGTATATAAATGTGATTCAATAATGTTAGCTGAACACCTCAATAAAAAAACGTCACATGAGCACTAAATACATTTAACATTAATCACAACCAAAAAGAATAACAACAAATACATATACATCCAATATGTGCACAACTGGTCAAAATGACAATTCACAAAAAAGCATATTTCTAGCATGAGCATTGTATAACAAAAGGTGATAAGTATTACTATATGTTAGTTGAAACATAGTGTGCTTCATGTATTTTTTGCACCAAAATATATAATCTTCATTTTTTTAAAAGATAGCCAACATGTTTTGTGCTCCATGTGATTGCGGGACCTTTTTCAGGTGCATGCTGCATAGAAGGGTGGTGATAACGGAAGCTCTACAAAACCAATTGAAAAGGAGGGAAACTTGTAGAATATGTGCTACTACGAGGTGAGCAAAACATATTGAAAAATATGAGTGTATCAAATGATAGAAACTCTCTTATATCTAATTTGAGATTGATAAGAAAAAATGTACATTCTTGGAACGAAATGTATTTATTGATGGAGTGTTGGATACAATAAAAGTAAAGGGGGCATGATTACCCAAATGCACAATCCGAAATCTAAGACGTTAGTATGAAACAAAGTGGGAGAATAATGAATCTCTAAAATTATGTATAGTGTGGAGATGATGCTCCGTGTGTTTGTTTGTTCTTTTTTTGTTTTTGCACAGGGAGAGTGTTAATAGCAATGTGTGAATACGAAAAAGAAGTACCTGTGAATGCAAATGATAAGTATTGAAGTATATGCCATTTATAGAGGGGTATCTAACAATTTAAAGGTATCAGAGAGGTCTTAACACTGTTAGGCATAATGAAAGGGAACATTATGTGGGGACTGATGATAATGTTCCTTTAATGGAAACAAATACACATTTCATTGTCAATAGTGCCAAATGTTATGGCTATGAACATGATAGAAAATATATATTTTACCAGCAAAATGAAATGTAAAGACATATGTGATCGTGGCGGTGTGATGGGGGAGAACAGACAGTATTTGACTCACCTTAATTAGACCAGCATCGGGTTCATCCGTGAGTGTAGAAGCCTTAAAGACATGCACTGTATTGAAAAAAATCATAGATGCATGCTGGTCCTACTTTTGTGTTGGGTGCCACTTTTCAGTGAATAGCTATACTTACTCTAAGATGAGAAACAGACTCAGTAATTGTGTGCCTGGAATATAACACAGTGGCAAAGTAATCACTGCGAGACATCATAACATTTAAAATCATCTGACAGTATTAACAGTGTAATATTGTGCTTATATGTTATTAGAAGTGAGAGAACGATTTTAAACAACATTGATATGTTTTAGAAACCATTACAAGAATATCTTTTGAGAAATTATAGTCAATGACCCATCAAAACGAATGGAACCAGTTGGTGATTTTCTTATGAGAAGTAGATCTTTAATCATGTGCCTCACGGATTTAGATAAGTTCCAAAAAACGAATAAATGGAAAGCATGGGATCGACAAATACATAATCCTCAATCATACTAGTGATAAATGGAAAAAGTTGTTCAAAAGGAGCAGTGCCGGTATTTTAACAAAAGCATCCATTTCGTATTACATTCGAGGATACAACTGATGCTCTAGTTACACAGACAAGTGGTTCAATCACTGTTGTTATCACAAGTCAAAGTAATATTCTTGTTTGAGCCATCAATAAGGCAGTACTGAAAATCAAATAAGAGCAACAGGGTAGGTTCAAAGACACAAAGGGAGGTCAATTGCCTTCCCAAACCGTCAAACAAAACTATGCTTTAACACAAAAACAACGGTTCTCTGGGAGAAGAATGAATTACAGTGCACATGTCAATCATAAGTCAACACTAAGTAATTAGATAAACAATGTGCTAGCTGGCCCTAAGAGAAGAACACCCTGTCCCTGAACAGATTCGAAGAGAAAGATATTCTGATGCACTTATTTGTGTCAATTTGTGGCATATCTTCCTCCTTTTCCTGTAAGAAAGAGTAGAGGAAAAGAATGTGCTTCTACACTTTTTTTCCCATATACTCATCGGGGATCCTTTTGCTTGACACATTTGATATCTTTCTAATGCATCTTCAATGGTACCTTTGGAGTGTAGAGATGAATTGTATACTGGTCTAAAATGTTGGCTCCAGTAACAGGATCTACATGTTCAAATTGCCCAATTGCTTTTGAATCTTGGGCTGTTTCGCTTAAGTTTTCCTCTATCTTTATATCTTTGTAGTATTCATTGTTTTCTTTCAGATAGAGTAGGGATTTTCGAATTTGTTTAAGTGGAGTATTTGTTGCCACAACTTTTGTCTTTTGTTGGTATACCATTAATTAGTGCAATCAAAGATTGATCTATTGGCCGTTGTACTCCTAGAGTTACTACATTTTCTTTAAGCTCTAATTGCAAATATACAAATTTGATGCGGTGGCTTTTAGTAACTCACATGGAGGCTATTTGCCTGTTTTCGGGGGAAGGCATATCATAGCTTGAAATGGGTGTATTGTTTGGATTATAATCCTCTCATAAAAGTTAAGTTGTTGCAGAGCCTTTGGAAGTGGGAATATTTAGTGATAGCATGTGATGGCATTTGGTTATTGTCAAGCTTTTTATTGCAGTATATCCAAACTACTGAGGAGTCAGTTATTTTGTATTTATTTTCTGCTGTTAGGTATAAAGCTAATTGGAACTATTGGCATCCCTCATTTTCCACTATGTCGTAGGCCATATCTCCTATTTGTGTGCTTTTTTTATAAAAAAAAGTTCTACGATAACAGACAAATACTTGGCCTGGTATTTGAACAGATGTGTTTTGAAACTTAGCCATTACTCTTTTGTATGTGTTTGTTAGGAGGTTGGTGTTTCTGAGGTTTTCACCAATGTTTTCTGAAGTTACTGAATTTTTAAAGTCAACTTAAGTTCCAAAGTAGCTCTGCTATTTCTCAAAGGAGTGCTTTGGATGTTCCAAGTAGGAGCATGCTATTTATATTTTGCAGTTCTAGAGCAGGACATTTTGCATAGTGTAGTCTATGCACAAGATTCTGTATAGCAAAATGGTGTGTCGCTAAAATGTTGATGTGCTGGAAGGTGCGTTGCAAGCCTTTCCTGAAATGCAGGCTAATGAATGTTGTCAAGATCCAGTATGGCTTGAAAAGGTTTGAAAATGTTTCACTTTAGTTTTGTCTTTTAATTTTGCATAGTGATTGAGGAATTGTTGTAAATAATTAATGGATTGTTGGTGTACATTATACATTGAGCTTCATGTGCATGTATACACTGAATTGTTTGTTTTGGTGAAAGGAATATTTGGTTGAAAGTTTGTTGGGGTTGTATTTTCTATAAGGGTTTATTTTGCCACAATGGTGTCTTCTACCATTTCATACCCTTAGCCATTACTGTCTATGGCAACTGGGTCTTTTTGTTGTTTTTTAGAAGACTCTTCATTGAAAAGTGGCTATGTGCACTTGTGTGAATCCATTCACCAACACAGAAGTTCGAAAAGGTATCTATACTGACATTGTACATGCTTAGAAGTACTTTTTGTAATGTATTGATTAATTTAGCGGTTTGATTCTGTTTAAAATCAATGTTATCAAGTTTCTCTTTAGTAGAAATGCGCTGTCAATTAGAGCTTTGAGGATTAATCTTCTGCAGTAGTTTTTAAGGGTATATTGTGATATTTCAGCTGTCTTTATAAGATTGTGAAGAACTCTACAGTGGAAATTCTTTTGTAAAATAAATATTTTGGAATGCTTAACTATGACTATGTCATTGGTAGATATAGTGTTAGGTTCATTAGTAGGTCTGCTTTTGTTTGTATATATTTTTATACTTTTAGTTTTTAGAAGCGAGGCTGTACTTTTTTTAGTGGTCACTGGTTTAGTTTTGTTGAGTGAGGTTACTAGCTGTTTTGTTTGAATGTTTTCTATACATTGTTTTAGAGGTGGATGGCTATATGGCTTCATTTAATTCTTATCTGCTCTATGCTTTCTTTGTTTTCTACAGAAGTGCTTTTTAGTTGGCATTCACTTCTGTCTACTGGGAAAAAAGAAAGTTTGGGTTTGAAAGTTATGGAATGTATGTGCATATATTGGGGCTTGTGTGTGGTTGTGATTGTAGAGATGAAGAGAGTGCTGTGTGATTGTGTGGTGGGAGGATAAGTGCAGTTGGGAAGGTTGTAAGTGTAAGGGTGTGTGCAGGTATGATGGGCTTGGGTTAGTGAGTAATGGAGTGGTGGTGTGATTGAATAAATAGGGACATTATGATGTTTTGAGGAAAACAATGGTTATTGTAAATGTGGTGCTTAGATGGAATAGAACATGTGTGAATGTTGCAATATAATGAGTAAGAGTGAAATAAATTGTGTTGATTCAAAAAGAATACTCTAGGCTAATATATAGTGAAAGTACTTTGTTACAATTAGAAACATATACATGATATATTGATGTACATATTTTGTAGGATGTGAAGAGTGTTATTTTTTCGGTAGCTGTCTTTGGCAATCTTCTTCTTTCCTGTAATTGTAAACAAAATTTAGTGGGTATACGTGGTAATGGTGAAGTACTTTTAGTAAGCAAGGCTGTTATTTATGAAGGTAGGAGGAATTGTTGGGAAAATGAGTTAATAAAGTTGTGTTATGGGTGGTGTACAAAAGTGTGCTGACTGTTTTTCAAACAAATGGAGTATGAGTAGTGAACATTACAAGGAACAGGGTAAAAATGGGTGTGAGAAAAAGGTGCATATCTAGGTTATTTTTGTGCTGGTGACTTTAACAGAAGAAGTGCTGTGTTTGTGGTGTAATGTATTTGTAATATGTTGCCTTGTTTTTATAGAATGTGAAACTGTGAGCTAGTGGTAATGCAATGGTGGATTGCTGTTGCAGCAGTTTTTGGTGTCTTATAGTAGAGGGTTGGAAAGAAGAGTACTTTATATTTAAGGTGAAGTGTTGTATATAGATACTTTGGTAGTATACACATATGTGTGAGCAGGTGGAGAATGGTGACAGTGTAAGGGTAGTAATAAGTGAAGTTGGAAAGTGTGAGATTGATATGGAATGACAAATGGAAAATGCTAATATAAATGTGACACTTTTGAATCGTGCAGTCCAGGCCTGGTTATATTTTTTGGCATTCTGGGTTTGGGCATTCTGGGTTTGGCAGTCCGAGTTGTGTAGTGGGAGAAGTGGTATTACAAGTCACAGAATGTAAAGAAAGAAACCAAGACTTGATAAGCAGCTGTAGTTTGGAATGGGTCATGTTGGCAAGTATGCATGTACTACGAACATATTAAACTGGAACTCACTGAGTGCTACTTAAACATGGTCGACAAATGTTTTCTATCTGCTTTTCCTTTGTTTTTTTTTAAAAGTTACACCGTGCTGCTATAAATGCATATAGGTATTTTTTTTATTTCATAAAAATGCTGCTAAAAAGAAACATTTTTAAACACACAGCATTGTAAGTAACTGCCACTTGATGTTAGCAGGTGCTGAATGCTGCAATGCATAGCATTTGCTAGAGTGGTTAAAAAAGAGAATATGCTCTTTGAGATGCTTATTACATGGTAAGTGGAAGGAACCCGGTCTTTATGCAGCTGTAAAAGATTTGAAAAAAAATATTTTAAAAAATATAAGCACATATGTACTATGTCTTGTGAGATGCAGATGTTGAATTTGCAAATTGAAATCTTGGAGAGTGTTACAGTAGTTTTTTTATGCAGGTGGCTGTTAGCAACAGGAGTCATGTACTCTGAGAGTTCAAGAGTAGATCTGAAATCTTGAACTGCGATGAAAGGGTTACATGTAGAGTTTTTGGATATGATTGGTGGATGGATGTGTGAATGTTTCAAAGCAGCCAATATGGGAGTGTTAGAAACATGAAAATAGAAAGAGAAAAGGGACTGCACTGTGCTACAGTGCCCGTTGTCACCACACATGGCATTCAGGTCTTCTAAGGATGCCTGGCATGGAAAGGGGACTGCAAAGACCACAGACAGTCATGGATGCCTGTGGACATTGGGGGATCAGCCAATCAGGTTTCCTGGGAGTGGTCTACAAGAGGACAGTGTAGCAGGAGTTTTGTTCGGTGAGTGCACAGAAGATGGCTTTGTCTTTGAGGATGCAGAGTGTATGGATCCTGGGAGATTCTTGGATCCGTTGGCTGAAGGTGTATTCTGAGCACTGTAGATTGTCTGAGAATCTTGGATTTGATGAATTTCAAGTTTCATGGCATGGAGTTCCAGTAATGAAGTGGGTGGAATGCCACCTGTTTTGTGAGAATATGGTTCACTTGAAGCATCCGGACATCATGGTAGTTCACTGTGGAGGGAACCGTTTGAGCTATGTTACCGGAACTTAATTTCAGTTTGCAATGCAGGATGCATTCGGAAAGTTGATGGAACTGTTTACACATTTTAAACTTATTTATTCTCGGATAGCTCAGAGACAAATGTGGATTTGTTTGAATTTATTTTGTACACACATTGAGAAAGCAAGGTGCAATGTGAACAAAGATATATGTGCCTTTTTGTGGGATGATGACATGACATCTTTTGACAATGAAAATATCAAATTTGATATTGACAACATTTTTCAAAGAGATGGAGTGCATCTAACTGATGTAGGCAATCTGATTTTTCTTGAAAATATTCAAAATGCCTTGAAGCAGTTTTTGTGAACACATAAAATATGGATTCAAGTATTTTTTAGAAGTTGATTTAAACATAAAGGAAAAGAGATGTCAACTTTGATTCATGTCCTGGGTGTTAGTCTTAGCAGTGCATGGTGGTAAAGCGAGTTATGGTTGCTTAGCTTATCCTAGCTGGCGATTTTATGAGGTTTTTCAGTTTTACTTGTAACCATAACATCCCTTTACACATGTTTTTCACTGAATTTCATAGGTCTGTATCAGTGCAACTTAACCATAACATCCCTTTAACACATTGTTTTCACTAACTACATATATAAAAAAGCCAATCACAATTTGTACACTTATACAAAGCCCAAAATATTTAACAAAACATACTCAATACACCCCCACATATCCTCACTGAACACTCCCCTCCCCTTGCACATTAATACCTTCCATACACATCAATCACACCAAAACAACTCTCAATGGCCCACAGGCCCACCCAATTATTCTTATCCAACCTAATGGCCCACACAATTCTAGTTATCAGCTAATCTATTTTTAATATACAGCTACCTGGACCCTCCTCCTGCTTGAGTCACTAAGCTACTTAAACAACTACTCAGCACAAAATATTTACAACAACATTCTTGCACCAGCCCTTCCACCTTGGCCAACACAATAAACCACAGCATCTCTAATCTACTGCATGCTCCTCAACAATACCCTAACGCTTACCTCAATACTCTCTTCTCTCAATCCCCATAAACAATGATCCAACTATACAATCGCCTGCACTATGCACCACTCCCATCTAAAGGAAGCCTGCCACTGTCTACACACTCCTCTGTGCTACTACAGATGTGCCAACCACACACCATTTCCCTATCAGAGGAGTGGAACTAATATCTATGACTACTATGGCAGATCATTCTCCCCCCTTTAGGATGCATCCTACACCATAACACCCCTGCTAGATGCACACTTCCACATCATTGGATGTTCAAGCAAGGGTACACGTACCTGCTCTAGAGATCCTCAAATCCTCTCCACACTGAGCCTTCCCCCATGGCCTGCACCTCCCTTTACGAATGCGCGGTACTCAGGACCAGGCAGACCTTTGTGAACTCGGTGTCAGCTGGTCATCCTCGTTAGTTCACACTGAACTCGTCTCAGCTCACCTGCCCGCCCTCCCAGGAGCACGGCAAGAATACTCTCAGCTTGCCGAGGGAACTGAGGATCTCCCTGAGGCCTCCACAATGTGCCAGGGGGCTTCCAGCAAAAGTAACTCCAAGGAAGAAAAAGTAATCCAAGAAAATGGAGCATAGACCAAGCAAGAATTAACATAAATGTATTGAACCCAAACAGCTGGGAAGCACGGTTCAGATAGCCCTGTGGAACTGAACTGAAATAAAGGAGCTTTCAACACAGCCCACTGTAGCTAAACATTTCATACCAAAGTTAAAAAATGTTCATACAACATTTAAGCTACATTTTCAGGGCTGGTCACAGAGCTAATTGGTGGAACTAAGTCAGTCCTCTGTAAGAATGCATACGTTAAGTGACCCTGATTGGGTGGACCAATTCTTGGGAAAAAATCACATTAACACCCCTTGTAATTTCACAAACCTTCCCACACCACCTCTCAATTACGTGATCATGCTGATCAGTCAAAAATACTTGCTTTCAAATTGTTGACAATGGCCGATATACAAAATGGCTTGAGATGGCAAGGGGCGAGACATTCACGCTGAGTCCGACAATGATGTGCCTTGCGGACATCACCAAGCACACTGTACAATGTTACACCCTGGGTACAGCCAAACCTCTCTCTACTGATTGTCTGCCTGTTGCATGCCCAATTGCCCCTATCCCAATGCTCTGCCCCCCCCAGCTCCCATGTCATGCCTTGCTGCCAAGTGTAGTCTGAAAAAGCTATACCACATAACTGTATTTGATGTCTACTTCTCTACCAATTCTCCTCATGAACCCAGATGCCTGGCTCATTGGCCTCAAAATTATCTAATAGAATGTTGGGGCTGCATTCTCCTGGGAAACTTCAGCTGTGCAACATTTCTGTACACTGTTTCTGCTGACTGTTACAAAAAAACACCCTGCTGTCGTTGCAGCCTGCAGCACTTGTATTATGAGCTGTGTGCAAAAATGCTTTCCTAATGTGGGCCTACAATAAAATGGCTTCTGTACTGTTTGCATATTGCTCCAAATCCCCATACCATGTTACACCTTAAGACTCCTTGCAATGCCACCCAGTGCCTGCGCTACACAATTACCCATCAGTACACCCAAATTACCCACCCTTCATTGCATTCCCACATGGGACTTCTCACGCTGCTTCTGCTTCTGTGGCCCCGTATTCAAGCAGTGCTGCGTTCAATGACGTCCTCACCCCTGATGTCAGCCACAAAGTAACTGTCAATGTCACCACATTACTTGTGCGAATGATAGGTGCGTCCCACTTTGCAGCTTTGAACCTGGGCGTTTACAATAGAATCATCAACTACCGTATGCTCATTCAACAAGCTATAATCTGTTTTTTCAAGCTAGCACTTCAGGGGAAAATCACTGACACATGTCTCAAATGTCTTCAGTCCCTCCCACTACTCATGACTCTCCTCCAATCCAATCCTACTTGACCCATAAAAAGTACTTAACACAGTTGCAACTCCTCCCTCCTTCCTACACACCCTCTCAGATATAGGCATTCAAGACCAAAACATTGAACTGGACCGTCACCTATCTATTTGCCCCCTTTTGATTCAGGCACATCCATGAACAACTCTGTTATCCCACTCTGCTCAAAGTGACTTTCAGACTATGCTTCCTGCCTCCGCTCAGCAATGAGTCGGGTATAAGCCTAGAACAACAACTCCATCCAAACCAGGATGGGAGCTGAACATCTGTTGCTAGCACTGGACACTAAGAGCACTGCCCACTCTCCCTCAGTAAAGTGTTCAAGGCTCATGCCTTTCTGCAGGATCCCTTCAACTTTATGGAAGCCATCAGACTGTCAATCTATAGCATCCAGTCTGGCTCCTCCTGGAATGGGGTCAACGTTGCCTTGTGTGGGTCCTGGGACCAATCCTTACTCAGCACATGTCCGTCTGATTCACCCAGTGCTTGGGACACCAATCCTCCAAAGCTTAAGTGTGAACAATATGGGTCACACCAACAGCGAGAGGATCAAACCCTCCCTCCATTCTCCCAGTTACCTCTACAGGAATCAGGCTCATTGCCTACGTTTCCATCCGCCTGTGGTTCTAGCTGAATCACCTTGTCACGACTGTGATTCGCTTTCTTTAGGGCTGACAGGTGTGGTTTTACCCACTTTCTCCATGGTTCTCCCACATATTGCATGTTGACACACACACTAGCAAGCCCTATCTGTAACTCTTCTTTTTGCCTACCTTTATTGAAAATGATGAGGATCTGATTTTAGAAAATAACCAAAAGATACCTAGACAAATTCCACTGGTCTTTTATTTGGCAGACTGAGATATAGGAACAGTAGAGTGCTACACCACACCTCTGTCACCGGTTTAATAGAAACCCACACTAGGCAGAAGAACAGAAGAAGGACAAGGGAGGCAAAGGATTCTATGTGCTATTTTTGTATCTCACCTCAGCTGAGTTGTGTTTCATCGATAAAGATACAATGGTACATTGTATACCTCCTTCATCTCTGTTTTGTTAGCATAGGATATGGGCAGGTTTTAGTTTTCTTAGATGTTGATTAGTAATGGAAGCCTTCTAAAAGCGGTAAGTCCCAAAATAAATGGGATGTCCCTGTAAGTCTTTATATAAATAACACTCTATACTAATAACACAGATTAAGCAGACTAATCACTGACATGTACAAAGCAGAAACAAATGGTAATACAGGCTGAATATGTATCGTAGGAAGACAGTTAAATTGGCACTTGTTCTGAAGAAGGAATAGCAAAAATGGATTCATGACTAAAGGAAACGCTAAACAAAAATGGTTACTTTAATATGTCTTTGGGTAAATTAACCAGTCTCTAGGGGGCCAGGGTAAACGCCAGGTGGTCAGGGTACCTAGGAGTGCCTGGGGACAAGCACCAAGTCCATCAGTTCCCTACCTCGGGTTCTTCAGCAGACATCAAGCAGGCTACTCTGCACTTCCGTTTGCAGCAGAAGCAGTAGATCTGGTCCAAGCAGCTTGATGTGGTGAGCGGTTCTGGCCTCAGAAACCAGCTAAATGCGTGAGGATTCTGGAGCTCAATCAAGGCCATAATAATAGAAATAAGCTCTAATTCTTACTATTGTTGTGTTGAGATGCATCTCAGCGTTTTTGTGAACCAGTCGTGCTAAATTACACAGGTGAATATTGCACACAGCCATGGCAAATTGTACTTGGTGGCATAGTCCACTTGTTGTATGGGTTGTCGTTGGGTACCGATTTCATTGAAACATGACAGACACCAACACACTTGACAATTGTAACATATCACCTGGTAGAAGTTAGGAGCGCAATGTGTAATATTCCACACGATACTTATACATTTGACAAGAGAAATTAAACAATATCCTTTAGTTAGTGGAACATGGCTTCAGAATTACCTGTCACTTTATCATAAAGCGTTGCCATACAAAATGGGTCTCACAGAATTACTGAAGCGTGGGACACCATTGCTGTTTTCGTGTGGTTTTTTAACCCTCTTCCCCTCGCGTTTGCCTACTGACGCTTAGCATCGGAGTGAAAGCAAAATCGACTACGTTGCTTTTACTTTCCCATTGCACAGTACCCTACCACCGAAGTGAGCAAAACCTTGTGGAATAATTCTGACACCACTGGAAGTTAATGATTATCAGCTGAAACAAAACACTTGTTTACATGTTGCACTCATTAGAGGTTCCACTGATACACTGGCTGGGATTCCTGCCAAATGTTTGGAGGGTTTTCTAACAAGCTGCGCTCTTCAGTAAACATAAAAGCCGTTTTATTAAGCCCTTTTAGTATTAGACTGTGTAATTAAAATGGCAGGTAATTAGATCCCTTTATTCAGAGTAGAAAGGGCGACAATACACAGAGAACTTGCTGAGCTGCAGGGCACCAGCAGAAATAACAAAAGATCCCTGTGTGAGTGTTCAATTATAGATCAATGCATATGAACACAATTGTATGCCGCTGCTACTCTGTGCTAAACATTTCTACATAGTTAAACCATGACCGCTTTAATTTTAGCATTCTGTTTCTCAGCAGTTATGGGAAACATTAAGAACTCTTCGTTTTTAACTTTTAAAGGAGTAAATTAGTAAAGATAAACTTGTATGATCATTATGCCTTTTACATTTAAATGATTTTGTTTTATGTCTGCTATTATCAGTGGCGTCTCCAGAAATCAAATTTAGGAGGGGCAGAGAGGGGGCCAGAGACAAAAGTAGGGGCGGGGGGGGGCATAGACAAAAGTTGGGGAGTGCCTATGAAAGGTAATGTGTGACGCACTCCTGCAGAGAGGCTTTTGTGCACACCAACTACCCACGCCCCACTGCACCTCCCCTTCCATCAGAATGCAAGCACGAAACCATTCAGTGACTAATGGCCCATCATTAGCAGTTTCGTCCACTACATTCTGATGGGAGGGGGCTGCAAGCTGCTGTGCACACTATGGGGGTCGCTGTGCAGAAACCGGGCAGGAACACCTGAGAAGTGGCTTGTGCTCGTGCTCATACCGATGCCAGAATGCATACCAAGATCACTGGTAGCTTTGAGACAAAAGGTGAGTATTTGCTGTGTGGTCAGACATTTGCCTTAGTGAGTGTCACAAACAACTCCACGAACGGAGAACACAGTCCCTGCTCGTCTTAGGTATGGGGGGACAGGAGAGGGCTAGGATACCCCCCCTTAGCAACGCCACTGGCTATTATCTAATGATCAACTTTAATATGTGATATGTACAGTGAAGCCGGGCGAACTAGTTCAGGGATAATCTAAACCACCTGAATTTTGGGGGCTCTGGGTCAGGGAAATCTTTAATCATGTTCAAGAGATTTATCTTGAAAATTTCGAGGTTACTAAGGGATAAACAATTCCACTGGGAGGAAAGGTAGGATGCCATCCCCCACCAGGCCCTATAGCAATCCCCATAATCGTACTTGAGCATGACAGACCCCAAATGGACCGTGTGGCATATTACAACTTTTTCTATGTCCATCTCTCTTGTGGTAGAAATAGGAAACACTTTTAACCAGTTTTAGGGTACTGCTGGGGGAAGCTTTGAGGAGCAGTGATGGAAGAGGAGGTGGGCAGGACTGGGAGCGTATGTATGTGCTTTGAGGGAGTGCTGACGATTGGCTTGCACCCCAAACGTTGCCTGCAAATATTTGCAGGCCCCAAAACTTTTCAATCAGTGACCTGGGAATATTCGCTGGTAACCTTTGGGGAGTTCACTCCACTTGCTAAATGAATGGACCCATCAACTGTTTATTGTAAATCACAGTGGAGTTCAGTGAACATCTAGAAGATGGAGCCCTAAACACAGGTTCTGGTGAATTACCCATGCATTGGTTAAAAATATGCTTTTTGCATATAAATGGGGTTATTTACTTTTTAGAGTACATTGTCCCCACCCAATTTCTGTAGACTTGGATGTAATCCTACCATTGATGCAAGATATCTCGCTGGGTGTAAGTACTTACAACAAATGTGGGAACTGTACTGTTGAAATAAATTACAACAACATGCAGACGGAATGTTTGAAAATATTTGTTTGCAATGCTTAACCACAGTTAATGTCGTTCCCCCTTTTGCCAAAACAGTCAAACCGACACTCCTTGATTGATTACAGATTGATGGATCAAAATAAGTTTAATAGTCTTCAAATCATCACAGTCCAGACAAAGGCAAGACCTCATGGCTGCAGCTACATAGGTGTGTTGTCATGATTGTGCAATCGACGTTGCGCACGTAACATGTGCGAAAGAAAAGTCCACCTTACAACCATGACAACGAACAGCGGCCGAAGAAGACCGGTAAGTGAGAAATGGAGAGGGGTGGGATTGGAAGGGGGCACACCGCCTTCACGGAGGAAGGGGTGAGGGGAAGTGGCAGGGTTTCAGGGTTTGTCCCACAGATTATGGAAAAGGAAAGCTGGCGGGTGGGGAGAAGGACAGGGCTACTGGTAGAGTCCCACTGTGATGAAATGACTGCTGCTCTGCTGGAGTACAAGGATGAGTAGTAGTGGCTAAACCTCCCACGCAGCCCTCACACTTTTACAAACTAACAGTGACCCCAATCATAAAGGCGCAACAGGCACAGCCAAGAGGCATACCTCCTTTGCCTTTTGTGGTAACGTGGGCCAATGGAAGGCTATTCTCTTAGAAGTGGTGTTTGTGCATGTGAGAAAGTAGCAACACAAGCAGCAGTTCAGAAATAAAAGACTGACTGTCCAATCAAGGTCCTATAAACATGTACACTTTAAACAAATCAATCATAGAACTAACTTTTAAAAACACTGCGAAACCCACCCTTTAAAAGAAAATACAGAACAAATATGCTTAGGCACTCTGGATTCTTTAGCAGGGAAGAAAAGGCAAGAATTGCATCAATATTACTTAATGGGTTTGTTCTTCTGGAAAAAGATGCAATAAGGGCTTTAACCAGCCACAAAGGCTCCAAATATGTATCAAGAGTGCAGAGATTCACAATAGTACCTGCTTGCACGTCTTCGGTGGCTCAACTGGGTCGAGCCGGTTTTGAAATATGATGCTTGTAGATCCAACTGGGCTGAATGATGCAAGTCACGTTGATCCCAGGCTGAGAGTCAGCACACAGTCAGATTTGGGTGGTGCTCTGTGCGATTCAAAGTGGGCATTGAGCAAGCAGGTCCATGGATAACCAGAAGTGGTTCAACTATTGAGCGTGGTTGGATATGATGAATACTGCTGGCTTGGGTCTATTGGTGGCATGATCCTTCAGTAGTTTGAGCCGAAGTTTGATTCAACGTGCTGGTAGGTCAATACTTAATGCAATGACACAGCGGTTTATACTCATCTGCAGATTGTGCTGGTGCTTGACTCAGACAAGTGATGGGCTATTTTGGGGCGATGCAGTGTCAAACTGGTAGGAGGGATGCAGGCAGCAGTTCAAAATTTGAAGGCGAGTGCCGAAGGCAGCACTGCATTCAGTTGCAGGTGGTCTGAGACATGAAAACGGGAAACCTGGCTGCTTTAGCTTGTTTGAATGCTGTGAAACACACTGAAGGGGGTGCCAGGACAAGGTGATTCATTTGCTCTGCTCTCCCAAACTATGGTGATTTGCTAGAAGAGTGCCAGGCCTTGGTCTTCAGCAAAGACACCACTGGTGCAATGGCAGTTGGTGAATTATGTAATTAGTGGGGTGAAAATGTATTCCACAAATATGTGGGTGACAAAATCAAACAAGAGTGTTTTGTGAAGGGTTATCTCGCTGAGAAATTCTTTTTTTTTTAAAGCGTTAAAATTATACATTTTACAGCACATTTTCTATCACAAATTGGGAAAAAACACATACAGTTTGTAATTGGTTTCACAGAGTGACTCTTAAAAATGAATCTATTAGATGCAAGCCCCCAAAAACGTACAGGAGCATATTTCAATGTGTTTTCATGATAGCTGCACGCATACATGTACATGCTGGCTGCACCAATATATCACAGTATTCCCATATAAGAACTTACTCATGTTTCCTTTGTGCAAAATGCCTATGTCTATAATGATACTGCAATAAAATATGGACATGCTCTCTGCCAATATATGCCAGTATCTCCACGTGAGAAGATACGACTGTTGCCTTTACACGTAAAATACCATGTCAGTAAAACAATACACACAGACTGGTTGCACAATTGTAGGCTAGTCTAGCCACATAGTATCACCTCGTGGTTCTTTTACCCTTGGTGCCCAGTACAGTAAGAAATTCCATGACAAAACAAGTATGGACATATTTTCTTACTAACGTGTTAGCCACTGTAAGAAGATATGTTCACACTGACTGCACATTACTGCAAGCCACATAAGAAAAAAATACGATGTTGACTGTATCCTTGATGCCCAGTAAAAAATAGCATGTGAAAGCCAGTCTGAAGAAATGTTCTTAGTATGTTCTTACTATGGCATCCACAGTGAAAATATATGTCCAGGCTGGCTGCACAGTGCACCTTTGCACCAATGTTAAGACCCCCTTCATCCCACATCGGAACTGTCACGTTGTGTGTGTCTTTGCCCATTACTCCAGCAATATTGACAATAATGAACAAAAACCACAGGAGTGTTCTATAATGCCCTTCCACAGCCCCTCAACTCAATAATGACTGACGAGGGAAGAGAAACTGTTCACTCCTCAGTCATTATCAGAGAAAACAGACATATACACAACCAGACTCAATATTCTCACACAGGTTCGCATATCAATTAATTCAATGTTACAACACCTACATATATACATGCAAACACACACACAGAAATTCAGTATTCCACTTACCTTCAGGCAGCAGCAGTGAAATATCCCCCAGAGGGTCAGTGGTAGGCCAGAAGTCAGGAGACTTGACCCTTTCTTCTTCTGACTCTTTTTCCGTCTGGGGGAAGGGTCACTACTCTGGCCTGCTTTAAACATGGAGAGGGAGGGGTGAAGACGCATTGGAGGGAATAGATTTTCAGCGCCCATGCAGGGAAATACATGATTTGTCATCGCCCTAAATTCTTTCAGAGGGCTGAACATGGGGCAGTCAAGGGTGCTCCTAACCTGACCCCTATGCAATCCTATGGAAGACAATAGGAAGTGGGAATATTACCAGTCTTTGCATTTGCAAATAATCTAAACATGTTTAGATTTTTTGCAAATGCATAAACTACATTATATTACAAAATGTAAACAAAAGAACTCATTTTGTTATGTTTCATTTATAGAATTGGGACCATATAATAAAGTGGTGGCAGCTCCCTGGTCCCCATATGGACAGGTTGCCCTGGCCTCAATATGCCCTGAAGGTGGGTAAGGAGCAGAGTTTTCCTCTGCCTTGGAGCACCGGTCTTCACCTCTGGCAGACGACTTTGGAAATGACTGCTTTCCCAACAGGGTAGTGATGAATTCTTCCTGATGTCCATGAAGGGCCAAAAGTGAATCAAAGAAGGAGTGGGAGACCCCTTCTTTTATAGTGAGATTTGATGAATGACAGCCTGAGTTAAGCGGTGCAATCCCATGCCTTTGAGGAAAGTGACTAACCAATTTCCATCTTTCTCTCAGCCTGCAGCTTCAATGGCTCTTTGGTATTCCACCCCTTAGCGTGAGGAAGGACCTTGATGCCGAATTTCCTCTTTCAACCCAGGCTCACAGAAGATTTCCTGGTGGGAGCTACCAAGCCTGACAGGGACTGTTGACCCCTGTCCCTACAGAGAGTAAACCGAGGCATGCATTCCATTTTGCTTCAGGGTGCAAATGCCCGGCATGTGTGGCCATCTGATGCTGATAGTGCAGGAGGCAGCCCCTTGTGGCCAATGCTGGATTTGACTTTTATGGACTTCATTGATTCACAGTGTGTCACCCTTTCTCAACTCTCATGCTGGACTTTCTTTGCATCTTGTACTAATAGTGCCCCCAAATCATGCTGTTCCCATCTTCATCTTGTATCCTGGCTTGCAACATTATGTGTTTCTACTGACTTCTGCAATTATATTTGCTGTCCCCTCTTGCTTCTGCACTCTTTTTGACTGCTTACTCTCTGTTCTCGCCTCCTCTCCTTTTCTCCCTTTTCCTATCTCCTCCCCTCCTCTCTTCACTTTCTTCTACGCACTTACTCTATCAGAATTGTCCCTGGACCTAGTATGACAGCAACCCCGTTTTTCTCCTCCCCCTCACCTTACCTGTTTTTTTTCCTCATTCCCCCCGCACCCCAGCATTATCTGAAATGTTGTCAGGCCTAGTATGATAGTCGCTTGTTTTGTTCCTCCCCTCCCTTTCTGCACCCATCTCCCTCACCTTTTGTTTTTCTCTGGTTCTACCAGAAATGTCATCAGGGCTAGTACAGTAGTCACCTGTCTTTTTCCATTTCCTTCCCACTCTCCCCCTCCCTTCCTTATCTATGTCTTAGCTCTTGAAGTATCTGAAATGTCGTCAGGCTCAGTATGATAGTTAATTTCACATCCTTACTTTTCATCGCCTGTAAGAATGTCATTGTATTTTCCCTTGATCCCTTCTTGCCTTGAAGTGCTTTGAAACACATTGTGTATAGGGACTGGAGTATGCTTCCATCCTGGGCAGAGGGAGGTCTCTCAACCCACAGCAGTGCGCGCAAGTGGTTTTGTATACACCAGGGACGGATGAAATGGACAATCTTCAGCAGTCTATATGCGAAGTGCAGAGAATTCAAGTTGTCCCAGTTGTTGTGTGGGTGGTTCCGAATGTACTGATGTCTTTGCATTCTGGAACTTGAAATTCTGACCAGTTCCACAAAGCATAAAGAATAGCCACTTGCATCTAACAATGATGGGACAATTTGAGTTCGCTTAAAGGGTCACCTGTGTGCATTATAACACACAGCAAGATTGACTGGGTGCTAAAATTATTTTCTAATTAAAACATTATATTTCTGTGATGAATGGGCATTCACAGTGCATCAAGGGGAATATTGGGCCAATTTAAAATGGCTACTATGGGTAAGCAAGAGGAGCCCAGGGGTAATTCTCTGACCAGTGTCTGTGGCAGTTGCCTGGGACACAGTGAGGTGCCGGCAGTAAGAAGGGGCCTGGGCATGCAGACAAGTGAGTAAGGCGGCAGAAGGGGGGGCGCAAGCAGGATGAGCAATTAGTTGAGTAGAACTGGGGGATTGAGACATGCATTCCAAGATGGCGATTGGCCTCATTCTAATTATGCTTAAAATAGTAGCAAACCATATTCATGTGGGGCATAGTTATCGCTCTGATACATTGTGTTTATTGCTTGCAGTCTGTCCCATTGTAATTGTAGTTGTTTATTTTTAATGTGCTTATACACAAGTGAAGTGCCTCAAAGCACTTCAAAGCGGGAAGGGAACAAGGGAATACAGTCATCATTCTTAGGCCCTGAAGATTCCGAATGAGCAAACAAAATAACTTGTATACTAGGCCAGTGGCATTTCTACTAGTTCAAGTGCATGACAGGAAGGAATGAGAGAAGGGGGTGGAGATGGAAAAGAACATACAGTCAATAAACTACTGTCAAATGGTGCAAGTGCATGACAAAGAGTGAGGAGAGAAGGGAGGGGCAAGGGAAAAGGACATACAGAGAACTACCATACTAGGCCTGGCGACATTCAGAATGATTGGTGGTTGGTCATCACTAATGTACCTATGCATCTGTATTTCAGGAACAACCAAGCTAGGGAGGGGAGACAGAGGGAGAACAGGACAAACAAACATGCTAGGCCTAGTACCAGAGGCATTGCTAGATGGGGGTGAGGGGGCTATAGTCCCGGGTCTTTTTGTTGTAGCCCCGGATAGAAGTTCAGGGGCTACAACCAAAAGGTTAGCTAGCCACGAGTCCCAACAGTCCCGACATTAGCATAGCCCCCGATCTTTTCCAGACCTAGCAACACCCCTGCCTAGTACATTCAAGGTTGTGCAAGAGCGCAGGCAGGAAGTGCGAGGGAAGGGGCGTGGGACAAGTGCGCCCAGTCTGGCAGGGGCCTGGATTAAGTGCAGAGTGGTTGCCCCTCTCATGGCACGTATTCTGAGTGCAGTAGTGCCAAGCAGAGTGCAGAGGCCCAGAGGCAAGTGCAGGACTGGTGGGCAAACCTGGGACCTGTGAGGCTCTGGAGGGTCACCCGGTGACCAGTCAGTAAAGTGAGCAATTGAAGAGGAGAGAGAAGGAGGGAAGCAGAAGTGAAGAGAAAGGAGGTTAGCAGGGGAAAGGGCGAGAGAAAGATTGTGCCTGCTCACACCCTTGAAACATTCATCTCTGAATTTATATCAAAGACATTTAAAGCGGACATTCACGAACAAATAACTTTTTGGAATGATGAAAACAATATTTCTGTGCTAGTAAGCTGTCCAGTTTATAAATACGCATTTATATAAATAACTCAAGTTTGCCCATACCCACTGTGAATAATCCAATAGGTCCTGGTTTAAGTAATTACTTTTTCATATTTTTTTATATTGCTACTTGCAGTTTTATAGCAATAACTTACCAAGGAAGCAAACAAGCACTGCCCATATCATTTAGTGTAACATATGAGGTAAAGAGTGGGGATTACAATATGTGGCATGGGAGGTGGGGAGTGATGCAGGAATGTAAGGTCTTAAGTTCATTCCTGAACTGTAAGAATGTTGGTTGTTTTCCAGTAGGCAGGGGCCTTGGAAGAAAAGGCCCGTTTTCTTACTCTTCGTTACACACCAGTATTTTCTTGAGCACCGTGATGGCCTGACACATGGGGGAGCGCAAACCACCTGAGCTACAGATTTGTAGGCAGGTGTACTAGCGGTGGTTGCTTTGTAGGAGATGCAGACATACTTAGAGAGTGTTCTGGATGGGAAGGAAAGCCAGTGCAGCTCCCTTAGGATGTGAGAAATCTGCTCAAATGTAAAATGTCTTATTATGAATCATACCACTACATGTTAAGTGCCTCAAAGTGGGTTCAGGTGTGACATTAGAATACTGGTGATGAGGGTGGTTTCCTCATTGATGTGGAATGTTACCTAGACCTGGATTTTGGTTCTGAAGTGCTCAGCTGGCAGATATGTTTCTAGCTCCTGGAGGAGGGGTCGTTGGTACCAGGTGGTTTGGCCTTTTTTGTTGATATGTTGTCAGAGGCAGAGAGTGATGTCTGTCATGAACTTGAGTGATTTAGCAGCACATGCAGTTTCGCCATCCTTGAATAGTATCCTTCTTATATAGGCGGCTGAGTAGGATGAATTTAGTGTGTGTGCAATAGAGCTTCATATATGTATGTGTCATCTAGGCTTGATGGCGACAAGGCAGATCCTGAGGCATATAATGCATGGGAACCACTGCCATTTCGGTATCACTGTGTTTCATCTGTATAATGGTGTAGCAAGATGTTGGAGTTATTGAGAAGTGATCCCAACTACTCCATGTATAGATTAAAGATCAACAGGGTAAGCATTGAACCATGTGTGACTCCACAGCTGATCAACCAGTAGTTTGACGTGACATTTCCCAACTGAGTGTCTTGGCAACTGTCCAAGAGGTAAGATAGGAATCCATAGAAAACTGTTCTTAAGAAGCCCATTCTGGTCCCAGACAGTCTGTTCAGTGTGAGGTGGGGAGCCGTATTGAATTTGGCACAGAGGATGACGAAGACCAGGAAGCAGGAGTTACCTTTGTCCATGATTTGAGAAGCATATTCTCTGACCTGACTAGTGCCAGTTCAGTGCTACCTTTTGGTCTGAACAGAGATTTGTAATCACGGAAAAGGCTCTGTTTGATAATTAAATCATGGAGTTTGTTGGCATCTGCCTTATCAATGATTGCTCCAATGAATACGAATCTAGTGTTTGGTTGGGTGGTTTGTGAGATTGTCTGGGTTCAAGGTGTTTTTTTTGAAGAAAGGATGGGTTAGTCCTTTTTTTAGATTTCTTGAGAAGATGTGTGAGGAAGCATACACTATTACAAGGATGTGGTGACAAGCGTCCCCTTAATTGGCTGTAGTATGGCAGCAGGGGGACATCATCTTTACAATCCAGGTATGTGGTTTGGGTTGTAGGATGGAGAGAAGGGGAGGCAACCGATTTTGCGATAGTGATCTATTGTCATATGTTATCTATCTGGTGATGAAATGCGTTGTTCATAGTGTTGCATTTTTCTGCAGACACAGGGGTTATCTTGCCAACCAGTGGGTTTGAGTAGTGCTTAACTCCCATGAAGAAAGCTTTACTCTTGTTGGCAGCAACCAAGATAATTAATGAGTAATTTGCAGTTCCGCTTTTAATGATAAGAAACGAGTGCATACTACATAGGCCCTAGGGGTGAGGAGGTCTTTGTTCCTCTGCATTTGATACCAGCGTCTTCCTAGTGATCAGTTCCTCTGCTTATTATTGGTTAGTTCCTACATGTATCAGAGGCAGTGGGTTTAAACCTAATGCAACACAGTTTCAAGGGGGCATGTGCTTCCACCAATTTTGCTATGGCATTGTTGATAATAGAGTTTCGATGTTGGGGGTGGTGATGTTGGTTAGAATGTCTAGTTTGTGTTCGAATATTTCCAAGCAGAAGTTATACTAAATGAAGGAGAAACGTCCCAGCATTTAAATAAAACAAACATAAACGGTATTACTAGAGCGTGTGGCACACATTAATGTATCCAGCTGCTGCAATGCTATAGCATATGATGATGCTTGCACCACCCTGTAGCCAAATAATGCTATGGAGAAGGAAGTTGATGGAAAAGGGAGTTAAGAATTAAAATAGTTTGTTGTCATGGCAACTATCAGTTTTTATGGCAGGCATTGGCACCAGCCAGGAATATTTCTGGTGGTTTTCTTTTACCAATGTGTGCCAATCAGTATGTCTGACTTAGAAAGGGTGCTTTAATTTAAAGTTTGGGTCCATGGATTGATTAGACTTGCAGTTGCTTCTTGCACCCTGACTGTGCAGAGGTGTCTTGGGTGTGCATGTACCAGTAACGCCATTGGCCACAATCCAGAATCACAGCTCACAGACAAATCATGGCCACATGATGTACTTGTGTTATTATTATCTTTATTATTATTATTATTACCAAGTTAATTCATGGAATAAATGTGCACCGAAAAGGGGAGTTCAAGCGTGAAAATCACAGCGCACGCGTGCTAAAGCCGCGCATGCAGCCGTTCATCGATTCATGAAATGCGCTGCACGTATAAAACCTGGGTTGTGCGCCGAATCCATGATTGGAGCACGTGGGCGGACATGTCACTAAACGCAGGGCGTGACGCGCACAGGGAAAGTGCACATCGTGTAGCGCACACAAGAAAAGTGGGCGGAACAGGGGGCGGAACACGCAGAATGGGGAACAACGCATGAAAATGTGGGCGTTACGGGGGAAGTACGGGAGGTAAATGCTCGCAATGCCCACACGCGCGCTAACAACACATATTCATGGAATCGAACAGGGGAAACCCGTGCACCAAAAAAGATGCGCTAATCCGGAAACACGTACGCCATTAGGAAGCAGGCGTAAGTTGCCCCGCGCAGCATAAAAGTGCGCGCAAACAACAAACAAGCTCATATGCTATGATAAATATACCGTTCCTCGCAGCAGTGGTCGTGGGACACCGCAGGAGGAGGATAGCCAGTCCCGCATTTTTTTACCCAGGACCAGCCTTTTTGGGATGCCTGATGACCAGGTGTATGGGAGCTACAGGTTTCCACCAATAATAATCCTAGAACTGGTCAGGGAGTGGGAGGATGACCTCATATCACCCACCCTGTGCTCCCAAGCACAGAGTCCCTGGGAAAAGGTGCTCAATGTACTGAACTTCTTGGCTACTGGGTCATTTCACCGGACAAGTGCCATAGTTGGGGGTGTCTCACAGGCCACGCAGTCACTTTGCCAACACCAGGTGTTGGCGATCATGACTGCATGTCCCTCAGTCCGCAGGCACATATACATGCCCAGAACACCTGCAGAAAGGCAGGCTGTCGTCCAGGACTTTTACAGGGTGGCACACTTCCCTAAAGTGCTAGGTGCCATTGATTGCACCCATATGGCTCTACGTCCTTCCAGGGCCACTGAGCACATTTATCAAAACCGTAAACACTGGCATTCCATCAAGGTGCAGGTTGTATGTGATGTCAAGGGAATCATCACCTCAGTATATGCCAACTATCCCGGGTCCAGCCATGACAGTTTCATATTCTGAATGTCACCCCTAAACCGGGACCTGGAAGCTGGGCAGCATGGCGACACATGGCTAATTGGTGAGTATAAATGCCTCTGCCCATGCATGCATGTCAGACACTGAAAAATGGGAAAACCCCACTAATGACAACCATTATCACCTCCCCAGGGGACAGTGCTTACCCTCTGAGCACCTACATGATGACGCCAATATGGAACCCCACCACACCACTCGAGGTAAGATACAACGCAGCCCATATTGCAACCTTGGGCATAGTGGAGCTCACATTCGGAGTGCTGAAGTCACGCTTTCCTTCCCTTGACCGCTCTGGTGGGCAGCTGCTATACGCGCCCCTAGTAGTGTGTAGGATCATAGTGGCAGTATATGTCCTGCACATCGTTGAAACCTGGTGGGGTGTGCCGGTGGACATGGTGGTGCCCCCACATCCCCAACCACATGCACGGCCGCTGCACATGGGAGGTGAAAGGGCACATGGTGAGGCAGCCCGTACCCAGCTTGTGGCAAATTTCTTCACCTAAAATACCACCCCTGCAGAGGGCACACAGGCCTGGCACATACCAGCTGACAATTTATGATGATGACAAAAGGGACAGTCAACTGTCACAACCATACCACCCTGAGATTGTTTACCTGGATGTGCTACATTGTGTGCATCCATAGCTACTTAAACACACCCAATGCTGTGTCAGTAAAAGGCACACATTCATGCAGCATGAAGGACTACCCCCTTGCAAAACACTACAAACAAATAGTGGCATGTCACCCAACCCCTCCCTAACCCCATCTCACCTACCCAACACACCATGGCATGGCATGAGATGTGAAAGCAACCAAATGAATGCACATCACATGACACAAGTGTTACAAAGTGCACCGTCACAAATGGAAACAGGCCACAGACAATTGTCTCTCACCAATGAAAAAAAAAAACACACATTAACAAATACTTACCAGCAAGACAAAACATCAGTACAGGATCCAACAGAGGCAACATATGACAGTAAAAAATTAAAGTAGTGCAAGTGTCACAACCTGACTAAGGCAGCACATCAACCCCTTCCAACTGCAGAGTGTTGCTGGTAGGCAAATGTGGCAGTGTACTGTATACAACATGAACTGCATCTGCAAAGGAGACGGGCTCGTTAAGACATCAAGAAGCTACATGTATATATGCAAAAAGTCCTGTATGTAAAACCATATACAAATCCACCATGCAGTGGAGAAATGAACAACAATCCCCACTAGGGATGTATACACAGTTTGGACTACAGACTGCCCACACAACTTATGCGAGACCAATGCCTCTGTGTAAGTTACTGTCACTTGGTCGCACCCTTTGCGAGCCCATGGAAAGGGGAAGCAGGAGGGGTGAGTGTGTGTCAGGAACCCAAGTTTCTAAACCCAAAGACAGGACAAGCATGAATGTGGCCAGCTGGAATACACAGTGGATGCCTACGGGAGCCACACAAAGCAACACACTGTAACATTAATTCACAATCTGAAAGAAAATGGTTATGAACAAAAAAGTAAATGCAAATCAAATATAGAAAAAGAAAAAGTAAAGTAAAAGAAATAAATTAAATAATAAAGTAAACATCAGAAGCATAAACAAATTAAAATAAATATATGATAATCAAAATAACAAATCAATAATTAAAATAAAATGAAAATAATAAATAGAAAAAAGAAGATGAAATAAAGATAACAAATTCATTAAATACTAATTTCATTTAGCAAATCGGAATGACATGTTAAAAAAACAAAAACAAAAAAAAATGGCCAGGTGTCGACCGGGGGGGGTAGGGGAGGGGGGGATGTTGTCCACCCAGGAGGGATGAGGTACAGGGTGCACCCCAACACCCACATTTTTGGGTGTTGAGAAAAAAAAAACCTCTATGGGTACATGGACTGCACTGGTGGTACATCAGAAGGTGGGCGTGATATGGGAGGCAGGCCACGCAAAGCCCTGGCATGCTCCTCCATGGCAGTAAGCATGCAGGTCTGAAAGGTTTGGTTCTGCAGGATGATGGTACGGAGATCCCCATGTAGCACCTCACAGGTAGCACGCATTTCTGCCTGCAAGGCCTCACGTGATGCCCGGATCTCCTCACGGGTTGCCTGCAGCTCAGCTGAGAGTGTGCGTGTTAGCTGCTCCAGCTACTGTTCTAACCTTGTACTCTGGGACACCTCAAGTGCACCCAGAGTATCTCTGAGTGACGTATGTTCTAACCTCAGGGCATCCCTGTGGGCCTGTGACTCTGCACATATGGCTGTGCGCAGAGTCTCCAGTCTAGCCAGTTGGTCCCTGTTGGACGCCAACATGTCCTCCCTGTGTGAGTGGCACATGGACTCTGTTGCCTGCTGCTGGAGCTCCACCTGCCTTTCAGGGGGAAAATGGAAGTGGCCACCCTATCCAAGGCCTGAGCCATCATCTCACACGATGCCCCCTGTTGTGCTGCTATAGTGTACATGCAGTTCTCCCACACAGTATTGCCTGGTGGCGCACGGAACAGGAGCAAATGTTGTGGAGTGTGACCCTGCATCCGTAACCACCACAGACAGTCTATTCAACACTAAATGCCCCATAGAGGGGTCTATCCCCAGTTCAGGTGGGTTGGACAGAACAGCATCCCTGCCAGAAACACTCACCTGCAGCGGGACCTATGTCTCTATGTCAGATTCAGCACCTGATTCATAGAGGTCTCTGGAGGTGTACCCAGAGACACCCGTGGACAGTATGGTCTGTAGGAGTAAGGGGTTTTCACCCACCACCACCCCACATCCTCCACTGGTGCCTGGTTGTTGCTGTGAGTACTCCTGCCTCTGTGCCATCTCCTCCTCTTCAACAGCATCTAGTGCCTCATCACCTGCAAAAACATAAAAGAAAACCAATGAATACAGGCATGAGCACCATAGCCCACACACATAGGCATGATGAGGTAGACATCGAGTACATAAATGACACATGTCACACATGACAATAACTCGGGCATGCATGCACTGACAATGAGTTTGAAGGGGAGGCAAAAGGCAGATACTGAGGACTACAAGATGGAAATGCAACACATGTGTTGCATGCTGGATAGCACCGACATCACATATTAGCCTGTGAGTGGCATGGACAATCCACATAAATGACACATGACAGCACACAGATGGCATGTAGCATAGCCATGGAAGATTTGACAAGGAGACCCAGATGGTAGCAAATTAGTACTGTCACCCATCCATGTGAGATGGACATCATGAAATAGAACATGCAAAATAGTGTGACAAAACATGCATGTGCCACACGCTGCAACAAAGCCAGTGTTCACTAATGCAGTGATGGCAGGCACATGGTACATCAATGGTTGGTCACTTCGACATGACAGAAGACAATTGTCATGTTGAACATTCAAAGAGGGCCCTGAAGTGATTGTGTACAGGCCATGTGTAGGTGCACATTACTCAATCAGCCTGATTGATGAAATCATTCCCATAATAAGGAAACATATATGGCCCATTGTGGGGTGTAATCTATGTCTGAAGTATGTTACATTTGGGGCAGAAGGGCACAACAATGTGTGGTAATCATGCAAAGGATTTAATCAATCAGGCAGAATGAACAGGAAAACAATAAGAACAATGTTGTGGCAAGATGGCAGTTGAAGGGCAAATGCAGTAATCAGGTGCTGGGGTATGGTTTGGAGGCACCACATGGGTGACCCATAGCAGTCATTACTAGACAGCCTCACCTGGCACTCAATCAGAACACAACACCCAAGCAACATATATATGGTTAGCACACACATGCATGGCCACTCACCGGACATTGCCTTAAGATCTGGTAGGTCTCCCACGCCTTGGATCTGATCCTCTGTGATGAAGCCTCCAGCGATAGACTCATGTTCTGTGAGTACTTCCTCCTCTGGTGGAGACCCACTGCCAGTCACCAGAGTAGAGGCATGATTGGAAGCCAGCTTGATCTTTGCTCTGCGTTTGAGCTCATTCCACTGCTTAGAGCAATCATCAGCTCTACGCCTGACAAATCCAAGGGCACTAATCTGGTCCACGATGCACTGCCACTGGGCCCTATGTTGAGCAGTCGTAGTCTTGCACCCTGCAGTCACCAGCATTTCACGGCCATGGGCCGACACGTAGCCCACAAGTGTGTCTATTTCCACATCAGTGAAACTACGCTTCCTTGACATGCCGGAGGGGGGAGCTGTGTCTGGGGTCCCAGCCTGTACTACAGGAGCACCCTTCTTCCTCTTGGAGGTGGTGCGGTCCCTGAGTGGCTTACGCCACTCTGGTTGGTAGGAGCTGAAGCGCAGGTGGACTGGGCTCTAGAAGTAGCCAAAGGCACGATGACCAAAGGTCTCACTGCAGGCATTGGCTGCTGGGTGATGTTGGCAGGACCAACCTCGGAGTGATGGACTTGGACCAACACTGTCCCAGCTGGGAGACTCAGAGCTGGGATGGATTAAGCTGCAGCTGCCCCTGCAGCCTCCTCACCCTGGCTACTTGGGGCAGCAGATGATATTGCTGCCCCAGAACCACGGGGTCTGGTGACACCAACTTTCACCACCACACGTGGCTTTGACTTGGTGACACGGAGGTCAGACTGGGAGTCATCCTGTGCCGGTTCGGTTGACAATATGGGCCGGGTTAACAAGGCCTGAGCTGGGATGGTGTCAGCTGCATCTCCCCATCCCATGAGGGGGGGCATAGGTGACCCTGATTGGTCCTTCACACACTGGCCTCTTGGGCCACCCTGCACATCCTGGCCACGTCCCCTACCGCACCCACCTCTTGGAGGTTGGCCAGCTTTGCCTCCCTTACAGCTTGGTCGCCTTCCAACCATGGAACTGATGTTCTTGTGCGAATGGGAGGTGCAGTAGACAATTGTCCTGGGCAATTGGGTTGAAAGGGGCAGGGTACTAGATGGAATATGTACCCTAGTGCTGTAGCAAGGCTGTCTGTGACCCCTGGGGGAAGATGATGGGTCACGCAATGCTCAAGCACCCCGAAAACAAAATTTAATGTGCACGCGACCCCTGGTAGCCCACGTGCGTGGAATAAAGAACCCGCACTACGCTGCAGCTACAATGACCTCCGAATGGGTACGCAACACACGGGGGCAACCACAGTTGAAAAATACGTGCGTGACTCACTGTCTGCCTGGGAAAAGAATGTGAAAAAGACGCGAGTGTGCGCGTGTGCAACACCACCACCAAAAGAAGAATTGAACGCTGTCTGAGTATACAAGGAGTACGAACTGGAACCGTTGTGAAGTAATCACGTGTGAACCGACAAGAAGTACAAGAATCACCCGCTTGCTCTCCACAAAAAGCACGTACAAGAAAATGGCGTCCTACGGGTACCTTTTAACTCAGCCCACACGTATAACGTCACTTACGCGCGTACGCGCTAAGGGCCTTTCCTCCAATTACAGGAAAAGACACCCGGACGTGCAGTTTTTGCATGTGTACAATCAACATGCACCCCTGTGGAGGGAAACGCCTGCGCACATTACGTCACAGACGTGCTTACGCGCTAAGGGCCTTTCCTCGAATTACACGCTGACGTGCAGTTTTTTCATGTGCCAAATCACTCTGTATCAAGCTGGCCACGCGACAACACACAGAAGACCACACTCCTGCCCAGAAGGCCATTTTCCTGCCCCCCCCAGAGCCCCAAGTATGCTCCCACCTGCCATCTGCTGCTGCCTGCCTGCCTGCTGGCCACGTGCCCTGCTGTTTGATGCCTGCACATCAGCCATCTGCAGGGGTCCAGTTGCTGTGACCACCCCTGCTGGAACAGAAGACTCCCGACTGGCATTCCATCGCTCCACAGCCCAGCCCCAGGACCCAGTTGCCCACCCACACCTGCCTCGGGGGTTGCCATGTCTGACACCACACCATCTGGCACCAGTGGCAACCCCCCAGCAGAGAGGCAGAGGGCTGCCAGCTTCAGTGCCAATGAAGCTGGCATCCTGGTGGAGCAAGTCCTGGGGCATTATGATACCCTCTTTGGAAGTTCACGCGCCGACAATGAAGGACGGAAGAGTATCTGGAAGGACATTGTGGCTGCCATCAACGTGGAGGGGGTGCCAACCCGCGACATGCAACACGTCCGGAAGCGCTGGGAGGACTTCAGGTCCAGGACCCTCAGCAAGGCCCGGCACCTCTTGAAGGCAAAGCATGCAGCGGGGTGCCGGGTCCACATTACCAACATCCAGATGAGGGTCCTGGAACGCATACACCCAGCTCTCCACCTCCAGATCCTTCAGAGGCAGACCTGTCCGGAGTCGAGCGGTAAGTGTCCATGCGTACTGATTGGACGCTGTGCATGTTGAGGTGTGGCAGGAGTGTGCAGGTTGCACATATGTCTTGGAAGGGCCATGTATGGATGTGTATGTACAGGGATATGAGCCTGCCGCATGCAAGTCCAGTCATGTGTGAGGCACATCAATGGTGTATGTGTTCAAATGCATGGTGCCCAAATGCATGTGTCGGTGCACACATGTGTATAATTATGTATATGTACTGTGGCATGGTTGTGTTGTGACACATGGATGCTGGTTCCACCTTCATGTATGTGCACAATGTACATGTGCGTGTGTGTGTATTTGACATGTGTGCCACTGTGATACACCATGGATGCATGTGACACCGACATGTAGGAGGCTGATTGGCAGATGTGACATGGATGCCAATGATTTAACTGCGACAGGTGGTGGAGATGTACAGATGCATGTATGTCTGGTGGCGTGCGCATGTGTTTGGCACTCCCTGTGTTGCACGTGACGTCAGGCTAACCTTTGGATGCTCATGCTGTTGTATGTGTATGGATGGAGCTGCCTGCTGCAACATTCCTGTTAATTTTTGCATGTGTGTGGGTTCAAATGATAGTAGTGTTGGGGATTGTGATAACATGTGTGAAGTTTGACACTGCCACCCATGTGCAACTGTCATGTGTGTATCAGACCATTGTACAGTGCCCTGATGGCTGTATTCTGTCTCTCCCTGTCTGTAGCGTCAACTGATGAAGAGGGCAGAGGCGGTGCTGTGGAGCACAGCAGCAGGGATCCCACCGCCAGCCGGAGACGCAAGGCCCAGCTTCCCTCCCAGGTTGTCATCTCGTCGGGGAGTGAGGAATCTGGACTCCTTGGCAGCAGAAGGGGCAGCTGAGACCCCACAGGGGCCTATGGAGGAAGATGGCACTGAGTCATCCAGGTTGGTGGAGGGTTTGGTTGAGGAGGAGGCCGTGGAAGTGCCACACACGGGGTCTGGAGGGGGGATTCCACTGGTGCTAGTGGTGCAGTCCAGGGGCAGGGACAGGAGGCAGCACAGGCGGCCGCAGAGGTGCCTGTGTGTAATCCTGTCCCCGATCCTGTGACTGCATCATCCCGCACCAGCAGGGATGCGTTCGTCCAGACCCTTTTTCAGGGAAGGGATCCGCTAACAACAATTGGCCTTCTTCTCCCTGCGGACGTGGCAATCCAGGACCGTGTTGAGTCTGTCCTAGCTGGGGTGGCGTTGCATCAACTTGGCATCTGGGATAACGTGCAGGGTTCTCGTGAGGACGCTGCACGTTATTTCAGATGCCTCGTTGAGCGCGTCGACTGGCTAGGAGGCTTCACCAGTGCTGGGTTCCTCCGTGTGCTGGACCTTATGCCGAAACCCTCCTCAATTGAACCCCCTATGCACCAGTCGTCCTCCATGCCATCTTCCGGCTCAAGTATCACCTGGCCACCCTGTGAAGCTGCCTCTGACCCAGCGGCCAGGCTGGTGGAGGACACATCCCTGCCACAGTCGGGAGTCAGAGGTCCAGCGGGGGTGGCCACCCCAACAACTGGACCCCAGCAGGAGGAGGACGTGCAGGCATCAACAGGCAGGGCACATGCACGGCACCAGCAGGCTCAAGGGGAGAGCGATGATGGCTCAGGGCCATCAACATTAGAGGGTCAGGCATCGACCGGAGGGCAGGAGGACCTGGGATTGGGAGTGTCTTTGTGTGGCAGTGGTTGGGCCAGCAAATAAATGCAGAGTGGCGGTTGGCGGAAGAGGCACGACTCACTATGGTCAGGGCGGAGAACTCCATGTGCAGGGCGCTGAGGCGGGCTGAGTGCCTCGAGGAAATTCGCAGGGAGTTGGAGGTGGACATGGCATTATTCCTGCAAGACCTCGGGGCCAGGGAACAGACCCGCCTCCAGGACGTTGAACAGGTGTTTGATGAAGCCCTTGCCCGGGAAATCAACAAGTGAGCCGTAGGACTTGCCCGCCGTCATTGTATATAGTTTATTAGTGTTAGGTTTCCTTTCAATTTTTCTTTCATTTGGGGCGCATGGACTATGCCCCACCTTTTTGTATACAGTTATTAATTAGGTAGGGTTTTTTGTAGGTTTCCTTTGGATTGTTGGGCTCATGGACCCTGGATTTTTACATTGTATATAGTTCAGGACTGGATTTGACTTCATTGATTTTATTTTTTTCCATGGAGCAATGGTTTTCAATTTTTTTTACCTTTGGATTTGGTTTGATGGACAAACGCTTTGGAGCCATTTTCATTTGGATGTATTTGGATTCAGCATTTATATATTTGTCATTCATTTTGGACATCCAGCCTTTTGTTTATTATTTTTTTTCTTGTGTGATTTTCTTTCATTCCGTTGATTTTGTATTTAATACATTTTGATTTCATACTTCATTTGTGTGGTATTCTCTCATTGGTTTCGTGCATGTCACGATGTGGGTTTTCACATTCACTTGCCCCCATTGTGTGTGTCTGACGGACATGTATTGATGTGCATACTTGTCATTTGGGATCTATCATGACATGGGGATTTCAATGTGGGGTGGATGGAATAATTGGTTGGGTGTTTGGACTGGGGTGGCGTGGGGTGGGATTTGGGTGGCCATAAAGGCCATGAGTGTGGATCGTGATGACGTGTTGGGAGGGGGACATGAGTCGGGGCCTGCTGGCAGGTGCCCGCCACTGCTGGGTGGGTGGGGGTGCAGGGGGACATGATTTGGGGCCTGCTGGCAGTTGCCCGTCACTGGGGGTGGGTGGATGGGTGGGGGACATGAGTTGGGGCCTTCTGGCAGTTGCCCGTCACTGGGGGTGGGTGGATGGGTGGCGGGACATGAGTCACGGCTGCTGGCAGGTGCCCGTCATTTGGGGTGTGGTGGGGGGACATGAGTCGGGCTCACAAGAGTGCTCACAAGTGCATGGTGCCATGTGGGCTGCCTGCAGGGCATGGTGAGGGTTGTAGGGTAGTCCCCTGTGGTGTGAGCTGCCTGCAGGGCATGGGGAGGGGGGAACCGCACACCCAGGAGGGCCCACGATGCCAAATAGTGTGTGAAAGTCCCCGCGTACACCCCAAGTACACGTACCCCGCTCGCAAAAGGTCTATCGCGTGTGATACTCCCCGCGCACCCCCAAAATACATGTACCCCGCTCTCGCCCAAGGCCTATCGCATGTGAAACTCCCCACGCACCCCCCACAAATTCACGTACCCCGCTCTCGCCTGGAGTGGGGGCGTTCTTGGGGGCGTAACTGGTGTTCTCTGCGCCAGCGCTCAAAATGGCTTGGTAATTCCATGAATACGCGGTGCGCCAGAATGCTGTTTAGCGCACACGGCTGGCGCACGCTGGCGCACGCTCCCTCTCTGCGCTGCTTCTGCGCTGAAATCTATGAATTACCCCCTGCGTATTTGTAGTGCGCAACACGCCCACAGGCCTCAATCCAGGCATGTTGCTATAATGGAAACTAGTTGTATGAAAGCCAGGGTGTGTTTGTACCCATGGGGCAATGAGAGTGCTGAAGGGAACCCCTGCAAGGAGAAACCCTGGGAGACCTTCTGATAAGAGCCCATTTATTCAAACAGATTCCATGTTCATTCAGCGCAGAGGCTGTGAGACTCCACTTGCAGGAACCATCATACGCGAACAAATCATGTGGCAGCAGGTGAAAGATAATATTTGACTGAGCTACCTTGGTGATGTGCAGCTCCAGTGTTGACTGAAGGCCTCGATGGGAACTTGGCTGGGGGTTAGAATTGTCACTCTATTCATCATGTACTGAGATATTTCTTTCCAAAGCAGCATTAGCAGTTCGTCTGTGCTTGTTAGCAACCTGCAAAGCTTCAGTGCCATTCTCTTTGAGCTAAGGGCAGGCGGAAGAGGGGGATAGCAGCAGTAATTAGTGCTCCAGTCATTTAATCTAAATACTTTTGAGCCCTGCTCATTCCAGCTCTGCCACACGTATCAAACAAGCAAATAATTTCGGTGTTTGCAGTGACTTATTGGATTTTCTGTTGTTTAACAACCAAGTATTTGCTGAATTCATGCCTACAATGTCAAATACAAGAAACAACTACAAAGGCCAAAACTATTGACTTTGCTGAGGCTTCTTTTTCTGTGAAAGCCATTGTTAGTGTGGTTAAATATTAAAATAGGTAGGCTCTCAATCCATGCGAATCAACTTCTCTGTGATGCACAGAGTGCATGTGGGTCCTACCTAAAGCAATGTGTTGGCTGGGACAACCTTGGAATGTTAGGACATGCCTGATAATTAAGGGTGGATAAACTAGTTCTGAGAAAACTCGAACCTCTCGGCCAGAATTTGGGATGGTTCAAGTCCTGTGAACATTTTTGACACTTCTGAGCATGGACCTGAAAATGTTTGAGTGCACCTAGAGGCAAAACACGAGGGCCCTTTTGAGGAAGGGCAGGTTAATGGCAATCGCCAAGGGCCCTGTAACATGATCCACCGCCCAATGGGGCCTGTTTAGGCCCCGGCTTGGAATTAGGGCATGTTAATAAAATACCAGTATTTCGAGCGTATGTACAGTGGAAAGAAAGAAAAAATGAAATTATCTTTGTAGTTCTGTGCAGGAGGGTTGGCCTTGTTTACTTTACGTTACTTTAATATATTTATATAGCGCGGCCATGAACCCGAAGGGCACTACAAAACACATAAAACAGAAAAACAAAAGACTGTGTCATGAAGCAGGGCCGAGCGAGAATATCAAAAGCAAAAAGGTCGTTTAACGGTATAGATGTGTCTTTAGTCTTTTTTTAAAGATTTCTAAAGATTCGATCGATCTTAGCTCCAGCGCCAGAGCATTCCAAGCTCTGGGACCAGCATTGTGTAGGATTATGACTCTGGGACTAATTGTGTAGGATTATGGAGGCCCAACGGAGGATTAGGGGTGATGTGAGCATATGCAGGGTGGGGGCTGGTGCGCAACCCCAAAAGTGTCCTTCGTAAATGTGTGTGATGATTTCGGGGGAGTTCACCTATGAGTACTGAACATTGTTATTGTAAATTGTGCATGCCGTGATCACGTTTGTATATTTCACTGTAGCATGCAATGGTACATAATAGTGAATGATCACTGTGTTCTGTTACAGGAGAAACCTATTGCTGTGTGTGTTTAACTTTGAGATGTGTGGCATTGAACGGAACAATATATTAAGGCAAAATAATCTCTGTTTTATACTGCAGGAAAACATTTTCGCTACAGGATTGCTTCTGGAAGACCGTGTAATTCAGTGGTGCAGGATATCGTTGCTGGGCTAGATGCAGATTTGCAGTTTATTATCTATCGCCCTATGAGTCACTGAAATTATCTCTAAACTTAAGCGAGTAAAACGAGCACGATGCTCATTAAAATAAGCTGACCCATCTTACTCCCATACACAATCTGTAAAAGAGAATAAAAGTCTAAAAATAAATTTCAAAGGGCCTCATTGTGGCTTTGGTGGTAACAGTAACAACCTCCAGTATTCAGAATTCAACCAGCAGTAAGTGTCGCCTTATTACACGATATAATGCAGCCATAACATAATTCCAATATGTAAGTCCCTTTAAAAGTTGAAGTTAAAAGTGCAGCAGGCCCTTCCGAAGGGATTTCATGTTGTTCATGGTAGTAAGGTGAAATGCAAGCACTGACCCTCATTGCAGAATGAATATGTCTGTATGGGATCCACAAAGGGGGTGGGAAAGTGGACATATCTGTTGCCCACTTTCTTTTCCTATTTACAGTGTAATGGAGTGAAGGGTCAATAATGACCTTCTATGCGATTTAAACATTGTACATTGGGAATACAATCCGTTACTGTACATAATCAAAATGAACGTATTGACAACAAATATAAGTAGAACAACTTTGTTTAGTGAGATACTTTCAGGTGGTGGACAATCTATATGGATAAACATCTCAACATCAGAACGTATTTGAATATGGCAATTTGTTTACAAATGATAACTAGTTTACATCAGGTCTTCAAATGTATTGACTTTTGATCAGAAAAAAATATAGAGCACCTTGTCTAGTCTCGATCTCCCAGGCTCAAAGTATATATATAATCAAAATATGACCTAGACCTATTATGTTTGAGAGACCACCTGTATAAAATTCTACTGTCACATTGACATTATTTAGAAAAACATATTGTATTTCAAAAATACACAGTTTACTTCTGAAAACGGGCTTCCTATATTACCAGCCCTATGCTTTTTATCAGAAATTAGACACCAGACATTGTGTTTAGTTATACCTATGAGCAATAAAACACAAAACCTGAACCCCAGATAGACCATCTCTTGAGGTTCCACGAAGTAGACTTGACTCTAGTGCCAACAATAGTTGTTGATGTTTGCTCCTTAGCAGTCTCCTTTGGATATTCATTAGAATCATATATTTCTTTGATGAGAGATATAACAACACACCTGTTCTCTTGATTAAACCGCAATTCACTTTTTCAGTATGCTTCTTCACCACCAAGTCTATGTTATGAGTGGCAAATTAAATTAAAAGAAATCAAATCAAGTCCCTCGTCCTTTCCAGTATACCCTAAAGTAGATGCAGGTCTGTTACAAAACAGAATCACATGTTCCCTGCATAGTAGGTGGAGTTCTAACTTATTTGCAATCAATTGTTACTTACTGTTAATTACCACATGATGGCAGTAACATTGGAGATGACCTGTAGTAGTGACTTAGCACTTGTGTGAAGTTAGATTTTAAAGTAGCATTGTCAACAATCAATGTTTTTATTAGCAGGGATCATGACATACAAATCATTATATGAAAATCAGATGTTGCGCTTAGAAAACACAAGGTTTTGCATTGTCGATTGTAGGGGTACTTTTGCATATGCAACTAAATGTATTCACAAGAAAGTGACCTGACAATAAGTTACTTTTTTAGGTGTCTGTAGCTGGTGAACCTCTAACCATTAGGTTTGTGTGGTGAATGGTTGTTCCCTTTTATAAGACAAACTTATGTAAAATATAAAACAGTTGGGCGTAGCATTCTGTTCAAAGCCTTAATATGAGGTGTAACCGTTCCGATAATAACAGGTCTCCGAAATCCTCAATACTACATCCAAATTATAGGGCACGGGCAATTCTCAGTTGCACTGCACCCAAGAGTGCAATATAGGCATGTGCTGCAAGTAATTGAAGAGAGATGTGGTTATAAGGCCGATGGATTTATTTGCAAAGTAGCCTGACATGTGTTTCGAGTCTAAACCGACTCTTCATCCGAGGCTGGAAAAGCCAAAGTGATGTGAAATGCTGCTTCCTTTCACATCACTTTGGCTTTTCCTGCTGTGCTGAAATTACCACAATTGCGAAGCTGTGAGAGAGTTTTCTGGCACTGCCCTTCATTCAATTTATCTTAGGTCCCACCTCCCATTTACAGCCTCGGATGAAGAGTCAGTTTAGACTTGAAACACGTGTCAGGCTACTTTGCAAATAAATCCATCGGACTTATAACCACATCTCTCTTCAATTACTTGCAACACATGCCTATATTGCACTCTTGGGCGCAGTGCGACTGAGAATTGCCCGTGCTCTAATTGTTTCCACAACGGTGGGTTGTACTTGGCAGTACTCCCACACCTCTCAGGCACCTGCAGCCTATGTGCACTCTTAATATTTATTCATACAAGCGCTGTGGTTTTGTGACTTTTTCTGCCAAACCTGTGTTTTTCATACATCCAAATTATAACCTGCATGAGTTTCAAACTAACATAACAACACAAACCTCTTTGTGTCATTTAGTTGGGTGCTCATAATTATACAATCATTAGTGCACTTTATAAATCTGCAAACACATACTGGCTCGAATTACATGTAGGCAAATCATACATCATACTAACGTAATATGTATTCATATTTCCAAAAAGCAAATATGTTTCCTTGGTTTCATCCATAAAAAACTCACCAGTACTATACAATCCTTCATATTGCAGAAATCTAGACATTCACTTAAAACCTAATGCACAGTCTAAGAATAAACGTGTACTAATGCCCTCATAAGTAAAGTGCTTATCACAGTACAAAGATATGAAAACTGACATTGTTCAGAGCAATGATAAAGTGTTTTTAGATATTTCAAATGTAAACCTGGTCTTTAACAGTGCCAAAAAGTGCTAAAGGATTACGACTTTTGACAATGCCAAAGTTCCTTCAACAGTGTTAACATCAAAATGTTCTTCAAGTAATATCAATATTGAAAAGCGCTTCCAATAATGCCAACTACTATACAAGAAACCACGTACATATAACATTTAATTCATTGGGGAACTATTCACGTTCATGTTCAATTAATTTTATTAATCTCTTATGTCTTGAAGGAATTACTTATTAGTCAACGCTATAGGTTTCAAGAATTGAATAGAAGTTAATAGACCCACACCCCTAGAGAAAATTAATTTATGGTGGCTGAAACTGCTATTTCCGAAACTTCATTAATATATAGAAACACGTTGTTGTTCCATTATTCAGACAAGCATGTTGCTTTCTCTCAGAATTATTTCATTTTTGCAGCGTTTATCATTGTCACTATTTTGTGATAATTTGATAGTGTTTCCCGTTATTGAGAAATGTGTATACTGTCTCATCATATGTTCAGTGCTGAGAAGTGTTATTCTTTCTCCTTAGTCTGAGGATTGAATCAAAGGCTTTTTTCTCATTTTATTCAGTTAGCCAATCGTTTTTTTTGCAAATTGGTTCTTTTGTTGTTCAGCTGTTTTATCAGGGCACCAGTATGTATCCTTGAAATTCACTGTTACCTTGTAATTCTTGCTTTACTAATGTTCTTTTTAAGATTCAACTTCATGAAGCGCTCGAATATCAAAGACTGTGGTGTCACTTCCCGTAACTCCATTTTCTGTGATTTTACTTTAGGTGATGTTAGGACATTTCCAGATTAGGGGCCTCTAGATGTTTTTTGCTGAACATGGCCTCTCAAATCCTAAATGCCAGCCCTGCCAAAATGCATATAAGGATGAGGCCTTTCTATTGTGCTGCTCTACCTAAATTCCAGAATGCACCTGCCCCCAATGGTGCCTGCCTTGGAAGAGTTGGGGAGATAATCTTCCCTGTTCAATTTGATCTCTGGACACATTGATCAATCACATTGAAGTGGGCAGAGATTGTATTCGTAAATCACACATTTGTCCTGGGCTCTCTTTTTTTTCTATTCTCACGGGCCACCAGCCCAATCTGCATATTGCCTGCTGCTCCCAAACTGAATTGCCACACCAATCGACCAGTGGCTCCATCCTTGCGTGTGAGTCTTCTCTGATTGATGGGTCGCATTTGTATTACATGGATGGGCTAGCATGATGTGCAAGCTCCACCTGGTAGGAATGACACACCTCTGCCCTTACATCACAATCTCAATCTGATCAAAAGCTGCATGTAGGAGCTGTCATGTGTCGAGCGGAAGCCTCATCGTTGAGAGCAGATAGGTAAGATCTATGAATATGAACATGAACTAGAGGAGGCAATCCACAGCATTACAATGGCACCCATCACATATGGAAGTATGACTGCTGCAGAGACCTCAAAACCCCCATAAACTGATGCAGCTGTCGGCTTTCCTGCTTCTCCTTGCACATCAACATATTATATGTTCTACACTTCTCCAGATGTCTTGGTTCTCTCTCATCATTTCCGCTTGTTTTTGATTGTGCGCATACTACTTGATCTTATCCAAGTTAAAAATGATCAGTGCCATTTCCTCTGAATTATGCTCTTTTGTGACTTGAGATCTTTATATGTATTTTGACTCTACACTTTTTTTTCGCTGTGTGCTCCACTATGAAGAACCCTGATACAGGCTGCTTACTTAAAAGGAATGGTCTGCAGTCTCTCCATCCCTACCTCTGAGAAGTTAGTTAGAAGGGATGGTCCCTAGTTGATAAGTTCCATGCATCTTGGTGTTTTTCAGCTCATAACAGCCCCATTAATTCAGGGTTAGACACGGATAAATGACACTTCATGCAATTTACAATTGTGTCACAACACCACCCTGACAATGGGCCTGATTTATGTCTTATGGGGCAAAATGTCTCACCTGGTAGATATTCTGCTGCGGGTGGCTCCCGAGGCAAATCCTAGATTTGCATTAGTGTTGCACCAATACAGCCTCAGTCACATAGAACCTCGTTTTAGCAAGATATATATTTCCCTTGCAACTTGTGGACAAAGCAATGCTAGACCAGTGTACTTCCAAAACATTAATGTCCTCGCTTACTTCCTTCAATCACCTTTTTCAGCAATATAGTTCATTTTGTAATGCCCTATTATATCTTGTTATGCTGTGCTGTGCTTTGCTTTGTTATGCAATGTTGTACTAAACTGTGTTAAATTAAATGATGCCATATGTTGGGGCCTGAATTCGAAGACTCTAATAAACTTTAATTATGGAAATCATTTTATTTTATGCAAATCATTTTTTTAAACTGTAGTGTGTGGTAAATGTGCATTATACATGTACATATTATCTGTCCATATGCTGCATACTCTGTAGTATTTTTCTACTTCATAAATTGATCAAACGTTGATCTCATATTTGAATGGTAAGAAGTCTTACATTTCCTTGTATTTTGCTCCAAGCGATCATATTTATAATGGACAATTCAAAAGTACCTTAATCATAAAGGGCAAAAATTCTGGACAGGCCACTAACACCCCACGTGGAACAGCCTGGTAGCTATGATTAGTAAATGTATGGTTCAACAAAATTCATGAACTCAACTGTTGACACATTGTTACTTATGTGGACAAGTCTACTGGGGTTAAGGTAAACGTCCTGCAATGGGAGGTGTCACAGCAACACAAACGCACTCCTCCTGTTCCTTCTAGGCATGTGTTTATGTATCTGCAATGACTCCAAAGACCACATTTACTTTGTGGTGTTCTAGTTCAACCCTTCTATGTCAAGTTGTTTCTGTTTGTATACGTATGTGTGTGTAGGGGTGGGTGAAAATTGCAAATTCCATTTTGCATGACAATTGGTGGATTCTTGGCAGATTTCGCTCAATTGACCAATTTCGCAGGTGGAGCAGAATTAGCCATGCAAAGCGTTTTTCCACCTGACATTTAGTTTTTTTTTTTTGTTGTTTTTTTAATGTGTTTACAATTAATTACATTTTGGGCATGAAAGTGTTCATTTGATGCTTTAAATTCGTTTTTTCTTCGAAATGTCTTTTTGTGTGTGTTTTGGACCGCGAAAAACTAAATGTCCACTGCAAAAAATCCTGCCAGAAGTGTGGCTTATAAAAGTGGAAAACGTGCACTGCCGTTGAATGGAATTGTTGGTGAATTTTTCCATTTTTGTTTCACCTGAGATATTTCTGCCCACCATATATCTGTGTGTATGTGTTTGTGTGGATGTGTGTGAGCTGGGGTAGCATGGGAGAAGGGTGCGTTAGGGACAGGGAAACAACAACTTCGACAGGCAAAAGTTGATCTAGAAGACCACAAAGTACCTGTGGTGGATGGAATCACATAGAACCACATGCATTATTTGCCATACATGTGAGAGGACAGACTGCTGAGAACAACAAAGCCAAATACCCTTGTCTATGGCATGGAGGCCACTCAGCAATGTCCACAGACACTTTTTTTTCAATGTGTTCTACCAGAGACGAATATGCATTTGCATATCAGTTTCACATAAGAACAGTCCAACAGCAACATGGATGGACTGAAGACTCAGCTAGCTCTCCAAAGACCACCATGCAAGTGGCTGGTCAGGAAATCTGGAATATGGCAAATTCTTGTCCATCCTATCCCTCACCTAAGCCTCTCCCACTTCCAGAAGGGAGCCTAGCTGCATTGATTGGCTTTATCGCCCCACGTTGTACACTGCTCCTATACTTAGGTTCCTATTCATTGCAACGAATGCCAAACCATCGAATGCCATACCAGAGAATAAAAATGCATCGGAAAAAAAGCATTAAATGTTTTATTTTTTAAAACATTTCTTTAACGGGGGGTTTCCCTCAACCCCAGTTGTTTTAACATTTACAAGCCATTATACTATGGTATGGCATTCCACGGTGTGGTATCAATGCAATGACTAGATACCATGCTTTCCATCTAGGAAGGGAATACGTGCACTAGGTGAGAGTGGTGAAAGTGGCTGGTGGTGAGGATGCACGTCACGGCTTGTGCACTTGAGGAGGGAGGCAGCCATAGAGTTACACTGGGGATAGAAGGCACAAACAGCTAGGGTTGAGCGAGGTCCAATTAAGATAAAGGAAGTTACAGGCACAATTCGGCTTTTAAGGGGACTGAGTGAGGCAGGTTATAGACTGACTGTGGGAAAGGGTGGATGTATTAGTTACATTGCTATTTAACCTTATTTGCCAGCATTGTCCATTCCCTTTGTGGGACACTAGCCCAGAGCTTATTTTGACTTTCCATTCTGGGATTTGCAACCCTGAATGGGCAAAATCAAGGACTACAGGTCCAAGAATGCCAATGTAAAGCCAGGACTGGATTGCCGTCTCCCGAACGTAATGGACAATGTTGGCATGCATGTAAAACTGCACGTTCATCTAAGACTGTTTAACATTATGTTTAGCTAAAAACCAATCGAGGCGGCAGGTGCACTCGGTCAAACGGGTACTTTTACTGCACAGGGAGTTAAAAGGCGTGTGTTAAGCTGTTTCTTTCCATCAGCATGGTCCGTGATTCATGTTCAGAGCGACCCAATTCTGTCATTAAACTAATCAGCCCTGATATACGTATTGAGCATTTATCACACGTTAGGTAAAGTGAACATTGTTAAATTAGCAGCCATTGTATTGCGATTAATGGGGCGGCTGCCTTCATCGGGTTGCTTAATTCAACTTTAACAAGTAGTGTGTTCCACTGTATGTGCTATTGATAGTTCCTTTATGCATTTTATAGTTGCAACTATATAATCAGCTGTGGTTTTTCACCCCTATATTAACACAGTATAACATGCATAGATGCCCGCGAGAAATGCAGAACCGAAAGGAACCTATGCATGGAAAAAACACACTAGACAGTTCAGAAGGGGCTCGACGATTTAATGAACCTTACACGCGTCTACCAGTAAACGGTCAATTGCTGCGTTGCCTTAAAGTCGGAAGTGATGCTACAGAGCGATCTTAATATGTTTTCCAAGAAAATGTAGCATATTGGTTGTCAGGCTAGAGATACTTTCCAAAGATTTAAAACGGGCGACAGGGTCGGATTGGCCCCTCTGCCTTTCTGCCCGTGGTGGGCCAAAATCGTCCCTGGGGTGTGGGAGCAGGTTTCTGGCCATGCCAGGGCCGGTTTGGAAGAAAAAGAATTGAAAAATCAAATTTATTTTCCTTCACATTTTTCTTTTCTTTGGTCAAAAAGCCTTTCATCCTTAGGTTGATAAATGAGTACCAACACAGGTTGGGTGATATTGTATGCATATGTGTTCTATGAAAAAGAGCTTAAGCGTAAGTACTATAAAATAACATATTATCATTTGGCCTTGGATGTCTGCTTGGATTCACAGTAATTTAGTGTACTTAGGGACAATGCTATTTGATGCCACTTCCTGTTTTATCAAGGGGTGAAAGGTCCTGTTTCATCGCTTCCTGGGATGTCAGTTTGGGGTGGGGTCAAATGACATTTCTTCCGGTGATGTCATCAGGTCAAGGGTCGTGAGGCGAGGGGTGGGCCACTTTTTTGAGGAGAGGAGTGGGCCACTTTTTTGAGGCGAGGGGTGGGCCACTTTTTTTTGTGTGACCAGGCCTATTTCCTGTCCCAGTCCGACCCTGACGGGTGACACATAACACATAAAGTGAGACGTCGATTTAAAGAAGTGAGCGAACGTGGACAGTCCTGCATTTTGGTGTTAAGAAGTAGAATATGGCATTAATTATTTAGTTTTCCGCGATTACTGCCAACTGTTTCATAGAGCTTAAGGTATTTAATCATCTCAAAGGAGAGATATCCCCGTTGCTTAACTTTTAGGAGATGCTTGCTTTGTTAGTGAGATTTTACCACTATGGCAGGAGGCACTGTAGTGCCAGAAGTCAATTATCATGCATTATTGTAGGCCTTTTCTAATACATGTTGTATCTTAATATATACAATTATACAAGTGTTCCTGCTTTCTTTAACCCGATTAGAAATTGGAGACATTTTTATACATGTCAAATCAAATGTATTAATTCATGGGACAAAACAATTGGTAAACACGTAGCAGGAAACCAAGAAGTGTTTCCAAGCATAATACAGTACATATATGAGGTGTCAACATTAGACAAAGTGCAAAAAGGGCTGTTTTACAAAATAACCTACTAAAGTATCAGTGCTTCTGTGCAACAATTAGAACAAAGACAGCAGACCTCTAACCATGAATCCAAACTAGTGGTTAGAGAAAGTAGTTTTACAGAACGATGTATTTTTCATTGCTCATAGCCCCTTATTAGGTTCACATTGACGTGTTGGTGCTGTTTCTTTTGATCTGCCTTCGGGACCCATCACAGTCTTAGCTTGGGGAGACATAGCGTTAATCTATCATGAAGCATTTTTTTCTTTTTAATGTATTTTACTCCGGCTGCCCCGAAACAAACAATTAGATATTAGGGGCAGACAGGTCCTGTCAGGAAGCTTAACTCACCTAGAGTGGAGAGGTAGCACACACGACACTATTCTTTGTGTTCTCTAAATAGATCTGTCCAGTTGGGCTTCGTAATCGTGCGCTTCTGTATAAAAACAGAGGACAGCCAAGAGTCGGGTATATATACACTGCGACATGTCTACCACACATATCACACGTATTAACAAAGCATTCAACTAATGGCCACACTCTTTTGTTTGGGAGCGAGTTAGTTAAGTAAAAGGTCAAAAGCACTGAAACTAGAAATTTGCAATAACGTGTCAACGCGCACCTCGGCAAGTACCGGAAAGTACCGCTTGGCTGCTTTGCCGCACCTGTCGCGGTTGGCGGTTTAAGGGCAGTGCTTCCCGGTACTGACATTGTGGGTCTATAACCTGCCTCCGTTTATTGTAAGTTAGCAATCATAATGAAGAGAACTTTACCAACTTTACAAACAGGCATGCCACTGGTGCCGGGAGCTCAAGGCACAAATGGCGTCAACCCCGGGCTGAATTCATCGCCATGCCCAAACAAGAAACTACGTTTGAGCTCCACCCCTCGCCCGGGAGTAACAAACTCCAAACCAAATATGAAGTTGCAAAAAACTATATGTATGAACATTTGCCCATTTTGTAAAGAACAAATTCATGGGAAAACTCACCTGGATAGAAAAGGCGAAACCTCCCCTTAACGCCGCCTCTAACATTGAAAACGGACTCTAATTGTCACCCAACAAACGGAAGGCTCCATGGCGAAAATGCAAACGTGAACTCTGCAGCTTTGAAACCTCAAACAAGTGCGGTAAATGAAAATGCTGTTGCTGAACCACGTGTTATCTTTGCCAAACAGAGTGTTTCACTCACAGATAGCATACTATTGTGCAATGTTTTAACAGGGGCAGCGGTTCAAGAACCTAAAACACTAAGCCTGAATGCCACCTCTAATTTGGCTGTTATTGATATTGATGTGAATAAATCATCTTTTTCCCCAGATACATTATCTGAAAATCTATCGAAATCTCCGAATTTATTCATTGACGTTAGTGATGCAAACTTGAATTCAATTGAGAAACTCTCATTCATACCTCCAACTCCACGCAGACCCATGGTACCTAATTCCTCCACCGACTCAAATGTACAAGAAGGTAATGCAAACTGTTTGACTGAGATAGCTCTAAAGTCAATGAACGCTGCCATTCACTCGCTAGCCAGACTATTTGAAACCTTGAACGTCAAATCAGACAAACACTCACACCAGCTAGCCCAAATTGTAGCTTGGCAGCAAGCAATGTCTAAAAAAGTGGACCCTAAGGGTGTTCCCTCTAATCCTTCTCTTGTTCAGTGCACGATGAGTACGCAAACTGATGTATATCTAAATGAAAGATCTGATTCTAAATCTCTTGAACATCAATTCCATTTATTCTGGAACATATTATTGATTTAGTCTGCAGTGGTGCTAAAGAATCTAATCATCGTAATGAAGGAGGAAACATGAGTGGAACTGCGAAAGCATTAAAATATGCTCTTTTTGGAGGGAATAGCACAAATGCACCTGAATTGCCTTCCAAAAGTAAACAAAACAAAGCTAACTCAGTTAAAAAGTCTAAAAATAAAACAATTGATAAACCAATAGCTTCATCACAAACAAAACTCTTTGTCAAAATTTTGACGCATCCTAGGACAGCTGCTATCACAGTGTCCAAAGCAATCGCTAAAAAATATATGCTACAAACTCAGAGTAAGAAAAACCAGATGCTTCTAGATAAAAATAAGCAAATTGAATCTTAAAGTCCTCTTAATGAGCTCGTAGAAGCCGCAACAAACCATTCGGAGAAAGAAATTAATAATAATATTGATAATCCTGCTCACCAGCCCAGTAAGTCTCAGTTAGAAAATCAAAATCTAACTGCTCACCATAAAGAAATTCGACATGCAATAGATGAATATATGTCCACTATTCCTCTGCAGAAAAACTTACAAACAGCAGCAATTGAGGAGAGGGTGCAAAAGGTAGATGTCAAACTCCTCATTGCTAGCACCCAATGGAACGGTGGAAAGCCTATAGAAGCACACTCTAGGGAGGTCTGTGCCAATGTACATCCTGCAACTGAACAAGCTGCTTCAAATCATCACTGTCAAAGATCCACAGATAGTGAAATAAAGAATTTAATACAATCAGTATTGCTGCAAATTCTAAAAGAAAAAGTACATACAATTGACACAGATGCCAGAACTATCCCAACTGGCAAGTCGATGCAAGTCCAACTTGATCAAGCTAAACAAGCTAAAATTGTGACTCGTCCAACAAAACGTCCTGCTCTTCACTCATTAACTTTAATTTGTCACCCTCCCCCAGTCATTCAATACAATCTGAATCGAGCATCAATATTATCAATATTCAGCGAGATACCTGCGTTAGACGACATAGGTGCTATCGACATAGAACAAGTCGAATTTACTGATGCATCAAACAGATCGTCAGTAACCTTATGACTAAATTCCAGAGTAGTTGTCAATACTATTTGGGTGGTGAAATCAGAACTTTTTGACCTAGGTTTTGTACTTTTAGCCGGGCCCAGCTCACCTGATCCCATTGATAATAACATGTCGACTAAACCGCCCATTAAAATGGCAACATCAAAACAAATATCCTGTAATCAAGCATGTAACTGTAACCAACAATCTGCCCAATGTTAGCTATTCTTAGACGATCCCCATAGGCTGTCGTTAATTAGCTGTAACTCAAGAGGATTTAAGCATCTAATGAATAACAAAAGTTCTAACCTGCAATTGTACGATATTATCATGTTGCAAGAAACTTGGTTAACAACCCTTCCATCCTTGGATAAATATGATATCTTCTTGAATCCAGCTATTAAGGGAAGTGTTGGGAGACCTGTCTCTGGGCTATTAATTGCCATTAAGCAAAGTTCCTTTGTAAACTCACAATTATGGTACTAACCAAATCCTTTTGTTCAAATGCTCGAACTTTTCAGGGACAATGTACTGTACATGCTTATTAATGTATATTGGAATCTCTTTGGGATATCTGACGATGAGTTTCTGGAAAGCATGAATGAGGCACTGGACTTAATTCTCTATGAAAAACAAACCACCAGATTAATAATAGCTGGCGATTTAAATTTGCATTGCTTAGAACCAGTGAGACAAACAAAAACAGAATAGATTATTGAAGTGGACACATTTTGTAAAATCCAGATTTCTCTTCATGCTGAAAGGATCCTGTTCGACAGATGTCCCGCCAAATCCAACCTGGCATAGAGGATTTAGCACTGGTATTGTAGATTATATGTATGTGAACAAAGAACTGCTGAACTTAATTAATTCCTTTCAAGTAAATCATTCTGATGTGAGTAATCATAATCAATTGAGTGCTGCCTGGGCAACCAAATCTGATAAGATAAGAAAGAATGATCATGTTAATGGTCTTGTCACCATCAATACTGCCCGAAACAGACTAATTTGGACAGAAGGGTCCCTCAGAGCATTCAGAGATTGCTATAGCTCGCAGATGAAACAGAAAGGAAAACGTTTTCAGAATTCCTCAATACTATATCCTGAATTAATGCAATTGTTTCAACCAGATTCCATCAGGCATAGAACAAAACAAGTGCCACATTTACATACCCACAATCATGATATCAGAACCATGAAAATACAAATTCGATTTGAAAAAACAGAAACTCTCAAATTGCCTAAAGCTAAACAAATTATAGTTCTTACTCATATCAAAACTAGATATAAGAACTGGTTGAGGGGAATGAAAGCCAAAATATACCAAAATGATGGGAGTCATATGATAAAAATATTGTCCTCCAAAAATTCTGCTCAATCCTGGAGAATAATCAATCAGGCAACTGCTGGACACCAAATAGCAGTTCATTCCAATGCTGTAAAAGAGGAGGTGTGGATTAAATATTATTCCACCATATACTCTGAACCTACCTCCACCATGAACCCTCCCTCTATTGAGAGAGTCGATGAGATTCATCTAGACTTTGATAAAGATGATATCTTACATTTCATTCACAAAGCCAGTAGATCAAGGGCTCCTGGGCCGGACGGATTATCAAATTTGACAATGAAGCAATTTCCCGAGTTATGGTCCGATATATTGAATATCATGTTTAGAAATATAGTTTTTAGAAAAGAAATTCCAATCTCCTGGAAACATTCAATCACCATTCCAGTTTATAAAAAGGGTGATCTGGCAAATCCCGAGAACTACAGATCAATTTCCTTGCTAGGTGCACCTAGCAAGATATTCTGTCGAATCATTTTAATAGAACTGAATGAGTGGTCTAAATTAAATCTTAAGAGAGACCCCTTTCAGTCAGGCTTCGTACAGGGGCTCGGGACCCTACCTAACATGATTGCCATAAATGTGTTAAAATCTCAATATGCCTCCCGGAAACAACCTCTTTATTTTGCCTTCATTGATTTTCGTATGGCTTTCGATTCTAAGCATCGAACCTTATTGTTTGATAAGTTAAAATCGTTTCGCAGTCCATCGTCCATATTGACCCTGATAATACAATTACACTCAGACACAACAATGCAAGTACGTCTATCAATGGAAGGTCTTCTAACAGCAACATTTAACAACTACTCCGGACTCAAACAGGGTTGTATTATTGGGTCCATTCTGTTGAACCTTTTGATTTTAGATATGGCAGCTTCCTTTTCAGATATTGTTTCTGATGACACAAAGCTCGGCAACCAGTGTTTGGCTTAGTTGCTTTATGCTGATGACCTGGTGCTGATGTCTCAGACTCCACGTGGACTTCAAAACCTATTATCAGCGTTAGCGACCTATGTCACTAAAAATTTCAGATCATGGTTTGTAAGAACTCAAGGAAAATTGAGAAATTCCAGCTGAAAAATTGGACCCTCCATGATAACATTTTGAAAATTGTAAAAGAATATAAATATCTGGGAATTACAATCCAGAATACAATTTCAAACTCTATATTCTTTATCAATATACAATCCAAATTGACATCTCTAATCTCCCAGGCAAAAATCTTGATCTATAAATTTGGGAAATGTACATAGAAACATGTACTTCTGTTTTATGAACAGAAAGTAATTCCCATATTAACATATGGCATTGAAACTATGATATACTCCACAGATAGTGTATGGAATAAATTGGAAGCACGATTCTGGAGAAAGGTGCTACACCTTCCTGATAGCACCCCGATGCCAATTTTAAGATTTGAACTGGGTCTAGTTTCTTTGGCTGGTCGAGTCATGTGGAGATTGTGTACCTTCTTTAGAAAATGTCTTTTGGGTCTTGAAACATGCTTAGTGTGGTGGCTTGGCAATTAACTTCATCCAAACTTCACTTTCCTACTAAATGGCGCAATACTGTTTTGAATGCGCTGACTGAGGCGGATATCTCAATCAGACTTCTGCTAGAAAATCAAACACGCTCTAAGATCAAATTTTACTATTGGGATTGGATGAAAAACAGAGAAACCTGCCTAAAGTACAAAGACTATGAGACACATAGCTTTGGACACAAAAGGCTTCGTCACATGTCCGCCTATTTACTGAAGTGCCCCATATCAATAATAAGGAGGAAATATCTACGCTTTAGACTAAACTTGTGGCCCACCAGAGACATTCTTGTGAGGAAGAAAACTATATCTTCCAACATGAACTTCTGTCGGTTTTGTATGAACCGTTCAGAAAAAGAAACATTACAACATGTCATAGTCTCATGCCCTCAATTGGATGTACAACGAAGGACACATCTATCCAATAAGGTAAATATGCATTACCCCGCAGAAGAAAGAGATATATGGGTCCTACTTTTTCAAAGTACCAAATTTACTGTAATGAAGTCAATAGTACAATTCCTTGATGAAATATTTCCTGAAGGAAATGGAGTAATTATCTAAACCAGAATTTGCTTTTATAACATACATAATGTAAAATAATGTAAAGTTTTGTTTTTGCTAATGAAAGAGTTATGAAATCTCATGCTACAATATGTAACGTAATAGCTATATAAGTTTTAATGTAAACTGAATGCAAACATTTTTTTGTATTTGAAAAGTTGATTTATCAGCAAAACCAAATAAAAAAATAAATAAAAATAACGTGTCTACTTATTAATAGTAGTTTAAATATAGTGTGACTCATAGCGAGATAGCTGTCTATTCTCTTGTTGTATACATCTACCTCCACAGGTACGGGTAATGGGTGCTATTTTATGAGTTGTTATGGAAGACATATAGACACCTAGGCCCCTTATTAAGTCATTAAAGGTGATTCCACTGTGATTTGTAGTCTCAAAGCTCACCTACTTGGTTTCCCACGAGTCTTTGTGGCGCCTGTCTGGGCAGTCTGTATCATCAAATTCTACTAGTCAGACTAAAGGAAAGTTTACTGATACAATTGAGATGCTCTCTGTATTTATAGATATGTTTCCCCGATTTAAACGTGTGCAGCAATTTGGACTCGCAGACCCATGAATCCAAATGCAAAACCGCCCGTCTCTTGTGCGGCTGAACTATCCCCCTAGCTGTGAAATGGCTGTATTTAGATGTTGTTGCGTCTCCTACTTGACCTCCTCTCATTTCCATGCCTGCGTGCAATGTAGATCTCCGTTTAGGAAGAAAAGAGTGCCATTTTGAAATGGTGATGTCTGTGACACTTACCATATTGAACAGACAAAGGACTTGTATGTGAACGTCACATTTGTATAAGAAATACATGTCTCAGCCACTGTGTTGAAGAAATCACAGACATATTGAAAGAATAGGCGTTACAATTCTTCTTTGGTGCAGTTATATCAAACAAGTCTGAGCATCAACAGTGCTTTACGCTGTAGTGGTTTTTTTTTTGTGAAGAAACAACTTTTGGAGTTTTTTTCTTAATAATGGACCTCATTACGAAGAAGGCGGTAGAGGGTTAAAGGCACCGGTAGAGCTGTCAGTGCTGTTAACCCTCTACGAGGGTCATTACGAGGTCTGCTCACGGGTCCCGCTAAGGACGTGTGGTAAAACCAGGCGTCCTTAATGGGACCGGCTAGCAGACCAGGATGCTAACAACGAGCCCTGTCATTAACAGGCCCGTTGTTAGCATCCTCCCCATCCCGATTGAGCCCTATTGGGGCTCAAATGGGAATGAGGATGTACCGGGTCCGGGTCCCAGGAATGGTAAGGTAATTCCTCATTCCTGGAACCCCGTCCTGGTACCCGGTATGGCAGTAGCCATACCGCTAAAAGCGACATGGCTACCTCCATACTCGTAATGAGGCCCAATGTCTTTTAAGTCGTTAGCAACTTATAGGTTACATATCTTGTATTTGACTTTTTACATGAAATAATAATTGAGGGAACACTATTTACAAAATAAATGAGAGGATGCAAGCCCGTTTCATACTGCTACAGTCACATTGCAAGGCCACATATCACATACTTTGGCATTTTTTTTAACTTGCAGTTTGTGGACATTTGACCAAAGTATGTCGGGTGTCACATTTTGACCAAGTTGTTTTGTCTTTTTTGATGATATTGCTACTCAACTCGCATTTTATCAACCTAATTCATTTTGTTTATGCTTCTTCCTATATGTAGGTAGCAAGTCGAGTGGTAACTCAGATGGCCGCTAACATTATAGTGGTAAAACACCTACCTGGTGTTGCATTATGGCAGCATCACACTGCTTGGATGAATTCATTTAGGCCCTGTATATTCGTCGGGAGTCTGTGAATCCATTGGGCTTATTTATGTAGTAATGCTCCCTCTGTGTTATTGGCTCCCATTACCGTGTCAATTACCCACCAAATGATTTCATCCTGAGAATGTTGTTTCTCTACATAATGTGGGACAAAGAGTACCCGGATGTAATTACATGTGATCCTTGATCCGCGTTCTCCTATTCTTCTCCTGACCTCCCTGCTTGTCTGTCCCACATACACTAAGTCACACGGACATTTTACACAGTAAATACAATTGCTTACTTTACAATGTCCTCAAACACCAATCTTTGTTACCCACTTTAAAAGATACCACTTTGCCTGTGAACCGACATGCCATGTATAAACGACAGGGGAAATAACCTCACACAGGGTCCCAGATTCCACAATCGGTTATTGACCGATTTAATATAAGATAGCCTTTATTATCACCAAAATATTAGGCTATGTCATCACTCCATATGTTACATCATTTTAAAACACTTGTCATAACGTTTAGAATTCTAGAGTTGGGGATCACGTTATGAATAGCACACACTCTCATGTCACAGTAATTATTTCCCAATGCTGCTAAACTATTTTCTTTACAATCGTATTAGTTCGAGGCCTAAAACTGTGGTACAACAGTTACTCTTAATCATACAAACGTGTTCTGCTGTGCTGAACACTATTGATCGCCATAACATCAAATCCTGAATTTTGGGTAGAGTTTTCGGTGCCCATCTACAAGAATGCATGGTCCCATAATATTCTTCCCAAGAGCTAGAGAAGCAGCATTAATTTCCCTTTGCAAAGACCCACTGCTTGAACATTGCAGTGTGGTTTGCATTTAAATGCCCAAAACAGAAGACCCTTCCACATGAATGACAGGCATTTAAATGCTGCAACAAAAACGGCCTGGCTTTTTCTTTTTACATGAATGACAGGAATTTAAACACTGCAACAAAAACGTCCTGACTTTTGCTTTTGTTTCATGTAAAGTTAAAGAGCCATGTGGAAAAAGGTTCTGCCTGTCATTATCAATAGACAAGCAGCAGTCTGATTTACAAAAGGAGGAATCAAAGAATCCTGTAACCTGGAAAACAGGATTGTTCATCATTGAAAGCAAAAATGACCTGCACATGTGTTTGCAAATATAAACGGCTTTAAAAAGCCAAAATGGGAAAAATATCACTGCTCACAGAAAAATGTCAGGAAAGCAAAACATGATGTGTTGGCTGACCAAAGCAATGTATATTATGTTTCACCCACAAAACTCCAGTGACATTTGAAGAACTTAGTCTTCAGCTGACCAAAGCAATGTAAATCAGGTTTCACTCACAAAACTTCAGCGACGTGTGAACAACTTAGTCTCCAGGAAAAACCTGTTCCGGGCTGAGGGAAAAACTTCATAAAGGAAAGCCCCACTTCAGCCTGGATGTTGCATCTCTCATCTAAAAACCGGCATTAAAAGTTGGTCCTGCTAAAGGTGTCAAAATTCTATATCCTCCAGACATACTGACTAGGGAAGCAAGGACTTCAAGAAAAAGCCCTCCTTGGCTGGAGAATGACTAAAAGGTGTGAATCTTTTTGCAGCTACTTCAAAGAGCACACACACTAACTTCAAAGAGACTCATAAAAACCTCTGGTCACAGGCTGACCCAGGGGGACAGGTGGCGGTGGGGGATGAAGCAGCCATCCCATTTGCTGAACCCAAACACTCACAATTAATTTGAAAGACTATTTTCATTTTAGGCATTTTGCCCAGCACCCATACTGTGGATTGATTTCATTTTTGCACGTCATTTCATGCCATTTACTGGCTGTTTTGGGGGTATAAAATGCTACTACCGGTGACTCTGGGAACTGTAATGGCCAGTTAGACTAGGCTTCTGGCTGATCTGAACATGTTACAAATGTGAGATTTGGTGAAAAGGTGGAAAATGAAATGAGCAATATGCTGAATAACGTACATATTCATAACTGTTCTATATTTTATGAGAATGACAAAAATGTGATGGCCATGCTACATCATAGGGATTTGGTCCCTAGTCCATTGTGACACAGGGCGTTTGTGGAGGTTAGGTGCGAGACGGGTTGGAGGCCTACTCAAAAGGAATCCGTATTATAGTAAAAAAATAAAAAGTGTTTTATTGTGTGCAACATTCATTTCAGGGGAAGGAGTTCCTGGCGTGTGTTTGCCATGTAACAAACCTTGACAGCAGTATTGAAGTTCAGATATATTGGAACCTCACACAAATCTAACTTCAAGGCTGGCACCTGCACTTTATATGTTTGCAAGTGCTTCCCTTTTGAAGATGAACTTCTGTGAAATATACACCAACTCCTGAAGTGTATGTAACTATCCTCCTCAACACATAGGCCATCACCTTGCCTACTGTGCAACCTGACTTACTAGACTTTGTCTGCCCTCGCTGCCCACGACTCTGTACAGCTGTACCCAATCTCTGTGCCCCTCTGTATCCTACCGCCTGCTGTATATCTATTATGTTGTTACCTCTGAAAAGCGCTGTTATGCATATGTACTGTTGTATACCTCTGTAAAGTGCTTAGTTGTGTATCTGTATTGTTGCATACCTCTGTAAAGAACCGCATAGCTTCTCAGAGCTAGGTCCATGCTCAATAAAGACCATAATAATAATATGATGGGTGGAGCGGCATGTGTGGAATAGGGTAGATGGGTTGGCAGGCATTCATTTAGAAGTGTAGGTGGGTGGATAGACATTTTTGGTCTAGGCATGTGTGGTGTAGGGTGGTCTGTAGTCATGAATGAGGTTTAGGCAGGAATGGGGTGAGGTCAGTTGGTAGGTAGGCAAATGCATATTTAGCAGGCATATGTGGCATTGAGTTTGTTGGCAAATTGAGGAATAGGGTGGGATGGTGCCTAGGGAGGTGTGGGGTATCGTGGATGTGTAGGCGGGCATAAAGGCAAGCATGAGTTGGGTAAGTAGGCAGGCAGGCATTTGCTTTGGCGGATGTAACTGAATCCGGGCTTAATGTAGCAGTGGACAGAGGGTGGGTGAATGTCTAGCCATTATGGCTTAGATCGGATGTGCACATAAGCATGTGGTATGGCTGAGCAGATTGTTGGGTAAGTAAGCATGGGGAGGGTGGGTAAATAGGCAGGCTTGGGTTTGAATTTGTAGGTGGGCATGTATGCAACAGTGTTGGTTGATAATAGTCGAACATGCCTCTGAACTAGAGGTTCGCACAGTGAAAGTAAGAAGGTCACTCATCTTCAGAATGAGTGTTCACATACTCTTAATACTGATTTAATAAATTCACAGAATTGATTGACATTATCAGTATTTTTTTTTGTCTCAATGTAACAACATGTCTCAATGTAACAACATTCTTTGTGCGTGAACTGTGTTTCATGCACTGAAATGACAGAAAAGGACAAGTATACAGGAATCCTTCATCTATCTAAATATCTTGTTTCAAATCAATCAAGGAATAGGGAGTAATCACTCATGATGCATTAAACAATTCATTAGTGACTTACATATGTTTGTTTACGGGAGGTGCTACCATAAAATCAGATCACAAGAACAGATGTGTAGATATAATGGAGATAATTTCATTACAAACCATTTATGAAAGAATTATGTAACAGATGCTTATGTAGAATTGTAATATAATGGAAATACATTCATCACTCTGTACAACTAATTTCGTTTGTGAGCAATGCATCATAAATGCACATAACAACTGGATAAAATAGATTTTAAAAGTTCCATAATGGCAAATATTAACCTTAAAATGAAAAATAATTCATATAAATGTATGAGCTAAACATTTTCCTTAGCCCTAATCCTGAGAGAAGTCAATGGACAATTTTGCAGAGCCAAGGCCACAACTTGATTCCTGATCATTTTCAGGTAATATAAAGTGGGGTGAAATATGAATACTGTAGACTTCAATAGCGGTGCTATACTCAGGGGTCAAATACTCATGATCTTGGGCAAAAAAACATAAAGTGCAACTAAGTTTCCTCATCAATTGAGCTAAAATTACATATTTGAATAGTTTCTACTAACTTAGACCAAGAGACCAGTGTCTTCCCTATTAGTAGTGCACTAAATCCGAAATGGGTTAACCATTTGCTCACAGTCACCCTCAAAATCAACAACATCTGACAAATCATACAAAACAGACCAAACAACCATATCATCCAATAAACCGAACCTAACACAGAACCACAACACAAACTCCAAAACTTTCCCGAAATATCAGTAGAGGCTTTCGTTTTGCTGGTGAAATACAGCAAGAAATCAGGTTCACACGTGGATCCGTGCCCACCTGACATCTACAAATCAATCCTTGCACAAGGAACACCATCAGAATATAACAGAAACCTCCCAAATCTTTCACTAGCAATAGGAACCGTACCAAAGACATTCAAATCAGCATATATCAAACCACTCTTAAAAAACACAAGCAGCAACGTAGAAGACCTCTCCATCTACAGGCCGATCTCAAACATTCCCTACCCAGCAAAACTCCTAGAAATCTACTTATACAAATTAACCCAAGAACACGTAGAAAAACACCACCTATTAGACCAAGCACAAGTCAGATACATACCTGCAAGAAACAGCACTACTATCCATCTGGAACAACCTAAAAACAAACGCAGACTCTGACACAACCTCAGCCCTGATTCTGCTCGACCTCTCCGTAGCCTTTGACACATTTAGCCATGACACCCTAACCAAAAGACTAGAAGACATGGGCATAACAGACATGGAACTACTCTGGATTAAATCTTTCCTAGCAGACAGAACAGAAACCGTTAGGTTAAAGCCCTTCAAATCCACACCACAAGTCAACGACTATGGAGTACCACAAGGATCCTGGTTGAGGTCAATTGTACAAAAAAAAAAGGTTACAACGACCACAAGTTCTAAAAATGCTACCACCAAAGGTTTGGTGGTAGCATTGTAAAAATAAAAGGGGCATGTGGGGGTGTCCTCCTCATCGCCCTGCTCACTATACTTTATGGTATAGTGAGCAGGAGTTGAGGGGGACACCGCCGCAGCCTTCCGTTTAAAAAAAAAGAAACAGGGGCTTCGGGGTGTCCCCCGCATCGCCCCGCTCACTATACTTTATGGTATAGTGAGCAGGGGCAGCGGGGGACACCTCTGCAGCCTTCTGTTAAAAAAAAAAGTGCTGGTTCCTGATCACGAAGTGAAAGGGAACTGGTGCTGCAGGAACCCAGCGTGAAGATGAAGGTAAGTGGGGTTTGTTTATGTTGGGGGTGTGGGTGGGGGTGTGCTGAGGGATACCAGTATACCTCCTGAAGAAACTACAAAGGATCCAAAATGCAGCAGCCAGACCCCTCCTCAAACTATCCAGAAGAGACCACATCACTCCAGCCCTATAAACACTGAACTGACTCCCAGGCAAACATCGCATAATCTTCAAAACAATGTGCATAACACACAGGGTAATCAGCGGACAAGGAGCTGAATTCCTACAAAAGAAATTAACAATCTACAAGACAACGAGACTCCTCAAATAAAGCAACGAAATCGGTCTGGAAGAAAAACCATACGTTAAGAAAAAACTTGGGGGCTCCGCCTTCTCCCACTTAGAACAACATCCCAAAAGAAATAAGAAACATCAAGGACCACCTACAATTCAGATAATTACAAACAACCTGGCTCTTCAACATTAGAGATTCAAACTGAAAAACCAAATCACCAAATGGGAAACACAATGAAAAGGATGACACATCTAGGACAACAATGGCAACATTTAGAACTCAATAAAGAAATTCTTACTACAACAAGAGAGACAACACTAAATCTAATAGGACACAAGCGACACCCATGAGGACAGCATCCCTAGCCAAGTCCCAGCGAACAACCTTCACCCACTCGATAAATGCTACTATGGATCATACCTGTATAAAGTTGGGTGAACGTTAGCACTTGCCACACTAACTAAGCTGTGGATATTGGCAAGGTCATGGACCGAAGAGAGTTGTGAATGAAGATAGACGCCTCCCCTGGACATAATTGCAAGCTTTAGCATTGCGACATTCCAAAGGTGGTAGGAGCAGTAAAATGAATAAGCAACCGAATAAGATGACGAATGCCAAGCAGTCCCAACACATGGAGGGAGTAAACCCGGGCTTACCGATGCCGCCCTCCTACTAGACTGGGAATGCCTTCTGGGCTAGACTGCAAGGGACGCACAAATGCCTGCCCGCCCTCACATATAAACAGGGGCCATGTAGGTGGACGGTGCCCAACTTGGGCATGGTTATGCATATGAACGAATTCCATATGGGAAAGAGACTGTGAGTGTCGTACAGTCCTGATCTGGACGGAGACACGGAGATGCCCACACAACCCACCCGATTAGAAATACAGAAATGTAGTGCCTCACTTCAAGACAGCAATGCCAATTAACCAACCCACTAACAACCTCACGCTCTGCATACACCTCTCAAATTCTAACCAAACACAACCACAAACCTACAACACAACAATCTGCACAAACTTCACTACACTGCAACAACAAAACAAAGCACACATAAACCCGCACAACAGCACACAACAGCTTCAGACAGTATAACACCCCCAAGCCCAGCCAACGGAATTCCGGGCTGAGGCCAATGGAACATCACTGCTCTTTTGTACTTCTCCAGCTCATCCCCACTAACTCCACCCACCCCTCCTTTTTTTCAGTGCTGCCAGAGCACCAGGGGACCACTTCAGTGGTGATAGTGCACAGTACAAATATCCTTTAACATTAACATTAACAGTAAAATCAGTAACCCATTTCAGGTAATACTCTAATCCTTTAGCCATACAGCTAAGATTAAAAATAGCTCCCTACTGGGAGACCTTAACATCCGGTTTGCTGTGCCCAACAACCCCATGACTCAACCACTTGTCAACAGTCTGCAAGCACTCAACCTTACCCAGTAGATTACAGGACCCACCCACACTGCCGGCCACACCATTGATGCCATCTTCATCTCATCTAACCTCATTTCCACATCTACCCCTAGACCCTTCATATGGACAGACCACTCAGCCATACATTTCTCTCTACACACACCCCATCCACCTCTCAAATCGTGTTCTATTCCTCCCTCTCAGTTCATGTGCTGGAACAAGGTCAGACCAATGCCAACCCTGGCAGAAGCCCTATTTCACGCCATATGCCCACACTCCCGGATGCAGATAGATCTCAACCCATCAACCTCTTCCACTCCTTGCTCAATGACTCACTCCTTCATCTCACCTCCTCCAGCTCCGCTCCCACCTGCCTAGGACCAACCGCTAAGTGGTTCATTGCCCCACATAAAAGTGTTCAAAACTCAAAACCACTCCCTTGAGCACAAATGGCAAGCCTCCAGAACCCCTCAAAGCAAATCAGTGTATGCCTGCCATCACCACAATTATAAATCAGAGATCCGAAAGGCTAAAAAAGCCTATTACAATAATAGAATCCTGAGCTGCTGCAAGAGTAGCAAAGAGCTACATAGTATCATCACTGAATTCCTGTACCCTTCTTGCACCTTTGCTCTGATCACCTCCTCCAAAACACTCTGCAACTGTCTCTCTGAACACTTCCACAAAACAGCCCTAGAAGGGGGGAAGCCCAATCTCTATGCCAAACTTTCCAACCTCGCTGCCCGCCCAACACTCTCTCATCAAGAATAAACAAATATGCCCGAGAGACCCCTCTGTTCTTCTCTTAAAGCACCATCTCAAGCAAGGAGTTCATCTAACTGCTGCCCGACAGCCGACCTTCCAGCTTCCACCTCAACACTTGTCCCACCTCACTTCTCAAAGAAATATTCACTTCCACATGTGCAGGGGAAATGGCAAGGGGAATCCTTAATGACTCCCTTTCCTCCAGCATCTTCCCAGAACCATGTAAAATCGCACATGTCAAACCCCTTCTAAAGAAAACATCCCTTGACCCTGTCCAAACAACATGCCCATTTCTAACACCTGACTCTTGGCAAAGCTCATTGACCCCACTGCATACTCCCACCTCAACTGTTTAGTGGAAACCAACAACCTCCTAGACCCCACACAAATGGGTTTCCCACATAACAGAAACCACACTGATCTCCTCTGGGATGACCTCAAAGTCACTGCAGAGTCAGAAGGATGAGCCACACTTGTTCTTTCTGACCTCTTAGCAGCCTTTAACATTGTTAACCACACCATCCTCCTTGACAGATTACATTTCCTAGGAATCCGAGATTTAGCACTCAACTGGATTGCTTTGTTCCTCACTAACAGACAGCTAATCACCTACATCCTCTGTTTCTTCTTCACTGTATGCCCAGTGAGCACTGGAGTACCCAAGGTGCCTGCCTCTCACCCCTTTTCTTCGAACTTTACATGATCCCTCTGCCCAGATTCATAAACTCTCACAATCTCACCTGCTATAACTATACTGATGGCACAGAAATCATCCTGAGGATTCCCAAATCGACCTCTGATTCTCACCATGACCTAGCAGCTTGGCTTACAGACATTGACCTCTCGATGACGAGTAGCCATCTCCTTCTCAACCAAGGGAAAATGGAGATAATGGTGTGTGGTAAAACAACTGTATTCCCACAAAATCTCCCTGGCCACCCTCACTCGCTTCCCACCTCCACCTCTGTAAAAAACTTGGATGCACAATGAACTCTGACCTAACTCTGTCAAACCACAATAACAATGTATCTAAATCCTGCCACTTCCTTCTGAGGCTTCTGTAAACATATATTCCCTTACCTCACTTACTCCAATAAACTGGTAGCAATAATGTCCATTGTCATGTCTAGACTTGACTATGCAAACTCCCTTTATCTGGGGGCACCAGCCTACCAACTAAACAAAGAGTCCAAAACTCTGCTGCCAGACTGCTCATTGCACTCAGACAAAGGGATCACATCTCACCTATTCTCCGCACCTTACACTGGCTCCCGATTGGGCCATTTTCAAAATCCTGTGCATTACTCACTGAGCTGTGTACAAAGCTGGCCCCAGATACTTACAAAAACAGATTATGCCTTAACTCCCAACCTGCACTCTAAGGTCAAGTACTGCCCTCCTCCTAGTGGTCTCTGCCTCTAACTCAGCCAGGACCAGTTTGTCTGCATACTCAACCCTGGAATCAACAATCTGGAACTCACTGCCCCCCCCCCTCATTCAGCACATACAAGACCACGTGGCATTCTGGAAAGCACTCAAAACCTGGCTCTTGCCCTAAATGGTGCAAAGGACTGATTTTGCCTTCACTCCCCCATGAAAACATGCCTCCTGTCCAACCTCTTGTGGCTAAGAAATGGCCTAGAATCCAACATTATGGGCAGAAAATAATACCCAGGACGCAGCACCCGGTTACCAGTAACAATTGTGTTTAATGTTATGATCATGTTGGCTCCTCCCAAGTTCGTCAGTCAATACCCAGTAGCACCTATGCGCTAACACATTCATTGTGTTTACCCTTTATTTGTCTGGAAATGAATGCCCAGGATGCCGAACCCAGGGCCAAATAGCACTTATCTTCTAAAGCTACGACTGGGCTTGCTCTTTGTCTTACACCGGGTATGTACTACGCTCTTAGATCAGGTGATGTCCCTGGCACGTTCAGTTCTTGTAAGAGACAATGATGAGGTATTACTCACAACTCAAACCATAAACTAGCATGGGAATACTCAACCATCCACTGTAAATGAATACCCATGACTCAGAACCATGGACATATTATCACTTATGCTCGAAAATTAGGAATGGACTGGCTTGGTTTCACTGGCAATGTACTTTGCTCTTAAATCAGGTGAGGAATCAGGTGGGGCAAGCTCTTGTAAGTGATAATGATGAGCTGTCGCTTAATACTCAAACCATATACTGGACCTGGAATACTTAACCATCCGCTGCACCTAAACATGTCAGAGAGGCAGAGCACTAACAGCATGGCCTGGATTGATGCTCGACCTTTCAGGTTCATTGAGTACTCAACCACATATCTAGGAAGTACTTGTACTTCCGACATACAGAACTGGATGTAACTGCACATCCGCTCAACCATCCACTGTATATGAATACCCAGGACTCAGAATCATGGACCTATTAGCACTTATGTTCTAACATTAGGAATGGACTGGCTTGGTTTCACTGGCAATGTACTTTGCTCTTAAATCAGGTGAGGAATCAGGTGGGCAAGCTCTTGTAAGTGATAATGATGAGCTGTCGCTTAATACTCAAACCGTATACTGGACCTGGAATACTTAACCATCCGCTGCACCTAAACATGTCAGAGAGGCACAACACTAACAGCATGGCCTGGATTGATGCTCGACCTTTCAGGTCCATTGAGTACTCAACCACATATCTAGGAAGTACTTGTACTTCCGACAGTACAGAACTGGTTGTAACTGCACATTAAAAAGGTGCTAACATATAAACGATTGCATGCTCAAGTAGACACAGTGATGGCAGACTATAGATGTGCAATTGTTTGGCCCAGTAAAGATTTGCAGCAGGTTTGGGAAATGGTCAAACTCAACCGTGATGATATTGTTAAGTCAGGGAAAGATATGGTCAATCAGGGCAAAACAGAACTAACTCCACACTAGACCAAAAAATTCCTGGAGAACTAAAGCACCAAACCACTATAATAGGGAGCACAAGTTATCTCTGTAGGCACAGGAAGGTGATCAGAAAGAGGGGACCACTTCAAACTGCAGAGATACTCACACATACCTACAAATATTGTCTCCTTTGAAAGCATCTATCACCCATGATTAACTTTGGCCTGGCTGCACACATACGTTTAAATCACCATGGAGCCCTCAAAGATGTTGATTTATTATTATTATTATTATTATTATTAATAATAATAATCACAATGATCTTTAGAAGACAGCTATACCCCATGAATAATAAGGCCTAGCAGCTCACATAATCTCATATACAAACACCATCTCCACTAGAATGCAGCTACCCAAGACAATTCGACTTAGCTGCTCACATACTACTGGTCTCACACAACCTCCACACCACTCATAGCATTAGAATGCGGCTACCCACCACATAATTTCCGAATAGCTGCACACTTACTGAGTACACACAAGCACCACTTACTACCATATTTTTCCACTGACCTGACTGCGAAAAGTAAACCCCTATGAAACATATAATAAGCTAAGGTGATTCTTACAACATTTTTTTGTAAAATTTAGCATCAGTATGGATATACAGTCATATGGGCCTCATTACAAGTTTGCCGATATGGTAGTAACAGCACCAGTAGCTTACCGGCGCCGTTACTACCGGACCGGAAAACTATGAGTTCTGCTCACGGGTGCCTTCCCGCCCACCTGGTCTGACCTGGCGGGCGTACCGGCATCCGCGAGCAGAGCATGTCGGATGCACCAACACCATTCACGAATATAGGGCTCAAATGGGAATGGGGGGGAATTATTACCGGCACCCGACAATGGGGATGTACCGGGTCCGCGGGACTGGAATGCCCCCGTACATCCCCATTGCCGGTAAAAAACGACTCTGGATTACCAGCACGGCTACCACCAACGTCGTAATGAGGCCCATAATCTAGCAATCCATGAAGCTTCCAAGGTTATAACAGTCCAGAAAACAAAGGACTGGTGCAGAAATCCTTAATTTGAAGTTTTGTGATGGAGTAATGTTTTAAAGACTGGCGTGATGGCATCACCATCTCACTGTTTGACAAGCACTGCAGGCTTAGCACAACATCACCAGTGCTACATACAAGTGACACTAGGGTGATGTTAGTTTGGGTTAGATATATAACAGGGGGCAGGGAAGTGTCAGGTGGGAGGGGGGAATAAAAAAATAAAGCAGTACAATTTGGCAGAACAAATTTGAGGAATGCGTATACAACCAAATATTAACCTTTTAAATGCCATGGGTCCCCTCCCCCAGTGCCAAGGCCTTTTTTAGTGATTTTGGTATTTCACCATTCAATGCCTTCTAACGTTTTCTGTTTCATTAACCCCTTAAGTGCCAAGGATGAGTAATGTCGTCCTTGGCAACAGGGAGGTAATCCCAAGGATGAGATACCTCACCCTTGACACTTAAGGAGTTAATGTGCACATTGCGCACATGCATGTGCAAAAATTGAGGAGGATTTCAAAAGCAAGATTCTTGTTATCAAATGCGAACATTACCAGAATTAACAAATAACCCAGGATTTGAAGCTACCACAGAACAAAATAGCACAACCAAAAGAAGGCCAGCTTTACTATTCTGGAAATGTTGGCTATCTGTAATACCTGAACTTTACAAGTTTGGACCCAGAACTCCCATTCAAATAATAATAGCACTCACTTGTGTTTGAACCACCAGCTAACCTGAAAAGTCACTGACAATCAGCATCCAATTCATTGGGCTAATACATGGATACCAATACTGAGCTCTGTTCACCAATATCCCCTTGTACCACCAACAAGCTAACCTGGGGTCTTGTAGTATCTTCCCTACGCTGAATGGGACCCTGTTGCGGATTAAGATTGACACACCTTTCTTTTTTGTGGAAAAATAGCTAAAGACTATGCAACGCCTTCACTTTTAACTACAGTGTATGTTGTACTTCATTCAAGTGGGTCTCTTTTAGGAAGGACATATTTGCACCCAGTTTAAGTAAGTGGTATAGAACATTTGTCTGGATCCAGTCTTGGATACTGTGCCGTATGCACTCTGGAAATGTTTATAGTGCCAGAGACTTGAATATATAGTGCCTTCTGAAGGACATTCAATATCAACTGCTTCATGTTAGTTTTCTCTTCTCCCTCTGCTACTCAGAATATTTACCATTATTGAAGCAAACTCACATTTCCATGTCATTAATCCTCTCCTTTAAACCTTCTCTTTGCCAGTTTTACACAGGTGGGCCAGATTCAAGAGCTTTGATTGAGTCTTGTACATGACAGATCCTGTCCTCAATTAGATTTGCTTAGTAACTTTGTATAGATATGCACTCACCTATTTCATCTCTGCCCAAAGGACTTCAAGATCACCTCCTATCCTCTGTAGGACAGTGTACATCTTAGCTGGGGATGGGTCCTCGCCCTCAGTTCAAAGCCACAGATGCATCAAACCTCTCATCCTCTATATTAAGCTACCTTCTCTACCCCGCCATATCCTGTTGCTTTTCGCTGTTTGTGATTTTCAAAGTACGTTCATGTTCATGGGTGTGTTCAGCAAGCTACCATGTATACTCCCATCTTGACACTACCTCTTGTATAATGCTATGTAATAAATTGTCCTATCCGGGGTCTCTCCTATATTACTCCTACTTAATCACTTTAACAAGTAATCTGCAGATGCCGGTTGCTGCCCTCGATTCCACCTCCAGGTATCCTCACCATCACCCACTCAGACCCCAAAGTAGGCTGGGGTAATCTAAAGAGTACCTGATACTCCTTCAGTATACTGTTTGAAAACCATGTAGCAGAAGAGACGTGCCACTTATCAGGAAGTCCAGGAGGTTTGAGGATGAACTGTGTGCAAACATGCAGCCAGTCACTAGCACAGGGGATAAAGTATGCACAAATAAGGTCAGTAAGGAAATCCAGATACAAATATAGCAGAGAATCTGTCTGTTGGCCATGGTGACAGTTGGCCCAGTTATAGCTGTGCACAAACAATGAATGCACACTGCAATTGAGGAGATTTACAGCACCTGAAGCTAATGAACAGTGAAGAAGAAGAAGTGGTTGTGGAATACCAAAAGTGTGAGCAATCAAGTAACCTAGAATCATCATCATACTTTATTTCCGCTTGTTTATCCATACCAGTCAAACATATAAAAAAAACTATCCTAAATCCATTCTGAAATGGATTTTTCATATTCCACCGAAAAAGATGAACACATTTTGTTTGCCACAAAGGTAAAACATGATACATGTAAAGTTCACTAATTAATTGAACACCACATTTTTATTTATCTCTCATTTAAATGCTCACATGCTCTGATTATTTGCAGTGTTGTGAGCAATGGCGGCTATTATCCCTGCTAAACACACACTGCAAATAATCAGAGTACACATACAAATATGATATTCATGTGAGAATTTAATTCAAAGTCAAATAAAAATGTGGTGTTCAATTAATTAGTGAAATGAACATGTGTCAAGTTTTTTGCTAAAGAAATCAATGAAAAGAAAGACACACTCAATCTCTTCTAAATAAATTAGAAAAAAAATAAATAAAAAAAAATAAGACCAGTTCAGCAGAGACAGCGCCATGATGAGCACTTTCTACAAATTACCTGTAGGTGGCACGCAGAACGCCACAAAACGTAATTCAAAAAATCAAAAATAGTTAATTATCTCAGGAAAGGGATCACCTATCGAGCTAGAAAAAAATTGCATTAACTCTGCAATGAAATAAAGAATATTCCATGCAAAATTCATGATGCCGTAACTCACCGTTCATGAGGAGTTATGTCCCCAAGATCAACAGCACATACAAACCCACAATCAAACATGACTTTGTTTCAGATAATCAAATAGTATTCCGAAAACACAATACATCAAGTCAATTATACACAGAGATGAGATATTATCTCCATATAGATCTTAGTTAAAACCAGGAATAGAGATTAAAAGAAATATACAATGACATATCACAGGAATTGTAAAAGTCTTCTCCAGGAATAAGCATTTCCAATATACTTTGACACAGCAAAAACTATGTCTAAGTGGTTTGAATTTTTACACAAATCTTCAGCTGAGGTCATATTTTGAACTCCATGATTGATCAATCATTGCTTCATATGATTGCCTCCTACAGGATCATAGGTAGGACAAATAAACAGGGTGTTTTGTAAGCTCTCCACAGACACATGCAGAAAGGATAACAACCAGGGAAGAGTTTGTCTCAGTGAGTTTGACGTGACACAAAGGTAAAATTCCCAATCTCTTTCTGAAGTAGAACAATCTAGAGGATCCTGAAGAAAGGTTTAGTGATGATAGACACATTGCTTTCCTGGATATAGTCAGGCTACCATCCTCTATATCAACCAACACCTTTTCTGGGGTCTGATGAGCATCGACATTGGGTGCCTTAATGCAGCATTCAGTTCATCCTGCAGCACCAGTTCTGCTTATCAAAAGTGGCCCTCTGGGTACTTACATTCGATGCCCAATTCCACACCAATGAGCTAGGCTAATTAAAATTTGAGAATAGGTTGCATTGTTTCAGCCCTAAAACCTATCATCATTTGCTTTACCAGTTAAAACTGGTGTTTCTGAGCACCAGCTGTCCTGAGGAAAACCTCAAATGGACCTAGCTAATAGATGGCTCAATTAGTCTTTCACCCCTATATCCAGGTCCGACAAATCATTTGTATGTCAGAGCCACTATGAACCTCCACCAGAATGTCCTCTTGTTTCGCCCTGCCCATGCATAATTCACCATCTTTCAGGTCCTATCACACATGCTCATGTACCACCTCCCCAACAGAGCGGGTGGGATGGGCTGACAATGTGCCCACCTCAATGCCAGGTTGGAATACCACCTTAGCCAGTATGTGCTGGCCCTCACCTTCTCTGCCCCACAGGGTTTACTTTGGCCCTACGATTCGTGCACCTGTTAAACTATTTGGTCCATTTTGAAAATGGTTCAGTTTGGAAACTTACAACATGGCAGATCCTTCAAACCCTTCATGGACCTCCCTGCCTGGCTGTAGAAACCGGTCTGGGCACAATGAGGACAGTCCAACCCAGTTGTCAGTTGCACTGGGAGCCCTGTCCCAGTGGATGATCCAGCAACCCCCAAAAGGGTCAAGGAAGGTTTCCAGAGGTGGACGTGGTGGGGGTCAATCTCCCTCAGCCCAGCGGACATGTTGAAACTGTTGCCAGGGGGATCTCACACTATCTGCCAGAGCAGAGAGCCACCTGCCTTCCAGGGCCTTCCCAGCTGACCTGGAGCCATTCGTCGTGCTTCGCCATGGAGGAAATGCAACCTTTGAGGGCTGGGTGTGCCATGACAGAGAGCCCATGAGGAAATATGCCATTCTGGGTGACCAACTTGTGCACTGTGTTAAACCTTCCGGGTGGAATGCACAGACCCCACTCATTTACCTGTAGATGGTTTCATGCCCTCATCAAAGGTTTTTTCAGCATTCCTGTAAGGTACTTGTTGGCTATCGGTCTCATGCCTATATTTTGCCTTAGATGGAGTTTACCACCCACTTTGGGCTGCATTCCCAAGAAACCACATTCTAAAAAGAGTCGATCCCGGTGCTCCAGAGGCCACGACTGGCCTAACACCGTCCAACGGGGGAGCCTTCATACCAAGGACTTGGGCCCCCTGAGCGATGCTGGGGAGCTGGTCTTTTGTATCCCACATTTACTGCATCTGCTGCCCGATGGGTGGTTTGCGCTTGGCTCTTCACTCGCAATTACTGAAGAAATCCTACTTAATTTTTTTCCTCTGATTAGTAATATGCTTAAAATCAGTGGGTCACCATGTCTGATCTGAGGTTGTAATCAGAATCGGAAACTTGGCCAGCTGGCCTGAAGCCTGGGGCTGTGGAGGTTGCACCAGCCTGTGCCTCTGTGCTGATTTATGTTCAAGCGACCCTCAGACAAGCCGCAAGGTGCTTTTGAAGTGTTGATGATGAATGTGTCCTGCAATTCATACTGATTGTCACAGCCAGCTGCATTCTTCATCGATGCGTGAGCTGAGTGATCCACTACCAAGAGTCTCAGGCAACATTTTTTCTGCCCAACATGCCAGTGCAGAAGAGGCTGGGGAGACAGAAATGCCCATCCAGCCAGTGGAGCGGGACGGCCTTGCACCCCATCTCGCTTCATCACTTGGGAGTCAGACAAGACCATCAGGGTTTTAAACAAATGTTTTGCCACTCAACCCTGGAAACCCCCTCTGAAATCCTTGTCAGTGCGTCAGTGATTCTAATGGCAATGAGAGCAGGCTGCTCTCTTGCTTGTCCACAGGGCAATCGATCATCCCCGGCCCATGACCTCCCATCCTTCAATGGATGGAGAGAGGAAGGCTGGAGGTAGCAGGAGGTCAGATGGGACTACTAGAGTCTTCAAACCCCAGGCCGTCACAGGGAGCCGAGCTCCAAACACCTGACACAATGGGAAGGTTGTCCGTTGCACCAGCGAACATGGCCATTGCTCACCCACACTGGTGGGTGGCCTGAACCTCAACACCTGCTCATAGAGTAGGCCTGCATCACCATAGCTCAGAGCTTGCCCAGTGTGCTGGAACCTGTCCTTTTGTGGAGCCATACTTCGAGAACTGCCAGGTTTCCGTCAGCTGCCAGATAACCCCATTTGGAAGGTCCTTCTGACCGGTGCTCTGTCAACACCCGGCTGCTGGAGGGTCCTAGTCTGCAGACCTGGCCAACAAGGTGGCGCAGGGCCCACTGAGAGATGGGTGTGTGGTTGGGGAATATGCCGGCAGGTTAACCCTACCTTGCCAGATGTATATGTCCACATAATGGGTCTTGGCACCTCCAGGTGAAGGGATTCCCAGAACCTGATCCCCCATATGCCCAGGTCACGGACGGCTCCATGGACTGCCCCGCTGGCCAGACTAGAGCATGAGGCTTATCCCAGGTTGTAGGTGTGTGTATCTGCAATGCAACCTAGGTCAGGCCTGCAGCTCTCCCTCAGGATGCTCCGGCATTAGCAATCCTGCATCTTCACCTAGGAATCCTTGTTATGACTTGTAATGACTTTTACTTACTCTAGGCATCCAGGGTCACTGCCAACAGGGCATATCCAAGGACATCACTAATCCAGTCCTTAGTAGTGATAGGCGGTGTGTACAAAAGGCATGGACTTAATCAACACTAGATTATGACCTGCACGTACTAAGAATTCCTTGTACATAGGTAATAATTGCATGGGGATGTAGGTACCAATCTGCCCATTAGGGAAGGGCCCAAATCCCCCCAAAAATAAAAAAATGAAGAATGGGTGGCTTTGGGTGAGTGCCCCCCACTAGACCACCAGGGACATTTCTTATGGAAAGGGAGTGGCCCTTTCCCCCCACCCCAAGTGAAAGGGGGGTACCTCATGTAGCCCTCCCTGAGGGCAGATTCGTACCCCTAGGAAGGACGATCTGCCCCCAGGGAGGACTAAATGAGGTGCCCCCATCTGTTTGGTGGGGGAGATGGCCACCAGGAATGTGTGTGCAGGCCCTCCAAAGGATGGGGCCTACAGTTTAGGGCCCCCCTGGGACAGAAGGTAAGGGTGCCCACCTGCCCTTTGGGAAGGGTCCAAACCAAAAAAAAAATGGTTTGTTTTGGGGGAGTACCCCCCAACTAGAGCACCAGGTGATTTTTTTATTGGAAGCCAGCAACTGTACCAATTGCTCCATTGACTAAACATTCTACATCAAGGTTATGTTTTAGAATTACTCTGCAGTTTAGACACAACGGGCCTCATTACGACCCAGGCGGTAACCATGGCGCTAGCAGCGCCATGGTTGCCGCTGGTATTTTACCGATTGCGCCATGGTGAATGGCGGAATTTCCCGCCCCATTCCAAGGTTGGCAGGGCGGTAATTCTCCATTCACCATTGGCTCTTTCCCATTCACATTTTTGCCCCCATAGGGCTCAATGGAAATGGGGAAGGTAGTAGTTATGGTACCACAAACTGCGATACCGTAAATACCTCCAAGGTCCCTTTGCGGGTCCAATTCTTAACGGCTGGTAAAAACCAGCCGTTATGGTCGGGACCCGCAAAGGGACCTTATAATTAGGCGATAAGGGGTTAACGGCACCGCCACCTTTTACGGCGCCGTTAACCCCTTACCGCCTGGGTCATAATGAGGCCCAAAGTCAATATTTTCTCCAATCCAGCTGTGTTGGAGATACATTTTTCTTAGCTATTTAATCATGCCGTTGCTTGTTGACACATAGGAAGTGTCATGCCATGCACTTCTAGTTTGTCTGTGGAGCTGGTATGCAGTATGGGTTGCATTTCTTTTTTCAACATTGTCTGGTTGAATTGACTACAGCTTGCAAGGGTTGTGTAAGGAGCTCATGGTGGCAACAGACACAAGCGATGAGAGTTCAAGGGTGTCTATTGAACTATATATGCAGATTGGAAAAATACCTAATCTAAGCCTAAATCTAAGATGTGAGCAATCTACGACCATCAAATAATAATAAGGCAGTCCTAGTGGCATCTTGTCAAATAAAAGGGCCTATACTAAGAAAAACCTATTGTCAATCCTTAAGCTAAATACAAGCAAAGAGTGTCAGATAAGATTCACAGGAAAGAAAGAAGTGTTCACAAGTAATAAGTCAGGATGCAGCAGTCAGGTCTCCCTTCCCCACGTTTTGAGCATGTGACAAGGTAGTACTCTATAGCACAGCATACGCTCAAGCTTTCTCAGCACAAGCTAACAATTCCATTCTCAACTTATCAGGGCTTCCAGTGGTTACGCCTCTTTTCTACAAAAAAAGTATCTTGCCTCAGAGGACCTGATATCTTCAATAAAATAGCAAACAAAAGTTCCTTTAAACTTGCCCGTTGGGTGATGACGTTTCACCCTTGGATCCACCTCATTTGGGCTCAGATCTACAAGAGGTTTTCAATCAGTATCAGGCCCCTCGGTAATCAAGCTTATCGCTTCTGAGGGTCTGATGAGCGCTCTCTCTAAATATGTATACAAAAAGTCAACAAAGTCAAAAGTCGAAAATGTTCTTCTTTGGTTGTCTTTACTTGCATTTGGGTGATAGTTCTTCACCCCTGGGTTCCACTTCTTTCAGGCTCAGATCCCTTCCGATTGTTAACTTCCCTCATATGAGTTCACTATGGCTTTCAATACAATCTTCATCTGTAACATTCACAAATCTTAATGTCTTTTAAAATAGTTCACTTTGGACATCCCTCAGCTGGGTTCACACTTGTCAACACACTGTTAATTGGGACTTCAGCCTTCATCCCAGGTCGGCATCCCTCGGCATCCCTCGGTCAGGTTCACGCTTACCAACTTTACAATACAGGGTTCGCTTCCCTTAGTTTTCACAATCATATGTCAGTCAAAGGTTTTCGACAGTACATAGGCTTTTACTAGACCGCTGTATGACCACTTTGACCCCCTTGCAGCCTTTCTCCCAAGGTTTTCTGGTTATGGTAGTTCAACAACAGGGTAATCACCCAGAGTTTCTCAAGTGAGCACCCACGTGGTGCTAGAATCTACTATGCTAGCTTTCCCCTGGCGTATCAATAGTTCTTTGTAATTTCCTAAATCAGCTGCTTGCTACTTCTGTTCAACACAGTTCGGTTTCTTATCGCTCTCCTCTCGACTCACTGAACTGCTTGGCTTTCTTGACTGTGGAGTAAAGGCTGGTACCATTGGGCAACACATCTCTCCCAGGCTTAGCTGTCAACCGAGGAGGTGCTCATGTAACAATAGCATCTGCTGCAACACACGCTGGCTATTGTTCGCAGTCTTACGATTCCTTCTCTGGAGGTTTAACAGGCCTCTGTCGATAAGGGCAAGAACACTTGTCTCCTTGGTATCCTCTTGATTTGTGATGTCTTTCTCCTCCTCTTGAACTGCTTGCTGATTTAGCTCTCTCATTGTGCGGTCTTCCTTGCTCGTATTGTGCTCTTGTGCGCCAACTTTTTTCCCTGTGGGGAAGGGGAAGGGCCGTCAGGTTTGTGTGATTCAGGTTAATTGCCTAGCCTTGCCTTACCCTGGCATTAGGACATGTCAGGTAAATGGCCTCGGTGTTTGTCCATCGTCTCTCACAGTGCGCAAAAGTGTATATATCAGAAAAGCGGGGGGTAGAGTTTTAGAGTATCCTACGGGGTAGAATGGGACAAAGGTATAACAAGAAGGGGGGATACTGTGTCTCATACGTTGGTGTCCCACTTCCACTCCCCAAGAACCCCCATCCAGATGATCCTCCCACACAAGTCCACCCCCAGGAACTGGATCCAATAGTGATGGCTGTGTCCTGGCCATCTGGATGACAGATCATTGGGGACTAATAAGTGAGTCACTTTCACGTTTATCACAGTTTGCATTAAGGACCCGCATTTTAGATTTTGTTGAGTTAATTGTTCCAACGACATCATGAGCAGATGTGTTACATCCATATAGCTCATGGATTAGTCCACTATTTCAGATGGATTTTGCATCTTTAGTAAGCAGACCAGTTGCTTTTTAAAACGTTAGCATAGGAGAGGTCTGCAGACTGATGCATGTTTTGAGTTAGTTGTTTGTAGTGCAAATGTTGCTAGAGATCTACAATTTCAATGCTGCCGATAGTATTGCAGCATTGTTTGTGTCCTATTGTTTTGAAAGTAAGTTGACCTTTTACTGCTGTTTTTTTTTTTTTTCAAACCGTTGTTTTATTAGTTCGTTCAACAAACTTTTACAACTTTTATAATATGTACATATACTTCCTTTTGCATATTTTAAAAACAAATTTTCTAAGTCAAAAATTTCATTTTATCTTTAGATACATTGGGTAAATCTGGTCAGCCTAATTCCTAAGTTAATAATTTTACTCAAGTAACCATCAATTCGTGAGCTGTATTGCGTTTGACATCCTTCCATTTGCATTCAGTTGTGGAAACCTTATTATACAATCATCCGTAACAGAGGTTCAAATGGTAAGAGTAAACAACTCATGCATAGCTTTCAAGTTTTGTTATATGAAGCGGCATACGCGGTGCCTACATATAGGAATATCCCACAGTTTCTAAAGTTCATGCTTTCAGGAAAACAAATGAAACGCTGTTATAATAGGGCCATAAAGGCTCATCTGTTGACTTCAAATTCTGTTATATAATCGGAACCTGCATTGTATTAGACGAGTGTTACGACAGTTTTTCAATCTTCTTGGTTTCCGAACAGCAGGTCGTATGTAATTATGTTGGGGTCACATCAATGAGTTGCCTATCCGTTTTTCAATTCATACAGTTTCTCCAATTGATTATTTATGGAGTTCAAAAAACGACAAAGGGCTAAGATGAAGCTAGTGCGAGTCCCCCACATACAGGCTAGCCATAACCATTCCTTTGTTGTATCAGTTTCCATACAATAAGGTGTGATTGTTAATGCTCGTTCTGCCTCAAAGTAAGGACAGAATAGAACCATATGTTTTAAGGTTTCCTGGATCGAACCATCCTTACACAATCTACATCCTAGCCCTGCTTGTTGTTTCCATTGCGGGCTCCAGGCACATATACGTTCTAGGGTATGGAATTGATTCATTTTAAAGCACAAATAAATGTCTCTTGCCTTGCTACAAGGGAATTGAATTAAGTATGGTTTGTGCTGCCGTCTAGATGAACAGAAACGAGCTGCCTCTTTGTAGCCCTTAAGCGCCGCCATACCAGTTATCGTTTTACACCAATCGTTCTCAATAATGCGATATTTCACATAATTAGGTCTATGTTCTAAATCAGCTGGTGTCAGTGCAATTTCGTCAAGGAGCGCAGTCATTTTCGCATAATAGGTCGTAAGAGACGATCTTTCGGAAGTGATCATTAGTTGACCCAAGTCTTCATAAAGACAATTAGCGGGAGGATATAACATCCTAGCAAAATTGTCCAGCATACGCCAATTCCTTCGTGCAGACAAAGCAGTAATGCCCAATTCCTGCCTTATCACAATATTAGGTGTGGACTTGGCTATCCTCAATGCCCCCTTCCACATACATCCTTGCAGTTGATCAAGGTAGCAATTGATATTCACTAAACACATATCTAAGGCAAAGAGAATAATAGATTCTACTTTCAGGATGTAAAATTGCAGTAAGGGAAGCAAGGAAAATTTACAAAACTTCAAGTAGACTATCCGCATTTGCGTGGCAAGTGGGGCAGCTTTTTTATTTAGTACGTCCCTCCACATTGCTAAGGACTGCGAATCTGTTATGTTATAGCCCAAATAACGAATCTGTGTAACTATGGTTAAAGGGAAGTTGTCAATTCTCCAATTTTGAGTGATGTTCTTCCTCTTGAAATTTCTCAATACTACTATATTAGATTTTGCAACATTACATTTTAGATTGTGCGTGAAACAGTAGGCTGAGAATAAATCTAATTTGATTTGCATGCCTTTTGGCGTACAATCAAATATTACAATATCGTCCGCAAATGCCAGCCATTGAATTTTAAGATGACCGAGCCTTGCTGGATAGGAGATTTGTTGTTCCCAAATATCATTAATTCCGGATAGATAGATATTAAACAGCGTGGCAGCCAGATTACATCCCTGCTTAACACCAATGTTTATCTGTATTGGGTGGGTCGTTGCACCTTCGTTGTTTACTCTTACTAAATAGGTAGTATTTGTGTGGAGCTTTGATAACAGTTGTATAACATACAGAGGGATATTCATTGCAATCATTTTTTTCCACAATAATGCACGGATAACAGAATCGAAGGCAGAAGTGAGGTCTATAAAAGCCATGTATAGCGGTCCAGAATCTTTAGTTTTGTGTTTTGCTATAATATGCGCCATAATTGTTGCATTTAAAGGCGTACCCATCCTTGCACGAAACCCAATCTGATATTTTGATAAAATGTTACGCTCTTTCACTAACGCTTGTAACTCTCCCAACAGCAAGATGGCAAACACTTTGGCAGCAGTATCAATTAATGCTATTGGACGGTAATTACATGGTTGTGCTCTTAATCCTTTTTTATAAATTGGCACAACTATAGAGTTTAACCATGATGCCGGAGTAAGAGAAGTTGTCAGCATGCTATGAAACAGTTTTACATAGTACCCAGCCCACATAGTTGGCTGTTGTTTGATAACACACGGGGGGATCCCATCTGGGCCTGCAGCCTTCGAGAATTTAAGTGCAGCTATCGTAGCCTCAATATGCGCAAGATCCCATGGCGCGAAGGATGCAGGAGCTAGACAGGTCCATTTGAATTCAATTTCGTTAAATATCAGGGGGAGGGCAAATTTATGCTCAAAATACGTTCGCCAGGCCTGGGCCGAAATTGACAAAGACTGAACAGAAGAGAGTAGAGTGGTTCCGGCCCTGAGCAGACCCCAGGTAGAGCGTCTATCCCGATGACATAATGTACTAAACATTTTTAGATTCTCCTGAGTATGGAGAAAGTGCCTGTGATCCCTGCATTTATTACGATAATTGCTTAAGATACTTTTTTTCTCTATCATGTATTGCGCCCATGTCGGTGAAGTTTTAAGAAGTGCCCGCAAAGCTACCCTTTTAACTCTTTTTGCTTCACGCATAAAACTTGAATGTTGCCCAGGCATGCAGTCACGTGGATATAAAGGTCTAGTCTTCAGCGATTTCATTATCTCAGTTATTAGCTTATTTGTAATGTAAACCTGTTAAGTCAGGGTGTTCTGAAGGAAGCAAGAATCATGGCATGAATGTAATAGTGCAGCAATCATGTTATTTACCCTGTTGCAGAGTTTGGTATCCCATCGAAGAGACAATCCGGGGCGGTCCTCCATTAAAAACTCGTGCTGCGGATCAATTGGGAGGCGGGCTACGTATAGATGTAAATTTAGATGTATCATATGGTGATCGCTGGCCCCTGGATCATAGATTGAAATCGGATCAGCAGATCCCTGAATACCACGTGATGTTGCAAAATAGTCAATACAGGTAGCTCTATGCCCTCTTCGCCAGGTGTTACAACAATCACTATTTACGAAGGGGAGAATATCTAGTTCCCAAGACTTCAGGTATTCATGCCATAAATTCCCTCTGTAGTGTGCTTGAGTAGGTATCACAGGATTTGTGTAAGGTAAGTTAACTTCCATCCAGTGGGCATTAAAGTCTCCTCCCAGAATAATCTCACATGTGGGATGTTGGGTCAAAACCTCATCAAATAGTGTGCCAAGTTCTTGGAAGGCAACAGATTGATTAAGCGTTACTGGGTTATGGTATAAAGATATCAGTAAGATAAGCATTGGTGGGAAGCCCCGGTGCATAATTAAAGCCGCCATCATTACAGTTGCATAAAAAACATCTAAAACTAGTATATTTAAGTGAGTGCTTATACATATCGCCAACCCCCCATACGGCCGATCATTGGTGCCCCGTTTCGCTTTAGTTTGAAGAACAGTGAATCCAGGCAGCAAAAGTTCGTGTGTACACATAGTCTCCTGACATATCATAATATCACATTTGATTCCTTTATGCGGATTGCTGAACCATGCCTTCAGATTAGTGAATCTACATGAGTTCCAAGATAGAATAGATAAGTCAACAGGCTACTTAATGAGGAGTATTATTCATTGCTGCGTTTTGAGTATTTTGAAGGGCAGATAACCATGACAGTCCTTGCTAGAGTTAGATAGACTTACCAATTGTGCAATTACATCAGTGTTTATACCAGACAAAGGAGCCCCAGAAGCTATGCTTGGCAATTGAACTGGCGGGGGCGCAAGAGGCGTTTCATTAAATGAAATGGCATCATCAATTGAATCAAACGGATAGAGCATTAATCCAATGGAACGTAACTCTTCCATATATTGCACAAGAAGATTTGTTATGATGGGTGATTGAACCTTGCACACCATGCGATGGTTTTGGATTGGTGGCAATGTTATCCATTCAATATCATTTGTGTGCAGGGTGCGCAGACCCGGAATGCGGTTGAAAGCTTGCATTAGGGCCGAGCGATTTAGTCGCTTAGTGCCATTGCTAAAGGATATAATTTCCCAACCTATGATCGTAGAGGAATGTTTGGTTGGTTCACTCACTGGTTCAGAATTCTGCATGTGCCCCTCCGGAACTGGCTCGTGAGTATTTTGATTTTTCCCTATACATAGTAAGTCCTGGTGGGGTAAGATTTTTTTATCAAATTCACAAGGGTTATCGGACTGTGGTTTAATCAAAAATTTATCGTTGGGCACAGAAGGCCCAGCAGCAATCACCAAGTCGTTCATTATGTCCGTGGGGCCAGCAAGATCTTCTACTTCCTTTTCTAGTTTTAGTGTTTTGTTCTCAATAGGTTTAAAAAAGTTGGGTAATTGCGTCTGGGATGAGGAGTGGGCAGTCTCTTCATTGAGAGTCTTTGATATGTGGAGATGCGAATTCTTGAGTTTTTTGTTGATTGTTTTAACTCCACTCCCCAGATCATTTGCGGGTATTTTCATCCTGTCAGCCTTTTTCTTTGAGTTAGCTGCAATGTTAATCTCGGTTTTTGGATTTGCTTCTCTAGTTAGTTTTGGTTTAATGTTAGGTTCCTGTTGATGGTTTTTATCAACCTTTTTGCGATCCGCTTTTCTTTTCATAGCCCGCAAGAATAGCCTTTTTTCCTTCCTGGATATGAAGGAACGCTCCACTTGGGGAGACAAAATTTTACCAGCTGTAGGTTGGTTCCGTGGAGGCGTAGCTGGAACATTAGCAGATGCATCATCCAATGAGTTTGTAGTCTCAAATAGTTTAATTAGAACTGAGGGGCTATCAGGATAAGGCTCCTGACCCCTATTCACGCTAGGTGAAGTGGGCCCCATTTTTTCCTCCCCCTGGTTCGGTTGTAAGAAAAACAGGAGCTGCTCTAATTTTTCGGCGTGGGATGCAACTGTCTTACATAGTTGGGCATGCGTAAGGATATAGCATGTAGTGTCAGGTGCCGGAGCGGTTACAGCTTGTGCAAAAGATTGCGGAAAAGCATATGTAACCTGAGGAGGCATCGTGGTTTTACAGTCATTCTCTAGAAAATAAGCTGGATCTGTTTGAGTGGATATGGAATTATTTGTTGGGATTTCTTTGTGTGTAGAATTTTGACGTCCCAATTCGTGTCTAAGGCTGTCAGCAAATATGAAGCCTTCTAATGTATTGATTTTTATTAAGATTTCAGTGAGTGCTGCCTTGCATTCCCTCAATTCGTAGTGTGTATATTCATGGCCGCGATCCAGTAGGTTTAGTATTCTTGTTAGCACCGGATATGATGCTTCGAGAGATTGTATGTCACCAGTTGGTTCCAATATATCAAAACCCAACGGATTTTGTGAAGACTGTTTATTAGAGGAATGGTAGGGGTCTGCTGTCAGTTGGTTGGTACAGGATGAAGGCACTGGGGGAGAAGACGGCCGGTTAGGAGAAGATGGCCACGAACTAGTCACCGGATGATTGGTGGAAGGTGGAATCTTTATGGAGGGCACTGGGGAGGTCTTAAGGTCCTCCGTATGAGTGGCTTCTTTGTAGTGAATGTGCACGTCAGCCCGTTTGAATTCAGGGAACGTGACTGGTGTTGAAGGACCTTCTGACAACCTTATCCGTTTTTCCAGTGTAGCAAGTACTACTGGCGCTAGGATCGAGTTGTCTGAGGGCGAGATAAAAATATCTTCAGTAAGGAGTCGAGAATCAGAGGGTCCAGTATCCATACGCATACTCAGGAAACTTTTGCGAGGTCTATTTGGTGAGTGTTTCCTACTAGGCATATTAGGTAATACCGGGAGCATTCCGAGTGATGTTTTTTCAAGTTCCTGAGCTCGCGCGTGTGCAAACGCTACTTCATGTTTACTTAAGTTCTGATCAGTAACGGGTCCCCAATGTGCGGCTAATGCGGTGCTTGCTGCTGAAACTGCACCGTTGCTCTTAGCACTCTCATTTCGCAATGCCATTTTTTTATTATTTTTACGTGTTTTTTTCGTGGTTTTGAAAGAGCCTGATTCCAATAGCCGCCCACTGCGTAAACTTGCCACCATTTAGCCTACACATAAAAGTTTAAACGATAGAATTCGGAGCTTAGAAAATGGCCTTACCCCATACTCCCAGCCTAACAGCCAAACAGCACACTTAGCGACACTTGGATGCGCGCGCACGGGATTTTTAACAATGAATCCAAGGCGGGTTCCAAAAGGGGGCGTATGCCCGGCTTGCAGAGGATTGTGGGAGATGAAGTCCTTTCACATGGTGTCCATCCAGGCAGCGTTTCGCCGCATTTATAAAGATGAAACTTCCTCTTGTGCATACAGCCTTGGACAGAAAAAGGTCGACTTTTACTGCTGTTAACTGTAGGATGTCTCCGAAAACAATAACATGTTTTCCTCCAAACAGTTCTTTGTAGTTGGTTTTTAGGATGTCCTGCATTCTGAGATGAATTAAAGCCAACAGGAGGTTGGGAACTATGCTTACTTCATCTATCAGGAGCACTTTTATTTGTTTCAGAATTCTGCATACTTCAGTAGCAGCTTCTGCTGATAATTCGTAGTATTTTAATTTGGTTTGGTGTTCTACAGGGAGGAGCAGTAGTCGGTGTAAAGTTACACCTCCTATGTTGTAAGACAGCTAAACCTGTGGGGGCTATTACTACAGCCGAAAGGTGGTTGTTTGTTAAGTTTTGCAGAAATTTGGTGATTATTTTAATTAAGACTGTTTTATCAGAACCAGCTTCAACACTTACATACAGGAGCAAAAGTTTATAATTTTTACAGCGAAAGGTTTTAGTTTCATGTTTAAAACCATGTTCAACTTCTTGAATGACTTCTATATGAATGGTGAGTTGTTCATCATTTAGCTGTGATTCGAGCACTGACAAGTCTTCCTCAGATTGTTTATAATGATATATTTACATGTAGTCATGTCTATTTCTGCTTCATTTAAAAAGAGTGGTTCTCCAAGTGGTTCTTGGCTTCCTGTAAGGCAAGGTTGACTTCCCTCAGGAGTGTCTTTATCTAGTTGAGCTTCAATGTCTTTCCCTTGTTGGCGTCCATTGGCTAACATGTATTTCTTTTGTTTGAAATTGTCATTTGTTATACTGCTTTCATTTGCTTTGAGTGCAGCTACAAATGAGTCATATGCCCTCATTCCGAGTTTGGAGGTAAGTACTGTCCCTTACCGGCATGGTGCATATAGCGTGTCCGTTCTGGCACCAGCCTGCTAATAAAGGACTATTATGACTTTGCGGGCACGAGCTTTGCGCCATGCCAGTAAGGGACGTAGCGCCATGCCGCAAAAGACCCCCAAAAAGCCCTTACCGGCATGAAGCTGGGCGCAGATTACACCTCCGACATAGTCCAATGCGACATTTGCGGTGACCGTAAATAGCGGTGACCATAATTAGCGAACACCGCTATTTACGGTCACTGTTAAATAGCGTAACCGGAAATAGCGTCATCGCACAGGAACGGGAAGGAGCACGGTGGCCATCTTTAAAAACACAATCCATTGCCATTCTCTGTACACAGGACCCCTGGCACACTGCTGACCCACCAAAAAGTACATCCTACTACCCAAGAATGCCTAAAGCACTCAAGAAGGGATCTGCCCGCCTCCAAAAGGAGAGATTTAGCCGGGATGAACTGCAGATGCTCGTCGACACCTTGCATGAGCATGAGGGACAGTGTTCAGCAGCAACCTGAGGAGGGATGCAGTGTTGCGCAAAAAGGAGATCTGGACACTAGTTGGCCAGAAGGTCAGTGCAGTGGGCAACACACCCCGCATGGTGAAGGATTGTCGTAAGCGGTGGGAAGATCTGCGCCTGAGGGTGCGCAACATTCTCTCGGTAAACCGTACCCAGGCCTTGGAAACCAGAGGAGGACCAAGTTCTCCGATTACACTCACCCCGTGGGAGGAAACATGTACAAGCATGATTGGCCCGGAATCAATAGAAGGCGTAGGAGAGCTGGAGTGTGGCGCCACGACATCTGCTGATGGAGGTGAGTGTCCAAAGTAAAAACTGCTAAGCCAAATCTGATGAAAGTCAGTGCCAATGTCTATCCAAAGAGTGACGCCATGGTCGGCCATACACACGCTCCCTGTAAAGTATGCCGAAGCAAGTGAGACATATGCCAATGCCTGGTGCAAGGCCATAACATACATAACACATACCACACAAAGAAGGAAATTCCATGAGGCACACAGCGTGCATGACCTAAATTGTGAGCATGTCATACAGCAAAGAACCTGGCCAATATGGCTGCATTTACCACCCATGTATGAAATGACATGCCCTTCCCAACACAAATGCCTATTACCCACAATTACGTGGATGTGCAATTGTCCCAATGTATGTATGATGCGTATCCAAACATCAATCATGCCGTCCCTCTCTTTCACCCCCACAGGCAGTGAGCATGACAGTGAAGAGCAGGACACCACCCCTGCACAGGCCAGACCCAGTAAGAGGTCCCAGAAGGACAGCAACCGTCCGTCTACATCCAGGTGACAAACGAGGGGGGACCGTGTCCCAGCAAGCAAGCCACAGCAGGGACACATAGCACCTGCAACACCAAGGGCCGTGGAGGGCACACCACCCCCACCCCTATTCCCCACTGTTCTGCCTGCAGACACCTGTCCCACACACCATTCGGAGGAGTCCAGTGTGGCTGGGGAGGTGGCAGCCACGGCACCCCTCACAGTGGAAGACAGCCAAGATGACATCTGGGGCACCATCGAGGATGATACAGTGGATGTTGACCACACCCCCACAAAATATGCATCCCCCGGGTATACATGAGCAATACCGTTGACACCAACCCCCCGGAGCAGTCTGGGCAAGACCACACCCAGGGACATATCAGTCCGGTATTCAGTTTCGGGGAGGATGAGCAGGCTGGGCATGCCAGCCAGATTCCCAGCACGGCCACATGGGCAGCCAAGGGAGCACAGCGGGCTGACCTGCTCACTGCACTCATCCAGGAATTTGTGCAGGACAACCGTCAGGCCAGGGAGGACTGGCACACAGAGTTGTCAGAAGTGGGCCGGTCCTTCACGGATAACACCAACCACCTCTGTGAGGAGGTCTCAGGCCTCCAGCAGGTGCTAGGGCACATCGCTGATGCTTTGGAGGCAGGTCATCCCGCAATACTACCTTAGCAGGAGGCCACACCATCCACCAGCAGTTCTACAGAAACCAGCCCGCTCCGCCGGTCGGTCCGTGCAATGCGCCGACGGGACATGCCACCCCCTGGCTCAGGGAGTGCAGAGTGAAAGTTCAGGCAGCCTCATGTACCTCATGTAGGCTTTGTGGACTCTATGGGACTTGTGTGGGGGAGTTGTGGGGGAGGTGGTGGGGTGAGGGTGTGTGGGGAAGTTGTGGGGGGTAGGGGGGTGAAAGTGTGTGGAGGAGTTGTGGGGGAGGGGAGGGAGGTGAGGGTGGTGGAAGGTTTTGTCATTCACGTTAATATTGTTACTTTCAATACAACGGTTGTGTGAAAAAGAAGACCAGAGTGGACATTCATCATTGTGCATGTATCATTTCATCAATCACAGTGCATAGTGTACATGTACCCCCACACCCAGTGCCCAATTTCGAACCATTATGTCACCCTCTGCTGACATGTGTGTCAGAAATATTGTGCGATCACTGACTGGCGCACAGCACGTCCCTCCTGTGCATCGGCACCTTGATGATGTCCTGCCACATCTTCCTCCTCCCCTTCATCATCATCAGGTGGTAGAAGTTCCATGTCAGGGGGCAGGGGCACGTTCCGGCGGATGCACATATTGTGCAGCATTACACATGCCATGGTGATCTTGGCCACTTTCTCATGCCTGTAGAGGAGTGCCCCACCCCACCGGCTGAGGCAGCGAAATCCGCCCTTCAACAGGGCAAAGGTCTGCTCGATGACCACAAGGTACGGGTTTGGGAACAATTGTAGTCCTCCTCGTGCCTGTTCTGTGGGTTTCGGACAGGGGTGAGGAGCCACGGCTTCAAGGGATAGCCACTATCACCTCCATGAGAGGGAAATGAAGTAAAATGTTAGCCGAATCATGATGGACAACTGAACTAGTCTCACATGCCTGCAGGTAATCGGTGCCCACATGCACATGTCCCTGGATGCATTGACCCCATTCCAGGTCCCTCTATGTGTCCTGTGCCATTGACTAATGGTGTGGGTTGCATCTACAAGATGATACATGGTGTGCACTGACATCTTGCTGCACGTGCACCATATATGCATACAGCAGTGTTTGAGTCAAATTAGTGATGTGTTGTGTTCTGTGAGATTTACTTGTGGGGAGCATTGGCAGTGTTCTTTACAATATTGGGCATTCTGCGCTAATCATTCCCATAGTGACATACATCACTCCTATGGGTGTGCCGACCCAGTGACACACTGTGGAATCCCTAGTTGGTTCAGATCAAAGCACTCTCAGGGATGATTGTCCTGTGTGGTGGTATGCTGGAGACAGCAACATAGTGCATATGCACTGCATGGTGCAGGATGCCCTTACGGTGAGTGAGGGTCGCTGATGAGTGGTGCATGTGTTGTGGGATGTGGGCTGCTTACCTGTTAGTCATGTAGTGATAGGTGTCGACCTTACTTCATCACTATGGGATATGGGTGTCATGTACCGTTTGTGATGCTTTGGGGCACAGTGTTCGGTGATGTGCACATCGTGCAGTCATATCAACATTCCCACCCAGGTGGACTATGCATCCCCCCCATTCCCACCCAGGTGGAGTATGCATCCCCCCCATTCCCACCCAGGTGGAGTATGCATCCACCCACCTCACAACCCTGTTGCACTGCCATGGCCCAGTCAGGCAACTCACCAAGCAGCAAGGCATGTCGTCCAGCATGTCGCTCCATGAAGCGTGGTAGCGTGGAGTTCCGCAGGACCATAGAGTCATGAGTTGATCCGGGATATCGGGCACAGCAATGTGTGATGATCTTGCTGGCGTCGCATACCATCTGCACATTGATGGAGTGGTATTGCTTGTGGTTGTGATACACCACCTCCATGGCATGCGGGACAACCAACTCCATGTGGGTGCAACGAGGGCACCTACACAATTTGGCATGCCTGCCAATGCATGGAAGGCAACTTTTGTATCGAATATCTCCTGGGGAGTCCGTGGTAGGGATATGTAGTCCCTTGTGTGCTTGAGGAGGGCATCCAGCACTTGGTTCAGAATCCAGGAAAATAAGGGTTGTGATATGCCATGCATGTGCCCCACTCTGGTGCCTGTGGCAAGCAACTGGAGCACAGACACTACCTTCAGTAGAGGGGGGATGGCGGTGCGTGTTTCTCTGAGACTCACTATGTCGTCGTGTATCAGGTCAACTATGGTGGTGATGGTGTCCCAGTCAAGCCGGTACAGGGTGTGGATCTGCTCAGGGGTTAGATTGAATGGACTGGCTCTGATGCGAGGGATTGTGGGCTGACGGAGTGGTAATGGTGGCTGCACTGTTGGGGCATGCTGGGCCTGTCTCACCCTCCTTCTCCTCATGCGTCTCCTCTGTGGTGGCAGCTGTTGTTGTTGTTGATGTTGTGGCAATGCAAGAAAGTCTTCCAGTTCCAGTAATGCTACTACTTTTGGAATCATCTTGGTGTGGGAGGGGGTGTGGTGTGTGGGTGTGCTCCTTTTGTACTGGGCCTGACTCCATTGCCTCCACCTGTGCTGATTGTGTGCACCTGTGGCAGTTTGGGAGACTGCTCAGGGCTTTTCACATCATGTCAGTGATGCCGGTATTTATGCCGTGCCGGTAAGCACTTTTTTCGGCTTAATGAGGACCTTATTTGCATGTTCGCCTCACTTGTGATCTACCCCGGTTTACGGCATCATTTATCCCTTACCTCCAACCTTGGAATGACCCCCGTAGTCATCTATTAATTCTTCTACTTTTCTCCAAGGTTTAAAACGTTGGAGTAGGGCCATGTAATAGAGTTTTCTATGTTGTGGTTATTTAAATGCTAACTTTATATGATTAATTAGACTGGGTTTCGTGAGTTTCACTAGGCTTCCTTCACAAGTTGAGACTGAATATTTGACAGTTGTCTCCTTTGGTGTGACATTGTTTTTGTAGGTGTACTTTTGGGCAATGTTTGACAGACACATGTTTTCTAACGCAGTAATTCTGGGTAGTATGTGTCAATTAAATTGTTTTTAAACATATCCTGGCTGTTGGGATCATTTATGGCAATATATTCTATCGCTTGGTAGGATTTTAGTACTCTTTTGTTTTGGGATGAAGCTGGACTAAGGTTCAGCCAGACAATATGTTCAGATTTGCCCTGTAAGGCTGTACCTGTTAAACAGTCTTCACCTTCGTAGCACCCGCATTCTCTATGTGAGAGCATTTGTATACCGAAGCTGTACAATTTTCGTGATAGTGTTTTGTCAGATGATATGTCATCCCAGTGGTCTTTTAGCTCTGTTTTCTCAGTTTGGTGACATAGACTGTGACATATCTTGCAACTGCAGTGGAATTGTCTGCAATGTATTGTATGTCTATGTTTTCATTCCACACTAGGGCAATGAGTGCATTGTTATAATGGGTGTACTTGTATGCTTTGTTGCTTTTAATATTGTATGTGTTTTAGGGGATTTGCCTTTTACGCTTTGTCTAACAGTATAACAGAAGACATCAAGCTATTTTCTTGTCCTTTTGTACAAACTGGTGTAGGGAAGCCAAAGCGACATTTGGTATAGCATTTGCTTTTGTTTTTATGTTTATGTCGGCAGTATTTGCCACAATTATGTTTTTGGAAGCATAATATTTATGTATGTAGGTCACTATCTGTGGTTTCTTAAGGGACGTCATAGGTAATGTATGTTTTAATAAACTGTAACACAGTAGCATGACTATCCTGGCAAAATTTAGGAGCATGTTTTATCCACAAAAGCATGTGGATGTGTGGTGCTCCTCTAGATTGATATTCTTTTCTCCAAAAGAAGTATTGTACTTCTCCGAGTGGAGGTCTAGTTTTATTGTAGATAAAGTGCAGCATCGCGGTGAAGCAATGATGAAAGTATCTTGATACATTCACAGAGTCACGAGAACAGAGTTTTCCTGGTGTTTGTATGTCTTGCCATCTTTATTTTGGTTTACAGTGTTTAAGAAGTTCTGCAGTCATCCCATGCGTACTCCGCACAACTTAAAGTAACAAAAAATGTGGGTAGGCCTAGGTTCCTTAGCATACAATGTACATCAGAGATTTGCAAAGAGATTTGTGATACTTGACTGCAAAACTTCACATGTGTCTTTTATTTTTGGAAATAGTTAAGTAGCAGACGTGTTTGAAAAGTTAGAGCCTGTTTTTAGTGTGTGTGCAACTCATAACGAGTTATTAGTTCACTTTCAAAGAGGAGGTGGAAAATGTATTCAACATTTTTTCTGAATATGGGGTCTTGCGAATACATTCTAAAAGAGTGATATTCTGATGCACTAATTTGTGTGGACCTTTCATCATATCGTCCTCATTTTCCTGTAGGAAACACTAGAGGACAATCTGCACTTTTTTCCAATATGCTCAGTGGGGATCCTTTGGCTTGATGCATTTTATGTGTTTCTAATGCATCATAAATGTTGTCTTTGGAGTGTAGTGGGGGAATTGTATACTGGTCTAAAATGTTGGCTGCAGTAATAGGATCTGCATGTTTGAATTGGCCAGTTGCTGGTAAGTGTTGAATTATTTGGGTGGTTTCTCTTAAGTTTTCCTCTATGTTTATTTCTTTGTAGTATTGTAGTATTGATTGTTTTCTTTTAGATATTGTAGGGCTTGTCTAACTTTGTTCAGGTCAACTAGTTGTTGCCAGAATTTTGTACTCCTAGAGTTTATACATTTTCTTTGAGATTTAATGGCAAATATACTCCTTTGCCACGGATGCTCTTTAGTAACTCGGATGGAGGTAATTTGGATGATTTCGGTTGAAGGCATATTATTGCTTGAAATGGGTGTACTTTTGGATTATAATGCTCTCAGAAAATATAAAGAACTACAAAGACTGTTAGCACTTCAGTCGTTTCTGAGAAAGGTGTAACAGTCTTTGTAGTTTGGAAGTGGGAATATTTCTAAGTTATTAGTGATAGCACGTGATGGCATTTGGTTATTGTCAAGCTATGTGTTGCAGTATGTGTAAACTATTGAGGGATCAGTTATTTTGTATTTAGTTTCTGCTGTTAAATACAAAGATAATTGGAACCATTGGGATTCCACATTGTCCTCTATATTTTAGGTTATATCTAGTATTTTTGTACTGGTTTTATGAAAGATTCTGCAACAACAGACACATACTTGGTCTGGTATTTCAGCAGATGTGTTTTGAAACGTAACTATTTATTTTTTGTATGTCTTTGTTAGTACGATGGCGTTTGTGAGGTTTTCAGTAAAGTTTTCTGAAATTACAAAATGTTCTAAGTCAACTTCAGTGCTAAAGTATTTCCTTTGGATGTGTTCTATTTGTGTTCTACTTCTTGAAGCAGTTCTTTGGCTGTTCCATGCAGTAGAATGCTATTTACATTTTGCAGTTGTAGAGCATGACTTTTTGGATAGTATAGTCTATCCACAAGATTCTGTATTGCAGAGTGGTGTATTGCTAACATATTGATGTGGTGGAAGGTGCTTTTGCAAGCAGTTCCCGAAATGCAGGTTAATGAATGTCCTCGCAGACTAGTGCCCATGGTTTGTAAAGTTTTCATTCTACTTTTGTCTTTTAGTTTCACATGTGATTGAGGAATTGTCGCAAATATTTAAATTATTCTTGCCATACATTCCACATTGAGCTGCATGTCCATTTGTACACTAGTCGGTTTGTTTGGGAGAAAGAAACATTTGGTTGAAAGTTTTTTGAGGATGTTTTTCTATAAGGGTTTCTTTTACCATAATGGTGTCTTCTAATATTAAGTACCCTCAACCGTTATTGTCTATGGCTATTATTTTTTGTTGTTCCTGTTTATAGGCTTCTTCATTGAAATATGGTTCTGTGCTGCTTGTGTGAATCCATTCACCATCTCGGAAGTTTGAAAAGGTCTCTCTATTGACACTGCTCATGTTTAGAAGTACTTTTTGTAATGTATTGATTAATTTAATTAGTGGTTTGATTCTGTTTAAAATTAATATAAACAATTTTCTCTTTAGTAGAAAAGCGCTGTCAATTAGAGCTTTGAGGATTAATCTCCTGCGGTAGTTTTTAATGGTAGATTGTGACTTTACACCTGTTTTTATAAGATTGTGAAGAACTTTACAGTGGGACATTTTTTGCAACATATATTTTTGGAATACTTTACTGTGACTACATTAAGACTGGTAGATACAGTGTTAGGTTTATTAGTGGGTCTGCTTTTGTTGTACATATTTTTGTACTTTTCATTTTTGAGAGAGGGCCTTACCTTTTTTAGTCATGGCTGTGATTGGAGAGCTTCATATAGTGCGGTTTGATTGTGAGGTGGCATATGATGTGTGGTAGGGAAGGTTGTGAGAGAAAGAGTATGTAGAGTTGTGATGGCAGTGGGTTATTCAGTAAGTGAGTGGGAGTGTGATTGAATCAGTAGGGACATTGTGCTGTTTTTAGGAAAACAGTGGGTGTTACAATGGTGGTGTTTAGATGGGAAAAGGCTGAGTGTGAGTGGTGCAGTGTCATAAGTTAGAGTAAAAGAAATGTTGGTACAAAAAGATTAGTCTGGGGTAATACATAGTGGAACTGTGCTATTGTAAGTGCATGCACATACATGGTACATTAATGTACTTACTTTGTAGGATATGAAGGGTATTCTTTTTTTGTTTTTTGTCTTCGGCAATGTGCTTCTTTCCTGTAATTGTAAGAGAAAGTTAATGGGGATATGTGGTAATGGTGAAGAGCTTTTAGTAAGCAAAGTTGTTCTTTATGAAGGTAGAAGCAGTTGTTGGAAAAAACAGTTAATGAAATTGCTGTAGATTTAAAATCTTTTGTTTTTAGGAGCATTTTCATGAACGTTAAGAAATGCGTATGTGCACTTATAAAAGCTCTGTTTATAACATTTTGTAAAAGAGAAGGGCGGTTAATAGAAAATATTTGTAGTACACTTTTAAATGGTAGTTGGTGGGTGGAAGTTTGATATGTTAGGAGTATATGCATTCTTGCCAACATGATGCATTCTAATCCGTAGGTCTTTATGTAATCCTAGATTTTTTCTTTGCATTCTTGGATTTGTTGTTCCACTTTTCATACTATAAAAGTTGGAGTACAAGTCCCAGATTGTAGAAGAAAATCAGGACTAGATAGATACCTACATATTGGAATGGGTGTTGTTGGTATACACGCATATATTGCCAACATATGAGGCTAGCACACACTGACACTTACAAATCATCCACAAATCTATTCTATTTTATTTTTCTTTCTTTTATGAAAAAGTGGCATAGTGCTGCTATGAATGCACATATGCATGTTTTAAATGTTTTAGGAAAATGCTTTTAAAAATAAACTTTTTGAAACACACAGCATCTTATATGTTTCACTCAATATAAATGTCAAAGTTTTGAATCTTGAAGTCCATTCCTGTTTTTTTCTTTGCATTCTGGGACTTGCAGTTTGAGTTTTATGATCAAAGAAGTGGAATTGGAAGTCACAGAATTCAAATGAAAAAATTAAGACTTGATAAGCACCTACCGATTGGAATGGGTGATGCTGGGATGTATGCATAAGCTGCCAACATATTAAACTGGGGCACACTAAGTGTCACTTAAAAATGGTCTACAAATCTATTCTATCTGCCTTTCCTTTATTTTGTTATATGCATTTTATTACTTTCATGAAAATGCTTCTAAAAGAAAAATTGGAAATGCAGAGCATTCTAATGATTTGCTGCTTTATGTGAGCTGGTGGTGAATGTTGCAATGTATGGCATTTGCTAGAGAGGTTAAAAATAGAATATGCTTATTGAGAAGTTTATTACAGGGTAGGTAGCAGTAACCCTCTACATATATATATATATGTTTAGCTAAATAACCGTCACTTGTCAACAGACATTATGGCAGGTCCTGTGAAGGACTTTTTCAAAGTAACATGTGCACTATGCACTTCATGACCATGCTGCGAATATTATGCACTTTACAGCTACGTTGCGAATAGTATGCAATACGCATTTTTAGTATCATTAATAAGCACTGCATTACCTTTACCATGTAGCATTATTTATACAGCTGTTCTTAAATGTGACCTAGGATTTACAGGGTTATGCATTAGGTCTGATGATTTACACTACAAAGTAACAATGCAATGGTAAGCACTGTGCTAGGATATGTAAACCATATGCAAAATATTGTCACCACTACTAAATGGGAACTCATGACTTGTTATTTAACAGAAGGCCTGCCATATATAATACTGTTGGCAGTCTGGGTATAGTCAACCCGACTTATTCAACAGACCCTTTCCAAAATGGCCGACTTAGTTTCCTTAACAGACAGACTGGGTAGTTCTCTTTCTATGTCTGTCCACATGTCACATGGGATATTTAACCCTCTACAACGGTTGGATCATGAGTTGTGAACAAGCGGTCAGTGGACCGCGAACCACGTAGACTCCATCTACTATGCGCCAGGAGGGCCACAATGTGAGTGGCTTGTGAGAACTTTTTATTTACCATGAGGATGTGCAATAATTTGATGAAACTTTTTTGAAACTGAAATAAAGTGAAATAATTCGGCATTCTGGTTTTCCTGATTTCCTGAACTCATTTGGGACTAAGGAGTGCTCCTCCACCAACTGCGGTAACGACAGCTGAAGAAAGATTTATATATATATATATATATATATATATATATATATATATATATTAACAATCTTTGTAACCGTGAATGGTTTTTTTGTAAAATAAAGGACAATTTTTGTACAACAGAACGGATGGTCTGCAATCCTCATTTTTCAAGGTTTAACCCTGCATGGATATCCGTTGCACTGTGCAGTGCGGCTCACTTTTTCGACAAGAGGGCTCTCCTGACGGAATGCAAGTTGATATATATATATATATATATATATATATATATATATATATATATATATATATATATATATATATATATATATTTGTGAAAGAGTTGAAGAAAATATGTGTTAAAATTTAAGCATATCTGTACTATGGTTATGATTTGTTAGATTCAGATCTTGTTGAATCTGAAAATATAAATCTTGGACAGTTTTACAGTAGATCTCGATGCAGATGCCTTTAATTAACAGGATATATGTATTCTCTGAGTTCAGTGTACATCTGAAGTGTTGAACTGAGATGACAGGGTAAGCTGTAGAGGTTTTGTATGTGATTGGTGGATGGATGTGTGACTCTTTTAAATCAGCCAATGAGAGAGTGTTGAGAACATGAAAGTGTAATGGGTAGAAGGGCTTCCCCTCGGTTATGGAGTCAGAGGACACATCGGTAGTTTGCGGATGGCAAATGCAAATCTGTGTCTTTTGAGGGTGCCTGGCATGAAAAGGGGACTGTGGGGAATAACCAATAGGTTTGCTGTGTGTGGTGTACAGGAAGGGAGGGTAGCATGAGGTTTGTTTGCAGGAGTTGCGAGTGCATTGAAAAAGGCTATGGCTAAGTCTTTAAGAAGGCAGAGTGTGTGGATAAAGGTGAAGGTGTATGCAGAGCAGTGTGGATTGGTTGATAATCGTGGATTCCATGAATGTGAAGTTTCATGGTATGGAGTGTGAGAGATGAAGTGTGTGGACTTGCTCCCCTTTTGTACAAATATGGTTCAATTGAAACATCCAGACATTGTGATTCTTCATTGTGGAGGAAACAGTTTGGGTTATGTGACTGGAATTTCATTGCAGTTTGCAATGAAGGAGACATTGGGAAAGTTGAAGGAAATGTTCCCAAATTGGAGAATTATTTTTTCTTGCATTGTTCAGAGACAGAAGAGGATGGGTTCAAATTTATTTGGTGCGCAAATAGAAAAAGCAAGGCACAACGCCAATAAAGCTGTGTGTGCTTTTCTGCAAGATGGTGGCATGACAGTTTGTTTAAATAATCAGAACATTACATTTGATATTGCCAACATTTTTTGGAGAGTTGGAGTCCATCTAACTGATGTGGGTAAACATATTTTTCTGGCAATCCTTAAAAATGCTTTGAAACAGTGTTTGCGAAAGTGAGAAGAAATATTTAAATTCAGTAAAATGCTATAAAACAAAAAAAATTAAAAACAAAAAAAGTAAAAACACGAAAAAAGGTTCTTTTAAGAGCCACCATTTTTTAATGCAAAACAATTAAAATGATTTCAACTCTCCCACCCCATGCCTGGAATTGTTTAGATGTCCGTGGACTACTGTGCTGTGCAAGGACTGTGCAGGCTGCACAACGGCCTGCAACTTTTTCACTTCTATTTTTTAACTGTGAAAGGTGGCTCCTAAATGAAACCCTTTTGTGTTTTTTTTGTTTTGCAATTTGTTTGGCGTTTTTATTGCAGGAGAGGCAACGTAGTGAAGGGGCACCAACCACAGGGACGAAGGAGCAGGTGGAAAAAGGAAGATGTTGGGCAGGCCTTAATCTGGAAGGTCGCAGTGTTTCTCATGCTCCTGACAGCGGCCTCGAAAGCACCCTGAAACTTCTCAGTTTGGTGCTTCACAGTACAAGCATAGCACTGTGACCCTTGAAAGGTAACTGTCAACAGCTTTCTGTATGGCCTGTGAGGCAGCTGCTGGGATTCTCTTCCCGAAAGGAGTATCCCTTGTGGTGACAGGAGCAGTCGAAAAAGATGGAGTAGAGGGCATCAACCTACTTTTCCTTGAGAAATGTACCAGCTTCCTCAGTGCCCCTGGGTGGTTGGACTTGGTGCGGCACTGCATGGCAGTGGTCCCGTAGTTGTACAAGCTCGGTTTTCTGTGACTGAGTACAACTTTGCACTCAGTGAATCGAACCTTGGCTGACCAAGCCTTTGGTACACCCAATACACTTGTGAAAAATTGCCACACCCAGGACTCACTCCGAGTACTGGAGATAGGGACATTCACTACCTCATCTTCATCTTCTTCTTGATCCTCATCTTCTGTATCACTGCGACTGTTCTCCTCTCCAGTTCCTCCAGATGGTGATGGTGGTGGGGGTGGGGGTGGTTGGGAGCAGAAGAGGATATAGCAGATGCCATGATTCTGTCCCCAAATAAAGTTCTGCAAAGCAGGTGCTGAAAGATGCTCTCCCATGGACCGCCAGATTGGGAATGAGGAAAAGATGGCTGGGTCCCTTTAGAGGATCTGCCCTCGGACAGTCATGCTGGCCACAGACAACTGATTCACAAAATGACCTTGAAAAGCTGTAAAAAGTTGCCAGATCAACGAATAATGGGTCTGGGAGCTGTGGAAGGTTAAAGTTGCTGCTTGAAACACCAGAGATTGGTTGAAAATGCCCTTTTAAACTGTCCACAAATCATGGGCTACATTCACGAACAGGCCATCACGCAGCATGGGTGCGGTCACATGATGACATGCGGGGATGTCCGCGGCCCTGACAGCCGTCCACGGACACCCATAAGGCATGGAAACACAGGGCTCATGCGCACGGTGTCCGTAGAACAGGTTCAGTGTCTATGGACTAATTAAAAGTGCGTCATGTGAAACCAGACATGTGCGGTCATCGTACCTATCCTGGGGCGACTCCATTTTGAGTGCGGACACCCCAGACACTCGTACTGTATGCGGACTCATAATGGGGCTTTTAAAAAAAGAAGACATTTCACACAATGATATACAACATATTTATAGCATAAAAAAATAAATACATGTATTCATGAAAGGGATGGGGTATGCGAATGGGAAACATAAATATGAGAATTAGTCATTTCTACACAATAATGATGAGGGGGGAAAGGAGTGAGGTTTCATCAAACCGTCTTTGATTAAAATGTTCAGATTTTGATGGGGATGATTGCTGCGGACAAGGGGATTATGTGCAAGAAGGACAGTTATAGGTAACATTTTTAGTGACATGTTTTTTCACATGTTGTAAGAGTTCTTTAAAATCATTACTTAGTTCATCCAATTTTGTCGACAAGTTCATGATTTGATTATTTACAGTTGGGGATTGGGCTTCTCTTTGTGATTCTTAGGATTGTGTATAATTTAACTGGGACGTGGTTTCTTCATGAAAACTGTGCACTGTAGAAAAAACGGATATAATTATTTTAGTAAGGTGTGTACAAATTACATTATTTGTTTGCATTAAAATATGTATTGTGTACCATTAGAGATGCTATCATCACTCATTTGTTCTTTTGGAAAGTTCTCCTCTAATCTCTCAAGTGTGTTTGCCATTTCTGTGAAAAACGTGATTCTGTCTTATAACACATGTGAATATAATGGAAGGTAATAATAGAGAAATAAATACAATGCACTTACCATTTAGTGAGAATGTATTCCCATATGAGCATCTGGTGTGTGTCAATTTGTATGCAGAAATCTATTGAGGAAATTATATGTAGTGTACAGTTATGGTTTATCATTGGTGAATTCCTTTGCATTCTGTGCTAAATGGAAAAATAATTAATATTTTTTAAAGTGTTTGTACAAAAAGGTATATTTGTGTGTCGTAAACATTAGTAATGATTATATGTACATGTGTTTGTTGGTTGATGGGTACAACTTTTTTGGGTCTCCCCTATGACTTGTGGTTTTCTGAATGCCCTCTCTGATGTTCTGGGTGTTAGTCTTAGCAGTGCACAGAGGTGGCACACGTTATGGTTGCTTTGTGTACCATAAATTGCAAATTTCAAGGGGTTTCTGGTTTTACTTGTAACCATAACATTGCTTTAAAAAAGCTTTTTCACTGAATTCCATAGGTTTTTGTTAGTGCAACCTAACCATAATGTCCCATTAAGAAAGTTTTTTTAGTGAAAAGTTCTGCCGTAGTTCTATGTACATTTCCCACAGAAGTTGATGAATGCATGCCATCTCAATAGTGCAAAGCTTACATGATTCAGCCGTACACATATGGGTACTGCACGTCAAGCTTAGTACTGCACTTACAGCACTTGTTGTGGTGGATTCTGCCTCGGCTGTAGATCGGTACACCAATAAATTTGCAGTGCAATGTTAATGCTCCATCTCAAAGTAGCTGGTGCCGATTTACATGATTCATGCTTTTCTCATGGTCAGCACTATATGGCTTGTTCCGGAGTTGGAAACAAAGACAATGGGCATCATTCCGAGTAGGGCGGTAAGGGATACCGGGCACCGTTAAGGAGACCGGTGCCGGTAATCCCATACCGCCCTATTACGAGGTCCCTTAGCGGGTCCCTCCTTCAACGCCTGGTTTTACCAGGCGTTATGGACGGGACCCGCTAAGGGACTTCAGAGCTAATAACGGAACCACAATTTGTGGGCTCAAATGGGAATGGGGAATGGATTTTTCAATGGGGACTTACCGGTCCTGCAAAGGTCGGACTACACGGGTAAGTCCCCATTGAACCAGGTCGTAGTCGGTACCAGTATGTGAGGTAGTCATGGCGCAAATAGACTACCACCATACTCGGAATGAGGCCCAATGTGTTATTACTAACTCCTACAGGAAAGACTAGCAATATTGTCTACAAATAATCTTTGGTTTAGTTCATTAAATCAGCTTCAGACTAGGACTGAAGTATGAATTACCATGACAATCACTTGTACACCTGCTAGTAATGAATGAAACCCATATAGAATTTAAACCATGTATTATTGGAACAATCATCATTTTGTTTCAGAAACAGGGGACCTAAACTTAAGTTGAATATTTAATAGATTTCTGTACAAATATCAGTTTCTTTTTGCACAAATATATTTTTGACAAAACCAATGTTAGAAAGTAGATTGCTTAATTCTGAAATTTAATTGGCATTTTTTAACATAACAGCATCTATTTCTGAATATAAATATAAGAACAACACAGGTACCAGGTGGTGCTGTACAAGGACACAAACATATTTTGCATTGAGGTGAACAGTAGGATCCCGACAATACACTTTACTGCGAAGATGGTTTTTTAATGAAAAAGTATGAGACAATTCAGATGATGGTGGTCCCTACCCCAGCCATTCATATCATGTGCCCACTCATATACGATTTATGTCTGTATTCTATTTCAGAAAGGTAAAATCCATATTTTACCCCTATTGCAAACTGATTGTTAGGGATTACACTGTTATGTTATACATTGTGGGATGTTTTGACCCACTTTTGTTCTGCTATGCCGCATCACTCTGCTATGATGGTGCCAGAAATAGCAAAATGGCCGCAAACCCTTCTGCGCGCAAAAATCCCTAAAACTCGTGCTTCTCAACACACAAAAGAGGGCTGCCCAATCTGCCACACATGTTATCAGTGGTGGAACAGATCTCTCACTCCTGAAATATGTCACTGGGCTCCACAACAATTGCATTGCTGAAACTGCAGAATGCCGGTACAGAACACCCTCAAACATCCAAAATTCTTTCTGGGTGCTACAATTCACTTAGTTTAACAAATAATTGTGAATTTACAAAGTCCTGAAACGCTGAGAGCATAAAGAAATGTCCACAGCAAAAGTGGCCTGTCTGTGGATCTGTCAAAAATATCTGGGTGCCGTACCCTGGGCCGCCTGAATGACAGCTGTCAGGAGCCTGATTAAACTTTAACATGTATAAACTGAAATCAAATGTTTGTAATCTAAGAGGCCTGTTTCTGATAGTAAACCATCGTGTAGTTGTTTTGATCCCATGGTTTAAAATCTTGAATAAGTATTCTAGCTGTGATTTGCTACAACAAGTTTGTTTTAAGCTAAGGAAAAATTCAACAGAGTTAACAATTAAAATTAAACCTGGCTGAATCTACCGAACTGGAATAACAGGTTTCTCACAGAAGGAAGGTCTTTCCCCCAGCAGGAAATCACACAAAAGCTCTAATTATGGGGTTGGGAAAGAACCTGGTCTACAGAGGCATGAGGAACAATGACCAACTGCAACTAAGGAAATGCGAGGTGTGAAGACAGTCGTAAATGGCCTCTGACAGGAGCAAACAGGAAGGAGACTGCTTCTGGACTGCAGGGAGACAAAAAGAGGCAGACGCAAACAACCATCTGTGGCTGAACATTAACAAAGAACATTTTTTTTAAAGACTTATAACTTGCCAGTAAAAATAGTGAAAAATATAAAAGTAACAGATTTGTGAATCTAAATTTTGGCTGCACATTTCAAGAGGCGGCAAAATCATGTGACATGTTCTGGAAAGAAAGGCAAGCAATGTGATTTTATGCAAAATGTATTTCTGCTAGAAGTATGAAACTTTATACACTTATGCCCATGTTAAACACGCACACTTGTAGAAATTTGCTTAAAAATTGGAAATTGTGTTCTTGATGAAACAATTCTGTGAAAAGCGGAGACAAGATTCCACTCCTACGGGGTTTTGAGGAGTAGCTGCTATGTAAAATATGTTATCTGTATATGTGATTGTTATAGAGGTTGCATTGTGTAAATATGTATTGTGCCAAAAGTAGATTTTGTGTTACAGGGGTCAGGGGTGGATTCTCAGCCTCATGAAATCACACGTTAAAGCTGACACTCTGTTTCTCTCCTCCTATCAAGGCAGAGAGTGACCCTGACCCAATCACCTGTCAAAAGGGGCAAGCTTAGGTTAAACCAGCCCACACACACCCCCTTTATGATCTGCTCATAGCATAAATAGACACAGCTCACCCCATAATAGGACAGACAGATTCATTCACTATCCTAATGCTGGCGGAACACCCTGCCGCTGAACTCTAAATCTCCCTTGCTTTAGACTCCAGAAAATTGGCAAAGCAGAAACCCATTTCATAGCTGAACCATTTTCAGCTAGGCCTCAAATTCCAGAACCAGAACCCCACAAACCTAAGGGGAAACATCATAATACAGCTGGGCTGCACTGTACTACTTGCCTGCTGAAAATAATAGCCTCATAACCAAGAAGTGCTGATCCAATCCAGTACTGTGCCGTGCTGTGACCAGAGGGCCTTGCAGATCCAGTCCACTCCTGTGCCGTGATGTGACCAGAGCGCCTTGCCGTTCCTAACCAGCCCGATGTGCCCAGCCGCCTGTCCTAAACCAGATCCCCTTGCCTGACCAGAATCCTGATGGTTCCATTTAAAACATATCCAGTGAGTATTTGTAGGAAGTATTGTGTCACTGGCATATGTAATTTACATAGGCAATCTCTATCTTAAACCCATCCTATCTTGTATTCAGAACCTGTACTGTTAGGAGTATTGTTGAATTGTCTGAACTCTCTATCCAAAACCATCCTATCTTCCTCCACAACTAGCATTGCTAAAACTATCTTTGCGCTGATCTTTTCTCATCTGAAAAAGGTGAGTTTCCTCCGCCGACAGTCTTTCTGATCAAGTGACTGTGTTCCTGTGTGATATTTCTTTTGCTCATAGTTATCCTCTCATGCAAGAAACCCTTTTGTCATTTTAAAAGTACATTCCTGTTTTTCATTCTTGCGTCTATCTTGAAGAAACAACCACTAAAACGTCCATAACTCCCTCGTTTCTGTGCTAGAAACAACTTCTGCTTGTAGCTAACTTCCACAGCTTTACATCGCACCCAAAACCACATTTCAAATCAATGCGGTTCTCCCGTTATCACGAATATCGTGCAGTGAAAGGTTGCAGTGAATTTTCATTTTGGGAAATTCTTAAACGTGTAAAACAGCTTTTAATTGCTTCCGACTTGAATTTTAAGATTTCAAATCTTTTCTCTGCATTAAATCATTGCTTGTGTTTGTGTGCAACTATCCAAAGAGGCTCCCATAAGAATTTATAACATTTTCAACCAGATTTAGTGTTTTTACCCAGTCCATTCTAAAGATAACTTTAAAAGCAATTCTGTCAGCCTGACAGTCAATTTTCGTTTTCTCTTGTGTTTGAAAGGGGGAAAGTGGGATTGATATTCTGTTTGAATTCTGCCATTCCTGAATACCTGCTCTCCCCTCCTATCTCTTTACATTGCCTATTGGGGGGCAGAAGGTGTGCAGGGGGAACCTTTAACCACAGTGCTATCGATCTGAAAACACAGACCAGTATTATTTTCTGTGCTGAATTGTTTTGCTCACTACTTACTCCTTGTGTATTAAAGAGATCCTTCAGTGTTACATCACCCCATTGGTCATTGTTGTGGACTTATTCAACATATTGTGATTACATTTTAAATACATAAATAAATCTTAACCTTTGCAGACCAGCCTGATTCCTCGTTCAATGTGACCGGGGGCGGGTGCAGGGGGGTTCCACGAGGAGGGCGTGATATGAGTGGTATATCGTTCAGAATAAAGAACTTTTAGACAAAAATAAATAAGGATTTCAGTTGTGCACTACATGCTAGGCGTTGACTTGGGTGTGTGCCGGATTGAAATCACTTAAAGGATCACCATTTACAGCCCGGGTAATTGGGATGTAGTGAAGTGTTGTAACATTGATGATGCCAAGATGGGTGGTGCAGAGATCAAATGCATTTTATGGGTCTTTGTAGCAGGCCGTTTAAGATGCAGATTTTGGAACTTACCTTCTGATTTAGGATGTTAGAAGTATATAATCAGCAAGCACAGGCTAACATCTCACCTAATAATAGTCATGTGATAACGAGCCTTTCACCATGCGTGTTCTTTTAGTTGGTTCTTTTCTTTGTGTGGCAAACTAAAATACATTGAACACCATCAAAAGTCAAAACTATCGGCTTTGACAATGCTTGTGCATAATTATTTTAAAATATGAGTCCGAATGCTTGTGCATAATTACAATAACAATATTATTATACAAATGACAATGCTTGTGCATAATTATTTTAAAATATGACTTGCATTTACTGAATAATTTCATGTGGGTATGTCAACTGTTTGCATGACACTTTGCAAAAGCAAAATACTCTGCAAGAAGGCTGGAGTACATTATTTATGTTTTGGGAAGATTATTTTATAATTCGATTGTACAGTCATGAAATCAAAAGAGAGTGGATGCGCATACATATTTCATGTCTCCCCTTTTTCATTGTCAGAGTAGATATCAGTTAGAATCTTGGGCTCAAGACTTCTCATTTTGACATTTCCCAGTTGTCGGTAAAGCTAGGCAATAATTAAATATCAGGTGCATAAGCTGTTCTTTAATTTGACATGTCTGCTCCAGGCAATAAACACATGCAGTGCTATGTGGGAGTGTTGCTAAGGAATAAAATCTTGTACCAAGTGAGATCATTGTATCAGGTACTGTGTGACAGCTCATTTGATCATCATGCCCAGGCTAAAGAGGTTGTCTAATTAGTTTCCATTAAAAATCACCCTTTAATCAGGAATTATTCTTGCATAGCGAATGTCACTTGGTCCAGATGAATGAACAATGGTCCCCCCGTGAGATGCAACTCCGGTATCTGTTACACTTTGGATGCCATGTGCCTTTCCGAACAATTACGACCGTAGGCGCCAAGCTGTACTGGAAATCACAGGCGCGAAAAAGGCAATGCTTTTATTTCTAACCTAGACGCTGTACGAGGGACGCTTTTGCATGTCAGTTCCAATTAAATCACACAATTGAGGTCCACGATCGCATGTCTTTTAAACAGACTCTATAATCTTATTTTTTTTAACATATATTTGATAAAGAATGGACTCAGCTGGAAGCAGCATGCAGGCAATTTATGTAAAGAGAACATTTATGAAAGCCGTAGCAACCCGAACATGCGTTGCTGTTCGTGGAAACGCATATGTGACGTCAGATAACAGAAGCTAGAATGCTATGGTAAGGTGCACGCCTTTATTTAATACTCCAGGCAGCGGATTTTTCAGTCCTACATTACGCCTACAGTAGTTCAAATGTAACGTGAGATAAAGAGAATTGTCAGCAATTCTACTAATATTTTTGGTCACGTGCCAAAGCCATTGTAAGGTCACAATGCCACTGTTACCGAAAATATAGCTTGGTCGGTAAAATGTTGCCCCTCCAAGATTAACGCTGCACTGGGTAACTCAGACAGTAAGATTGCATATACTCATTACTGTGGATACCACTAAATGTTGCCCCTCCAAGATTAACGTTGCACTGGGTAACTCAGACAGTAAGATTGCATATACTCATTACTGTGGATACCACTAAATGTTGCCCCTCCAAGATTAACGCTGCACTGGGTAACTCAGACAGTAAGATTGCATATACTCATTACTGTGGATGCCACTAAATAACTGTTATCCAAAGCTCAGCTTAATTAAAGAAGGATCTCATCTTGACCTCTTCCCGTTCCCCCATCCTCCCTACCTGACCCCACCACTCTTTCCAGTGCCATGCAATAATGCATAATGTCATTTTATATATTTGCATAGTACCCCTCTTCAGATCGAAGCACTTGCCACCCCAGGTTATTGTTATCTTTATACATCATCTGTTTATTGTATTTGTATTGTTTTTTTTTAAAAAATGTATTTGTGTATGTTCAAAAGAACTTTACAAAGAAATTGAACGTCAAAGCACAGTAGCTACACGAGGGTGGGACCCTCATCCTGTTATCCTCATCATGGTGTGTTGAAGTATTTTGGTGGTAGCTAGGAGCCAGGTAGTTCGGTCTCCTCCGATCAGTCTTGGCCACCAGGTTTCTTCATCCCACCCGTACTCGTCTACGCTTAGGTGCTTTAGGTATGCCGATCTCAGGTCTAAAGTTTTCGAGCATGACAACAGTAGATGTCGGATTGTTTCCGTCTTGGCTTTGCACAAGCGGCACGTGCTAGAATCTGATAAGCCTCTAATGTTGCGGATTTCGTTGGTTTCGAGCAAGTTCAGCCTTATCCTTAGCATAAGGTTTCGTGCCCCCCTGCTTGGAAATTTTTGGAGGTACTTCATCGGCTCGTTGAGTTTACAGAACGATGGGGGCAGATGAAGAAGAAGTTTGTTATCGTTTGCTAAATCTTGTGTTTTGATCCAGTCTAAGTCTTTCATTTTCTTGTAGACTTTAGGCTGAGATCGACTTCCGAGCACGAAACTGACTTGAGTAAGGCCAGGTTTTATTCTTTCCAAGTTGTTAACATTTTCACCTTGCCAGATTGTTTTGTTTTGTTTTGTTTGCTCCCTCGTCAATGTCCTACGTTGTTAACACCCTCAGAAAAAGGTTCACCACTTTTTCTCATCGTTGTGCTATTGTACATGCACTCTTCTAGGGAGATTCTTCACCACCTGTGAATATGTTATTCTAAATCATTTCTGATTTTTAAAAAATCCAAATTAATTCGAATATTTATGGCAGAGGTAATGGGTGTGGAGGATTCTCAAATTAGGACCTGTGTTCCTGCTATGCCATTGAAAACCATGAACATATGTCAGCTTGCAAGAAGGATGTATATAAGTTGTACTTTCTATGAACTGCCACAATTTAAATCAGCCCCTTTGTGGCGCATGCAATTGTAAACGACTCCTGACATCTATGTTCATGACGGGAGTCATTTATATGGATTTCCTTGGAATCTTCTGGCTTTTAGCAGGCCCAGAATGCTGGCAGATTCCATGGTAACACATAACATCCATGCGCACAAAAATCTGACGTGTCTGGAGACGCTATCAGATTTCTGTAGAGTAGCACGCGGATTTGCAAATTAAGATCCATGCCCCCACTTTGATACAGAAATTCACGAAATGTTTGCACCTAGAAACACTTGTGTACAGCAACGTTATAAATGCCATATCATATGAGTTCATAAAAAGCATGCGTATGTGTATGCATGCTTTATACATAGGCTTCTTATGAGCTGCCACGTATAAAATAAGTCCCAGTATGACACCCAAGTAAAGTGGGACCTCAAAACAAAGGGATCTGCAATTATTAATGGCTGTTATGATTCAGTATTCAATGCGTGGGGACGACTTTGAAGATACCTGTCAAAAAAGCACTATGTCTGGCAATGGGACCCTCTACGAGTGAGTAGGAGGGATTCACTACTACAAGTCCCTATGGTTAACAATACTTGCAAAACGTGACAATAGAAGTGTTTGGGACAAGCTTGAAGGGACCTCTCACATGAAAACCTCTCTTCGGACTAATATAATTTAAGAACATTTGCGGGTAAAGGAATATGAAGATCTATATATTATGGTAAAAGTAGAAGAAGTTTCTAAAGATGTAATTATTGTGGGTGGGGACTATTAGCTTAGTTTGTATGGCTCTTCTTCATTAGTTAATATCAGAACTGCCAGTAGCAAACAAAAGTGGAGAAGAGCACCAGGATCTGATAGGCTTTCGAACTTGGTTCTTAAAACTGACCCTTCTTTATGGGTTCAACTTGTATTGGTATTATTTGGGGACATATTAATTACAGGCTTTTCACCTGCTACTTGGACATTATCCCCCATCATTTTGATTTATAAAACGAGTTGTAGGACCTTTCCTCAGAATGATTGCCCTGTTGCATTGTCTGATCATAGCAGAAAGATTTTCTCTAGCCTGCTACTGTATGATTTTCAGATTTGGCTTAATTAGAACAAGATCGTCCCTATATATGAATCCAGATTTCAGTACGTTTTGTGTACATTCGCAAATTGCCTACAGTTAAATATGATAAATATCAGGCCTTTTCCGGCACACAACCACCTTGCTATGTTGTTCTTCCTGACTTTTGTTCCACTTTTGACCAAGTTAACAATTATAAATTGACTAAAGCTGTTGTTTTCTTTTATTTGTTTTTTTTATGAGGGATAACCTATGGGCACTTGAACATATTAATTGTATTCCATGCTGAAACAATGCAAACAAACAAAGGAGCTCTATTAGGATCTCTATTAAAGCCAATTGCAGCTACTTCAGGACTTAAACAAGGATGCCTACTTGCTACTTTTCTCTTGTATCTTTATTAAGCAGATAGTGGCTTGTTGTTAGCAGATGCACATCATTTTCCGGTGAAATTAGATCGATTCAAATGTTTGGAGCTACCTTGTGCTGATGATTCGTATTTGACCAAACTCAAATTATATTGCAAAAAAACCTGGCAGTGATCTGGAATTATTCCCATCAAAATGATTTGGTTATAAACATCTCCAAGTCTAGTGTTATATGGTTTTCTAGGAAAACCTACAGATTCGGGAATGGTGGTATTTAGATGGGAGCCCTCAGTTGAAGTAAATCGGATAAAATACTTAGGTTTTACTATTAGCAATTCCATCAGTGAATGCCCCTATGTTACATCTAAAGAGAGAATTATACCTTCTTTAATTGCTAAGCATTTTGGGGCTGATTCATGGAATTTGTGCGCCGAAAAACAGGGATTTGTGTGCCATTCTGCCCGCAAATCCCCATTTGTTAGACAGGGATTTGTGGGCAGAATGGCGCACAAATCCCTGTTTTTCGGCGCACAAATTCCATGAATCAGCCAATGTATCTTCAGCACAGCGTTTTCTCATATGTTCCATTAATTACTCCTTATAAGTGAAAAAGAGTGCCCTTTTACTGGATGGAATAGAAATGTTCCATACTATATAATTTTATGAATTAAGTGTATGGGGGGGCACTGAATATAGAAGAGTGTATTAATGCTTTAAAAAGGCATACCAATTCAGTCGATTAGAACCCAGATGGGCCTTATCTCATTGTATTCATCAGCTATGCTTAGAGGATCTCCAGTCTTGACACACATATATTAGGCCAAAGATGGCAGATTATCAGGTCAAAGTGTCTAATTACTGGCATTTTTTATTGACCAAGTTAGAAACTGTGAAGTATATATGGAATGTATACATGTTTTGTCATTGGCCTTAAGTGAAGCTAGGTATATAGTTATAAGGAAAAAAGGCTAATTTTTTGGGATTAGGTTTTGATTTTACACATTTACAAAATAAACACTTATTGCGTCAGTATGTAAACCTTTTAATCTACATTTTAAATATGTCAGCTATATATTAGGACTTTTCCCAGTTATACATATGTGAGACAATTCATGTTGCTACATGGCCTGCGGTAGCGGTCATTAAAGTTATGGTTAAGTTGCTAAACCAATAGGAAGAGCACTTTTTGGGCTTTGCAAAAAAAGTATATGGCCCACTCTGAATATTTTTGCAAAGGTTGGTGAGGTTTGGTCAAAGGGGGGTAAAGTTATAGGGGGATCCCTGAATGTATTATTTTTCCATAGACTGAATGGAGAAAAAACTTTGCTCACGCCTACAGTTCAAACCGCTGGATGGATTTCCACCAGATTTGCGGCAGGAGTGGTGACTTGGTCCCGAAAGCCTGCTTTTGTAAATTTGGTTGAAATCCGTCCAGTAGTTCTTTTTAAAACCATGAAAAAGTAGGTCTAAAAAAATTAGTGATAGCTGTGTCCGCTGTGCGGACACACTTCCCTTTTCGCTCTGCGGACAGGACACCTATTGGCTAATCAGCTTGTATCGTGTCTGCGGACACTCAACGTGTTCTGTGATTGGTTGGGATATGATATGATATGATAGTTTATTTATATAGGGCCTATACACAATGTGTTTCAAAGCGCTTCAAGGCAAGGGAGGGAACAATGGAAAATACCATGACATTCTTACAGGCCATGAACAGTAAGGATGTGAAATTAACTATCTTATTCGGCCTGATGACATTTCAGATAGTGCAAGAGCTAAGAAATAGATAAGGAAGGGAGGGAAAGAGTGGGAAGGAAATGGAAACAGACAGGTGACTACCGTACTAGGCCTGACGACATTTCTGATAGAGCCGGATAAAAACAAAAGGTGAGGGTGAGGGGTGCAGAAAGGGAGGAGAAGAACTAAACAAGCGACTATCATACTAGGCCTGATGACATTGCAGATAGTGCTGGAGGGGCGGGGGTGCAGAGGAAAAAAGCAGTAATGGGAGGGTGGAGGAAACAGACAAGGTTGCTATCATATTACGTCCAGGGACAATTCTGATAGAGTAAGTGCATAGAAGAAAGTAAGGGGAGGAGATAGGAAAAAGGAGAAGGGAAAGGAGAAGAGAACAGAGAGTAAGCAGTCAAAAAGAGTTGAGGAGCAAGAGTGGAGAGCGAATACAATTGCAGAAGTCAGTAGTAACTCATAATGTTGTAAGCCAGGATTGATTGATTGATTGATTGATTGTTTATTTGTATAGGATCCAAGATGAAGATGGGAACAGCATGATTCAGGGCCACCATGAGTACAAAATGCAAAGGAAGTCCAGCATGAGAGTTGAGAAAGGGTGACGCACCGTGAATGAATGAAGTCCATAAAAGTCAAATCCAGCATTGGCAACAAGACAGTGATGGTGAAACCAAAATGTATCAGGACAGACTCCTGCAGAAGTAGGCTGGAGGAGGTTGAGGGGGAGCAGGGTAGAAGGATCAAGCAAAACAGGCAACACCTGTGTGCGAGAAGTGGGGGTACAAGGGAACATCACAGGGGAGGCAGAGGGGGTTGGGAAGGGCCTGTGGGGACAGAGGCGTGAGTTGCGTCACATTGTTACGATGCACCCACCATATTAAATCCGTGGACACCCGCGGACGCGGACAGTGCAGCATCGAACTGAGCAAAAATGCAATTTTGGGGAGTGTGTTGGTGTGTAGGAGTGCTTGAGAGTGTGGTGGAGTAAGAGATGGGTCAAATGCTGTATTTGTTTAGGTGGCAGGAGCTCTTGATGTGTTCACGGTGACCGCGGTCATCGCTGCTGTCCACGGACATACCAAACACTGGGCACTCAACTAGTCATTTTACTTTAGTATGATGTTGGTTTTGGTAGTAGAGCATTGATTGTAATTAATATCCCCTATAAGCAGTCCACATACCACAGTGAAAATGTTTGTTAGCATTGGTGTGTTATGCTGCAGTGGTTGTGGCCAGGGCCTAGAGTCTTGGGTGCATGGTGGAAGGCCGTACACACTCACAGAATCAAACACCCATCAATTATCCAAAACCCAAAGTTTGTATACTATTTCATTTATAGAGTCTGTATATAAAGTTTTCGCTAGGCTGTGCAGTTAAGATTGTAGAGTTTGGTAACAAGCACTGCAGCATAAGATACCCATGGAAGTAAACATTTTGGATTGTGGTCTACGTTAGATGTTTGCTTGAATAGGTGTGTTTTGCAGCAGTGTTTGTGAGTCCATTTATTATAAACGTACTGTTTGAATTTTTGTGGTTGTATGCAGGTTTTTCATGACATGGGTAATTGTAGCAGATATTATTTTTCAATCTCTTTGATAAAAGAAAAAATCATATGTTAGTGTAGGTAGTTCATAATGAATTATTGCATTGCATAATAGACATTTCTGTATTTTTTCGACCCTCATATTTAGTACTTTAAAAGTACTATAGTTCAAAGCAGTGTACTGTGCAATTTGCTCAGTTTCTGTGTTTGTTTATTAAATGATTCGGTCTGATGGAAAAACATCCATGCTGGATTAAAAAAAAAACTTTTTATGTTGTGGTACAATATATTTCTTTCATTGTTCTCAGTGTTTATTTCTTGTTTCTAGCTAATCTTCTATCTGTTGGCTTGTTGTAGATTTTTGGGGTAGTTAAATACCTGTTGGCATATTCTAACTGTATATTTCTTCTTACATTTTAGTGGTATTCATTTATCTGTTTGCTTGTTGCATAATCTTGGGGCAGTTAGATACCTGTTGGCGTATTCTAACTGTTTATAGTTTTGAAGTTGAAGTTTTGTTAATGTTTATGCACAAATTAGCTATAAAATTTTGGTTTTAAGAATATTAAATAAGGGCTAACAAGATTATCTGGTAATCTTTGTTTTAGAATAATGGTAGTATCATTACATTCAAACCATCCACATTTCTTTTTTATATATGCAGTGTAGTGACCTGCATTGGTTCTGGCTCCTGCGTCTTAGATTATTCCTATTGTTTTGAAGGTTCTTTTACCAAGTGATAGTTGACCACGTGTGAATCCAGTCAGTTTGCAGTTCTTTTTTGTATCATCCGCATTGTAACATAAAAGCATTACTATTAACCGGGAGGATAGCTCAGTGGCAACATGCTCGCCTTGGAAACAAGACGACATGAAGAAACACCGGTTCGATCCCCGGCTCCGCGCTTAGAAACCTCTGGGTATTTAAGCGTGTTATAAATATGCAACTAAGACAACAACAAAAACGAATTCTGTAACAGCGCCTCGATGCCCCCGGGCTGTGTGAGCGCTTTAAAAATGCAAATGAATAAATTAATAAAATAAAATGTATGTATTTTCTATGTATTTGTAAGGTGGAGCGATTATATGAATTGAAGGTAGTACTTAAATTGCCATGGTTTGCCTTTTATACAAGTTGCTGAAATGGAATGAATTCACAGTTAGGTATAGATATATACACAAAGCATTCATTAGGGACTTGTTCCTGTGCCACATGGCTGCAGAGAGTGCATGTATGTTTCCACATGTATAAAATCTGGAAGATTTCATTTATAGGTATGTTTTGTTTTCCAGTACTTGTAGTAAGTACATTAGAAATTCTTGTGGATCTTCTTGTGAGTTTAGAGTGAATTTGACCCTTTCAGCACAGTAGTCCAATTCCTGCCTTATTTCAGAATCACTGTAAGTGTTGTCAGGATTGTTGGTTGCATTTCTATGAAGGACTAACATTTGCAAACACAATTGGTGTGCACTGTGTAAATACATGTTGTCAATAATTGGTGGCAATTGGAACAGAATATGTTTGCTACATTTGCGCAGCAATCTACACCAGTTGTATTTGAACATTTGAATGGACCTGGCAGTTCTGTGTTGAAGTCATTTGTTTGGAGTGTTTGTTGCATCTTTGAAGAAGTAGTTGAGTTACTTTGAGCAGTAGATTCTTCTTTGGTTGTGGTACTTGATGAAGTATTACCTTCTTTTACTTTCTTTGGAGGTATTGCAGTGAGATCCTGTATCGTTTCAGTCTGAAGTAGTTTTTTTTTACAACTTTTTGCTTTTGTGGAACAGGATAGGTTTTTAGATGGAGGGTGTAGAGTGAATGCAGTCTATTGTATTCCAGAATGCAAGGAATGTCAGCATTTACATTACTTGCATCAAAGTTGATTAGATAGAGTCTGTCAAGTGTACGTTAGTGGATAGTGCTACATAGCTCATGCCTTCTTTAAAACTGGGCTACCAATACCTATCAATGCTTTATCACGGGTAAGACCTTGTGATTTGTCAATGGTGACTGCTTATGCTAGAGTTAGTGAAAATTGTTCTCTGTGTACATACAGGTCTTTGAAAAGAAGGAAGCGGGCTGTTGAGCGTCCTTTCTTTTTAACTTCTGATAGTTTGTCAAAGACAATATTGACAAACTGAATGTTGTTGTCACTTGGGTCTGTTTGAAAGCCAACAACTGTACCAAGTTCTCCATTAACTAGTCCTTGCTCCACGTCTAGGTTACGTTTAAGCATTACTCTACAGTTTAAAGATAATTTTTATATTTTCTCCAAACCAGTTTTGTTGGAGATAGGTACTTAGTCTTGTTGTGGCTTGTTGGCACATGGGTAGTGTCATATCATGTATTTCCAGTTTGTTCGTGGAGCAAATTTCAATTATTGGTTGCATTTCTTTTTCAACATTGTTTCATGAAATTTTGAACAGCTTGCAAGAGTTGGCATCAAAGACATACAATTAACATGTGCTAATTGTTCCATGACATCAGTGGCATATGAGTTATGGCCATAGAGTGCATGGATGTGCCTGGTTTTTTATATCGATTGTGCTTCTTTAGATAGTACACCAACTTTTTAAAACATTGGCGTTTGGGAGGTCTGCAGAAGGCGCATGTTTTCAGTTAATTCTCTGTTTTGGAAATGTTGCCAAAGGTTGACATTCCTATGCTGCCAAGAGTTTTATGGCACAGTTGGTGCCCTAAGGTTTTAAAAATAGGTTCAGCTGTCACTGGTGTTAATTGAAGAAGATCTCTGAAAACAATAATGTGTTTTCCTCCAAAGAGCTCTTTGTAGTCTGTTTTGAGGACTTCTTGTAATCTGAGGTGAATCAAAGCCAACATTAGAGTGGAGAACATGCTCACCTCATCTATTAGTAGAATTTTCGTTTGTTTGAAAACTCTGCGTAGTTCCATTGCAGCTTCAGTAGAACATTTGTAATAGTCTAATTTATGTTGGTGTTCTGCTGGAAGTAATAATAATCAGTGTAAAGTGACACTGCCTATGTTGTAGGCAGCTAAACCTGTGGGGCAGCTACAGCAGCTGACATTTTGTTGTTTGTCAATTGATGGAGGAACTTTCTTATGATTTTGATTTAGAATGTTTTGCCTGAACCAGCTTGACCACTGACGTATAGCAGTACAGGTTTGTAGTCTTGGCAGGTACAGTTTTTATTTTCATGTTGCACACCATGTTCAATTTGTATTGTTATTACTTGGAAAATGCTACGCTGCTCATTGTTTAGTTGTGATTTTAGTACAGCAAAGTCTTCTGTAGATTGTTCATACTGACACATGGTCTTTCCTACTTCTGTCATGGCTAATTCTGCCTTATTTGCTATTAATGGCTGTCCAAGTGGTTCTTGTCTTCCTGTTACAGAAGGTTGACTACTGTCGAGAGTGTCCACATCCAGTTGGGCCTGGAGTTCTCTTTCATGTTGCTGTTCATTGTGCAATATTGTTTTGTACTGTGTAAAGATTACATCTGTTATAGTACTTTCATTTGCTTTGAAAGCATCTTCATAGGAGTCATAGTTATCTACTAACTCTTCTTCTTTTCTTCATGGTTTAAAAAGTTGTAACAGAGACATGTAATAAAGTTCTTTATGTTGCAGCGTTTTTAATGACAATTTGATATGATTTATTAAGCTTTGTTTGGTAAGTTTTACTAAGCTGTCTTCACAATCTGCCACTCTGTGTCTACCTTTCTTTTCATCTGGTTTTATATTATTTTTGTATGTCAAGTTTTGGGCTATGTGGTAGAGACACATGGTTTCTAAAGTGGTACTCCTGTTTGGGTAGTATGTGTCTAGTAAATTGTTTTTCAAAATTTCTTGGCTGTTGGGATGATTTTTGGCTATTGTTTCTATGTCCTCATGTGATTTGAGAAGTATTTTTCTACATTTGGCAGGACCAACACTTAGCCAAACTATGTTTTCAGATTTTCCATACAAGCCAGTACCGGTTAAACGGTCTGCAGCTTCATAGCCGCCACATTCTCTATGAGAGAGCATTTCTATGCCTAAGCTGTAAAATTTATGTGACAGTGTTTTGTCAGGTGATATGTCATCCCAGAGTTCTTGAAGCTCTATTATTTCTGCTTTGGTTAAGTAGGCTGTGACATATCGTGCATCTGTAGTGGAACTGTCTGCAATTTACTGCACATCTATGTTTGCATTCTATAGGAGGGAAATGATTGCATTGTAATCATTGATATATTTTGTTTCTTCTGTTCTTTTATGTAATATGTGTTCTTAGGTGATTTACCTTCGACACTATGTCTAACTGAAGACATGAAGTTGTTTACTTGACCTGTTGTTGTAACTGGTCTAGGGAAACCAAAGCAGCATTTGGTATAGTATTTTTCTTTGTTTTTATATTTGCGACAACAATATTTCCCACATTTGTGTCTTTGAAATTGTAAAATTTGTGTATGAATGTCACTATGTATTGTTTGTGAACGAATTTCACAAGTGACATATTTTTGGATAAACTGCAAAACAGTGGCATCACTGTCTTGACCAAATTTAGGAGCATCTTTAATCCATAAAAGCTCTGGCTTGGTATTCTTTTCTCCAAAAGAAGTGTTGTACTTCTCCGAGGGGAGGGACATTTTTATTACAAATAAAGTGTAGAATAAAATATCTTGATACATTTACAGGATCTAAAGAGCAAAGTTCTCCTGGTGGTTTTATATCTATTTTTGTTTTGTTTTTGTTTGCCATGTGTAGGAAATCGTGTACATCTTCCCATGCATATTCTGCACAACTTAATGTAACGAACCAAGTGGGTGGGCCACGGTTTCTTATTATACAGCGTACATCTCCATGACGTCGGAACCAGTATTCTTTTGTATCACACATGTTTGCTAAAATATTTGTAATACTTGACTTTAAAACCTCATATTTTTCTTGCACTTTTTGTAGTAATTGCATAGCTGACATATTTTGAAAATGGGTACCCGATTTTTATGTTTGTGCAACTCCATAGCGTAGAGTTTCTAGTTCACTTTCCAATAGAAGGTGGAATATGTATTCCACATTTTGTCTGAATCTGGGCTCGACAGAATACATTCATAAAGAGCGATATTCTGATGCTGTTATTTGTGTGGGTCTATCATCGTACCTTCCTCCTTTTCCATTAGGAAAGAGTAGAGGAAAGGCATGTGCTTCTATACTTTTTTCCCATATGCTGATTGGAGATCCTTTGGCTTGTCGCATTTAGTACATTTCCAGTGCATCATCTGTGGTGTCTTTAGAGTGTAATGGATGAATTCTATAATGGTCTAAAATATTGGATTCTGTAGCAGGATCTAGAAGTTCAAATTGACCAGTTTCTGGTGACTCTTGAATTATTTCAATGGTTTCTCTCAGGTTTTCTTCAGCATTAATTTCTTTTTAGTATTCATTGTTGTGTTTAGATATTGCAGGGCTTGTTTAACTTTATGTAAGTCCACGAGTTGTTGCCACATTATTTTGTCTTTTGTAGGTACGCCATTTACTAAGACAATTAAAGATTGATCTATTGGACATTGCACTCGCAGAGTGTGTACATTTTCTTTGAGATCTAATGGTAAATAAACTACTTTGCCACAAATGCCTTTTACTAATAGAGGGAGGTAATTTTGCTGTTTTGGTTGAAGGCGTATTATTGCTTGGAATGTGTGCATTGTTTGAATTATATACATTTAGTTGTTGCAGGGGTTTTGGTAGTGCGAATAATTTCAAATTATTTGTGATAGCACATGAAGGTGTTTGGTTGTTGTCAAGTGTTTCAGTGCATTCATTGCAAAGTAATAAGGGGTCAGTAATTTCGTATTTGTTTTCTTCTATAAGGTAGAGAGCTAATTGTAACCATTTAGAATCTTCATGGTCTTCTATTTTGTACGTTATGGCTACAGTTTTTGTGCTACTTTTATAAAAAGTCCTGTGGCAACACACCCACACACATGGTTTGTTACTTCAGCGGATGTACTTTTAAACTTTAGTATTTCTTTTTTGTATTTGTGTAATAGAAGGTTGCTATTTGTACAGTAGTTGCTAGTTTGTTGTAAAGCTATTGCATTTTGTAAGTGGCTTTCACTTCAAAAATATTTTCTCTGGATATGCTCTATTTCTTCGAGTAGTTCTTTGGATGTGCCATGTAGAAGATTGTTATTTAAATTGGCTAGTGCTAAAGCAGGACATTTAGCATAGTAGAGTTTATTGACCAGATTTCTCATAGTTGAATGATGTGTTGATATCATTTTGATATGATGGAAGGTGCTTTTGCAAATAGGTCCTGAAATGCAGGCTAATGAATGTCAATGTAGTCCTGTATATTTGCGCACTAGACAGGCATTCATATTTTGTAGTAGTTTAATTTTGAATTTGTCTTTGCTTTTTACATACTGATTGAGGAACTGGCATAAAGATTTGAAAGCTTTTTTGGCAATGTTACACATTGATGTAGACTGGATGTTTTGGTTCAGTGGAATGGAGAGGTGATACTGAGTTTTCTTGGGATATTTTTGTGAGCAGCGTTTCTTGTTCCATAATGGTATTATTAACTTTTTCATACCCTCCTCCATTGCTATATAAGCCAATTGGGTTTGTTTGCTTTTGTTTGTGTGCTTCTTCATTAAAATATGGTTCTGTGCTCGTGGTGTGACTCCATTCACCTCCACAGATGTTTAAGAAACTATTTTTGTTGATATTCCATGTATTGAGAAGTCTTTTTTGTAGTTTAATAGTTAGTTTTGTTAGTAGTTTCATTCTGTTTAAAACTAAAATTGCACTGTCTATGAGAGCTTCTAGGATTAATTTTCTACGGTACATTGTAAGGGTTGTGTATGATTTCTCTCCTGTTTTTATAAGGTTCTGAAGGACTCTGTGGCAGAACATTTCTTGTAAAAAAATTTGGTATGGTTACTTGCCACTACATCAAGATTTATAGGTGTAGTGTTAGCAGTATTGGTAGCTGAAGTCTTGTTAATCTCTTTCTGTTTCGTTTTACATTTTGAAAGAGGAGGCACAGTTTCTGTACTGGAAGCTTGTTTTGTTTTGCTTAATGACTGTATTAGCTGTTTTGTTTGACCTTTTTGTACAAATTCTGCTAGAGATGGATGCTTACTTTGGACACTTTTATTTTGATTTGATCTGCTTCAGCGTTGATTTCTACAGAGTTGCTTTTTGGTAGGCATTCTTTGGGGTCTGTTGGAGAAAAAAGAAAGTGTGTGTTGGGCTGTTGTGCAGTGTATGTGTGCTTTGTGCATGAGTGTCTGAGTATGATGGTAAGGATGCATGTGGAGGTGTGTGATTGTGCAATGGGCAGCTACATCAAGTAGGAAGGCTGTTCTTGTATTTGTGTGTTACTATACTGGGGTTCAGATGACAATACAAAGTATGCAGCTGGTGAGGGGAAATACTAATACTAAATCTAATGGTATAGGGTTAATACACTTGTTTGTTCTACAATACTAGAATTCTAGTGTGTTTGAGTAACAGTTAAAACATTATGGTAGTATTGTACTTACTTTATTGTATGAAAAGGGTAGGTGTCTTCTAAATTGTTGTACTTCAGACGCTGCTGCTTTTCACAAGAGTGCTCTTCACTGTAATTGTTAAAGAAAGAAGTTAGTAAATATGTGTGTTCATAGCACTGTTGTTAATGTAGACATTGATTTTTTTTGTTTTGCAGTATTAGTGTGTTCTGATAACTGAGCATTGTATGCACATGCACTTTCCTTTCCCTATGTGCATCCTGTATATTTTATTTATAATCTGTTGGTTGAACATGCTTTACAAATTATTATAATGGTAAGTGTACAGAGCACACTTGGTTTCTTAAGGCTGTGTTATTGGATGTTAGGAGATAGAAGAAATAACCATATGCATGTTTTGCTATTTTTACAGGGTAAATGGCAGGAACTGTACAGAAAAGCATGCATCGTATGCATTTGTGAAGGTGTGGGAAGTAAAGCAGAAGGATTTGATGTAGAGGCATTGGTGTTGTTTCAGCTGGGAGCCTTTGTAATGATATTGTCTATCTGTGTGTCTGTGTAAAGATGCATGTACTCATTCTGGCTGTGTGTCATTTTATAATACACTACAGAGCCTTTTCCCACAAGTATACTGTTATTTCTCTCATCTTTTAATATGAAATGACACTTTTTTAGATAGCTGTGTGTGTAAACAAAAATTTGGAGAGCAGACAGGTTTGCAAGTTACACTTGATCATAGCAGATGGGAGAAATGACAGTAAGTTTATTTTACAGGTTATACAACGTAAGTGGCAGTTACGTTGTTGATATGCATTCATACAAGAGCTCTACATGAACTGTGCAGAAAATATTCATACCTGTAGTTTGTGTTCATGCATGTGGATGTTCATGAATCTGCAAGTAGAAATATTGGGGAGTTTTATAGTAGTTGTTGCTGTAGATTCTTTGCAGTCACAGATAAATTGTACTGGGAGTACTGAGAGTGATCAATAGTACATCTAAAGTGCTGATCTGTCATGATGGAGTTAGATGTATGCATGTGATTGGTGGATGGCTGTGTGACTGCTTAACAGTAGCCAATGAGGGAATGGTGCAGAAAGTGAAGTGGAAAGGGTAGAAGGGCTGCCCCATTGTTATGTGCTCCACAGACACCGCAGCTGTTCACGGACAGGTCGTGCCACATACGGGACTTCTCAACATATCCGGCATGGAGATATGACTGTAGGGATCAGCCAATCAGGTGTTGAGGTTGTGGTTTGTATTGAAAGAGGCTGTGTGTAGTGAAGATGGCAGAGGTGGAGAAAGTGAGGGTGTTGAGCTCAGAGAGATGTTTATTGATAGTTTGGAGCAGTATGCTAAATGTAGAAATGTGGCAAAGAATTTTGATGTAAAAGGAGTGGAGGTGGTATGGAGTACTGTGCCTGGTTTTAATTTGCAGGTAATTTTGGAAGTTTGTCAGGATATGGCTAGGTTCAATAGTCCAGATGTAGTTGTCCTGTACTGTGGTGCTGTGCAATTGGGCTATGCCAGTGCCCCTACTTTGTTGCAAGATATGCAAAACTTTGTTCAGTCAGTCATGAAAGCCATTCCAAATGCCAGGGTTATTTTTTCTGCTTTGTTACCTAGGGCAGTATGAGACAATAGTTCTGTTTTTTGTCCTCAGCAAAATGTTGCTAGGTGTTTAATTAACCAAGGCATGTTTGCTTTTATGATTAGGGTGTTCTTTTTCAATAATGACAACATTGAATCTGATAATGTGTTTACTTTAAAGCAGATGGTATTTCTTTATCTTTCATGGGTAATGGCATGATGTTTTGGAATACAAGGATTTTTTTGGAGTAGCTAATGTGAAGATTTTTGGAGGAAAATAGGAAGAAAAAAAACAACAAAAATTCAAAATAAAAGGTGTTTCTGAAGCATCTTCAAAAAAAAAGGCTCTTTACAGAGCCAGCCTCAAAGGGGAAATGGGGTACACTATTTAAATGTTCATTCCGCACTCTCAGATTTTTTGATTTGTCCGCGGACATCACAGTTGTCCGCGGACAGCGCATATTACATAGGGGGATTTTGAGGTTGAGAGGTATGCAAATGAGACTTAGCAGAGCAAGGGATTGGTCAATACAGTTTACTAGGTGTGATGTGTAAGGAGAGAGTTTGTCAGAAATTCTTTTTCCTGAGAGGAGAGCACATAGCTATGGCTGTGTGTTTAAGAAAGCAGATTGTTTGAATTTTGACACACAGCGTCATCCAGACATTATTATTATTCATTGTGGAGGGAGGGAACAGTTTAGGACATCTGTCTGGTATCTCTGCAATTTGCAATGAAAGAAGGACTTGGCAAAGTCATGGATATGTATCCAAAATCCAGAGACAAATGTGGCTGTGTTCTTTTTCATTTGGCCCACAAATGGAGAAAGCAACATGCAATGTTAGCAAGGATGTCTGTGCCTTTTTGAGAGATGTTGGTATGTCCTCTTTTAAAAATGAAAACATTATGTTTCATATTACACACATTTTTCGCAGAGATGGAGTACATCTTACTTATGCTGGTAATCAGATTTTTCTGCGAAATATACAAAATGCATTGCAACCTTTTTTGAAATTCTAGCAATCCATTTTGCAGTAGGTGTTGACCATTTGAAGTTTTCAAAACACAAAAAAAACACACAAAAAGGCTCTTTTCAGAGCCACCACTTCTTCCCAGAGAAAAGTGCAATGGTTCTGACAGGGCAGCACTGCAAAAATTTTAGAGGTCCACTGACAGTCCGCGGACTTTTAAAAATGCACAGGGCCCTGCAGCATTTAATTGACACTTCTATTTTTGAACTGTGAAAGGCGGCTCTAAAAAGAGGCTTTTGTTTAGGTTTTTGTTGTTTTATATTTTTTTGTTTTTTTTTAAACACAACACACAACGAAAGGAGGGGAAAGGAGGGTAAGGAAGGGGCACCAACCATGGGGATAAGAAAGGGAGGACAGGTGGAGAGAGGAAGATGTAGGGTGGGCCTTATTCAGTTAGGTAGCAGTCCTTCTCATGCTCCTTGACTGCAATCTTGAAAGCATTCTGAAGGTTCTCCCCCCTACAGAGTACTGTGTCGCAGTACATGCACAATACTGTGACCCTTGAAAGGTAAGGGTCAACAGCATCATGTATGGCCTGTGAGGCAGCTGGAGGGATGGCTGCCCCACAGGAGTGTCTCTTGTGGTGGCAGGAGTGGAAACAGAGGATGCTGCAGGGGAACTCAACCTACTACGTTTATCGCAAGGTACAACCTTACGAATAGCCCCACCGTGGAACGACCTTAGGTGTTGCTTCATTTATGTAGTACCATAGCTATATGAACCACGCTTGCCACGACTCAGCACCATCTTGCACTGAGTGAAGTGCACCTTGTTCGCACGTGCTTTTGGTACTCCATCAAGAGTGGCAAATAACCTCCACACCCCAGGTTCACGGTGAGTGCTATTAGTAGGGACTTCCACTACCTCATCCTCTTCATCACTCTCCTCTGCCTCCTCCCGCCTGTTCCCCTCTGCAGGCCCTTGGGGAGGTGGTGGTGGTGGAGTGGGTGGGGATGGTGCTGAGGCAGAAGCAACTGCAGCAGGAACAGCCATGGATGCCGTATTCAAAGTTCTTAGGAACCAGCAAGAACTCAGGACTTGAGGAACATGAAAGAGCAATCCAGCAGTGTGGAGTAGTGTCTCTCCTGGAAGTCCAAAAACAGGATGAGGATCAGCTCTGGGGTGTGGCCGCTGTGTGCGGACAGTTCGAACACCAAAAAAGGGCTCAAAAAGTTCCAAAAATTATATAGATCGCCAGGGACATTGTCTGGGACATGTGCAAGGATGAACTTTTACCGTAAAATACCCTGTATTTCTCAAAAAAGCCCTTTTTAAATGTTCAGGGTCCCAGACAGTGTTCACGAACCCATGCTCAGCATGGGTGCGGTCACATGATGATGTCCCGGACATGTTCGCAAATGGGACGGCTGTCCATAGGCCACCAAATGCACAGTGTCGGTTGAGCACAGGCATGCGAGTGTTCTACGAACAGTGATCCTGTCCCCGAGCTAATTGAAAGTGCGACACAAGTGCGGTAGACAGTTTCGGACAGGTGCGATGTTCGTAGGACCCAAGAGTGTGACACGCGGGCGCGCGGGTGTCCTACGGACAGTGTTCAGGTCCCTGAACAAAATAAAAGTGTGTCACACATTTGCGGACAGGAGGAAGTGGTATGTGTTCTACGGACATATTCATCCTGGCTGCGGACAATGCGAACAGGAAGCATGTTCTTAGGACACCTTAATTTGCATAGTTGCGGGGATGTGGATGGCTTTAGTGTTCTGCGGACACCACCATTTTGCCCACGGAAAGTGCGAACAGCTATACCGTTCTTAGGACACCCCCATTTAGTTAATTGTGGATAGGCGGACCTCTTTTGTGTTCTAAGGACACCTCCATTTTGATTGCAAACAGTGCAAACAGATATAGTGTCCGTGGACATCCCAACTGCCTTTTAACAAAAAAATAAGACACAGAGGAATATACTAACCTCACACTTTATTATTGTATAAAAAATATAAAAATTACGAAAGAGATGGGGAAGCAGAAACTGAAACAAATAAAGGGGAATGAGGGGTTTGGACATGATGGATGGTAGGGGAGGAAGGGATGGAAGTCTCATCGTAACATTTTTCTTTCTGGGGAGGGTTTGGGGATAGTTGGCTGGGACATGGAGAGGGGGAACAGGTACATGTGGGACAGTGATATTTAATGTTTTCTTGTATGTTGTCCTCCACAAATTGTTTTATAAGAATGACATTTTTCATTAACATATCCATTTTTAGTTCCATTCACTGCAGAGTATTTTCTAATATCTCTCTTAGTATATTATTTTTAGTTTCTGTATGGTCTCTTAAACATTAAATTGTTAAATACACATAAGGTAATGGTTATTAATTGGCTTATATAGAGAAATGTTGTGTCTACCATTAGTATCACTGTCTTCACTCATTTCATCCCGTGGGGAACTTTCTTCCAACCATTCCAAAGTACTGGACATTTCTGTGCAAAAAAAAAAAAATATTAGTTTTAGTGTGCCTAATACAGAAAGTGTATAAATATATAAAATAAATGTAGTGTACTTACTAGTTTCTTGGTAAGTTTAGCTGTTACTGCTGTGCAGGTGTGCTGTTGCTTTTTGCTGTGCAGTTTCTGTGAGGTAATTATGTAGGAGGCATATTTATTTTGTTTTGGTATCCTCCATTCTGATGCATATGCTATTTAAATGCACAGTTGATGTCTAACATATACAGTTTCAACTTCTTATTTATTATTTAAATGCATGTGTTTATGTGCTGCTTTTTGAAGTTGTTCAGTGTTTCTATTGCATGATACAACAATGTAAGATACCCCCTGAGTTTTTGGATAGTATTGATGTTGGCAGAGTCCGTCCGCGGACATGCGCATATTCCGCGGACATTAGAACCACTAGCACAGGTAGGGGGTTCAGTATGTTTTATGTTGTTACATGGCCACAGTAGTGGCCATGTAGTTATGGTTAAGTTGGTGTTTCCATAGGAAGAGCACTTTTTGGGCGGCTTATAACTTCGCTCTCCCTGGACGGATCCTCACCAAACTTTGCAAAAGAAGTATATGGGTCACTCTGAATCTTTTTGCAAAGTTTGGTGAGGGGGGGCAAAGTTATAGGGGGGGTCCCAACAATTTTTTTTCCCCATATACTGAATGGGAAAAAACTTTGCGCACGGCCACAGGCCAAACCGCTGGACGGATTTACACCAAATTTGAGGCAGGAGCGGGGGCTTGGTCCCGAATGCGTGCTTTTGCAAATTTTGTTGTAAATCCGTCCAGTAGTTTTTTATTAAATGACCAAAAGGTAAGGCAAAAAAATTAGTGATATCTGTCTTCGCTTCGCGGACGGACTTCCCTGTTCGCTCCGCGGACAGCACCCCGATTGGCCCATGGCCTTGCGTCATGTCCGCGGATATGCGACGTGTTCGCTGATTGGATGGCGAGGGGCGTGGAGCGCGTCACATTTTCTGTGGCGCCCGCCATCTTGTATTCGCCGTCGACCGCGTACAGCGTGGTGAAACGTGGATAAAAAATTGTATTTAGTGCCGTGTGTTGGTGTGTAAGAGTGTTTGGAGAGGGTGGGGGAGTATGAGATAGGGCCAATGTTTTTTTTTTATGTGCTAGACGTTTTTGTTGCGTTCGATTTGTCCGCGGAGAACACGGCTGTTCTGACATTTTGTAAATAAACTAAATGGTGGGGTGTTTAGAGGACGGAGTATGTGTCATTTTTGTTGTTTGCAAGGAAGGTAAAAATGAGCTATGAACACTCGCGGTGTACTTAATTGTTCGTAAATACACAACCTGGGGGTGTCCTCAGGACGCTGTCCGTATTGTAATCTGTCTAGTTGAATGTGTTCTAAGAACACTCGCGGTGTACCGAAATGGTTGCAATTACACAAAATGGGGGTGTTCTGAGAACGTTGTTTGTATTGTTCGTTGTCAGGGTGAAAGTGTTTTAAGACCACTCCTTTTGTCCGCTAATAGTACAATTTCCTATGGGCGTCAACTGACTTTTTGTCCACTAAAGAAACGATAAATCCGGCTGGTGTGCGCCAACATTATGTGATAATCCTATGACTGGCGCTATTGACCTGGCTGACTTGCTTTTGCGACACTAAATCATATCTCCCGCCCCTAAGCCTGATATTATCAAAGCATTCATATTCCCCGCCTCTCTCCGTGACGTTACAGGGTGTGTCATCAAACGCGCCCAGTCCCCTGCAGTCCTAAGTGACTTTACACAGAACCCGGAAGACAACACATATTATGTCACAACACAGCGCGCCACAATTTGGAATATGAAACAGTGATTTAAAAGCAAACAGCAAGATTGTAAATTTTGTAAAGTACATTTATTTGACATCAAATGTTTAGAGCATATTCAGCAATTTGCATTTGTCTTTGTTGTCGATACGCAAAAGTTCATGTTGAGGCACGCGATGTTCCTTTGCGGTACAGAGGGTGTTAGATCAGCTTACAACTCAGTGCGCCACAATTCGGAATATGAAACTGTGGTTTAAACATAAACAGCAGGATTGTACATTTGGTAAAGTACATTTATTTCACATGAAATGTTTAGTGAATATTCAGCGATTTGCTATTGTCTCTGCTGTCGATCAGCAAAAGTTTATTTTGAGCCACGCGTTGTTCCTTTGTGGTAGATAGGCTGTTGGTTTATGATAAAAGCAGTAAATGGTCGCTCTGATAATAGGAAGTTTGCTCCAACAACGAGCCATTAGACCACCCTATTGGTTGGTATGTTGTTTGTAGCCGCTAGTACTGCGTAAGGGCATATTGGTCCTTGGCGATTGTCCCATAAAATGGTGAGGGTCATGAAGTTGCATATTTGGACCTGCACCTGGCAGTTGAAGACCCCATCCGTTGGAGTCTGTAAATCCTGACATAGGCAAAATGGGGCCACATACCTGTTTTAAAAAACATAAATTAGTCTCACCAGCCGGTCTTCATTAAAAATCATCATTTTATTTATTAGGGCATGAAACTATTTGCTATCGAAGAATATGTTAATAATAAAATAATAATATTTTCCCATTCATATAGCGCTAAGAACCGTGAGGTATCTAAGTGGTGCTTATTATTAACCACGGTGTGTGGTGCTCATTTATCAACCACGGAAGGATGAAAGGCTGAGTTTGGCCTTGCCGGGATTCGAACTTGCGTTAGCAAGCTGTGCACGGATGTCAAAGCGAGCGTTGTACTCGCTGTGCCACTTGACAGGCTACAGTGAAATGGCACAGTGAGTAGAGTGTTTCACCGCCTATAGACCGGTTAAATTATTTCTATTAACCCACCGTGTCGTCTGCCTTTTTCAGAGCCCTCTAAACGACAGGGGATCAATTTGGCCGTGATAGTGCGCGGTAGAAAACATTATGCCACTTTCAACGAACAAGTTCAACTTGAGCGGTCTTCAATGCTACGCTATTGTAATTATATTTGGTATAAAATAATCTAAAGGGTTACTTACAGTACAATTGTAATTTCCATTGTCTACGAGTAGTGCAGTCCCAAAATACGACTATGCGTGTGCGAACGATCTTTCGCATAGTGATATAATATATAAAAGTGGTTTCGTTTCAGAAATGTCATCCTTATCTTCTCTTAGGTTTTAGCAACACTCCTTCAAGAGAAGTATTTCATCACAATCTCTGTCTGTCAAGGTCAAAACACAATACAACCTTATAGTCCGCTTCGTGAGCCTCTCTGGGGCCCGAGAAAAAAATGGAAGCAGCTGACCTTCACTGTGAACGAGCATAAATTCTTACTTTTTTTGCCATGTTTGTATATTGTTTGCGTGATATTAAAAAAAGTTTGTCTAAGGGACGTTATGGTTCTAAGTACAGCCGAAAGACCCCTGAAAATCGCACGTTATGGTAAGCTATGAAAAATAACTCGCGCCACCAACGTGCACCGCTAAGACTAACACCCAGGACATCAAAGATGACATTGCAAATGTCATTGATGAAATCACTGATGACATCACATGTGTATGTACTTTTCATGGAATTTGTGTACTAGGGATTTTTATTATAATGTTGCGAAAAAAGTGTCAAGGATATTGCAATAAATATCATACCGTTATTAGTGATTTGAACGATGCATTGATATAAATAGCATTGTATTATGGGATTCTATCTAGTATACTGAGCTACTAATGGAGAAACATAGCATTGTGTGCAGAGTACAAGATGAAAGTATAATATTTGTAATATTAATATGTTGAATAATGAAATGATAATTGTCCTGAAATGTTCGAAAATTCACAAAATGGGGGTGTTCTGAGGACGTTATTCGTATTGTGTGATTGCTTAGCTGTATGCAATGAGGGAATGGCACAGAGAGTAAAGTGGACGCCGTCCGCGGACACCGAGGCTGTTCGTGGACAGGGCGTGCTACATCCGGGTTTTTCCAGGAAATCCAACATGAAAAGAAGACTGTACCGATCAGCCAATCAGATGTCGAGGTTGTGGATTTGTGTTGAAAGAGACTGTCTGTAGTGAAGATGGCAGAAGTGGAGAAAGTCAGGGTGTTGGTGCTCGGAGATATGTTTGTGCATGGTTTACAACAGTACGCTCAATGCAGGCATGTTGCAAAGAACTTTGATGTGAAAGGAGTGGAGGTGGTGTGGAGCACTGTGCCTGATTGCAATGTACAGGGAATTGTACAAGTTTGTGAGGATATGGCCACGATGAACAGTCCGCATATGGTAGTTTTGCACTATGGTGCTTTCCATTTGGGCAACGTCAGTGCCCCTACTTTGTTGGCTGATTTGGAACAGTTGGTTCAAGCCGTAATGAAGATCCTTCCAAATGCAAAAGTATTTTTTCTGGATTACTACCTAGGGCAATATGGGACAATAGTTCAGTTTTTTGTCCTCAGCAAAACATTGCTAGGTGTGTCATCAACCGAGGCATGTGTGCCTTCATGCTTAGAGCTGGTATGTTCTTCTGTAATAATGAGAATATTGATGCAAGTAATGCTGTTAATTTTAAAGAAGATGGCATTTCTTTATCTTTTACGGGAAATGCCTTTCTATTTTGGAATGTAAGGGTTGCTTTGGAGAAGGTTATGTGAAGATTTTAGGAGTAAAGTAAGAAAAAAAAAAGAAAACAAATACAAAATAACAGGTGGCTGTCAGTCATCTGTAAAAAAAAAAACCTCTCTTTTCAGAGCCAACTTCAAAGGGGAAATGGGGCACACTATTTAAATTTACATTCACCACGCTCAGATTTTCGATATGTCCGCGGACATGGCGGTAGTCTGCGGACATGAAAATCACTACGAGGGGGTTAGTATGTTCTATGTTACATGTATATGAAGTCAGGGATATTATGGTTAAGTTGTGCTACTAAAAACCTATGAACTTCAGTGATTCAGCCATGATGTCCTGGGTGTTAGTGTTAGCAGTGCACGGTGGCGCGAGTTATGGTTGCTTATGTTACCATAACTGCCGAATTTCAGGGATTTTTCGGTTTTCGGATATTCAGTGAAAAAACATTGTTACAGGAACATTATGGTTAAGTTGTGCTACTAAAAACCTATGAAATTCAGTAAAAAAAAAATGTGTTAAAGGGACGTTATGGTTAAGTTGCACTAATAAAAACATATGAAATTCAGTGAAAAAAAAACGTTAAAGGGACGTTTTGGTTCCAAATAAAACCGACAAAACCCTGAAATGTGTCAGTTATGGAAGCTAAGCAGCCATAACTTGCGCCACCACGGTGCACTGCTAAGACTAACACCTAGGACATCAAAGATGACATCGCAAATGTAATTGATGACATCACTGATGACATCACATGTGCATTTACTTTTTATGAAAAGTCTGTACAAGGAATTCTCATTGTAATGTTAATAAAAAAGTGTCAAGGATTATTGGAATAAATATCATGAGGTACATAGTGCATTAATTAATCCATTGATACAAATACCATTCTATTATCAGGTTCTTTCCAATATACTAAGCTACTCATGTAGAAACATAGGCATTGTGTGCAACATACATGACGGAGGTGCAATATTAATAATCTTGCCCTGTTGAATAGTAAAATGATAAATGCTTTTTCATTACCGTTTTGCCTACTGTGAAACATTTAACAAGTAGCTAATAAAACCCACTTACTACATAATTGCATTATTGGAAACAAAGCACAAACAGACAACAACACATACAAATATGAGCATATACAGGGAACATGAAGTAAACAAAAAAAAACAGCAGTATTACCAGCCTATCTTCATACCATAACTGATAATCTTCATGCACAGAAATGATTGCTCTGCTTCAAAGCGACTACTTCCCTATGTATAACTATCATATAATGTGACTGGACCCTTAGTAAATTAGTATGAATACAATGAATACAAATATGAGCATATGCAGGGAAAGAAAAGTAATAAAAAAGCAGAACTATAAGAACGTGTTGATAACTTTACTGATCATCTTCATACATAGAAAGCATTGCTGTCTTCCAAATCTGTGTTTTCCCCTATTTATATGTTTCATATGCTGTGAGTGAACCCCACGTGAACCCCAGGTGAATTACTGTAAGAACATATTTGAAGTATAAGTCTACAGATATAGTACTTTTTTAGTAGAATTTTTAGTTCCTGACTGTTATTGGCCTAGATATGTCAGTAAAGGAAAAAAGAGGGAGCCAGACATGTGATGTCATCAGTGATGTCATCAATGGCATTTGTGATGTCACTGGGTGTCAGTCTTAGCAGTGCACTCTTGTGGCGCAAGTTGTGATTACTTAGTTTACCATAACTGGCGAATTTCAGGAGTTTTTCGGTTTTACTTGGAACCATAACGTCCCTTTAACAAAGTTGTTTACTGAATTTAGATATAATCTATTATTGGAGTGAAGAGCTTTAAGGGGCAGGTACTGCAGTTCGTAGATCATTGCATGTATGTTGATTTTGTAGGGACTGAAGTGCAATTGAAACCTTAAAATGTGTCTATAGTTTGGCCTATTTTAGTGAGTTAGTGCACTTTCAATATTTTGTGTATGATATTTGTATGATTCAATCTGAATCTTTTTGGGTTTGTCTATTTCTGGGACAGCATGTTTTTTTGAACATTGCATGCATTCAACTTTGTAAATGCATTTTTAATAGTTCTTTTTGCTATGTATTGAAATCACAACTGCAGTTTTTAGACTTGACGAACTTTGATTTGATAAGTATGTTTTTATTATTTTATATGACATTGAAATTGTCTTTATTGTTCTTGTGTAATGTTTGCTGAAAATCAAAAACATAATGAATACATAAATAAATGGTAAGGTAAAGGTTGCAGCTTATTAAGCATCCGCAGTACCTCTGTGGATAATGGATGGCATTTAATTCCTCGAAAAACACTGCATGGCTGGAATTCTACTCCACATAGGTTCAGTAACATCAACTTGGTTTTCATCACTACATTGGTATGCACCCTATGGTTGCATTATATTATAGCTTAGACTGGAAACAAGAAATATGCCAAGTATCATATATAGCAAGGAAGTATTTGAATTGCATTGCACTAGCTGCAACCAGACTTAGGTGGTGAACCGGTGCGTATGTATACTTCTTACTTAAAGATTTGGAAATATTGAATTAATTCATGGCCTGCTCAACCTGTATGACTTCTATTAAGTGATAATGTCAAACTTTTTAAAGGTGAGCAAACACATGTTTTGTATACGGCTCCTTTTACAAGCCAATAATCACTAGCCTGTGCAGTATTGAGTACAATGGACAAAGTGATTCCACCCCAGTTATTGGTAAATGGAATACTATTGATGACTTTAGGGTATTGTCAAATCTGCACAAACCATTTGGCAATCTGTGTGAGGGCATCCTGGCCACGTTTGAACGAGCAGACACCAATATTTCCCCATACCAACACATTCTAAGAAATTCATCAGATGGAAGGAATGAAATGGGATTTGCTGTACAAGAAAATAATATCAAATCAAATGTGCATTTTTTTAATGGCTGTTTTGGAGTATCCCTCTGCTCCTAATTCAAATCTAAGTCACTCTTTTACTATTATGAGTTAGATCTGAGATATGTTCTTCAGACGGGAGACAGGCAGACATTAACACTCTTTGGAAATGTTCATGGTTTGATTCAAGCTGCAAAAAGGCAAGAAAACAGCTTCTTATCAGTATCCAGTAATTTCACCGAAAATCATTCAGAGTGGTAAGTAAAAAATACTGATAAAATACTGAAAATGTTAGATAAATATATATATGTAGTGGGGTAAGGGGATAAAAGGGGTGAAGATGGGGTTAAAAGGGTAGGAAAACAGGATGTTTGAAGGGGGGTTACACAGGGAGCCCCCAAATAAAAAAGAAATCTGTATTTGTTTGGCATTTTTTACCACTGTTAATCTTACCACTCTGAATTTGACTTCAGTAAAATCACATATAACCCTTCTTATCCTCTTGAAAACCCATAGCAGCATTTAAGGTGAGATTGCAAATGCAAGATCTGAATATAAAAGAATCATAGCCAACAGGAAAGCCTCTTTAATAGAAGACGCTCGGATTGAAATCTCAGAAGCTGTAGCCCTTAACAATACATGACCATTTTGGGATCTGATCAGTTCTGGTCTGCATCATTTGGCATATCACAATAAGATCCGGTCAAAGGTTCCAGCGCTTGAATGGGTGAGTCATATTAGCTGTTTGTATAAGGCATGAGCATCACAGCCTAATGTACCTCTCTTTACCTGCACACTTGCACAATTTATTAAGCTCAGGGAAACATTGGCAGAAGTTAATTTCGCAATGTGTAGTCAAGCAGTGGACAAGAGTCTCGGTCCAGATGTCATTCATATGGACCTTTTGTAAAAATCTACAAGCCTTCTGGGATCCTCTTTTTCCTTTTTTCTAACTCTTGTCTAGTGTGTTATAGTTTCCCAGAATCCTGGAGGTCTGCTATTATTTGTCCCATCATACAAAAGACCCTGCAGGCCCACTTACTACCTAAAAGCCTATATATTTGCTAGGGTCACAGTTAAAAATCTTCAGTACGGTAATATTGGGAACATTACAAGATTTGTTCAACAGAGAAAATATTTTATCTGATTTACAGCTAGGCTTTAGAGACAGTCTTGGTACTAATAAAACCTCCTTGAATTTATATTTGTTTATTGCTATCTCAAAGAAGGAGAGGGTCTACCTCACCTTTATGGACCTCAAAAGAGCATTTGACAAAGTAAACAGTAACATACTTTTGCAGTGCCTAATGAATTAAAACTGCCAATAGTATTTTATGCATATACTCACTCTGCTCCACTGTGTACTTAGTTGTAGCAATGACCAATGTACTACATGCTTCCATGTGGAATCCGGTGTGAGGCAGAGCTGTGCCCTGGTCCTTTTACTGTGTTTATTGTATATCAACTGACTCATAGTAAAATTAGTAGAATGCAAAGCTGATGTTCTGCAGCTTATATATTGCAATTCTGGCATATGCTGGATACCATTCTTATTGCCAGAACACTGCGGACACTCCAAACTCGAGTTAATTGTTACAGTGACTTTATGAGCAAATTGAACTTGGAGATAAATGTTAATGTTCTTTCATCAGAAGTTATAATTTGTCAGATGAATTGTCTGTGAAGCCAGGCAGGACTCGCTCCTTTCTTCTTAGATGATGCTAAACTCAATCAAGCGTCATCGTACAATTATCTGGGTGTAGAGGAAGATCCAAATACCACTACTAGAAGCTCCACCCCCATGTTGCCTATATGTTGGGAACCGGAAATTGTGCCATGCACAGTACCAGTGAAAATGCCTATACCGCAAAGAATCCTTGAGATAAGATATCCATTGAGAAAACCCTATATGCATTCAGGAAGAAGTAATGGTCTTCTGGAAAAAGTCCTGGAAGCAGTATGGAAATGAATGGGAAAGAAGACTGGTGATGTCATACAGAGAAGAATTGACACACCCAGAAAAGATATAAATGAATAAAGAATATAGACATTTTATAGGATCTGAGTATGAGGTATCGAAGAAAGGCAACATGTCGGGATTGAAATGAAGATTGCCTGTGGGAAGAAAAACTGAAGAAAATGCAAAGTCATTTTACAATTGTACAGATGCTGTAGCACAAGCAGATGAAGTAATCCTGAGGCTGGCTATGTAGTGAATAGATTGCAGCGATGCGCCGATGTATATACATAGTAATGTATCGAATCTGGATGTTCCACAATGCACCTTAGCAAACTTAAACCCGATGAATGAAAGAATTGGAAGTGTGGCACAGTTTGAAAATAGCTGATGGCGAAGGTGAATTCAAGAAAGGCTGGCTAGCCCAACACCAAGAGTCGGGGCCACGGTGAGCCTGGTTGTCTGTCAAGAAGCTACATGAACGTGAGAAAGAAGCAAACTTTTGTTTGAGGTGTAATGGAAAAACACTGAAGGTGTCAAGAGTTTATCATTTAAAGGGATAGTCCAGTAAAAAAATTATCTAAAAAATAGATAGGCAACATTAAAAAAAAAATACTAGCACTTTTTTTTTAAACTTCCTATGTAAAATTTTGAGCTATTCAAGCTCAAAATTTGCAAAAGCAAGCACATGGGCGCATCCATTTTGTGAAGATTCAGCTGCAGCTTTCCTGCTCTGGTCTCCGGTCCCCGTCCTCCGCGTACAGCACCAATGAAGGAAAAGCCACCCAGCGGTAGCTTTTGTTTACTACAGCTGGCTGGCTTTTCCTTCATTAGTGCCGCAAAAGCAAAAGCAAAAGCAAAAGCCAGCACAGGCGGGCATCCATTTCACAAAATGGATGCGCCCATGTGCTTGCTTTTGCAAATTTTGAGCTTGAATAGCTCAAAATTTTACATAGGAAGTTTAAAAAAAAAGTGCTAGTATTTTTTTTAATGTTGCCTATCTATTTTTTAAATAACATTTTTTACTGGACTATCCCTTTAATAGTATTTTATGTAACAAAGAGCTTGAAAATGTGGTCTCCGGTCACATGGTCAGATGGAAATAGACTGTGGGTCAAGCTACACCGAAACCAGAAAATAAGACCATGCCTTACTCCCTTTTATTCTCATGCACAGTGAGCCTCTAGAAGTGCGATTTCAAAGCCTTAATTGAATGGAAAACCGCAGGAGTGATGATGGATGAGGGCCAATTGGATGGGGAAGCATGATCAGGCCAACCCTCCCAGCACCTGGGGTAACCAGCTTGTGTGCTGCTAGCAAGTGGAATATTCCAGAAAGGTACAAGCGTGCCAACCAATTATAGAGCAGCACATATCGAAGAGCCCTATAGTTTGTGTAACCAATAAGGTGTTGAGTATTAGTATGACATGGAAAATAATTTGTACTTGGGATGGGCTTAGTTGTCCACCTGATCTTAGAGACCCAATCACAACCCCCATCAGTATGGAACATATACTTAAATGTTCCCTTTAAACCTATCACATCCCCTCATAGGTTTTCTTAGTTTGCCATGTAGGATGACATCAGTAGTGAAAAATCTTGAGTATAAGAATGTTGTTTTTTCATGTGATGCGCTGAAAGAAATCGAGCGAACGTCCATTGATGCCCGTTGTAACACCCTGTTTTAAATAATTCTTAATAAAACAGTCCAGTGTTTTGCCAACTCCCTGAGTCAGTTTGATTATTGATGTATGAGTAAGTTTTAGGTCCCGGGTTGCATGTGCATGACATTTACAGCCTCCCTACTGAGTACCGGAAACTGCACTAAACAAGCTAATGGAATGGCCAAGGAAATAGGAGGAGTTGTTTGCTTTTTGCTTTGCCAAAGCTTATAAATGTTCTCCTATTAACCTGTTGTTAAACATTCATATTACCAAAGTTACTGCTCCAGCAAAACATGGTGAGGGCCTTTGGGGGATTGCCCTTCTAACCCAGTTATGGAAACAAGAACATTATATTTTGAAGCAGTTACTGGGGCTACCTTCATCTTTGGCAAATTTAGCAGTTTACCAAGAGTTATGTTTTTTGGAGGAGAAGCTCACATATAAGTCCATGGGCCTCATTACAAATCAGGCGGTCTGGAAATAACGGTGGCGGTAAACCCACCGCCACTGTTGTTTCCAGACCGCCTGATCCCGACTCCTGCAGGCGGGAGGTGATGTTCCCGCCAGGTTTGACCTGGCAGGTTTAACCCCGCCCCCCGGCAGGCGGACGAGGAAACACCGGCAGCATCACGAGATGCTGCCGGTGTTTCCATGATCCCCATTCCCATTGAGTCCTACAGGATTCAGGATAACACCATTCCGCCTCTGTGATTCCCGGGAAACCGGGGTTGTAATGCCCCGGTAATTCCGGGAATCACAGAGGGGGAATGGTAATACGAGTCCGGCGGTAACCAGGTGGTTTTACTGCCTCGGTTACTGCCGGACTCGTAATGAGGCCCCATGTATTTATGGCTTTTCATTTGCATTAATGAGCACAATTCACTTATACAGCAAATTGTAAATCCATGTATACACTCATAAAAGATGTCACTGCTATTCCCTTGCTTGAACACATAAGAAAATGGTCTATTATGTTAAATGCTGAATTCTTATTTGTAAACACAACACCTATTAATACCTGGAGATGTGTAAGTGTACAGGAAGAGACAAAAGGCATACATGGCCTCCCAAGGACAACATTTGTAAATCCTAAAACAAGCCATTCAATTCCATGTTATTATCTGCTCTAATTCTCTACACAAATACCTTGATTTCTGGACAATGTAAGCTGTGAATGATGTAACAGAGGGTGAGACGATCTCTTGCACTTTTTGTTTTTTTGTTCCTCTTAGGATATTGTTAATAAATCCACACTTGTTCCGTTATTGTGCAACTTAAATATTAGGCAGTGCCGACTTGCTATGTATTTTATTTTTAAGTCTGACTGCCCATTACTTTCTTCGACTTTTTAATCTTATTTAAGGGCAGCTTTAGCCATAAGAAAAAAAGGCTATCAAATACGTACATTTACAAAGACATATTTTATGTCCTTATCGTTCACCTTCTTTTTAGACACAACAGCATATTGTCTTGAGGTGATTTTTTAATTTTGCAAGTTTTGATGGGACTGTCTGAGACACATTACACATTCTAGTGACAAAGATCTCAATGTATTGTTCACTGCCGTACTCTATGTTTCATATGCTGTGTCAATTAATAATATTATTCAAAATGTACATTTTATCATATTTTTGATTTTGTATTATTAATTGGTATTTATCATGATTGTGTATGTATTGTCTATTGTAAAACGTGTGATGGTGTATTAGTACTGTAGGGTATTGTGTGGAGATTTGGGGCCTGACGGTATTTTCTTACCGCCGAAAAATAACTTAGCAACAATCACTCCTTGTATTCAGATTGGGCCATGTACAACAATAATACAGTGGACATGCATTATTTCAGCACACAGACATGCGTATTTGGTATGCGTGGTTGGTATGCGTGGTTGGTATGCGTGGTTGGTGGTATTTTGGTGAGCATAATTCCCTTGTTTTATTTGTGGCCCCAATATCCAGAACCCCTTATTTTTGTTTAGATTTTTCGTGTAATCACTAGAGAGACCTCAGGCTTGCATTTCAGGAACACCACATTTTCATTTTTAGTGTGCCACCATGGGCAATTTCTCTCTGTCTTATCTACGGCAGCGAGCTATCATGTGGTATTTTCACTATCTTATATACGGTAGTGAACTATGTCCCGGGCCTCCCTTTTTGCCGACTCATAGACCTCCGACAAACTACAAAACACACAGTTAGTTATAATTGCTCATACTGAATTACATTGTGCACACGGCTGCAGCCATATTTGATGTTTAGCTACCTTGAAAATGACAATTGCACTGTCTAAACATCTCCCCACATCATCAGCACTGTATGGGTAAATATAAAACACACCACCCGTCTGCTTTCAAATATTTTTGTGTATTATAAAAGTTGCATTTAAACACGATCTCACTCTTTACAGAAATAAATAAAATAACACAGTAACAGCATTGTCTGTGATACACTGAAAAGAGAGTGGCGGAGACAAGAACTCAATTTGCAACATTAAACATGTGAGTAAAGCACAGGAATCTCCTTTCCTACACTGACTGAATATTCTCGTAAACACTCAGCCCCCACACTTCTGTAATTACCTTATCTGTTCAGCATGACTTTTCTCCAGCTGTTCTCTTTCTGAATTTGGCTCCCTTCAAGATTAACCCCAGTGAAAACAAGCGTCTTTCGTTCTCAAACCGGGGTTATTGCCTGGAATTCTCAGCTTTTGCAGCAGGAATGCTTCAGCCAGGAAACAGGTCCTTCTCCCAGCTCTGCCAAATCTCGATTGTCCTCCCCCTCTCCTCAAGCTCCCCCAGCAAAACTCTAATCACTGCCTCTAGCATGATACTTGCTATGACGCTGCTCCAATCAGAATCAATCATGCCATCTCCTCCCTCACTACACAATGGCTCATTTCTACAGTAACCATTTGTAACCAACTGATTTCCTGTTCCTTCAAGCCCTTTGCTTCCTGCAGTTATGTGGACAGAGCAGCAGAGAAAAAGAAAAAAAATGAATGTGCGTTTAAAAGTTCACTTTCAGAGTAGGCCTAATTCTGCAGTGGAGACACATTTTTATTTGTGGGTTATGTTAAATGCAGTTTTATTAGTCAGGTTAGTTATTAATAAGGTTAGTTATTAATTTTCAAATGTGTCTCTTGCACCATAGGCATTTCAGGTGAAAAATAGTGTGCATTTTTGAATGTGCACGTGTGCTTTTAACTGTAAAAATAGATTTGCATCTTATATGTTAAAATCGTTTTTGACTGAATAGCCTGTCTTTACTTATATGCCTATGTTAATCTGGCAACACATATAGCAATGCACCACACCCATGTGGTGGTGCTGCATCAAAAAAAAAATTGCCACCTGTGCAGTAGTGCTGTACTCTGTGCTGTAACACGCCAAATATCCTTACAGTACCAAAATAAATCTATTTGGCTCACTGACAAGAATCATGTAAAGACCATCCACTATCACAACAAAACAAATAAGCCAGTTAACCTTGATTTTGTTGTATGTATCGTTGGTAACACCGTGTTACACATATCAATGTGATAGTTGAATCATCTTAATAATTCATGTATGGATACTTTATATTTCTATCCAGTAAAAGATAGTGATAAAGCATGTTTCATGCTGAAATGGGGGTTGAATCAAACCTCACCTGTGTATTTTGGGCTTGTAAATGGCATGAAATCCAAGGTACTGAGACTTGTCACCTGCCACTTACTGCAGCAATAGTTGACAGACATTATATAGTGTTCCATTGATGAGTAATGTGCCATAAAGCTACTGTGAAATAAGCCTTCTATGTTAAAAATATCTCCCAAATTGATATGCAGGAAATATTTTATAAGAAAACAGAGTGGGTGCTGTAGAAGCACAGCATCTGCTAGTGACTGCAGAGCATAATAGATAGATGGCACTATTGGTAGACTGTCCCACACTAATGGCCTCATTACGAGCCTGGCAGTAACCCTGGTGGTGCTACCGGCGGGTTGCTGCCAGACTCGTAAAATCTTATTAATATGTGCGAGTGGGGACTTGGAAGTGCCGGCAATGTTGTCAACTTTGCTGGTGCTTCCCTGAACAGTTTGCCTACCATGGCCGCTGTACCCGGCAGGGTCAGACCTGTCGGGCACAGCAGCCATGGCAGGCAGACAAGTAGTTTGGCGGTCTGGAAACAAGGGTGCTGGTGAGCTGTTTCCGGACTGGCAAACTTATAATGAGGCCCTATATCTTGACAAATTGGGAATTCGGTTGTATTTTACACACTACACTTCACTTATTGGCATGTTGATAAACACAACATGTCTTACTTGTGACAGTTAAAAAGTGATGATACATTTCAATGACATGTTATGATTTTATAGTATTTCTGTTCATGTGACTAAGCATGTTTACATTGTTCACATTCATTTTTGTATCTGGTATGTGAAATAGGCACATTTGCACTTGCTATGATTAGTGGTGCCATGTGCAGCATTGGTTGGTCCTGTGTCTTGTCATTCTTTATTGTGTATGTCAGCTTGATGTTCGATCTTGAAAAGGACTTTAGAAGCAAGTTGTGTCCATTGATAAGTGGCTTAACGAGTTGTCACTTGACAACACAAATGTCTGTTACAAGTAAATCTTTTTCGATCTGATGATTAATGTTGGCAACATGGAAGTAGACACACACAACAGATTCAACATAACAGAAATATTTTTATTAACTTAAATGTCAGGATGGTTTAAGGCCTAACCTGCCCAATGCTGAGTTGGGATTTCCCTATCTAAAGAAACTAAGGATAGCCCCTGTCAATAAGTTCAACTTAAAAGTCTGTCTGTGTCCAAAACCTATGCTTGCCCTCACAATTAAAACAAAACAATGTGTAGGGATGACAACCATAAACAAGACAGTGTTCTAAAAGTAAAGTTATGAGCTATCTCCAGCTCAGGCTTATTCTTCAGCTCTTGCTCCCCAAGTGCCAACAAGTTCACCACAGTGTTCAAATTACCTTCTCTCAGATTTAAGGTAATACAGTTCCACACCATTTTAAATGTCAGTATTCCCTTCCTCAAGTTCAACACAGTTTAATTGCTGCAATTTTCAGGTTTGCCTTCCCCAATTTCAGTGTAACAATTATCAGAAAAGGCAGTATCTTTATGGTCCATCTTTAAGATAACACCCCACATTGCTTCACAGCTCAGGGTTCCCTTCCCCAAGCTTTAAATGCACCAATAGTTGGTTCCCTTTTGAGAAAATAGGAGGTTTCCTTGTCAACACATAGGGGTTCTCTGGTATTTGCGCCATTGTCAAACCACACGCTCCATCCATCACTGGTCTTGCAACCAGGAATCTTTAGTTCTCTTTTATCGGTTCGATATTCAACAAACAAATAGTTTTTCAAATGTAGCTTCAAAAACAGTTTCTCAGACTTGACTTCAACTCTGCAGTCAGAGGGCCTCATTACGACTCAGGCGGTAAGGGGTTTACGGCGGCGTAAACAGTGCCGACCCTTACCGCCTGATTCCGAGGTCCCTTAGCGCCATGGAGGTTTTAACACCTGCTTTTAGCAGGTGTTAAAATCCATGGCGCTAAGGGACCTTGATGTTAATTACGCCACCGTAATTTACGGTGGCGTAATTAACGCCTTCCCCACTCCCATTATGCCCTATGGGGCAAAAATGGGAATGGGGAAGGGTAAATGGGGATTGGGGACTTACTGCCCCGCCAACCTCGGAATGGGGCGGTAAGTCCGCCAACCACCATGGCGTAAACGTAGTTTACGCCATGGTGGTAAAGGTACGACCCAGGCGGTAACTTACCGCCTGGGTCGTAATGAGGCCCAGAGTCCTTAATTCGACTTTATTATTTTCTTTCAGTGCGCGATTCAATCTTGGCAGGTAACTACTTTCTTTCTGTTTCTTTTCAAAATTTGCAGATTTGCTGCTTTCATTTGTTATTCAATATTGGCAGATTTACTATGCCTCGTGGCACTTGCCATTCTTCCATTCATGTATCTTCACAGAACCATCTTTAACTGAAGCATGTATCTCAGTGCTGTTTACTACTTTCGCAAGCTGCTCAGAGTGCTCAGGCCTCTGGGTAACTTCCACCGGAACTTAGTAGTGGTAGACATCTTCCTCCAATGGATATTGCTGCTTCTCTCCTTTGCTCTGGCTGCTGCTTCTGGTTCCCCAAGTCCTGCTCATCTGTGGACTGGAGCTTGGCTGGCACAGGCAGCTTCAATACCTCTGTGAGGGCAGACACACCATCCTCTTTGCTTTGGCCTCGCCGCAGCTCTGTTTGCTCCCACTTCATACAGGAGGCTTCCCTCAGCTTGGGGACGTCTGCCTGCGTGTCGTCTCCACCTCGGGTCACACCACAGCTGCTCCTGGGGTTTCCTGCTGATCTCTGCCCTAATTCCCCAGGTCTCTTTCTCACTCCACCTCACAGCTTCTCCTTTTACACACATGTGGTCCTTCAATAGGCTGCAGGTGTATTCCATTATTCACTTCTGCCTGACTCTGAATAAGCAGACATGCCTGACCTTCATGCCTTGCAGGACTATTGTTCGTCCCCGTACCTAAGTGGTGAGAGTGAGTGATGTATACTACTCTCAGTTGTTTCTTCCTTGCCTCAGTACTAGAGTGGTGAGAGTGTGTTGTGTTCATTACTCTCAGCTGTCTTTTCCTCGTCTCAGTACTGTCAGGTTTCCCAAGAGGGGACAGAAGGGGAGCTGACCTACAATAACCCATAAAGGTCAGGGGAGGGTTAGGTTGGTTGCTACTAGGATAAGGGGGATACATATCTGCCTAAAGGCACACCACTCCCAATCCTGTTCCTCCTCTTTCTAGTACGTCTGGTTAGATAATATCTTTTATCATTCTCAGGCTCAATGGGACATGGGGAACAATATCCCATAACGGCCTCAGGGTATCCCATTTGCAATCCCCAAGGACCCACCACCCAGGTGATCCACCCTCGCTTCTTCACTCCCAGAGTCAGAATCCAAGGATGATGGCCCTTCCCTGGCCAACTGAGCAGAGGACCCGAGGGGAGTAAATGTGAGGATGCAATCAGGTTTCTCACACCTTCAACATAATGTTATAATAAAAAGCGTTTCATTGGATGTTGTAATGATGTGTAGAATGTGTGAATTTGCAATTTATGTATACTTGTCTGGATTGCTCCTTCCAATTGACCACTTCTGAACATTGCATTAGCTTGTACTGCAGCCCATGTTGCAGAGAGCATTGTTACTCCTCTGTACTGTGAAGATTTCATTAACTTTGTCCTTCATGATGGTCCAAATATTGCATCTCTGAGAGAAAATGGTCATGTAAATGTGTGCACCAAACCTCCTGGGTTCCATCTTCAGCATTTCCATGCTGTGAATTCCATGTTCCCATTCTTCTATGTAATATCTTTCACTGTCATGTTCTGCTGTATTGTAAGTTAGCCTTCTGGCTTTTGTTGGATTGTTTAGGTCTGTAGAGATGCATTGACCATAGCACTGTACTATTCCACAAAGAGTTTTGCCGGAGAAATATTGTATTGCATGTCCCAGAAAGCATTAAAAGAGCTTCAAGGTCTAGTTTTGCCACAGCCTGCGCTGCTGGGGGAGATCTTTTGGCCATCTTATTTACACTTCTTTATGAACACCCTAAAGAGGTCAGTGCCTTCCTCTGTTGTGGAAGTTGTACTATCACTGGTGACTTACTGTCCATCATATTTGGAGCAAATTGCTTAGTTTTTGTGTTTGATGCCAAACAGAGACTCTTTTGTAGACACTGTACTAGCTAAATGCATGCTGAGCTGTTCAAGTTACTGAACAGTTTAGCAATCATTTCTGCATATCACCACTATTTAATAATGACATAGGCATGTTATTCCACCTGACAGAATACCAGACCTGACAAAGATTCATTTTTGTCACTGGAGACCACCCTTAGCAACTAATAAATATGATACCTAGCGTTGCAAGAAATCTAGCTTTAAGAAATATGGTGGGACTCTATTTTACCTTTTAGATTAAAAGCAAAGGAATATATTTTAGATATGTGCTCAGAATTTGGTTTATTACAATAGTCATACACATGACAAAGATGTATATGTTTATAATAACTCAATATATACCACGAAAGAAATGTTAATTGTAACAGTATTTCTCACTACAATTGTATGGGCATCTAGAAGGATCATCAAGACATTATTCAAATGTAAGAAATATATTGTCTTATTATAAGAGAAAGATAAATATTGAAAGGATTTTACAGAGAAGTGTCAAAGTGAATCATCAATATAGTGGTGATTGCAAGTGTGAGGTGTAAACTTAATGCTTATGAAAACTAAGGATGCTGTAAACATACAACTTGATGTAGCAATTCATCACACATGGAAATCAATGTTATATGCAGACTATAACAATGTGCTTCACAAGTTCACATTTTAACAATGGTGTGATTATTCCCAACTATGAGATGTAATGTCTTTATTTAGCAGCAACTGTTACATGCGGGATGCAATCAGATGTACATGAGAAAGTCATTGGGCCTCATTACAAGTATGGCGTTAAGGCAACAACAGTGTTGGTATTGCTACTGGAACTGTTGCCACTGTAACGCCATACTAGGAGTTCTGCTCGCGGGTGCCCTTGCAGCCACCAGGTCTGACGCGACCTGGAACCTCGTAATGAGGCCATTGTCTTCTATATTGAAGAAATGCTTTCCCAAAGTAAAATATAGACAGAGCGAGAAGAGGAATTCAAGTTGTTGTTGCATGCAACCCATGAAAAGCCCAGTAACTAACTAACTATACAGGATTAAAGCCAGAAAATTGTAAAATTATGAATAAAGAAAATATTAGATAACATTAACAACATACACGTTGCATTTTTCCCAGCACAGTGTAGAGAGGGAGCCAAGTACTCCCACCTCAAGCATCGCGCCCATGTTGCCTTTATGCTGGGTACCAGAATGTCAAATATGTGCAGTGCCAGTGAAGATACTGATACCAAGGAGAGTCCTGGAAGCAAGGTACCCATTGAGAAAGCCATACCTGCATACACAACAATATGACGGCCATTTGAATGGAATACCAGAAGAAGTGTGAAAAAATGAGCAAAAGAGCAGATTGGTGACATCACACGAAGCAATACTGATACACATAGAAGAGATGCAGAGACAAGAGAACATAGATAAACTATAGGCATCAAGAAAGTATCAAAGACCAGTAATATTTCAGGATCAACATGAAAGAAGGTTATGTTATAAAAAACAATGAAGATACTAAGTCATTTTACACGTGTACAGATGCAAAGAAATAAAAGTAGACAAAGTACTCTTAAGGCTAGCAATGTAGTTAATAGATTGCGGCATGCGCCAACATATATGCATAGGGGTGAGTGAATTGTGGACGATTCTACTACACATTTTAGCAAAGCTGGACCAGAAAAAGCAGGCTTTTCTAGTGTGTCGTAGCTGAAAAGCAATCAAATTACTTAAGTGAATCAAAGAAGGGCGAGGCTGGACCAGCCCCAAGGAGCAAAGGCTGCTCTGGGCTGGAATGATCAGACAGTAGCTACAAACGTGTGAAAGAACAAACTCCTGTTAAGAAGACGGGCATGAGAACAATGAAGACAGCGAGGATCATTAAATAATAGTATTTTAAACACACCAAAAGCTCAAAATCATGGTCTTCAGTCACGTGGATGGCTGTAAATGGACATTTGAGATGTGCTATGCCGACGCTAGGAGATAGAGTATGCTATACTCCCTTTTATTCTCAGGGATGAAGAACAAACTCAAGGCCAATCTTCAAAGGGCTAATTGACTGGCAGACAGCAGTGTGATGATGGGTAGTATACTAATTGGTGGGAAGCTATGGTCAAGACCAACCCTCCAGCACCTGGATGCCAGCCTGAGTGCTGCTGGCGTATGTGTAAAAGTACTAACGGATGTAAGGTTTACAACCAATTATAGAGGGCATGTAGTAGAGAGCTGTATAGTTTGTGTAACCAATGGGACGTTGTGTATTTGATGACGTTCATAGTGCCTTGTTTGAGGGGAGGGCTTAGTTGCCCCACTTGTTATTAGAAACCCTATCACTCTCTTAGACAAGTATGGAACTTATACCTAGATATTCCCTTAGACCCAATCACTTTCTCCAATAGGTTTTTGTAGTATTGCTACCTTGTCTTAAAGGGCTGGGTTGGGAACCCCGGTTCATGTGGTAGCAGAAAGAGGAAGGTTAAAGAATGGTCGACCTTTTAAGCTTTGGGGTCCCTGTAATATCGGGCGTCCTCTGCCATTTAGCTGAAAGGATGTGAAGCTCCCTGTAGATAGCAGCAGTTCATTTAAAGGATCTCGCAAGTGCAGGTGGGACGGGTCCCTCAGTTTCATACAGAATCCCCTTCTGATTTCTACAGGAAGCTGAGCGAACGGAAGGCTGAATTGGCTGGTTGAGGAGACGACGATCCCGAGAGTCGGAAGTTGAAAACGCGAATGGTGAGTAGACTGAGGTGGCAAAACATGAATGGACAGTGAGTGGAGAAAGTGATAAGGAGACATAAGTAATGGTGGGTGGTTGGGGTGAATAACTTGAGACGATGAGCCTCAAGTTAATAGGTGAATAGCTTGAGATGATGAGTGTCGAGTTATTAAGTAATTGACTTGAGACGAGGATCGACAAGCAATTAAGGACTGTGAGACGAGGAGCAGTACAGTTAGGTTAAGCCCAGAATCCTGCATCATAGGAACGTTAGAAAGGGTCATATCCAGAGTCCTGAAAGTGGATGAGTAGACTACATGTGATTTAAAGATCGTCTAAAGGGAACAACTCACACTCTGTCGGAGTATTTTTTTATGGGCAGAGAATTGTCACGAGGAGCGTAGACTGAGATATACGTAGGCCGGCCAAGTTTGTCAGTTTGTCTGTTTGTTTTATGTGTTGTATAATGTGTATGTGATGAAGAGATAGTGAACATTTTAAGAGACGTGAGAAGAAAGCACAGAGATTTGAAAAATTAATTATTCATTTATTCAGTTGAACTGATGATGTTTAATGAATACGTAGATTATAATAGAATGTGATATAAAAGGTTTGGAGCTGCGACGATTGGTGCACACTCATGTTGTGTTATTTGTATGAAACGTATTTATAAAGTGTAAAAACAACGGTGAGTATTGACAGTCAAGTGTGACAAGTCAAAATGGACGATATTACTCCTCTTATACATCTATGCAAGCAGTTTACAAAACACACACCCAAGCCTAAACAGTACAGTGCGGAATGGGTTAAGGGCATGGCAGATAAGATGTTCATGCCATGGCCACAATGGGATCACTATCAAGGGCAGTTTTGCAACACATGACGACATACTTGCATGCAGCAAACACAGGAAAACATTTAGAAAAGAGGTTAGCGAGCTTAGAGCTCTGGAAAATATACCAGGAGGAAAGGGAAGATCCACCTCCTGAAGACTGGATGCTTAACCAATGCAAAGAGGGGGGGTGCAGCTTCTGCTCCCCCTGCCGTGCCTGAAATAAAAGGCCATAGTACGAAGGATGACGGACTGTAACCATTAAGAGAACTTAAGGCAGCAATAGGGTACAGAAATCCAGCATATGAGTCACCTGAGCATAGCAGCGAGAGTCCAGAAAAGACTCCAGAAAGGGATGTGATTCCTAAAATCCCACGGGACAAGGAGAGACGTGATCGACCAAGTACATCCTTAGATATAGGCCAGGAAATAAAGAGATGGAAAGGAGCGAAAGATAAGGCTGATGAGATAGCACTCATACAGAACAAATGGATGGGTGGTCAGACTCTGCTCAAACTTGATAGAAAGCGCATTGAGGAAGTAAGGCAAAGGGAAGATCGAGATGAACAAGATAAATAAGACAGAGAATGAGAGGAACAATTGAAAGGAGATGAGGCTAAAAGAAAAGATAGACAAACACGGGAACAGCTGTATCAAGATGAGCAGGTAAAAAAGCAGGAATGGACAGAGGAGCAAAGAAAGTATGATAATAGGCAGTTTGATATAAGAATCATTGGGAAAAACTCGATAAAGTCTATCATGAGATGAGGGCCAAGAAGGAACTGAAAGGAAAGGGAAAAGCCGATCGACATGAAAGTATGCTGATGCACAGCAAGGAGTGACGTTTGTACAATCTTGAGCATAGAGCTTTTTCTTTGGACAGGCTAACTCTGAAGAGAGACAAAAAGGAGGGAAGTCACATGAATTGGGGACAGGATATGTCAGACGAGGACAGAGAAACCTTCCGTGGGGAAGTGCGAGATAACTCATATGGTCCTGAAGGATGTTCTCCAATGGACAGAGAAGTAAGATGTCAGATCTAGACCTACCTAAATCTCAGACGTCAGAACCTCTGCCATGGCTAGATCGACCCAGAGGGTGACCCCATAGTGAGAGGGGGGACTTGCCACTTTATGCGAGAAGGTTAAGGTTGCTACCAAGAAGAAGGCAGTGTGGAACTATTGTCTCTGCTATGGACAGACAGACGATGGGGGATGAATGTGAGTTTGAGATCTCACAGTTTCCTTTGTTAGAGAAAGGAGGGGCCAGACCACAGTATATACCATGGACACAAATGGATAAGGATAATTTAAGGTGTAAACTTCTGAGTTTAACCTTCGGTGCTGGGAAATGGATGCATTATTTGGAGAAAATGACAGGAGGAAACATGTTAGCTATAGGCGATATTAAAGGTCTTCTAGCCGTTACCCTTGGGGAGAGAGCTGACAATATTTGGTTGAGAGCTGGATTCTCAAGTGTTACCGCACAGAACACAGCTCATGACAGAGCGCTGTATAATAGCTGTAGAGCGACAGTCTGGAAAACGCTTAGAGTGCACTATCCAGATACGTCAGATGTGGGAGCTATAATGGCACAAAAGATGCAGGAAGGGGAAGATCCTCTTGTTTACATTCAGAATTTTCATGAGGAATGGAGTTTGGAAATGCGGGATCCATGGAGGAAATCAATACCTGTATTCTACCATATATTATGTCAAGGGCTGCCAGATCAAGTGCAGAAACAGCTCGAGAAATTGGGGGATATGGAGGCAAAACCATAGTCAGAAATACAGCATTGGCACATTATTGCCGACTTCTGCAGGAGAAAAATCAAAGGAAAGATGATGGTAGGAAAGGTGACGAAGCAATGGTAGTGCAGAAGAAATTGTCAAAAATACACCATAGAAGGGGCAATGTTGACTAGCGGAGAAGGGCCAGGATCACAACAAGTAGCAGGCATGCCACAGGGGATTAACCAAAGGCAGTATGATCAAGGTAATAATGGGTTCGTACCACAAAGTCGGGTAGGTTTCTGAGGAAAAGGCTTTCAGAATAATCAGGGAAATTGCCAGAATAGTCATGGTGGGTTTCAGGATATGCAGAATGATAGCAAAGGCTTTTAAATACTTTTATGTGAGGATATGTGTTTCAGAACTACTGCACTCGTGTATCTAGGCACATTCTTTCATGAGTTGCTCTGTTTCTAACCTGCTGTAATAAGGGCGGATTGACATGTAGTGATGGAGGTACTACAGTTAAGGATCTTATGTTATCAATAGGCCTTGCTTTTGTCTGCAGTAATGATGTTTCCTTGTTATTTGGCAATAAGAAAGTGTTTTGGGGTTCTACCTTACTGCCTTGGACTCTGGAGCTGCTTTCAATGTTGTGCATACCTCATTTATAATAATCCATGTTTGAATTACTGCGGGGTGGGATGGACAGACACATTTGAGTTTCTTGTGTGCAGAGTGGTGTAGTATGCTAGCAACTATGGAGATTGGAGTAATTCTAATATGATTGTGGGATTTGGGGTGCTGTTGTTGTGCTGCGTTATGGTTGGTAGCCAATTAGAGATTGTTATATGACAGTATACTACTCGTGTCATTCTCTTTACCATTTTCTCAGTCGTGACATTTGATCAGGACTTCATTAATGTTCATATTACAACTCATTTCTAAAGTTGACCCTCATGTTGATATATCATCCCACTGCAGGAAGCCAAAGAGGTGCTTGTCGGTAATGCTTTTACTAATGTGAAAATGCATGTGGCATAGATTGGAGGCTATGTCTATGACTGTCCTGTTAGTGAAATGATACTGCTCTCTGCTATGTGAATATTGTTTTTATTGATAAGTCTCTTGATGAAGACACTATTTAGCATAGTATTTGAGACAGGTTAATTTGATGTAATTATATTGGGTCAGACGCTTCCACTGATCTCATTAGTGGAAGATTAGGTTGTAATATTTAGTAAGGATTGGGGGGGTTTATAATTTGTTCGGATAAGCTTGTTATTATATGGTTAGCTAGTCTTCATTATATTATTCTTAGGATGGTTCTTGTATATTTGTGGGTAGAAGTGAAGGTTGTTAGGTATTTATTTATTTATTATTATTTCAGGGGGTAATATACTGTTATACATTGATTGGGCATAGGTTCTGAGGGTTGTAGTTTAGCAGCACTGGATAGTTTGTGTCTTTAGCATCTAGTCCAGATCTGAGCTATGTTCAATATAGATTGGTTGTTTTTGTATTGTGTTGTGTTTGTGTGTCTTTTGTGTTTTTGTGTGAGGGGTTATTTATGATATTCTGTGTCAGTTTTGTTTTTGCTCGTTGGATTGCTTTGGCTTGTCGATCTCGGACTTTGAATGTTTTGGGGGTTATGTTGGTTTTTGCAGATTATTCTTTGGACCTTACTTGATGGTTTCGTTGAAAACTTTGTAACGTGGAATGTTAAAGGGATGAATTGTCCTAGTAAAGGGAGAAGCATAGTGGCAAAATTGAGGAGAGAAAAAGCAGATGTAGTCTTTTTACAAGAGACTCATTTAACGGAACAACCAGGAATATTTTTAGGTGCTTCAAAATATGTGAAGGTGCTGTTGAATTGTTACTCAGGGAGATCGAGAGGGGTGGGTTTATTAATTCGTAAAAGTTTGGGCATGAAGGTTGAAAATGTTGTTATGGATAGAGAGGGGCGATTTCTTTTGGTGGATGTCTGTTATGAGGGAAGGATTTTGATGATGGAATCTATATATGGTCCATGTACTAATGGTATGATATTTTTTTAAAACGCTAACGGAAACCCTGAGAAACATGAATGGCAATGAAATTGTTTTGGGCGGGTGATTTTAATTGTATTTTGAATGATTCTCTTGACAGACAATCAGAGTGTAGATTTACGGGTTCTAAGTTAAGTGGTGATTTTAATGATTTTCTGGATACCTTTGCTTTGGTTGATGGGTGGCGGTCACTTCATCCTAATGATAGGGAATCTTCGTTTTATTCTCCTGCTCATGACTCTTACTCGATGTTGGACTATTTGTTGGTTTCGGATAGGATGGTTGATGTCATTATTAGTGTTGAAAAGGGGGAGAGGTGTATCTCTGATCACTCATAAGTGAAAATGATTGCTGATAGGAAAATGGGTGACATATGTAGAAATAAATGGGGGCTAAAGACGTTCATTCTAAAGGATGCAAAAGTTTGTGAAGCATTGCATGTTTTTATAGAGACCTTTTTTCATGAGAATATGGATTCTGCTGATAGTCTTGTAGTTTGGGATGCTTTTAAGGCAACCATTTGAGGGGAGTTGATTAATTGGATTTCCAGAAAAAGGAGAGAGGGTGAGAAAAGGGTTAAAGATCTTGAATCACAACTTAAAGTTTCGCAGCAAGTATGTGATGTCTAATAGTAAGCAGGATAGTTTAAAAATGGAAGATACTAGGAGTACTTTGAAGAAAGTTTTAGATGAGCAGTTTGAAAGAGGTATGTATTTTATGAAGCAGAAGTATTGGAAGGAAGGGGATAAGATTGGACGTTTATTGGCTAACAAACTGAAGAGTCTTTCTGAGAGGTCATTTGTTCATAAGGTTTTGGATGATACAGGGAATGTGAAAATTAAAAGTAAGGATATTTGTGAGTGTTTTAAATCCTTTTATGCTTCTTTGTACTCTGAGGGTCCACAGAATGATGAGAGAATGTTGAATACTTTCTTTGCAAAAATGTAATTACCCTGTTTGTCTGATGAGGGGAAAGAGTGTTTGGATGCTCAAATTTGTGAGACTGAAGTGAGAGAGGCTATTTGTCAACTTAATGTGGTTAAATCCCTGGGGTTGGACGGATTGCCAGTTGAATTTTATAAAACTTTTGATTTGACTTTGATCCCAGTATTGTGTAGTCTGTATAATCAATTTCTATCTGATGGGAGGTTGTGTTCTTCTATGCGTGAAGCAGTCATCAAACTAATTCCGAAGCAAGGGAAAGACCCTAACAGATGTGGTAATTATCGTCCTATATCTCTTTTAAATGTAGATATGAACATTTTTACGAACATTATGGCTATTAGGTTGCAGAAATACATGAGGGAGTTGATAGGTTGTTCACAGGTTGGTTTTATGGATATTAGATTTGGGTATGATAATATTCAGATTTTGTTGAATATAATTGGCCTGTCGGACACAAAAGTGGATGAAGTCTTACTGTCTTTTCTGATGTTGAGAAGGCGTTTGATTGTGTCAGTTGGTCCTTTTTGAATTACACTTTAATCAGAATGAGTTTTGGTCCACAATTTTTGAATGTGATCGGTGCTTTGAAATATGATATTTCGGCTAAAATATGGGTACATGACGTTTTGTCTTGCTCTTTCAGATTATTTAGAGGAACCAGCAGGGTTGTCCACTTTCCCCATTCCTGTTTAATTTGGCTCTTGAACCATTGTTGGCATAAAACAGGCAGGTAAGGAATATTTGTGGATGGAAATTGAAAGATGGTGAGATAAAAGTGTTGGTGTATGCTGATGATCTAACGGTGGTCTTGACTAATCCAGCTGAAGGTGGTGCTTTACTTAGGGAGTTGATGCAGGAAGTGGGTTGATTATCGGGTTATAAAATGAATTGGGGAAAAACTGTGTTTTTTCCAGTGAAAATGACACCGCTAAATAGGAGGCTATTGGATTGGGATTGTCAATGGGCGGATGTCTCGTTGAAGTATTTGGGTATATACCTGTTGCGAGATATTCGGAGGACTGTAGATTTTAATATAGATAAATTGAAAGAAATCCTAATGAAAGATTTGCGTAGATGGGATAGATTAACTTTATCTCTTTGGGCCAAGATCAACGCTGTCAAAATGGTATTACTTCCAAAAGTTTTGTATTTCATTCAATCCCTTCCCTTAAAGTTCACAAAGCAGGCGCTAAAACGTATTGAAAAACTTTTTATGGATTTCTTGTGGGGAGTGGGCAAGAAGCCAAGAATTACGCAATTTATTCTAATACGTAGTGTTAGAGATGGGAGCTTTGGTTTCCCAGTATTAGAGAATTATTATAAAGGGTTTCTATTGAAAAAAGCTTCTTACTATTTTATTAAAGAAGGGGGCTTCGAGCCTTTGTGGCTTCGGATGGAGAATGAAAGATTGAGTCTGTTTTCGTTGGATTGTTTATATTCCTATGGTAAGTTGCTGAAATCTGGGGTTAAGGTAGAGGCATTAACAGGTACAAAGACTGCTTTGGTTTCTTTGATTCTGGGGTATGGCCAAAATGTGTTTTTTTATAAATCTGCTTCTCTCTGGTCGAATCCTGGTTTACAGATTGAGAACAAAGTGTTACACTGGAGGGGTTGGGCTAATAAGGGTATTTTGAAGATTGAAGATGTGTGGAAAGATGGCGAGATGGTACCGTTTGGAGACTTAATGGACTAATACGGTTTAGAAAATAGGGAAATTGAGAGATATGGGTCACTTGCACGTTTATTGAATGAGAGGCATCAAATGTTAAGTGAATCATTAAGTGGAAAACCCCAAGTGTGCATATTGTATGAAACTGCTCTGAATGTCGTTTCTACCTTTACTAAACCTATGCCGGTACAGGTGTGTATGTGGGACTCCTCGAGGAAATTGCAGAATAAATGGGTGATTGAACTGGGCAGGGATATATCTGAAGCTGATTGGGATAATGTGTGGAGAGAGACGGTGAGAGCAAAAATGGATTTGAACCTGTGGTATATTCACCAGCGAATTTTGGGGTGTATTTATTGGACACCAATGAAGATGACTGAGCAGGGTTTAATTGAGTCGGATTTATGTTGGGGGTGCTCACGTTCAAAGGGGATTTCCTTGCATATGCTTTGGGAATGTGATTGGGTTCTGACTTTTTGGAAGGAGGTAATTGATCGAGTAGATCTAGTGATTGGTAGGTTGTTTCCTCGAACTTTCATGTGTGCAGTTTTTCGTTCCAATGAAAGCAGAGGTTTAGAGATATGTGGTGTATCTGATTGGATTGATAGGGCATTGTTGATGGCACTAAAGCATATTATGAGCTTTTGGATTTCGTGTAAGAAACCACATACTGATAGTTGGATGGTGGACATGGGCACGCTTTCAAAGTTTGAGAGGTCTCGGGCATTTCGGCTTCATCGAGAGGCTGAATACTGTGATAATTGGGATTCCATTAATGATTTGTTGTAGTAATGGCATGGACTGTTTTAGTGAAATTTGGGTATTGGGGGTGGGGGTTAATGTGTTGTAGTTTGCTTCCTGGTCGTGTTTATGTGTATGTGTTGTTTGTGTTGTTACGGTTCAATGAAAATTGGGGGGAATTTTTTTGTTAAAGGTTTATTGTTAACTGATGGTTGTCATTTGGTAATGAAAATGTTATGTACATTTTTATTTTTCTGACTCTCACCAACATGTTTTTATGTCATTGTTAGTTTGCAAATTTGAATAAAGATATAAAAAAAAGAATGATAGCCAAGGCATGCAGGGAGGGAAAATTAGGAGGCTGTATGTTGGACATGTGGAATGACAAGGCACATAGCGTGCATGTGTGGGAGCCAAGAGTTTGTGCAAAATGGGCAGTTCTCAAGAGGGGGGACCACTTTTCCACCTGCATATAGCCAACAAAGTTGGGATGGGTTTGCCGAGACTACAACAGGCTTTGCAACCACAACAGACACCATTGAATCTGCCACAAGGGCAATCACAGCACACACCCATGCAGATACAGCAGAGCCCAAACACGCACAGTTAATGACTTCTAGGATAGAAGGTGTCAACGAAGATATCTCCACTATTCTGTCAGATAACTTAAAAAGCACCTCACAAACCTTATTGCTGGGGGATCTCAATCTGGGATTTAATGCCCCGAAGACCAACATGTAATTACTGTGGCCAATATCCTGGCAGATCTCGGTCTTACCTACTCACAACAAGGGGAGAATACTTGATTGGGTCTCAGATCACAATTGTAACGCATTGATTACTTCTACCACCCCTCAAATCTAGACAGACCACCACCTTCTGTCATTTACGTTGTCAACAAAAAGGTCCACCACCAAGGCGTCCCCATCCACCCATCCTACATCAACCAGAAACAAGAAGAATATCACACTAGATAAACTTCTTCCCCTTATCCTAACTATTCTCAACTCATTACCTGACAATATGGACCCCAACTCATTAATTGAAGAATATAACAAAGTTATGACCACCACTCTTGATGATATTGCCCCATTAAAATTGAGAAATAGAAAGCCTAAAAGTCACCTCAACACCTGGTTCACCCCACACTTGAAAAGCCTAAAGGTCGATAAGAGAAAATGTGAAACTACCTGGAGACTACTTCCCTCTGTTGAAAACAAAACTAACCTTTATCAAAATATCAGCCCAATACAAGAAAGACATCCTCCTGGCAAAACAGGAAACTTATAATAACAGAATCCTGCAAGCCAACTCCAGTATGAAAGAGTTTTTCACAATATTAAAAGAATTAGAAACTCCTATTCCAGTACAAGACAATTGTGTCAAAAGACAAAACGTGGTGTTCCAATACTCAGCATGCTCTAGTCAATAAAGTCTCTAATCTTCAGAAAAGGTTCCTCAAAAAGAAAGCCTCCCTAACATCCTCGACTCTACTTAACAAAACATCCCTGCCACCTCTCAAACCACTAACCTGCTTCAGCTTTTCTAAAGTCTCTATTATTGAAGTCGGGAAGGTCATACTTTCACTCAAACCGTCAAACTGCCAGGGTGAACAATGCCCAGCACAACTAATCAAGGATGCTGCTAGAGATCTAGCACCCTTCATTTCAAAACTTTTTAACGCCTCCTGCTCATGAGGAATCATCCCATGTAACCTGAAAGAGTCTTGGGTACTCCCACTCCTCAAGAAACAAACCATAGACCCCACTATTCCCATTAATTACAGGCCCATCACAACAGTGCCATTGCTCCTAAACATTTTAGATAAGGTAGCCTACCTCCAAATTCAGAAATTCCTTGAACTTAACCAACTTCTAGGAGCCCGTAAATCTAGTTTCCGGCCACAACATGGCAAAACAACAGCATTAATTGACCTCAAGGCCCAAATACACGAACTTAGAGACAAAGGTAAACCTGCTTTTGTCCTCCTACTTGACCTCTCGGCTGCATTTGACTTGGTGCACCATAAGGTCTTATGCAGCCACCTGGACTAAGCAGCCAATTTCTCCAGGAGGCCATAGTCTGGATGCAATCTTTCCTCAGTAACAGGACTATGAGAGTCTCCTCTCCCTCAGCAGTCGCAGACTCTATCCCCATCATTTGTGGGGTGCCCCAGGGATCATGTGTCTCTCCAACATTATATAACATATATACCAAGCCCCTTTTTGATGATCTAGACCATCTTGGTATCACCTACACCAACTATGCAGATGATACTCAGATCCTCTTACCACTTATTGGGGATTATGATAAGGATTTGGCCTGGTGAATAGAATTTACAACATCATTCAGGCATGGATGGCCTCTCATGGTCTCTGCCTGAATGATGATAAAACGGAGCTCATCATCCTCAGCACTACTTCCCAACTTACAAGATTAGGCACTAAATATTGATCCTTCCCCATTGATGGAAACTCCATGAAAGTTGCCAAAGAAGTAAAAACCTTAGGTGTTTACCTTGACTCCAACCTTACATTCACCAAACAATTAAACACTTTGGCTTCCTCCACTGCATATACTTGTAAATTAATTAGAGCTGGCAAAAATGTCCTATTGTCTAACGGGTGTATTATCTTGGCCAGAGCCCTTATACTGTCCAAATTGGACTACTGTAACGCCCTCTATATTTGCACCAATAAATACATTATCAAGAGAATATAGATACTTCAGAACAATGCCCTTAGAGCCGTGCTAAATATAGCAAGGAAAGAACATATTTCTGAGACCAGGAGACGACACAACTGGCTATCCACCAATGACAAAATCTGACAGCATCACTCATCCACAAATGCATTAATAATAGGGCATGCTACTTGACAGAATTAACAGAAAAAGACCCACTAGAACAGTCAATACAAATTGCCTCCTTGTGCCAGAGTTCAAATTATCTACAATTGGGGGCACTCGCTTCCCGGTTAAGGCAGCACAATTTTGGAACTCCCTGCCACCATCACTGAGAGCTGATCAAACATTCATCAAATTCAGACAGAATCTCATTAACTGGTTCAAAGATGACAAGTAACATATTAGTCCCAAGGCATCTCGCCTTATAAATAGCCTCAAACTCTTTGTAAATTACTTTCTTGCCTGCACTGTGTGATATTCTATTATATGCTTTGCTCTGTATTTAATCTATTTTCTTGTTTTGCATTCCCTGTTTTGTACTGTATGCCACTCTGCAACTAAGCTGTAAGCCTTCTTTTATCTTCTGCGCCCTGATACCCTTGGGTATGGCGCACATTATAAATAAACAAACAAACCGTTGAGGGAGGGAATCCTTTCACGGGCACGGGAATAAGCATATACCCACAATAGGACAGCTCACTTGGTGACTTGATGTGTTCAGTGCTATCTGTAACTCCCAATCATCAAGAGGAACCGAGGGTTGATGTCATTATAAGAGGCAAATCTTTTTCTTTTTTGGTAGACACGGGTGCAACACGTTCATGTAGGCGAGAGGGGAAATTGACATTATCGGGAAATGCCATGAATGCTCAAGGTTTCACAGGAGCTACAAGTACAGTTCCTTTCACTGAGAGATTGCCAGTCTCCATAGGAAAATGTGATATGTCTGTGCCATTATTGTATTCAAGGAAGACAGCAGTTAATATACTAGGCCGAGAGTTAAACATTATGATTTCATTTACTCATGAAGCTATAGTGTATTGAATGCCAGGAATGGATTATTTAAACATGAGTGAATATATTATGGCAGTTGCAGGGCAGATGGCAAACAATGGCAAACGAAGGGTACCGTTAGAACCAGAGGTCTTTCACTATGGGGTACACATTTTGTTAACATGGCTACCTGGTCTAGTGGGTAAGACTGTGAGAATACCTGATGAGTTTTTATTCAGGCCAAGGATACCTATGGATGAAGAGGGGGAGACAAGTCTTGCCCTTAAAGTTACAGCACCTATAGTGTGAGGAGAAATAGCTATGCTTGATGGAGTTGATAATGAAGGCAGACGATGGAGTACATTGATTGCCATTGGAGAGGGTTACAGATTGACTGACGTCACTGACAAGGATATGTTTAGGGACCTCCCATCATATGATGAAGTAGTATATGAAATGAGTATCACTTATTGGGTAAGGGCAATAAACGCGAGGTTCCTCAGAAGATGATGATAGTACAGCAACGTCCTGCATTTTTTTATGAAGACATGTCGAAAGTGCCAGTTTCATGATGGACCACAGGCCCTTATGATATAGGTCTATTGACAGGGGTTGACAGGGGTTGGAGAAGTTAAGATTAAACTGAAGCTAGGAGCTATTTTGCCTCAAGCAGAACAGTTCCATATTGCGAGAGGCAGACAAGGGTATCTTTAATTCAAGACATGTGCCCAATTAATCAGATTGTAGAGGCCTAATCCAACTATGATCATATGTATTATCCCTGTTGAGGCACGATATTTAACTGTGATTAACTTGAAAAATCTGTTTTTCTCAATCCCATTGCATAAAGATTTGCAAGATCTGATGTAATTTACATTCAGACAGACTAAGTTAAAATGCATAATATTACCCCAGGGGTACTGTCAGTCTCCATCGATTTTCAATATAGTCCTGCAGATGGACTTGAGCACTATTGATTTGCAAAGTGTTGGTTTGCAATACGTGGATGATATTTAGTCTGCAGCACCTTAGAGCAAGAGTGGAGATGTGATTCAGTTTAGCTGATGATTATTCTAGCAGAGAAAGGATATAAAGTGGACAAGGAGAAATTGTAGTATTAACAAGAAGAGGTGTTACTTATAGGGCAGTTAATCTTGCATGAAGGAAAAAGACCTGAAAGGGCTGAGGCTATTTTGAAAACAGCAAAGCCACACACAATAAAGCACATGCAAAGGTTTTTGGGACTATGCAATTATGTTAGAGCATGGATATTCAATTATAGTTAATACCTAAGACCCTTGTTACAGGCTCTGAAAAAGGCACAGGCAAGTCAGAAAAAAATTGTCTGGACTGAGGAAATGGAGGAAGGGTTCGATGAGTTGAAAAAATTAATTTGCACAGCTCCAGTTTTAGGGATTCCTAATTATGCTGAGGAATTCTTATTTTTGCACATGAATGGTACAGTCTTGACATCAGTACTCATGCAGAGGAATATGTTGGAATATAAGCCTTTAGCATACTAAAGTGTGTTTCTGGACACAGTAATGACGGGTCACTTCCCTTGCGCACAATCTATGGCAGCTGCCGCGTTCGCCATTGAGAAAGCTGCCAGCATAGTGATGGGGTGTTCCATGATGTTATTTGTTGAACATGCGTTGTTTGCTATTTTGGAAAAACGTAAGGGTACTTTTACGTCTCAAAGCGCTTCTGCCTAGAGGTGGTCATATCAAATCCAGTGATAAAAATAGTCAGATGTAGAATAGTGAATCCTGTCATGTAGCAAAACCACTGACAGAAGACAAACATGCACATGACTGTTTGAATTATGAGGAAACATATGATGAGATTCCGAGGGTGAACGAAAATTCTTTAGCAGCTGAGGAAATCCTCTTTATTGACAGTTCTTCAAAAATAGATCAAAACGATGGGCAAAGACATACAGGTGCTGCTGTGGTAAAACACAGGGCCAATGGGTAGTTTGAAGTATTGATAAGTGCACAATTACCATCTCACTTTTCAGCAGAGGCTGCAGAATTTGTGGTGCTGATTGTCACGCTCGAGAAAAACGCAGACCAGGAGGTGACGTGTACAGTGATCCTCCTATGTGACGTCGACAGTACATGCAGGGCTAGCATGTTGGAAAAGGAGGGGCTACAACCGAGCAGACTGCCCTCCAGGACAACATGCCACCTTATTGGACAGACTTTGTAGAGCACTAAAGCTCCCAGTAGCCATCGCGGTTGTCAAGTGTGCACCTCACACTAAGAGAGCAGACTGTATTTCACACAGAAGTCAAGCCACAGACGAAGAAGTAAAATGAGTTGCATGTTTAGAAGATATAATGAATTTTTTATACGCCTAATATGAATGAACGAATGGTGGTGATGATGAATGTGAATGAAAGTTTTAACAGTTTGTCTAAAACTCAATTGATGGAAAATTGAAGGAGAAGCAGCACAGAATGGGAAAAATCTGTGGACACGGAGGGGATGTTCTTTAGCCGCTTCCGAAGGATTATGGCGACAGGAAAGCACTGGTAAACCGGTTTGCCTCTAGCCTTGTTAAGGGCGGCGTTGGAACAGCTGCACTACCCTGTGCATGTCACTAGAGAAAGCCTTGCAGCAGCTATTGAGGAGGACTGGTTTGTACCAAACCTGCTAGAACACGTTGCATCTTATGTAGTAAACTGCATCGTATGTCAAATGTTTACTGCTGGGAACACACTGCATACAGTCAGAAGAGTTATCCCGTGACCTAATGGTCCTTTTCAGCATTTACATCACAACTACATCGATATGCTGCAGATCTGTAATGGATACAGATATATGATAGTGGTAGTATGTCCCTTTTCAAGGTGGATTGAAGATAGTCCATGTACATATCGAGATTCCACCTGCAAAGTGAAATATTTAGTACGATAAGTGTTTCCTACGTGAGGAATATGTGAAGTATTAATATCAGATAATGGCCCCGATTTTGTAAACAAAGTCTTTGAACAAATAAGCTTGTTGCTCTAGCACAAGTTCTGTTCGGCTTATCACCTGCATGTGAATAGGATATGTGAGAGACTCAATAGCCTGCTTAAGGAAAGGATAGCTAAATTGAAGCTTACATTGACGATAGTATGGTTACATTGCCTGCCGCTTTCATAATATGCGTTGAGGAATCAGCCAGAATCTGACTACCAACTTATGCCCCAATCAAATAGTGACAGGGAGGCGAATGAAAACACCCCCCACTCCTCCATCGAGAGCTAGAAGTGATGCCCAGATGACAGCAGAAATGTTAGAAAATGAGCTACATGTCTACTTAATGTGTATGACTACAAGTATCTCTGTCATTTCAGAACAACTCAAGCAGACGGCGTGTCAGGCTCAGAACACAGATGAAGACCATATAGCAACCAGACAAGAAAAACTACTACTGCCTAGATTTTTTCCTGTTGATCAGGTGTTAATCAGTAACTTTGTTTGCAAGTGGCATGAACAGTGCTTTCATGGCCCTTCCATTGTGGAAGATGTTACACCTTCGGCAGTAATACTCTTGGGAAGACGAGCTTGGATATTCCTCAGTGATGTTAAAGTCTACACTGGAGAGTCCCCCTCGCCCCCTCCCCAGTCGGAAGCAACCGTCAGAGAAGAAGTTCAGCATATGTAGGCCAGATCGATGATGAGGAAGAAGGACACATAGACTCTCCAATAGACAGATAAAGAGTACATTGGAATGTAGTTCTATCAAAACACTCTTTATAGCCACTAAATAAGGAGCGAAAGAAAAAGCTATTTGTTCTTGAGCCACAGGAGTTTGTTAACATTGGACTGAGACACATTTAAGTCTTGATCAAGAAGGAAAAGATTCCAGATTTGGAATTCCTTTTTGACTACTTGAAGAGGGGACAGTTCCCCGATTCCTTTCTCACTGAGTTTCTTATTTGTGGCACCCATAGTATTGCTTGATGGCCACGTTCACCGGATCATATTTACTGTTTTTCTCTTAATTTTTTGTGCATACCCTGCCATTGTGGGGAGAACTGTTAGTGTTCATCTGTTCCTGCAGGATCCTATAAATGGTCTAATTGTGAGGAGATTGCTTGCAGCCATAATTGAGCAGGTTTTCCAGCTTCCTCAGTACAGTTTGGAAAACACAGATGACCCTATCTGAGGACAATACTAATAGACTAGTTGGAATGGTCTTCTATTTCTTGATTGAAGAATGTCCTCAACTTGTTGGAAGGCAAACTGACGTTCTTACTTTTCTGAGAGATCCAAGAAATCTAGTGGCACTCGATCAATTGCTACGTGACATTATCGAGCAAGTACGTTTATTTTCTGAGCGAATATAAAGAACAATCCTGAATGAGGCTTTCGAGGGAAGACATTCAGAATTTACTATCCTTGGTCTTTCATTACTTACTGGAAGCACATCATCATTTCGTTTGGCGAAAGGATGACTCCTTTGTGTGCATCAGGAATCCTGTTAATCGCCCTGCAATCGGCCAGCTGCTTGAAGAGCTTGTGGAGCAGATCCAGATGCTGCCAGAGTATTTTTTGATGTTGACCGCATAAAGTTAGATTTTTCCTTCCTTAATAAAAGATTAAGAATGGGCATCATTGATAGTAATAATAACGTGGCCAACAATGAGAGGCCACCACGACGAGCAAGGAGCTATTGCTGCGTCAAGTGGGCCTATTGATATATCATTTATACCTGCATCTTGTTTATTGTGATTCTTCTCTCACTTACAGTATGTACTGTCTATTATATGAACCCAAATAAAGCAAGGGTACCTGTGTATCATCCTATGCCGCAGGGGGGTACAGATGTGGCAACTATGACACAATCGAGAACTAATGTAATTGTTCCTACACCAGTAGTAGCACATGTAAAGACACCAATTTCACTGACAAATGTTCCTACAATTCCCCCAGTAGAAAGGAATTATGCTGACATACTTCATAAGATGATTGAGAAAGCTCATGAGACAAGAGGGAGATCTAAGAGAAGTACTAGGGAGGATGATCATGAGCTAAATGATTACCTAGATAGTATGGCACATTTGGCAAACAACGTATGGTATCGGCACATGAAAGAAGTGGCAAGAAGAACCTTGAAAGAGGAATACTATGTATGTGCATTCCTGCCTTATAGTATGGTGAAGTCTAAGATTTTCATAGCTATTGAAAGCAATGTCCAGACAGCACATTGCCTATCACACATCCATTCTAAAATGGATAACGAAATGGATGGATCCAAATGAGGATGACTATGTTCAAGCCACAAAGACAAGGCTAAGAGCGCATACGAAAAATCAGGTGATCAGATACAAACAGCCTGCAGAAAAGAAGCTGGAATCAGATGGGAAATAAACAGAAGACTTGAGAGGCATGAAAATCTGCAGAAGATATCCGAAGATGGAAGGAAAGAGGACAAATGCATATCTGTGGTTCACTACTTTCAGCAGATGGATGGGAAGAATGTGTGGTAAACTGCAAAGATTGGGTAATAGTTGGACATTACAAGCCTAGTTGAAAATGCAGAAAAACTGTGTAAACCATTATGGTCAAAACTTCCAAAACTATTGACATGGGTCGAAGACAAAGGAGGGCCATTGCAGATAGTGCCCCTGGAAAGTGCAAAGCTGTGTTTCAGAAATAAAGGCACAAGAAACGTTGGAGAGAACCAGAATTGTAGTTGAATTTTTGAGGCACCATGGATTGGGGAGGACTATGTTCTATGTAAATGTTCATGTTCCAGCATTGATGATTCCTAAAAGTGACTTGAACATTGGCGAGTTTTCAAAAGCAGGTGCTCATTTAAGGAAGAAGAGTTCTGTGGAGTTGATAAATCGAATGAAGGGAAAGAACTATTTATCATCCAAGTCAATAGAAGCTTTTGATACCCTCCCCTACAAACACAGATTGTTCAATCCGACTTCATCGATATTCAGGATAATCTTCATGCCAAGGATCCAGACAGCAGCAAATACCAAATGGTTGCAGATAACCCGATGGGAGCTGTTGCATACAATCAAAACTACCATGAAGGGATTCAATGCTATCAAGGAAGACCTAAGAACCATAAGACTGATAACTCTTCAGAATAGATACATTCTGGAAATGATTACAGCCATGGATGGAGGTGTGTGTGCCAAAATTGTAGAATCATGTTGCACATTTATACTTTCTCATGATGATGAGAATGGCACCTTGACGGAGGACATAGAGATATTGACGGAGCTACACATCCATATTTTAGACGAAGTGGAAGATATTGCTGATGACTGTTGGTTTGGCTCACTCTTTTTGTGGGTTCCACACTGGATGGCAGGTGTGTTCATGTTCCTTGGAGCCCTGATAGTGATGCTGTTGCTTTGATTATGTGTAAGCAGTTTGGCTATCTCACAATGCAAGAAGATTGCAAAGAAAGCTAAAGGAATAAAGACCATGATTCATTTTGACTCAGGATGGAAAACCAAGAAGCTAACAGATGAAGAAATCAGAGATTATCTGAAAGCCAGCCTCCATGCACCTGAGGGAATGAAATTCCTGTACCCAAAGAACCATAAGAAGTATGTGGGGAAATGGATCTACTGCAGTCCAAGTGGACAGTGCATGCATATGACCTGGAACAAGGATGAACATGTGAAATCAACTAGATGCCTGAAAGGAGTAATAAAGATATGGGTCCCGAAAAAGCAATTCTTCAGAAAATGATATCTAGATGTGAAGGATGATGGGAGAGTGGTCAATGAATTGCCAGAGTGGGAGTGTAGAGAGGGAGCCAAGTACCCCAACCTCTAACATCATGCCCATGTTGCCTATCTGCTGGGAACCAGAATGTGAAATACGTGCAGTGCCATTGAAGATACCGATTCCAAAGAGAAACCTGGAAGCAAGGTTCCCATTGAGAAAGCCATACCTGCATACACGACAATATGATGGCCATTTGAATGAAATACCAGAAGAAATGTGAAAAAGTGAGCAAAAGAGCAGATTGGTGACATCACACGAAGCAAGACTGAAGCACCTAGAACAGATGCAGAGACAAGAGAACATAGACATTCTATAGGCATCAAGAAAGTATCAAAGACAGTCATATTTTGGGATCGAGATGGAGAAGGTTATGTTACAAAAATGATTAAGATATCAAGTCATTTTACATGTGTACAGATGCAAAGAAACTCAAGTAGGCAAAGTATTCTTAAGTCTAGCTATGCAGTGAATAGATTGCTTCAATGAATTGGGTAGAGTATCCTCTTTTTTTGTTATTGAGGAGCCTGTATCAAGAGGGATTATGTGAAATATATGTATAAGGAAGATGCAGGCTACCTCTACCTTCTACACCTATGGGTATGAGTGATGCACTCACCACCGATACATATATCTTAATGGATCTGTATTTGCTATACAGCAGTTCACCACTTCTTATTGACAGTAAAACAATTTTATTTGTCATCATATTATTTTTTTAAAACCTATATTCATGCTTAGCACTATCACATAAACCACATTTGTTATATGCATTCAGTTCTTTATATATCTGAGACATTGCAGTACAACAAATTGCCATTCATAGACACAAGACCTGTAATATGTATTGAAAAAAAGACCGACACATAAAGTCACTGTTCACTAACCTCTCACAGTTGTACTGCATGGACAAAGAGCTTGCTGTCAACCACCATATGAATGGTAATATGTTGTACTGCAATGTCTCATATATATAAAGAACTCGATGTTTATAGGTAGAAATATCAGAAGCCTATGCCTTTTTTATTAGACACCAAGGGCAAGATTTCCAAAACATTTTTTAAATGGGAAAGTCCTACTGAAAACATTTTTGTAAATCAGACCCTCAGTGTTGCTGGTACAATTTGATAAGTGCACAATAGAAATATTGTCCCCATATTATTGTACTGTTTCTTCTGAATTAATTTAAACAGATAATACAGTATTTAGTTCAGAGTATCCACATATATGAGAAGATACAATTTTTCTCTTGAATAGTCTGAAAGGTGACGATGCAAACATATGTTGCATTCGTATGTAAGCATAAGTGAAACAACAACATGTAAGTTCAATTTCCTTTTCTGTTGGCAAGCTGCCTGTAATTACTTTTTTGATTTATTATTGCGAATAAAATACAAAACTCAGATTAAAACAGCCTGTTCCTGTCCCAAATGTTGGTGTGGGTTTGTTGTGGTAGGAGGTATTCGATCAGGGGTATTTATATTTCTCCATAGAAAATCAATCACTAGAAAAATAATCATATTGCATAGATAAACATTCATTAAAACATGGAATCTTCTCTAAAGATGTGGAAGTTATAATTCACTGATGTCAACACATACATGCATTGTGTGACATAGATATTGCCCAAGATCACAGATATGTGTGAAGTTTCATTCCTGAGATAAACTTGATTGTCCCCATGGAATAAGGGTTGTGAAGTTGTTGCTTGATGAAATATTGAGATTTTGGAACTGATAAATATTCAGATAAATTGTTTATTAGATCCAAAATATTAATCATTATTTATTGAGTGTGATTTGTGATGAAATGATCATACTAAAATGTCCTGAGAGATAGTTGTTGATTAAAAAAAAGGCCAAGTATCATATACTGTGTATCTTTTTTCAGCACGGGCGATGCAGGATTTGAAATCACGGAAAGACAAAATGAGGGAAAGAGTGGAGAAAGTAGAAGTAAATATGTGTGAAGAACAGAGCTGGTTAAACCAGGATTTCATGACATAAAACAAATTCTTTTTTCTCTTATCTTTTCTCATATTGATTACTGTTCATCACTATGGCTCGGTCTTCCTGCCTCCCATCTTCTCCCTCTTCGCTCAGTTTATGATTCCTCAATTTGCTTCCTTTTTTCTTTACCCCTTCAGTCTTCTATTACACCTGCCTTACTTTCTATTTAATTACTTCCTTTTGAATCTCATCTTCTCTATCACTTTCTCTCAATTGTTTTCAAATGTACCCATGGTCTGGCCCCTCCTTATCTTACTTTACTTTCCTTTGACTTCCCATCTCACCCTCTGAGATCACAGAATGTATTTCTTTTATCTATTTCCAAACCTACATGTGCTTCTTCTTGTTTCTGCTCTGTTGCTCTCCTAGCCCCCAAACATTGGAATTCCCTTCACCTCTCACTTTGTTCTGCCTCATCTCTACATATCTTCCAATTAAACCTCAAAACTCAGCTTTTATCTTCTCTTGTCTACTAATCCTCTGGCTTTTCCCTCTGTTTTTACGTTTGTCTGTAATGTATCATGATTGTACTGTTTTTTTTAAATATATTTTGTTCAGTGCCTTTGCCAAAAGATCCTCTATAAATCCAATAAAATGAAAATGAAACACTATTTCAATCAAATTCCTAAAATAATTCTACTTTATTCAATAAACATCACTCCCAATCATTGTGTGGCTTCGAGTAGCAAGTTAATTCTCTGCCATAAATTAAAGAGAGACATATTCAATGTATTACCAATGGCTAATAGGCATTTCCTCCAGAAATTTTTATGTTTTATTTTATCCAGCGAATGATCAAACTCACCCAAAAACAGCACATATTGATTGCCCGTCTTGCTATAACTCACCATAACGTGTCAGGCGGACTCAATAAGACATGACAATCAACATAACTTCTAGCCCCTCGCTGCAGTAAAAATCCATAGTCGGGTTTAAATGATTTTCAAAATTGGTAATTGGTTTAGTCTTAATAACTTAATAAAAAGAGATTTTGTCAAATATTTTTGTGGCGTTAGGTGTTTTTTTCTCAAGAAAGGCTTTATACGATTTCAATTTACCCAGGTGGACATGATTCTGCCCACAATTTCACCTTTTCCGTAAATTCTTTGGTTCGCTGGTGCTTCCCTAGCTCCCAAGACCGAGTCAACCCAACTCATATCAACGACTCTTCACGTGATTGTCTAAATAACCAGAGATCCATATAGCCCTTCTGATTTATAATCATTCCCATTAAGCTAGCAAAGGGTAGTTAAGTTATTTTCTAGTCTTAATGTACAAGACACCATGGTGTATAACCACTCAAGCCTTAATAGAGGTAATTCCCAGTTCTCGCCGTAATTCCTGTACTGGAACACACTGTGCCAGCCCTAAAATACCTCTTCATATTTTCCCTTCCAAGATGTTTAACCAGTCCATCTTTACCTAACGTGGTAGAATGCCTCAACACCATATATTATCGCCGGCACAATGCACTGCCAGTATTTAGTGGTTCTGCCCATAAGGCTGTATCAAGCTGTATGCTTCGCAAAATGTGTTGCCAGGTATTTATACTCATTGACTCTCTCAATACACCTCTCGTTAATATAGCAATTGCTCTTCCAACCTTCTTTGTGCCACCAAATGTCATATATTTTGTCCTTTCATAATTGAGTGTGAGCTAATTTCTGGAGGCATATTCATCAAATTCCTGCGCTGATCTATTTAATCCAACCATAGTGTGGTCAAGAAGTACCACATTGTCAGCGTAGGAAATCCAGTTAACTCTATTAGTCCCAAGCTTGGGCACAAAATTATTTGTCGCAGACAAATACTCAGGAAAATCTGTTCCAGTATGCACCCTTGTTTAAGCCCTTTAGTAGTGCATATATCTTTAGTACAGGCACCCATGCTGTTCAACTTGACATGGACAGATGTATCAGTATTAAACTCCCTTAGAATATGAATCAGATTTGTTGGCACTCCCCAGAGTTCCAACTTCCTCACAATTTCTCACTGCACTGATGTTTTTAGAAGACTGGGATAAAAATCGCTTTACTCCAGGACTCTGGCAGTGTCCCCTCTTTACAGACATTATTGAAAAATGACAATAATACTTGACTCCAAACCTCTGGATTGCTTTTCATTACCAGATTTGATAACCGATCAGGACTTGGGGCCCAGAATCCCTTTCATCTTTTGGTCTTTAGCATTATGTCTACATTATCAAAGGTAAAACTAAATGGTCCCTGACTTCTGATCTGCATAGATGATCAATGGTATCGCTAGTACCATACGTGTTGTGTTGTTGCCTGATCCATGCTGGCTCATCAATTGGGTTGATAATTTTCACCAGATTGTTACCTCTGATTTCACTAAATGTTCTACACATCTTCTTTGTATCTGATTTGGCTATAGTTTTTAGCATTCTTTGCCACTGGGCATTCTTGATATTCATTCACCATCTTTCGACCCAATTCCTTTTTGCATCGTTTTCATATTTTATTTGAGCTATGGCTCACCCACTATCTTTTGCCTCAGTATTTTCCTGATGTTTTGTCGGAGGTGACATTTGGGTTCTCGAATCATAGGATCACATTTTTTGTTGTTTTCCCAGACCTTCTCGAAACGTACATCTCCTACCAACTGGAATAGCATCTTTTACCTTGTTCTTATACCATTCTATCACATCAGCTGCCACATTATCCTCGCTGTTCAGATTAAATTGTTCCATATGTATAGCTATGTAAATGTTCATGGCCTTGATATTTGTATCCGACCAAATTATAAATGAGCACTGGCCATTAATTGCACATCATCAATGTTCCTTTTAATCTTAACAGGGTTCCTAATGTTCAGTATAATGGAGACCATGGCATGATCACTATAATGATTGATGTTATTTCGTAGTGATAATGCAGATTCAAATTCATTGTCAGTCAAAGAAATGATCAAGAACAGCCGGACCACCATATACTTTCCAATTGATGTTCCCTGGTACATCTCCATTCAATTACCCATTCAACAACGTTCAACCCCATTCACCAGCAAACTGTAACCACTGGTTCCCCTGCATATTTACTAGCCTAATTTGCAGCTGCTCTTCTCCACTCCCTTTAATTTGAACCTCTAAGCAATGAGCATTAAAATCACCTCCAACAAGAATCGTGGAATTCGCAGGTTCAACAAGCCATTCCGCCGTGACTATACCCTTATTATCAAGTATGCCTGAGGTGTATATTCTCGGAGGTATATATACATTAAGTAATAACATCTTTCTCACATCCCTCTGCTCACCTATCTCAGCCTCTATATCCAGTATATTGTGTTCACTCCCTGTGTTCTCTATTTCTCTAGTCGGGATCTCCTTGTTCACCCCTATTATAAGGCCTCCTTTCACTTTCCCTCTATTGCCCTTGATAAACACATGGTGTAACATAAAGCTGTCAATCATTATTTCCAACATGAGTCAGGTTTCCGGCAGGAGATACACCTCATAGTCATATATCCGACAATGACCCTTGTTACAGTCCAAAAAGTGTACATTGGCACGAGTGTTCCAAGTCAATAGATTGACAGCTCATGGTTGATTCAGATGATTTGCCTGCAGTAAGCATGATAGCCAAGCACATACCTGGGAGATTGCATTTGGTCCTGATCTTCAATCACCTGTCCATTGATGTTCACTTGTTGCTTAGTTCTGGGGACGTCTTGGTCACATCAACGTTCCACTATTTTTTCAGAGTTATTTTTTGTACAACATGTGGTTCCCTTGGGGTAATTCTATACCAAAGGCCTGAGAATTTCAACATTATATCCCATTTTAGGCATAAGTGTAGTGTACAGATTTATCATTTGTTCTGTGTCCTGTGTATGACTCCTCAATCATCTCCATGTACCCAATATCTTTTGATAGCTGTACTCTTAATTTAGGATTTGCATTTAGGATCTTCAAGAAGGATTGCCTTTTTCGGCCATTTCCTTGCATTAGTTGGAAAGATGCTGCTTATTGCTATCTTTTTGCTCCCACACAGCTTCCTGCTATCCATCCACACATGGATTTGTTTTATTAACTCATCTGCCTTAGGTCTAGGATTCAAATCTTTATTATTAACCGTAACAGTGTGCACACTCTGCTCATCAGTAGATTTTACAACAGCTAGTCTCTCCAATCTCCACATCTCCTTGTGTGTAAGGTAAGTGCTTCCCCCACTCCCTTCAGAAATGTCCTGCTCTTTCTATGGAGGATCATGCTCATTGCTCCCTTCACTGGGACATGCTGACTCTACAGCACTTTCAGGTCTCTCCTGTTCAGTCCTTGAGATGTCATTATGCTCTCATTATGTCATTATGCTCTCTTGAACCCACTGTATTCTGTCATTGTTCTATTTGTATGATCACAACCTCTTGTGCAATGATTTCCTGATGATTTTATTGCCTACCTTCATTCGTATTTTTATGGCAACTTGAGCACCTCTTTGGGCACCGCCTCGTCAGACCAGGCAGCAGTGTTTTTGTTATTTTCTGTTACTGGTTCCTCTACAAATAACAGCAGGGAAGTGGAGAGGTGTGAGGGCTGACTCATAAGGTTCAACATTACAAGCACTCCCCCTGTGAATCATTAGCCTCCTCTATAGCAGTATTTAAATTAGATGGAGCATTAGCACTTCTCCATAGCAAGTTACATAGCTCAAGTAGTGAGTTGTTATTATCTATTCAGGTTGTTTAAGACTGATTATGATGATTAACATAAAAACATTATCTGAGCAGGCAACTCTGCTTCAACGGGTCTAAGATTAGATCCTACGTAAAGAAGTTTATAATCTTTCCCCTACGGTCATCAGGAGGACCGTCCCCCAATACTTTTTGGGGCATTTTCTTGCTGGCTGAATCATGAGGGTGAACCATTGTGCCAGTATTCATATGGTCAGCTTTTTCCTTAGATGATATGTAGTAGATTGTTTCCTTTTATTTAGGTGTGCCGGCATACTAGCAATTATTAACACAACTTTACACAACGTAGGTAGTAACATTTGGCAATATACAGAAATATGCTCTTACTGCTATGGCTTGTCCGGTCCAATCCAGGCTCACCGCTCTCTGCCAAACCACTTCACACTTGAGAAGGCACTTGCTACAGGCACGTGCAAAGGTGTGTTGCGGTAGTATTTAAATATCTCTGTAGTTGAAGGTGAAGTCTGCCCTCGTCCCTTAGGCAACACAAAACAAAACACTCAAGAATTCACCAGCGTGTTAAGCCGTCAAAGTACCTTGCACTTGACCAGGCACTTGCTGCAGACTGGAATCAGTTTGTCTTGCTGGAAATCTACAAAATCTGTGAGGTTTTAACACACAATGTGAGGTACAATTAGCAGGGGCTACTGTAAACGATGACTGCTAAACAACCGTGGTGCTGTTGTCCCTGAGCTGGACAGTCCATGTCAATAGATTGCACTAGACAGTAAGTAGTGCCGGAGGCATCTAAGCCCTAACCTTGCCACACTCAGAGCCACAGTTTTACTGGCTCCAGATCCAGTGCTTTGGGTCTCAGCACTTAGAACTTCACTCCCTCTACAACCCCACAGCTCCCAGCCCGCTACCCTTGCTCGAAGTTGCTGAGTAGGGAGGAAAAAGTGAAAGAATACAAGAATGAGGGCTGCACTACATTGGTCTGGGCATTGTTACTGGGTTCATAAGGCACAAGGCACAGAGGGCAGATGCAGGAAGAACCCTGCCACCCTACCCATTGCCTGCTGGTCCTACGTACTCTTTGCCCCTTAAGCACCTCATCTATGTATACGGGTGAAGCAGCCTGGCATGCATGTGTCTGGCAGGGGCTCTGTGAGAGTCAAACCACTACCCCAGCCTACCAGCCTGCTCTTCCTCCAGAGGCTTATCATTGAGCAAGAGTGACTGGTCTTGATCCTGCTACAAGCTGCTCTGCTGTGCATCCCCTGGCAAATCAATCCAGGCTCCAAACCACCAAGGACAAGGCTCTGTGGGAGCTCACACACGCTACGGAAGGCTGTCTGCTCATGAGCCGTCCTCTCAGCCCCACTAGAGGAAAGGACCAAACCACATTGTTCAGGTGTCGAGCTGCACCTTCCAGCGTAAATCTCCACACTGAATCTGTTGGCTGTCTTCATGACCATCAGTCTGGCTTCAGAGCTGCCAGAAGCACGGAAACTGCTCTCCTGAACATATGTGAAGACCTGCTCGCCAACCTTGACTCTAACACCCCCTGTGTCCGCATCTTGCTTGATCTCTCTTCTGTCTTAGACATGGTCAATCATGCCATCCTGCTCAATGATCTCCGTAATAACCTGGGTATCACCGGTCAGGCCCTGGCATGGCTGACTTCTTTCCTCTCTGACCGACCCTCCCAGGTCCAATTTGGGTCCTTCCTCTCCGCTATCTTTTTCTCTACCTGTGGTGTCCCCCAGGGGTTTAACCTCTCTCCCTGGCTGTTCAACCAAAACCTGGCACTCTTTGCCCATCGCATTGCCGCTCTCTGCCCAACTTTCAGTGCTATGCGGATGTCAGGCTACCTTCGGCCACCTCTTCTCCGTCCCTCATCTCTGATTGTCTGTCTGCTATCCAGGAGTGGTGTGCCGCCAATGACCTCTACCTTAATGCCAGTAAGACTGAGATTGTCTTCATCGGCACACCCACTCCCTCCTTTCCTGAAGCTCTCTGCTGGCCTCTCATTGCCCTCTTCCTGCTCCCACCTGCAAGGCAAAAAACCTTGGGGTCATCTTCGACTCCACACTCTCCTTACATCTCTGACGTCCCTAAGAAGTCACACTACCAGCTGCACCTCCTCAGAGGTATTCTTCCTTTCCTTTCCTTCCCCCAGAATCTCACTGTCTCCAGAGCTCTGGTTCTATCTAGGCCAGGCTACTGCAACTGCCTCTTTCTAAATCTGCCTGCCTCTACTCTCCGCCCTTTGCAACTCATCCAGAACAGGACTGAAAGCCCAGGGATCGTATCTCTCCAGGATAGAAATCTATGCACTGGCTCCCAGTGGCTGTGAGGATTACGTTCAAAACCCTATGCATTGTCCACAAGGCATTCTGGGGCCTTGCGCCTTAATACCTTCAACTCTCTCTTCCTAAATATCTTCCTTCTCAAGCTCTTCGCTCATCCGCCTCCAACTCCTTCAGGGTCAGTCGCTTCTCCAAGCAACAATTTGGTAGTAGATCTCTTTCTTTGGCTGGGGCCTCCCTCTGGAGCAGCCTTCCTACCTCCCTTAAACTTGAGGAGAACCATCTCTGGTTCCTGAAGCACCTCAAAACCTTTCTCTTTGCTTCTGCCTTTTCTCCTCCTCTCCCTTGCTGACCTCCTGGCTGAAACCAGAACTGCACTGGTTACCGTGATACCCTCTGATCTCGGTCCCAGGTCCCTGCTCCCCGCCAGTCACACACACCTGCACTGTCTGCCTGGCAACCCCCGCACTTGGGGACTGTTTCTGTATCCCTTCAGTCCCACTACCAGCACTTGACACCTGCTGGCCGTTACTTTTACTTATTGTTATAATTCTATTTCCATTTACTGCACTGTTCCTTCCCCCATCCCATGCACTTGCGCGATCTGAAATACACCTGGCCTAGTGGGATTGTTGTCTGTCCTCCCTTTGTTCCCCCTCCTTTGCCTCGTTGCACCTTGAAACACTTGTGTATAGGCGCGTTATAAATGCTATATCATATCACCAGAACTGACTGCTTCCAACACTCTGACAAGACTGTTCCGGGATCCTGGCGTGAGGTACTTTAAGGAATCAAAACTCTACCTTCCATATTTTCTGACCCTAATTTCATCGTGAAGAACCTACTGCAGAATTGCAGTATTACTTTGAAACCAAAGGTGTGGTGCTGCCTGAACACCTGTTGAGTTGTGGCCAGTGAGAGTGGGGGGAATTTCATTTTTACCTGTGACTCTGCACACTGAGTAAGAAGAGGCTAATGCATGGTATTCTTGGTGTTGTTTGATATGGACAGAGAGGTAGAGAGAGAGTGAGAGTAGGAGAGAGAAAGAGAGAGGCACAGAGATGCCGAGACGTAGCAATGGAGGCTAATGCCACACATCTAACAGGAGCACATGAACACTAATAAAGCTATACCAAAGCTCTCATCTTTGCTCTATCACACCCTAACACATTTGTGGCTTAACAGACCCAAATCGATCAGATCAGATCAGATCAGATCTTGAGAACTTTTCTATGGATCAAATACCCCCAAGTGTCTCCACCAAAATCATAGAAAGCAGGTCACCTTACAGGAACAGGGTACTTCTCACTTGCACTCATAAACACTACAAATTTTAATTTTGCCTGTCCTACTGTTGACACCCATACCTCCTTTTCTTTACTGAGTCATGCACAGTGAGGCAACACAATGGATACCAAAACTACAGAAGCCTCTAGTCAAGAAAACTTACATTACTTTACATTACAGTTCATGCTAGCATGAGCAAGCATGGGAGATGTGAAAGTACCCACATATTTTCCAAGTTCCTTTACGAACCTGTCACTTAACAGGAGTTCCTCCACACTAGGACCAGGCTCTTCATTGGCCTTATCTGCCAGTCTGGAGCCAATATAATTATTGGAATGCTACTAAAACTATATTGGGGTCCACAAAGACCCTGTGATCCTGTAAAGGATGAGTGTTCTGCTTTCAGTACATTCTTTATAGGCATTTTTTATTGGAGTCTGTATCAGATATACAATTGTCCAGGTGAAGAAGCAGCAGTCAAGTGAGTGCATATGGGGTACGTGCAGTTTTACTGAGAAGATGTGGGGTGGCTCTTGAGATCCAGCCAGATGGACATTGAGGAGAGAAGGTTCTCAACTCCTGGGATCCTTTTGTCATGGTCAGATGCCACTGCCACTTTCCTCATAAAAGCTTGGGGCACACTGAGATCCTCATCATAGATTAAAACATAAACACATTTGCCTCCAGTTAATTGAATGAGAGACATCTGTCTTTATGGAGCCCCTTTTGTACCTCCTCAGGGACAGAGGTTCAAAGACTGCCAATCAAATGGTAACTTTTCAATGTGAACAGCAAGCCCATTGACAGTGTATGTACAGGGGGATCATTGAGAAGAACACCACCACAGTAAGTTTTATTTTTCCGCAGTGGCTGTGATTAACGCCATATTGTGCCAGCCCAAAACACAATGATTGGGCCTTGTTGCAATTATGGCAGAGTGGGAAAGAATTGACAGTAACAGAGTTACTGCCAATGCTCCTGCTTTGCCATACTATGAGTATGGCCATGGAGTGGAGGATTTACCGGCACAATCGTGCTGGATGCGAATCTTCCAACTCTCCACTGAAGAATTGGTAAAATCAGTGGAATTGCCATGCCAGAATTACTGCTGTGGTAATTCCACCAAAAAGGCCCCTCAGAGTCCTATGGACTCATAAAACTGGGGATTTACACCGCCACTGCCACTTGTAATCTGCCGCTGATTCTGCCGGACTAATTGGTGCTAACGTTAATTCAGTTGGGCAGTTTTCCGGCAGATTTACCACCGGAATAATGCTCAAATCGGAATGAGGCCCAATGTCCTTCCTTCAAAGACAGTCAAATGTGGGGGGATTTCAAGCAATGACGCAAAGTGCAACACAATTTTCAGTTAACTAAGTATTAGGCTGGATGAATTCCTATAGTACTAGGGAATTACTCAGACAGAAACTGACCCTGTATAACTGAGACTAACAATCCACGATAATAGGACAAGGGTGTGTGACCTAATGATGTTTATTTTGTTAGGAACGCTATCATTACCTTCCTATCTGCATGTGAGAAAAAAAATGGCTTTTGGTAATCTGGAGTCGCCAAAACTAGAGCATTACTGATCGCAGTCTTGAGATTCTGAAAACAAGTTCTCATTTCATCTGACCATTAGACCGGACTCTTGTCTTTCTTTGCTTCCTTTAGACCTTGCAGCAGCGGCCTTGTGTAACTAGAGTATTCGAAAATGAAGACCTACAATAGTTACAGAGCCCCAAAAACAGTTGCATCTGTTTTACTGTAGTTGGTTGATGCATGCTCTGAACTGTGGTGGCTCTCACAGGCATTACCCTTCTCCCTGCGGATGATAGTACCTGTCTCAAATATACTACCTCTTTTTGACAATATTGCAGTTTTTCTTTGTCCACTTTGTACCCATTCTCGATGAGCAGGGTGAGGAGCCTGACTGAGTTTCCTCTACACTGTTCCTCTGAAGCACTACAAGCAAGTAAATTGTTCACATACTGAATTACAGTGCTGGACTTTTGTAAGTTTCCCAAATCTATCTGAATAACTCTGTTAAAAACACTTGGAGAGTCACAGTACCCCTGGGGTAACCTCGTGTGTTCAAATCTATGTTCATGATATGTGAATTCTGTGAGGCACTGGGAATCGGGGTGCAAAGGAACCACAGAAAAGGAATTTTTGAAATCAATTACTGTGAAGTGGGTTGACGCAGTAGGGATGTTACAGATAATGGTAGCAGGATTTAGTACCACTGGAAATTCTGCTTAAACAATGTTGTCCATAGGCCACAAATCCTGAACCATCCTCCAACTAGACCCCTTTGCCTTTCTCACAGGGTAAATGGCTGTGCTACATAGGGACACGGAAGGTTGTATAATGCCTTGCTTCAAAAACACCATAATGGTCGCAAACATCCCTTTGTCTGCCTCCTTAGAAATGGGGTATTGCCTAACCCTTGGTAAAATTGCTCCTTGTTTTAATTTTATTTTCACTGCCCCTATACTTTTCAATAACCCTACATCATGGGGATTGCTGGTCCATAACCTGTCCAGCACTTTCTCCAAATCCTCCGTCCAGTATGGTGATGTTTTTCTCACAATGACTATAGTCTGTGGTGCTCCACCATTACTTGACAAGACACCCCAAACTAAAAACCCATTTCACCGGTGTCTTCAGCATCCTCAAACAATTGCTCATCGGACACATCTCTATACAATGAGGTTGGATCAATACTCAACAATGTGCACCATTTGCCTCCTTCCTGATCGCTGCCTGAAAGAACCACTGTGTCATTCTTCACAACCACGGCTTCTAGAAGATTGGTAACGAAATTCCCTGGTGTTATCTTGTTGATTCGACAGACCGGAAAAAAAATTAATTCTAGGTGTATCCACCATGTCCGATCTTTGATTCCAGGTACCCAAATTAACACTATTGTTACCTCATACAAGAATAATGCAGAATGTACTGGCACCCCCCTAATCGCGCTGTTGCTGAAATCTGTGGGGAAAAGCACTGCTTTTATTAAAGGGTATAATCCTGGAGTTGAGCACACTTTGCCATCCTTCGAAAACATGAACAACATATTAAGCTTGCTCAGGAGTTCCCTTCCCAAACCGGAGTATCTTTGCCGTATAACAAGGGAGCAGATAAAGTTTGATTACCTACCTTGATATGCACATCTTCAGTGTATGGAACCGATAGGACAGCCCCAGAAAATCCCTGTGTGTCCATTACTTTGCCTGAAAGGGGAAATCCACCTTCTTTAATACAGGATTATGTGGCCCCTGTGTCGACCATGAAAGAGAATGTCTGTTTACATACCTTTACATCTATCTGGGGTTCCTCTTGCGGATCTGTATTAAGCAATAGAATTGGGAACATCATAGATACCTCTGGCCCGGCCTATTCCTGATACATTTGTGCACCAGGATGCGGAAAGGGGTTTCCTCTGTGTACACTTGCTCCAGTGTAATGGGTAACTGTCCCATTCGGTTGAGGATTATTCTCCGAAGCCTGTACTGGTGCCTGGGCTGACACGATCAGGGCGTGAGTCTGTGTCATTCCAGTTCCCAGGTTCTGGTCAACCTGGACTTGCTACATTGGCACAGAGTTCGGGGCACAGGGCGATATTTGGGTATTTGTCTGGAGGGGAGCTATGTTAAAATACTGTGGTCAACTGCGACAATCCTTTGACACATGCCCCATTCTTCCATACACACAACACTGCACTCCATACATTCCTCCATACCCCCCTCCCATAGGCCCATTGAACTGGGCCCCATTCCGCCAAATGACCTGATGTCTTGTGAAAATACTCCCGTACCCTGTAGTCTTGGTACAGGTACATACCGGTACGTCCATGCTTGTCCCATTCCAAAACCTATTTGTCCTTGTTATCCCAACTTTCCCTTATCCTTGCCTCCCTCTATGAGGTTGGTTATCATTGCCCCCTCTAAAGAAATCTTCACTAGTTCTTTCTGGACCAGCTTGACCTTTTTTGCCTGGTCCATACTCTCCTTTTCCTTTTACTGTCGCCTCTTACAAAAATGCACAATGTGCAGCTTTATCTCCTTCCAATTCTTCATCTCCATCCCTACGATCTTGTCTAGGTCATGCTGTACTTCTTTAGGAAGTCCCTTTTTCAACATGAGATTAAAAAAAAGCTACATTTGTGTCCCATGCTTCTCCTGGCTCTGCTCTCCACAGCTTCTGAATCAACTTAATGTGGGCAGTGGGATCCTTGTTTAACTTCATTGTTTTTGCCAAAATGGAATTTATGTCTGGCGTTTTAGGATGTATTATCCCCAGTGCTTTTCAAACTTGTGCCCTATAATTATTGAAAGCTTCTCTATCTTGGGTATTCGTGTCTAATTGAATTCCCGGATACCCCGCTTTCTTCCACAGCTCATCTGCCCATTCCCCCATCAAGACCGTGAAAAGGGTGTTCATGTCCCCAATTGCCAACATTACACCCACAGTTTGTTTTTCTTGCACATAAATCCACTTCCCAGTGCCTGTTGTGAGCGAAGGAAGCATATTCATTAAGTTATTCCCATCCATGTTTGACCACGGGACATAATATACCCTTCCCTGACCCTTCTGGGGTAGTGGGTATTGAGTCACTTTAGCTTTTACTAGTGCTTCCCCTATCTATCCATGGCTTTCCCTATAGCCATGTAGGCTCCACAGCATGTCAGAATACCACATGGCGTACTTTGCATAGCCTCTGCTCCCTGTCCTCCTTGTTCTTTGTCTGTCTCCCAGTCATTCTCCTGTTCCTCCTCTGTCCCCTCCATAAAGTCCCTTGATCCTTTTGTGGGGACAATCACACCCTCAAGGCTGCCATAGCAGGCCATCTCTCTTCCCTTTAATTCTATAGTGCTGTTTTCCTTTTCTATGTCAACATGTACTCTCTTTATGATATATTTATCAAGCCGTACGATAATCTAATCATGTCTCCATCTTCCTTCCTCCACTTCCTTTGTTTCCCTGTTCTCATCTTCCTGATTTTTACTGTTATCCTGTTGTACCGATGCCACTTTGCTCTCTACTAATCGTGCCACTTCTTCCCGAGTCTGCTGTTCTTGCCTTTCCACTGCTCTCTGTGATCTATCCTCTATCCTGGAACCGGGGGGCAATTCTCCCCTCACTGACTCTTCTTCATGCCTGCTCCTTACAATTCTCTCTTGCTGCTCTGACTCTTCTGGTCCCAAGGTTAATGCCGATTTATCCTTAAGATGGACTTTTCTTCTTTACTCTTCCCTTTGGGGCTCGCCAACAACCTTTACTAAAGGTGGCATTCCACTTTTGCTTCCCTCATATTCCTGTCTCTTAAAAAATGTGTGCCGACAGAGGTGTTATCCCTGACCATCTCGTAACCACCGGAGTAGTCACTGGAGAATATGGAGGTTCATACTCTGGATTGATATACCCTTCTGTGGGCGACAAAGGACAGCACCCATATGGTATTGGTGCAGAATAAATTCCTACACATTCCTTCTTCCTCCCTTTTTCCATAGTCACGACCTCCTGGGCCTTCCCTCCCTTCTCAAAAAACCTACATAGCTCCAAGACATTCAGTCTATTGTCCAATTTTGACCCCTTATGTTTCATCCTTAAGAAAGTACACAGATTTTCCACAATATCCTTATCATATGACCCCCTCACCAGGCCCTTCCTTTCTCTCAACCATTCCCGATGATATTTCAAAATTTCTATTTTATGTCTTGGGAGAACTTGACATGAATGATTCAATGGAGTTTCCATGTTTCAACAAAAATCCCCAAAAAATCCCATTATTTATTAAAGAAAACCCTAACCCGTCAATACAAAATTTACTACCCAAAAATTCCTTTTTTGTCCCTTAAAAGATTTTCCCTACACTCACTCCCCGCACTCACTGCTTTAGCATAACCGCCTCAACAACCATGTACACCTCAACGGCGCACAAAAGACCACATCTTATTAAAACATGATGGTCCAAATTCTTTCAATTCCTTTGAGATTTCACCTTCACTAGAGCATAGATGGGGAACAATGTTTTCCACTACAATACTGCTGTATCTCTTCCTCTTTTCACTATATGGCCCTTTCTATTACAGAGTCATCTTCCCTGAAACTACCAGACGCGACTCACACTCGGTTTGACTAAGCAAAAAACTCGAGGTGCTGGGTCCGCCCACAAAATTAGTACAAGTAAGGCCTTACCAAGATATGCCTTCGAAAGGTATCTACGGGTCGTCTTAACATAAGATGCCACCTCACTCTAAAGTGAGGGCTCCAGCCAACCAGATAAGCAACATGAAGGGTATCGAGCCCATCCCCACGAGTAAAAGACTATGCTGAAAGACTACACATCTAAAATAACAAACTAGATCAAAAATGTTTTTAACAACATAAAACGATTCATATACTTCCTAAACAGATTCACTCTTCAGCCTGTTTAGTCCCTTCTAATCCTACAAACACATTTCTTGCCCTACCTAAAAACCATGTTCCCTTTTTCTCCTTTACACCCCTGCAGAGAAGGACCACAGTCGAGCTGGATGAACAGGAGAGCCCGAATATATTCGGAGAGCCTAAAGCTCCTACCTGGCTCACCAAATTGTAGACGTGGACCTTTAGCTCTGCCCCTTTAGCCAAATTAGGCCCACCTCTAAAATTAGTAAGTGTGCCTTTTGTTCATAAAGCAAGTTTATTTTACAACGGCTGGGAAGGGGTTTAGATGACATTTAACAGTCAAACTAACCCTGGTCTCCAGGAACCACACATATAACACATATTATATTCAGTTTGCAACAGTTAATATACTCCCCCAGATACTGTTACAAAGGTATCCCCCCAAAGATGATCGGTTGCTCTGTACAGAGAAATCTAAAACCCACACATTTCATGGGACACAGACATCATAACACAATCCCCTAAAACTTATAATTACAAGGTGTAAATTTTCAGTACAACCCTTCCCAAAAACCTCTCCATATTTGGTGGCAGCCTTGCCTCTTAGTTACAAAAGAACAGAATTCCTATTAATGACGCACACTGACCTGCCCTAAAAATACCTAAGCACATGTAGATTCCCTCTGACCTATTTGTCTTTGCTAACCGCATTGCCCAAACCTGTTCGGTGTCCAATTTCTATGACTATTGACCCTTCCTATTCACATTAGTTCCGCCCACTCTCTGACAACACAATCACGTGAAATGTTTTACTACTGATCTCCAAAAGTGTCCTGGGTGAAGACATCTGTTCAAACAACCCTACAGGTTTCATACATGTCTATCCCTTACAACAATGAACTCTCCTGTTTACCAGAGATCATATCTTCCCTTCGACCTCCAGCACTTGAGCCATCTGTAAACTGACCGCAACCACCCTGTTGACCAGCTTACGTAACCTTTTCCCTGACTGCTGATGGGCCTTTGCCATTATTGTGAAAATACCCCTTAATACACAAAGCAATCACAACTCATATATTCAAAATCTTTTCATAAATTTGAAAAATACTTCCCATACATGTATACCATTATGTGTGCATTTTATACCTATTACGATCTCCTCTCATGACCGCCATTCATACAGCGAAACTCCACGTGCACATATTGATCGCCTGCTTCGCCTGAATGTGGATGGGCCCTCTGTGTGACAATGTTTCACCGTTATGTTTCTGCATGCATGCAAATCTACTAATGTATCACCTCTACACAAAATAACAGAAAGTAACTGAAATGTAACAATTATCCCATGTGTAACCAAAAAAGTGATGGGTGGAAGGTTTTGAATAAATCTGAACCACTGGCAATGCTCTGGGCAACCTTCCACACAACCAGTTTTTAGCCTGCCTGCGCCATTACAAAAGGGGTCCAGCCATATGAAAATCAGTCAGGTACTGCCACCAATGGCAGCATCCCAACCCGAACTGCTAGGCCAGGTCCCTTCTGCACGGAAACACAAGCAACCCCAGACATGTTTCGACCTTGTTGGGCCTCCTCAGTGAGGTGCATCTTGGTTCACTATGGCACAGTGAGCAAGGGACCCACGAGTGGGATGGGTATGCCCAGACGTGGATCCCGTGCCTGCTGTGCCTAGAGACCCAAGCTACTCCTCACTGATGATGTCCAACAAGGCTGAAACATGTCTGGGGATGCTTGTGGTCTCGTGCAGAAGGGATGTGACCTAGCAGTTTGAACTGGCCTACCCCTTTAGGGGTGGGACCAAGCCTGATTTGCATATGGTCTTTTCCCATTTTGTAATGGCTTGACAGGTGAAGAACAATGGTCTGGAGGGTTGCCCAGAGCAATGCCAGAGGTTGAGATTTATTCTAAACCTTCCAGCCATCACTTTTTTTGTTTTGCTATTGTCACCTGGAGTGGGACGGGGATGCCCAGATGTGGGTTCCATGCCTGCTGGGCCTAGAGACCCAAGCTACTTCTCACTGATGATGCCCAACAAGGCTGAAAAATGCCGGGGGATGCTTGTGGTCTCGTGCAAAAGGGATGTGACCTAGCAGTTCGGACTGGACTACTCTTTGGGGGTGGGGCCAAGCCTGATTAGCATATGGTCTTTCCCATTTTGTAATGTCTTGGCAGAATGATGGTCTGGAGCAATGCCAGAGGTTAATATTTATTCTAAACCTTCCAGCCATCACGTCTTTTGTTTTACACTTATCCCGTTTGCCATAAAAATTGTAATATTTGTAACAAATTGCAAAAGTGACATAAATGACAATGATGTGTCCATCCCCCAGTCAGTGGTATGCCGTTCCAATCAAACTTTTTCAATTTCCTAACATTAGTAATAGGTTGGTTCATCATTGTAGTGGACCGGGCTGTAAAAAGGGGATACAGAGGCTCACTGAGGCCATCCCTCTGTCGCTCGTCTTCTTTGGCACCTCCTCCCTAATCCAGGTGTCCCTTATCTAGGTCAGTCTCAAGCACTCGGTAATCCCTTCTCTCTAATCAATGTCTGATTTACTGTGATGTCTTGAAGGCTAACGCCTTATCTTTCTTATCTCCCTCAGGGAATTACTTAACTGTCCCTACACTATAAGTTGAGAACACAAGCCTGCGCCGTATCTAGATGGGATTGTGAATGTTAGCATATACCACACCTACACGGAATTATGAAGATTGCCAAGCAGTACACTTAAAGGGAATTGAGAATGTTGGCATGTCCCGCACTTGTATAGAATTATGAACATTGGCCTGTGCAGTATCTGGATGGTATTGTGAGGGTTGGTGAGTGCCACACTCAGACTGAATTGTATAGGGCAGCAGGTGCTACACTTAGATAGAACTGTGAATGCTTGCATGTTAAATGTCACAAAACCCACTAACCAATATAAACTCTAACTCTCTGCATACTTAAAAAACTAACACAACCATCTCTCGCACAACCAGCTGCATGCACTTCACCACACTGCAACAACACAAACGCCACACCAACAGCACACGCGGACTAACACCGATCCAATACTTGCACCAAAGCTCAGCACCCGGTGTCTACCGAGTTGAAGCTGCCAATAGTACACTACTCCTCTCACTATCCTACGCCCTCTTCACCTTACTAACCCATCCCACCTTCTCATTTACAGATCTTCCAGAGCGCCTGGGGACCACTTCCGTTGGTGACGGTGCGCTATATAAGTACCGTTAACATAACATAACATAACATAACATAACATAACATAACATACACTGTCAATGATTTAAGTTCTGTAGGGTGGTGTATGGAAGTGCCATCTGACCCTCATGCTCCACTCTATCTCCTTTCAACTTTCCTGTTGCCCCTACTCCCCTATGTAGAACCCTACCCACATTCTCTCTTTCTTATGTCTCTTTCCTCTATTTTGCTGAAGTTTTTCTCTCTATCACCTGCCTCCACCCTCCAATGTTACTAATGTCTGTCAAATGTTACTACCTACTTCTTCTCCCCTTCTCTGCACTATTACATACTCAATCCTTCACAATTCTACTCTTTCTGTATACCCACTACTTTCGGAGTGGCCCTTCAAACAGATGTGTCTTCATTTGCCTCACAAATACAAATAAGTTGCTGATGCATCCAGGTGAATTGGGAGAGAATTCCACAGTTTGGCAGATCTGTCCAGAACTAACACCATTGAGTGACAGAATCGGTCAATACTCATGATGCTGCTAGTGGAGGCTCTTTGAGGATGGGAAGAGACATACCATTTTAAATGTTATTTGATGTATTTTGGTGTGCATTCTTATAGCACTTTGTGTGCAATGGTAAGAATTTTTAAAGCAATTCGTGCACTATCTGGGAGCCAATTAAATAGTCTCAGAATAGGCTTAACATGAGCACACTTAGGGGTATTGGTGTCTATCCGTGCAGCAACATTTTGTAGTAGCTGTAAGCGATGGATAGAAGCATCAGGGACTCCCACATAAAGGGTGTTACAATAGTCTATCTTAGCACCCACTATTTCCCTGGCCATATATGATATGATATGGGATTTATAAGTGTTTCAGGGCATGACAAGGCAAGGGAGGAGGAAAATAGGGAAGGCAGAGACAACGATGTTATTAGGCCAGGTGACATTGAGATTGCGCAAGTGCAGGGGAGGGGGGAATGGAAAAGTGTGAGGGGAAGAGAGGGGGGCAGTGCAGTACATGGGATCAATAGTAAATATGAATAAAAACAATAAATAAGAAGTACGGCCAGCTAGTGGCAAGTGAAAGGGTAAGTGCAGACATCAAGTGTCAAGTGCTGGTAGGGGACTGGAGGGATACAGAAAACAGCCCCCCGAGTGCAAGGGTTGCCAGGGGGGGCAGTGCAGGAGTGCAACTGGTGGGGAGGGGACCTGTGCAGTGCAGAAGCAAAGAGGAAGGTCTTTAGGTGCTTCCGGAGCAGGAGATGGTTCTCCTCAAGTTTCAGAGAGGCAGGGAGGCTGTTCCAGAGGGAAGCCCCAGCCGAAGAAAGAGATCAACCACCAACTCATTGCTTGGAGAAGCAACAGACCCTCAGGGAGTTGGAGGCGGACGAGCAAAGAGCTTGATAAGGAAGATATTTACAAAGAGAGAGTTGAAGGTATAGAGGGCCCAGAAGGCCTTGTGGACAATGCAGAGGGTTTTGAACGTAATCCTTGCAGCCACTGGGAGCCAGAGCAGGGATTTCAGTCCTGGAGAGATACGGTCCCTGGGCTTGAGGCCAAGGACAAGTCTTGCAATCCTGTTTTGGATGAATTGCAGAGGGCATAGCGTAGAGGCAGGCAGATTTAGGAGGCTGTTGCAGTAGTCCAGCCTAGAGAGAACCAGAGCTCTGGAGACAGTGAGCCTCTGCTGGAAGGAGAAGAAAGGAAGAATACCTCTGAGGAGGTGCAGCTGGTAGTGTGACTTCTTAGAGATGTTAGATGTGACAGAGATGTCAGATGTGAGGAGAGAAGGAGAGTGTGGAGTCAAAGATGACACTGAGATTTTTAGTCTCACAGGTGGGAGCAGGAAGAGGGCCAAGACATGCCAGCCAGAGAGGACAGGAAAGGAGGGGGCAGGTGTGCCGATGAGCAGAATCTCAGTCTTACTGGCATTAAGGTAGAGGTAATTGGAAAGCAGTCAGATGAGGGACGGAGAAGAGATAGCCGAAGGTCACCTGACAATGAGCTGAGTGTCATCCGCATAGCATTGAAAGTTGGGCAGAGAGCAGCAATGCGATGGGCAAGAAGTTCCAGGTATTGGTTGAACAGCCAGGGAGAGAGGTTAGACCCCTGGGGAACACGACAGGTAGAGCGAGTGATAGAGGAGAGGAAGGACCCAAGTTGGACCTGGGATGGTTGATCGGAGAAGAAAGAGGTCAGCCAAGCCACGGCCTGTTCAGTGATACCCAGGTTATCACGGAGATGGTTGAGCAGGATGGCATGGTTGACCATGTCAAAGTGTCAGGAAGGGCCTGTGGGTAGAGGCGTGCCCACTAAGCCACAGGGAGAAAGGCACTCAAGAAGCTGGATTACAAAGAGTCCTGCAGACAAAAAAAAATAGGGAACAGAGATGTGAACAAAAAGGGGCAGGGAATATTAAGAGGACAAACACGTTTGGTTCCCTCTTGGGGTGTACGCAGAATGGGAGAAGAGTGTTCCACGGAACTTGGGAAACTCCAGCCATCTGAACAGATTGCAATTACAGGGGCCCACTCTGAATGTCTAGGAGCAACAGCAGTGGGTTTCTGTATCTGAACCCTAAGGCACAAACAAGGTAGCAATACTCACAAGACTGAAGCCTGTATAGGTCCAGCAGGAACTGAACAAAGACTGCTTCCTGAAACAGGAACCAGTACACTGTTAACAATGAAACGAAGTACACCACTGAATTGTGACAAGGGAAGGTGGCAAAGATTGCCTTCTGGAAATCCAGCAGCCATTACATAAAGCACAAGTGAAGAGAAGAACAGAAATATCCAGGGAAAAGGAAGTCAAAGAGAGCAAGGTTCAGGAAAGAGAACCGTAAGATGGCAGAAACTAGTATCTAAATGCAGGGAACGGCGACCGGAAACTGTACACAAGAACCAAGAACAGTAACTCAGGGTAGGAAAGACGAGTGAAAACAAGGAAACCGTACTACTGAAGTGGATGAAAAAAGGGGAGGACTGAAGACTCAAGGAAGCTAAGGACAGGAATCATGGCCAGTGGGCACAGCACACAGCAAGGAAGAAGGTAATTGATGGTAGAAAGCAAAGTGGGTGTAGCCAGGGAACAGACGGCTGTAAGCAACGCAGAGAGCAAGGGAGCTGTAGCCAGGAAACAGAGAGCTTCAAACAAGGAAGCAGGGCTGCAAGTCAGGAAGCACAGGGCTCTGGAGCAAGAGCAGGAACTGGAAACCACAGGACACAACAAATGTCCAAGGAACAAGGCAACAAAGGGCTGGTAGAAAGCTCAATGCAAGCGACCCATGCTCCCACAGGCAGCTGCTTAAATACTGAGCTGCCCTGTGCTGAAGTAGGCTAATAAGCAGCACCTGGAGCAGCACACCTGAATGTAATTGGTCTCCGCCCTCTCTAGTCCTGGGAAAGCGAAAGCTGCACTGTTCTCTAAGGCAGAAGAGAGATCAAGTAAGATGAGCACACAGAGGGTATTGGAATCGAGGTTTGAGAGCAGGACTTCACAGATGTTCAGGAGAGCAGTTTCCGTGCTTCTCGCAGCTCTGAAGCCAGACTGATGGTCATGGAGACAACCGACAGATTCAGTGTGAAGATTAAGCTGGGAGATGGCCAGCTTTTAAAGGTGTTTGACCAGATAAGGAGTGATGGAGATTGGTCGGTAGTTAGCCCGGCAGGAGGGGTCGGCTGAGGGTTTCTTAAGAAGAGTGTGCACAAGGGAGTGCTTCAGGGAGGAAGGGAAGACTCCATTGGCTAAGGAATGGTTGCAGGAGTCAGCCAGAGCAGGAACCAGGGTGTCAATGTGGTCCTGGATGGTTTTGGAGGAACAAGGTAGAACCTGTTTTGACGAGACTTTCATAGATCAGACTTGTCTAGAAACCTCATCTGGGGAGAACAGGGGAAAGGCAGACAAAGAGGGAGGGGAGGTGGCCAAAGAGGGGCCAGAGGAAGAGCAGGCAGTACAGAGGGAGAGGAGAGGGAGAGGAAGAGAGACATGATAGGACGTCCCGAGTTTTAGAGATGAAATGAGAAGCCAGGGCTCTGCAGAGGGCCTGGGAGGGGGCAGGAGAAGTAGAAACTGCAGCAGGATTGGCCAGCTCCTTGCAGATTTTAAAGCATTAGGCCGAGTTATTGGATGCTGCAGAGACGCAGGCTTGAATGTGGGCTCTCTTCTTAGTGCGGACAGAGAGCCGGAATAGCCTTTGGAGCAGGCGGCAGGCCACTTTGTCAGAGGATGTACTGGAAACACGCCATTTCCTCTCGCCACCATGCACTTGTGTTTAAGGGTGACAAGGTCTGAGTCATACCAGGAGTTGCACTTGGCTTTGGGCTTCAAGCGGAAACTTATAACAGGGGCTAGAACATCGAGATTATCAGATATAGCAGAGTAGAAAATGGAAAGGGATGTGTCAGGATGTGAGTCAGCTGAGGAGGGAAGTGGGGGTGTGAAAGTGGTAGCGAAAGCCTCAACTGGCACAAGGTTCATGGGTAGGATGACCGAGAATGTTGGTGGCAGTGCTGGAGTTGGCTTGGCCTGAGGGTTAGAGAGGGTGAAATGGGAGGAAAGGAGAAAGTGATCACTCCAGGAGAGAGGACTGGTGGGACGGATAGAAAGGGGAAGGTCTGAAGAGATCAGAACATTCAAAGTGTGCCCTGAAGAGTGAGTCGGCCCAGAGGGCTGGATAGAGAGTGAGAGAGAGTTGCAGAGGTAGCAAAAGAGTCCAGAGGAAGGTCAGGAAGCATCCAGGTGGATGTTAAAGACACCAAGAAGGAGGAGTTGAGTGGTCAAGACCAGGAGGGAGGAGGAGACGTTCGCCCACTCAGAGAGGAAGGAGGAGATCTGAGAGGAGTAGGCCTGCGTGGGAATAAAAGAGTCAGGAATCCACTCCGGGAATATCATGGCTACACCCCCGCCAGAACAGTTGGATCAGGGCACGGAGAGAATCTTGTAGTCATCATGGAGGAGAGTTTCAAAGCTTGTGACAGAGCTGCTTCTGAACCATGTCTCGGTGAGACCGAGGACATCGAGGCCAAGTTCTTCCAGGAGGTGGCAGATGTCAGAGGAGTGTTTGACAGCTGACCGAGAGTGGAGAGTGGCAATATGGAGAAGGTTGCAACCTTGAAAGACTTCTGGGGAGGGGTACAAATCAGAGGTATGCCCTGTGGAGGTGTAGAAGAAGCCTGAGGGGGCGGAAGAGGAAGGAGGAGAAGGCAAGGTAGCCAATGAGGAGACAGCGGGGGAGGCAAGGAAGCCGTGGAGGGAAGAGAGGAGACAGCAAGAGAAGAAAGGAAATTGATGAGACGCGGGAAGTTGTCAAACGGGAAATTATATCGTGCCTCCTACTGTGATGAATATATGTATATTGGCCTTCGCCAAGCTGCTTGTAAGCCACTTGCGAAGAAATCCGTGTTGCAAGGTCCCGACCTTAGAATCAATGTAAACCGCCATTTTAGGTCAATCCGCCATTTTAGGTTCTCTCTGCAAAGTCACCCTGTGAGCTAAAATGGTGGACAGTGTCATTCCGAAAATGTGACATGGCCGTCATTGACCTCTGTGTATAAACTAATGTATAACTTGCCTGCAGGCTACATGTTGGGGTCATGAACTGAGACCTTGTCCTTCGCTGACCTGTGTGTAGAGGATTACTTGCGTTAACAAAGCTAAACTGCAAGCACATTGTATAGATGTTTGAGAAGGTCTCTAAAAGAAATCCTAAAGTACACTGTTGCCATTGAGGCTTGTTGGCGAATGTATTAAAGGCAAACCCTAAGTGTACAGATGTGTGAACTCAGCACAAACCCTAGCTCAGTAATGTATTAACAAATATTAACTGTGAAATGGGTTGGACATCATGTTTTCAAAGGTATATAAGGTGCGACTATTCTAATGTACAGCCCCACTCACTGAGCACACCGAACCATGCTGGAGTTCGCTGTGTTGTACTGAGGGCCGATAGCTATCTGTCGCTTTGTCCTTTGAAACTGTTCAGTATAAATTAAAGATCTTTCTATGTTCCTTTGTAACCCGTGTTCGGTGTATTTCCTTTTGGGGGTACTCAGCCTCGATATCTTCTTTTTGTTTTCGAAAAAGTGTCTATCAAAGAGGAGAAGGTTGGCCTGAGGGTCTTGGACCAAGATGGTGCCATTCAGGTAAACATTAAAGATGACCTTAGAGGAGTCAAAGGGAGCCAGGAGGGCCTCCCACCGGGTGCCACCAGCAATGGGAGAAGAAGAGAAAGGAGAAAGCACAGAGACAATATAAAGAGTCCATAGGTATGGCGAGGGAACGATAAAAAGGATGTCAGTGAGGGTTTGCCTGGAGGAGGCACTGGTATAGGTGTCAGCGATAGGGAGGCCTGGGTTGGAGACCAGGATGTCCTTTTTAAACTTCTCCCTACCAGATTTAGTGAGGAGAGCAGGATAGTCGATAGAGAAGCAGTTAGAAAAGATCGGAGAAACAGAGAGCACGGTAGAATAGGTAGGGAGAGGAGAGAAGAAGAAAGGTGGTGGCAAGGGAAGGGGGTTGGGAGACACAAGGAAAGGACACAGGGGCGGGATGAGACAATAGAAGACAACTGACCAATACGACAAAAGCTCAGATAATAGTAGAACTGTTTGCTGAATGAACAATTTGCTGAGAAGACAAAAACCAAGAACAACAAGGACAATGTAATTGGCAGATGAGAACCTGGAGGAAGGAAGAGTGCAACGAAACACACAGCAGTACAATATAGGACACGCAATCAGTTAGGCGAACACAAAATACAAAAAATACAGAAAACCCACATAGGAGATATATATGGAGAAATACAGGCAGTGTAGGTAGACCAGGGAGGGAAAAAACAACAACAGCAATGAGGGGTGATGACCTAAGTAGGCAAGATACCGCAGAAAACAGGACAGTAGGACAACCAGTAATCAGGAAGTTCAGGCAGAAACGGAGGGGGCATGGGAGCAGGTGTGCAAAGGGGTAGGCGCGTGAAGTGCATGGAACACGCAGCCGGGGTACGCAAGGAAATAGTGAGACACTCGGTAAGAGAGTTGCGTGGAAACACGCAGTTAAGGATTGCGAGGGACCAAGCAGGCAGCGCGAAACAGGGGGAGACATGGTCAGCGAATGCGAGGGCATGCGATAAGGGAGTTGCGACAATCATGGGGTCCAGGATTGCGAGGGATCATGCAGGCAAGCGCGAGGCAGGGAAAGCGAGGAAGTTGCAAGGACATGCGAAAGGGAGTTGCGAGGAACCATACAACCAAGGATTGCGAGGGGACCACACAGGTTAGGGCGCAAGGCAAGCGGGGAGCACGCAGTCAGGAGATCACAGGAGGATGCAAGGATATGCGATCAGGGAATTGCAAGGAACCACACAATCAAGGATTGTGAGGAACCAAGCAGGCCTGGAGCGAGGCAAACACGGCACTGGGGTGTGCGGTATGGTGATCAAGGGAGGATGCGAGGACATGCGATCAGGGAGTTATGAGGAACCACACAATGAAGGATTGTGAGGAACCATGCGGGTTGGGAGCGAGGCAAGTGCAGAACATGCGGTCAGGGGCGCGAGAAGGAGGGAGCGAGGCAAGTTCAGAGCATGCGGTCAGGGGCGCGAGAAGGAAGCGAGGACATGTGAACAGGGGAGTGATGAGCACACGCAATCAGGGATTGCGAGGGAAAGCAGGCTACGATGGACGCACGGAGGATACGGGTGGTGCAAGGGAAGGAGTGATAGAGGCCGCGCAGGTGAGGGGGCGAGGATGCACAAGCGAGGGTGGATGGTGCGTGAGGAGAGGAAGGAAGTGCAGAGCAGTTGAGCAGCTCCCAACTTCTTAACTGGCAGCCGCAGACAGGAGGGTGAAATGTCCGTGCTTACAGTCTACGCTGCAGACCCCTTTGTTGCCAAACACATGCATCACTCAACACCGCAGACTTATACTGCGAGGGCTTTGCAGCAGAGGGTCCTGAACCTCGGATTATATGGGCTCGGTAGCGTGGATATAACAAACGTGTTACGTGGAAATTCGGGCAGCGGCTCCTGCGAACCTGCATCGCTCAACACTGAGCCTTGTCCTGCGAGCGTTTTGACACAGAGGGTCCCGAACCTCAGATTATATAGACTCGGTAGCGTGGACGTAACAAACGTGTTACATGGAAAGTCGGGCAGCGTCTCCTGCGAACCTGCGTCGATCAACACTGCAGCCTTGTCCTACGAGGTGTGCCACAGTATCTGAAAGAAATATTCTAATTTGCTTTATGACCACCATGTGGTCATTGGTGCAACTCAATAACGCATTTACTTAAGCAGACAGAGTGGTAAGGCAGAGTTAAGAGAAACACCTAGGCCCTGACCTACAAAGCGTTTTACAATGGTATTTTCTAATTGAAAAACACGTTTGTAAATCAGGCACATAGTGTTTTAACTGGCAGTTGCAGCTTAATTGCATAACCAGAGGGAATTCTGGGAATTTCTAAAACTTTTCCTGGATCTACATGCAGATCATTGGCCCAAAGAAATTCGTATTGTGGACAAAACTGTGGGATTCCACTTACCCAAGGAAACTTGAAAACATTCAAACATTAATTTCACGGAAGAATCTAGTTGAATGAATGTTGTAAAGCACACGTGCCCATCCACTATCTTCTGAAGATCAACGCATTGCATGCATTGCTTCAGATCAGTATCCAGGGCATACGCATGGGCTAGGAGTCGTCAAGACACTTGAGAGCGAGAAAGGAGATCGTGTACAGTCAATACGACATCCATTATCATTCATGACGGATGACTAGGTACCATTTCCTGTGCAAGTTACAAAGTTTCAACTTGACCCTCTGGGGCCCTAAAGGGTCAGTTGAGTGAGCAATAAACTGGTGTTAAGTAATAAGAACACCTTCCATCTAATGTCCACCGGACTTTACTCACTGCAAGCATGATATCAGACCTTACAGTTAACACATTGACATATTTTTAAATCTAATGATGGCATAAAGCCTGGAATACCATTACTGTTAGCTGTTGTTAGTTTTAAAGCTAACTTCCCCTAAAAAGCATTTCCGGATCACGCTTCCCTGTGACATTGAACACAAAACATGCACAGTTTCCCGGAGCCAAGCTCCCAAGGATAGAGAAGACAAGCATCTCCTCTGCTGACCCCGCGTGGGCTATAGTCTCTGGACACGTGCTTTCGCTATTCAATCGCTTTTAAGAATCCTTAACAGCGAGCCTTGCACGGCGCGGGCAGACAGGCGCTTTGGAAACACTGGCGATTTTTTCTGGCGATATTACATTCTTTTGCAATTCTTTTTAACATCAACTTGACTGCGGAGCGTGAACCCAAACCTCTGGTGCACAGGCATGCTGTCAACAGCTGGGGCTTGTCAGACTTATCTAAGTACGTTTACAAAGAGAATTGAAGCGGAAGTAAGGGCACTCTGTTGAGAGCCACTGTTAAGGCGTATAAGTGCGTGTTCCTGAACAAATGCACATTCCCTCTACGGAGAGTATTTCCCTAATGGGAAAAAGTCACGAGGAAATATAGCAGAAATTATACCGTAAGCACCGTGTATGGAAAAGATGGTCAAAGCATACCTGCGTTCATTAGTTCACTTCCTACAAAATCAACACGCACCGTTTATATTGCAGTTCATAAACAATGTGAAAGCGCCTGCCACTAATTCTCATTGAAAGAGCAGGGTTTTAAATGTGTTTGTTTATGAGCGTTGTTAAATAAAAGCATCCCCTGGAAAAAATTGCAATGCTAACTTTATTGTTTCTGGCAGAATGCAGAGAGCGCAGGCGATGGCAGGGCGCTGAAACGGGTAGCGCAGTCGCACCTGAAATAAAACGGTGCTTACAATGTAAAACTGGAGTTGTGGTGGCAATGAAATGCGGGCCCTGGTGCAGCCATTTGTGTATGAAAACTGAAATCTCAATTTCTTGTCTCTTGCACTTATAAATAATGAGGGGGCATTTGCGACGGCTGAATGCATAATGGGGTTCTGGTTTAGAGAGTATATATATATTTTTCAGATGGTTCCACAATGAAACTAAGCTGCGTTTTCATGTGACACAGAAATCATGTGGCGTAAGTGGTGGCGTGCAAATATTGACAGCGCTGCATTACCAAACATATACAGGGGCATCCAAGGGACAACAACACAGTTACTTGAGCATGCTCAATGTGTATGCTCCTGGTGGCCTCCGATTATAATGTACTTTGTGAGACATTAAGGGTCAGGTTCATGAAGTTATTCTTCCCCACAATTGAAGGGGGCACATCCCCTTGAAATTGCGTGAAAAAACATGCATGCAATTCACGAGGATAATTAGAATGCGTTCATCTCTTATGCCCGGCACGACTACGTTTGCACGGTTGAGCAAATCAGGGCCAGCCAAGCAGCGCTTTTCCACAAAGACGGGTGTATTCCGTAGAACCACTCACATTTCCCCTGGTACTTCTATGGGGACAAAAGCGGGGATGTGCAATGCACAGAACCGTCATTTCTGATCCAGTTGAACGTTTTGTTTTGTGTTTAACCTGGGACAGCATTGGTATGAACCACTGCTATCCTGCTTGCATTTCTATCCCCCAAGCACGGACAGAATCCTTTACAAATGTTTTGTACGGTTTCCGAAAACCACTTAATGGGCCTCTGATGGCGAAATGTAATTTCATTGTCATTTATTGAATTTATAAAGCTGCTTTCAGGCAAAATATTAGAAAACGGTGCAGTGTAAATGATAATGCAAAACACAACTAAAAACAGACTGAGGGGGGGAGAAACAGACAGTCACTAAGTATCAAGAAGGGTGAGAAGATGAGCTTTCAGGTTATATTGAAAAATACAAAGACATGAAGAAGAGTGGATAGAGAAGGCAGAGAATTCCAGTGTTTAGGGGATAAGAGGGTAAACGATCAGAAACGGGAAGAAGCACAGGGGTGTTTGGGGACAGTGAAAAGACGCTGATTCTGTGATTGGAGAGTCCGAGAGGGAGAATAGAGTGAGACTAGCAAAGAAAGATATGGAGGAGCCAAGCCGTGAGTACACTTAAAAACAGTAGAAAGAAAATGGTAGAGAAGACGTGATTCAAAGGGAAGCAGCAAAATAGACAGTAAAGAAGATGCGATAGAGGATTGAAAAGGTAAAGAGAAGAGAAGGCGAACCGAAGAATTGTAAACAGATCGGAGAGGAAGATGATGTGAGGCAGGGAGGCCAAGACGAAAAGAAGAACAGTAGTCTTTACGAGAAAAGACCAGACAGAACAAAAGAAGTTTATTGATATGAAATTAGAGCTAGGGGCAAGCACAACAGATGTTAAAAAGGGCAAAGTGGCAGGAGGGAGCAATAGAAGAGATATGCAGTTTAAAGGAAAGTAAGGGGTCAAAGATAAGCACCAAATTGTGTGTACAAGTGGAAAAGGGCAGAGAGGAAGGAAGAACAAAGATCAACAGAGGAGGAAGAGCAGACGGAATAGTTGAAGCCATAAAAAACACAACCTCAGTCTTAGTTGGACTGAGGTGTACACATTTACAGTTCAGTCGAATTATGAGTAGGCAGTAATTCCACCAACTGTGTTACAGCTTGCGGAATTACCGCCAGCAGAATTACCACAGAAACACCAATGCAGTATTACTGTCCTATCACAAGTCTGGACACGGCAGTAATACTGCCAAAATGTGGCACTAATACTGCTGAAAATACAGCGCAGTTACCTCCAGATTCCAGGTGGAGGTAAATGGATACAGGTGCCACAAATAAAGCCAGAGGTGAACCCAACCCATTAGCCATTGCGACATGTAGATGCTCATGCTGTGCCTGGAACTAGAGAGGCAGGAAAACCAGCCCAGGGCACATGGTGCGGAGAGGAGCAGGAGGAGGAGAAGTAGGAGATGCAATGTAAGGCGAGCACCCACACCCAGGGCCAGGCCCTCACCCTGGACCCACACGGACAGCCAGATGGTAACCCTGTACAGGCTCAATTGGGAGACCATAGCTTAACTGCTCACCACAATCCAGGGGGACATTAAGAATAGGATTAACATTAGGACAGATGTGCCCCCATTGCTAAAGCTAGTGTCTGTCCTGCAATTCCTATGAACTGGCACCTTTCAGCACTCAATGGCCATTCTGCATGGCATGTCAAAACAAACATGTTGTCTTGTGCTTGGCCAGGTAATGGAAGCCCTCCTGCGGCATGTTTCATGGTGTATCTCTCTGCCCACGCCCCGGCTCAGGTGCATGCCATGAAGGCACAGTTCCATGATTTGGTACACATGGCACATGTCATTGCAGCCTGGACTGCACTGATGTGGCATTGGGAACCCCCAGGCACATGAAGTGGTGTACCACAACAGGAAATACTACTACTCACTGAACTTCCAGGTGATCTGCGATCCGCACTTGTACATCAGACACTGCTGTGCCCGCTTCCATGGTTCCACCCATGATGCCATGGTCCTATGCAATAGTACACTGCTCGGATACATAGAGAGGCACAGAGGACAATGGACGTAGATAGTGGGTGAGTACAAGTGCCATCACACAATGTAAATGTGCTGAAAGGCAGCCACGAATATTTGAGGAGGGTGTTGCATGTGCATAAGAGCAAACTGCATGCCCTGACAGGGCCATGTACATGCAGCACCTGCCCTCTTACCGAACAAATGACAGTCTACACCCCAGAGGGCAAGTACATGCTGGACAATTCTGTATGAATACGCATGTGCACATTGATTACAATGGACTGCCAACACACACACATAAACACAGTAACCACAATGCAACATGATAGCTCCTTAATCATTTTATTACAAAATACAAAATGCCAACAAAGACCAGTAACCAAGGCAGTTCTTCAGCCAAGTACTTAGTTACATGACACCATCAAGTGAGAGATGCTGACACCCGAAACCCACTGAGATATAAGTAACCAACCATTAGGGCACATGCACGAGAGCAACACACAGGCCCAAAACAGGCACCATGTCATCTTGCCATTGCAACCATAGACTCTGGAAATGACAACTGCTGCAAGTGAGCTGGATGCATGTGGTAACACAACAATGCAAATACTGCTCGATACAACATACACTTATTGTGATAGCAAGACGTGGTGAAATGAAGACCCTAATGCATGCACATAATGCCCATCGACATGATATAGGAAATGGCGAAACCTACACAATACTCTGTGACTGACACATTTGATCTTTGTACTTGCAGGTGACTCTGGATACCCGCTGCTGCTGAGGCTCATGACACCTGTACAGGATCCACAGACGCCACAGGAGGTAGCATACAATGACGCACATAGCAGGACCAGTGTACATATAGAGTGGATCTTTCGGCATCCTGAAGGCCCATTTCCGGTGCCTGGTCCTTACTGGATGGGCACTTCTGGTTAGGCATGAAAAGGTAGGAAAAATGGTACTTGTCTGTGCCCTATTGCACAATATATGCCTGAGGAGGAAAGCCACTCTACCTACTAATGTGGACATGCCACCCCATGAGGATGTGGATAGACTCCCTGTGGCTGAGGTGTTTGGACGTTTTGGCTGGGATGACATCAGAGCAGGACAAATGCCTTACCGGGAACACATGGACAACTTTCTTTTACCACATTTCCATACACATGCCATGCACCACTGTACATATTGTCACATTAATGATTTCACACATGGAAACAATAAGGAATGTCCTGGCATTGCCTCAGGTGAACTAAGGTTTAATGTGAAAATGGTCATACACACCCCGCACCCTCCCCACCCCAAAAACACCATCCTCACTCCCCCACAACACCATCCCCAACACATAATCCCCTCACCCCAGAACACCATCCCCAACACACCATCCTCACTACTTCAGCCTACAACACCATCCCCTAACCTCTTGGCTATCTACACGTTCAGAGTCACTTGCATGGCGTCTTCCCATTCATGGCTTCCCCCAGCAACTTCGGAACCAGAATGCGCTCAGAACAGTGCCTTGCTCGGAAAGGAACCCTCCATTGGGGTAATGGAACTTGATTGTGCCAACCCAGGCCCTCAGGTTTGTTGCATTGGGTGCTCCATGTTCTGCTGCATAGCCTCGGCAAAGGCTGAGATGACTTCAATGAGCTCATGTGCATGCTTCCCATAGTCAGTTAAGGTAGTTAAGTTAAGGTTAATGTAGCAGCCGGCTGAGTCAGGTCATGCTGCATTGACTACACAATCTGGTGTGTTGCACCCTGGACGCAGTCCCAGATGGCCTGGAGGGGAAGGGACTGTGTGTTATGATATGATATGATGTGGCATTTATAACGCGCCTGTACACAAGTGTTTCTTGGCACAATTTCTGGGCAATTGCCTCCATTTCCACCTAGTGCCTTTCCATTTCCTCAAGACTCAGCATGGTTGTAGTGTCTGGTGTGCTTGCGGAACGGGTTGAGGGCTATAGAGAGGACTGGGGCTGAAACCTGGTGAACCATAGGATGGGTTGTTCGAATGTCCCTCATATGACAACCCCTTCTGCCCAGGTTGGGGGCCTGTCGGGTGGGTTGTACCAGAGTGGCTTCAGCAAGCCAGCCAGCAGCTGTGTCACCCATCACAACCACTTTGGCTGGCTGTTGGATTGCAGATGTTGTTGACATGTCTGCAGCATGTGGAATGGGTGCAGTCCCTCTCCTGGCACTGGCAGGTGTGGTGCTGCTGGACCCTGGTGTCCCATGGTGTTGCTTAGGCCTGCCCTTCCTCATGGTCAGCCCTTCAGGGGTGGTGGTTGAGGTTGTTGCCCGGGAGGTCCGGGTCGCTGGTGGGCCTTCACCTCCTCCTCCTCTGCCTCATCCTAAGCTGGTTGCAAACATGTAGGGGGAAAAATTACATGCTGTCAGTCATCGTTCATTCCTGTATGTTGTCTTGCTAGTCACACCTGCTATTTATTTGAGGGACACCCCACACATGTGGGCAGAAGAGTATGGTAGTATTGTGTCATTGCTTGTGACCACAGAAGGGTAGGTTTGGACGCTGCAGAGTTTTTCTACCCCATGGTAAGGTGCTCTTTGCCCCTTGTTCTGCCAAGGCAGTGTGTCTATACAGTTGCCACTGGCATGAACACCCATGCCTGTAGCTGGCTCGCCATGGACATGCATTGCGTGGCGTATTCTTATGGACATATGCTGGCATCGGTGCCAGCTTTAGCTTTGGCAGTGCTTGGGGCAAGTAAATGTAATCTACCGCTCCCTCCACTTCCCCCGGAACCTTTTGTTGGTTCATCCCGGGCGCTGCCAAAGATATATGGAGCACCAGTGCAAAACCAGCAGCAACACTCTGTTTGGTTCAGTACTTAACACCCTGTTCCCCTGCAGGAGCAGACAGTCTATCACTTCAATACAGCTTGGCTGTCAAACCAGCATGGGGCAGCCTTAACAAGGCTGCCCCATGATGGTTTGAGAGCCACACTGTATTGTGATTGCATGCATCCCACTCTCCTGCTGGAACAGCCAGCACCAGAAGGAAAGTGGGGTGCATTTCATTATAATAGGGCACCTGCTGCTCCTTCACAATCCACACCATACTCTTCTGCCCACATGTGTGGGGTGCCTTTGGAGGACTCCCCCTGAGCTGGCATGGTGGAGGGCTAATGTGGTGACCCAACCGGTCGCCCTGACTGCCTGGGCCTAATGCCGACCCTGCTGGCATTTAACCCTGTCCATTGGGCCCATCTGAGCTAAGGGACACATTCTTAGGTTTACCATTTGCCCTATGCATTGGTGGGGGGGGGCACACCTCCTGCCTCTTGGCTGCTAGCACCAGCCTCTGCTTCACCGACTCCTCAATCCCCTCAATGATGAGGATGGTGCTCGTCTTTTCCTACCAAGGGGGTGACGGCAAGGGGCTCTGTGGAGCCACCTCCTGTTGCCATTGCCTCCTGTCTGTGTTGGGAAAGGAGGCTATGCATGCTAACCTGAAGGTAATTCCACCTTTTACGGCTTTTCTCTGCATCCCGGGGGACAATGCCTATGGCTGTAACTTTCTGTCTCATCAATGCCCAGATTGCAGAATTCCGCTGCACAGAAGTTTTCCTCTGGTGGGTGCGTACAGTTCCTCACAATGGGCAACCACCTAATCTGTGAGGACATTGAGCTCCCCCTCGCTGAATTTTGGCTTGTGCAGCGCTAATGTTCAGGCACCTTTCCTCTGGCACACTCTTGAGACATTTTTGCAGTGACCTCTGGGTCTGGATGGCTTAAGGAAGTGGGGTATTCAGGAAGGTTTGAGTTTTTGAAAATGGCAACAGACAATGCTTCCCATTCCGGTGATGACGTTATCTCCAAAGGCGCTAATAATGGGCGGAATTACGTTACCACCAAAGGCATTTGCGCGCTTCCAACAAGTAGTGATCCCGCAGTAAATCTGCCGCATGCCACAGCAATAATGGTAATTCTGCTGGGCTGAATTGCAGTCAAATTACCACCAGACTGAAAATCACTTGTCTAAAAGCAACAACTGCAATATACATTGTAGCTACATTTTCCAGCTTCCCTCCTGCAAGCAACTGCCCCTTTTGGGGGGAAATGTTCTTTATGGACAAACTAAAATATCATAATGTATGCTTGGCTCTACTCCTCGGAACCATAGTCCCAGCCCAAATATATTTCTGAAAGACATGAAAGGTGAACGAAAATACAAAATGTAACTAACATGGACAGTGCATGATTAAATAAAACTAATCTTCAGACTTAAAGAAAACAGGAAACCACATTATTATTATTATTTGAATATCATAAAACTTAAGTCTATTGAATTATGCAATTGCCACAAAACATGAGGTGAACATCCCTGAATGAAACTGTGAAAACTGAGCTCAAACCTTTTCAATCAAATCATAAATGCAATCCTTTAAGGAACATTGTTAACTATTAAAGACATTCAGAAATTAGGCCTGGTTTGCGAAACTGGGCAATAGGTCAAAAAGGAGCCAATGTGTAAGTACCTGTGTTCAGATAACCAGACCAGGTGTATCCTGGTCAGAAAAATTACCTTCCTATTTAGCCATGTTATGGAGAAAAAAGTCACCATTGGTCACAAAATACAATCCGCAGCTGCCCCTGCCTCCTGCCTCACATTCCCTTCAGAATGTATCCTCGTCACCAGTCTTCCTAGCAAGGTAAAAGCTCATACCAGCCCTAATCCATTTTCAGTGTGCACTGAGGTTCCACAGTCCCAAAGTGGTACTCCCTGTGGGATCTTTAGAGAAGGGCGTGCCCTGTGAAATTCGAGCTGCTATTGCTGGTAACATTTCTACCATGCTTGATAGTTCTCTCCACAAACATTGAACCTGAGTGGGTAGTTTCCAAAAATCAGCTTAGATGGGTGAAAGAAAGATGAAAGCAAGGAAATCTTGGAAATAATGCAAAGGCTGACATTGTGCGGCAGGCAGTCAAAAGCTCTGTCTTTGAATTCAGCCTATATTTCAAGGCTTTGAGTTAAAGAACTGGCAGAGGCACTGGTATTTGCCTCTCATTGTGCCAGCTGGGAAGAGGATCAGACAAGTAACCACATTTAGAAAATAGCTTTCTACGGTTACCTAGTGGTGGGAACATGTCTAGTGAAAGCTCTTCCACCAGGGGAACTCCTGGTCATGAGAGGATGTTGGTCAAAGTGGATGAGGGTTGGAAGAGCCATCCCCAGTCTCACATCTCTCAATAAACGCAGGGACTCATCATGGATGTGCTGTTGAAGGGAGGAAGTGGACTGCAGTGGCACTGCTCATGCCACACACAATCACCTTCCTTTCTTACTAAATCAAGCAGATGTTGCCTCTAGTCAGTTTAAATGTGCACCATAAAGGTGGAATAGAGTTGAGGCAGAGGCATAGCCTTCAGCAGCTGGATGGGCAGACGTATGGCTCTGCAAAATAAGATGTCCAGGTGTTTGGATAAAGGCTGATTAGCATCCTTTCAGTGTTTTGCACTCCCTCACTCTAAAGTTCCTAGAATTAAGTCTCACATATTTTGCTTCCACTGCCTTTATTACATTATTAAATCCTATTTTCCCTAAACATAAAGAAGAGAAAATAATTATCAAACATAACAAAGAAATATGTTGCAATGTTATTTATTAAGGACATCAATCGTGAAAAATGACACCTGGTACCCTTTCTAGAGTATCATTTTGCAGTGTGTTCTGTTTATCAACATAATACTTTGTTTCTTCTATCAAAAAGTGGAGAATATCAAGATTTATTTATTAATGCACTGGAACCCCACCCGGACTCTGCAAACAACCTAAAATATGCTGAGTTGTGCCCTGAAGCTGACTAAATGAGGACTCAACATCTATTTGTAATTACTATTTAAATTACTTATTCAATGACAATTCATTAATTTGATTACAAAATTAAATTATATATACTTTTTGACACATTAATAAAACAATCACCATACTTAGACATACATTTCCATGTATAAAAATTCACTGTTTTGAAAATCCATTTCTCTCAAACTTCCTAAAGCACATTCAATTAACCTGGACAACCAAATACCCAAATGTCCTTGTTCCATTGGTTTATAATCTGCTGTCCATCCATCCGTCGCTTGTACTCATATTATACTGCCATGTGAAGGGTTTTCAATTACATTTCACTACATGCCATGTTTCCGTTCTTATATATCCAATGCAGAACATTCTGCAGGAGACAACAATTGTATGCCCCTAGGTCATTAAGGGTTCATTCTTAAGCTGCACTTTTCAATGGCGTATGTCTTTGTCACCAAAGGGTTTGTTTAGTCTGCAAATAATACAAGTACCAAATGAAGCATGGGCTAATCTATGCCAGATCCCATATTACTTTGGTATTCGGGCACCATCACTGTAATGAGTGAATGAACTGGATTTTCTACGTTCTCCTGCCTGATCGCAGTCCTTCCAATGTATTTGTTTCCAACTCTGCTGTTTTGTTTCTGGGGACAAACATATATGCATTATATACCTCACTGTTGTAGTTTCCTAGAGTTGAAAATGGAATTCTACTAATTCTGTATATTGTCCGTGTCTATTCAGTCATCATGACCATGCCACCATGTTTTGATGCTAACAGAAAGAAGACTATGGGAATGGCAAGTTGGCTATTTGGTCCCAGGGTCAGTATCAATGAAAATAGTGCTTCAAGTGTCACTCATCTTGAAAGGCCCTTCCCTATGCTTATCTAGAAGTAGAGGAGTAAGTATGTATTAGCACAATTCCAAACCCCTCCAGAAGTGGCCTCAGCTCATCAAATAAACAAAATAACTTGTGGGTTTAAAATCTTACAGAATTTCTATGGATGCCCGAGTCTTTAATTTAGTGTAAACAGCGTTCCCTGTGCGGACACAGAGCACCATTTTGGTATCACGTCATTTTATGCTTACAGGCCTCGTTTTGCATTCTGTTCAGTAGTTCTAATATGTTCTACAACTAGTGCCATCTTGGAACCGGTTGTGGTGTATATATCTATTGTGGCCACACATTAAATAAATGCATTCAGGCAAGCAAATGTAGGTATTCTATACTTTAGCTTTCGATGGAAAATATGGCTTGAACAGTTTCTAATTGTACTGTTTCTTATTTAGAGTACCGAGGTAATGTATAGAAAATCTTCCCTGCATTGTTAATAACTTTTTTTAAACTCCTACTGACTTCAATCTATACTACTCAATCTCCTCATTTACCCGGTGTGACAGCTTTATGTTAAATAATTGAGTTCTTGTTCTCAACATGAATGTTGATTATGTTAAAAGTATACATATCATATTACAATATCGAACACTATATTCGCGAATATATAGGAGCCATTCCCTAGACTGCTTAAAATTGTACTTTCCAAAAGATGATATGATGGAAAAATTACAAAGTGGAAATGGTAACTAATTATATATTTTTGCAGAGTGCAATGTTCACTTCCCATTTAGAAATAAATAATAACTTTATTATGTATTACATATATCTTACACCTCACAATTTAGAAGAACAAGAATACAAAACACAGGATGAAAATGAAAATAAAGCGTTGGATCAAAGGATCGTTGACCAAAGATGACAACAAACAGAAAACTCAGTGCAGCAATTATGTTAGGAATTAAGCAAAATAAAATACAATTCAAATGTATTATGTAAAAACGTGAACAATTATTTTACATGAAAATTGAATATCACTGTGCTACTTGCACTTGTGAACAATGCCTCCAACAATTCCCCCAATCATGCATAAAGGACTTAAGTGATCAAAGACTATACCCTCTGTATGTCTCTACCACTGATGTGTGTGGACCGGTGGAGATGTACAGAGAATAGACGATAACAAAATTGAGGTTGGAAGTACTTCCAATACATATCCAATATTTTTTTACACTCAATAATGGTGGCTCTTAAAAGAACATTTTGGAAATTGCAGCTATTTATTCTCACAAAAACAGATGCACTGCACAAAAACAGATAATTTCCATGATTTGTAAAATGTGCTCTTATCTTTTTGAAAAAATGTTCAGAGCATCAACTCCAATGATGGCATTTTTAAAAGGTTCCATATCAAATTCTTGGAAGAATGCACAAAGAGCATTATTCACATTATGCCAGGCTTTTTCAACTTTGGGTCAGAATTGTTTAGAACTTTTCCATACTTGTCTTTGCATAATGCGGAAAAATGTATTTTGTAAAAAAGAGCCATCAAAGCTCCAACGGTATCTTTCATGGCAAACTTCAAAGATATTCCAGTAACATATGCTAAATATTATCTCCACAATTAACAATAACCACCTGTGTGTGTTGGCAAGTCACCATGAGCTGACACCCTGGTAACATCTTATTGCACTTCAATATGACAACTCCATACTATTTCACCTCCAAAGTTTCAAAACCAAGGTCATCTGAAATATTAAATTGCTTTGCATACATCTCCAACCAATAAACCCATGAATCTCTATTTTTTCCAAGCAGTCGTCTTGTTGAGCTTCATCCTTTCAGCTACAGAGTAAAAGAAAGTAATAATGTTCTTTCTTTTCCTATTCAGTCCAATACCTCCTCCAGAGAAAGAACACATGATTGACTGAGGCACCCTATGTCCACAGACATCCTCATGTGTCTGTTAGTGTGGCAGTCCCCTTTCCCTGTAGAGTATGAACATATCATGTCAGAGGGCCCAGATTGCATGTCCGATACATCCAAGAAAAGCCACATGTGTCCACAGAGAACAGTCAGTGGCACACTGAATCCCTTATTCTCTTTTCACCCATATCGCTGCAATATTCTCTGATCAGCTGCATTAAAAAGGCCTCAGAGTTAGCCACTGATCACATCCTTCATGTTACCTTCTTATTGCAGCTCAACTGGTCATGTACCGCCTAAAGCTGAGAACACACACACACACACACACACACACCCACACACAGACACACACACACAGTAGAAAAAGTTCACCAAATCATACTTCTAAATTTAATTAGTGCTTATCTGCTTTTAGTATGACAAAAAAAACAAAAGATGGACTCTGCAAGTCAGACTGCAAGCAAATTGAAGTGATGGACAGGACAGTGGTTCTTCACAGATCAATCATTAGAGTCCACAACACGCTTAAGATATTTGAGTTTATTATTTTCGTTTTCTGGGATCTCAGAGATTAGTTTGCTGGTCTAGTATGTAGCTTCAGTGAGAATAACATATAAAAAGACATTTATGGGGAGGATGTCAAGAGTGTTAGATTGGCAATGCACATTTCCTCTTTTGGGGCATGTACTAAAGAACAAAGTTGTGCTCAGTTACAAAGAAAGTAAAAACATTAGGGTTCAACATAGATTCAGAGTTCTCTATGTCTTCCCAGACAGTAGCTGTCATTAAAAAGTCCTTTCTCACCCTGAGATCCTTGACATACAGTTTTCCGTACCTTGCCTTTGAAAGGAAAGATCAGTTGATTCTGATTCTTGTGGTCACACATAGATTATGGTAATAGTGTCTACAAACATTTATTATAGCGATTCAATACACATCCACCTTCATTCTTCTAAGACTCTTTTAGAAGCTCACTTAACATTTAAATAACAATGCATGGCCCAGACAGCAATCAGCAATAGGGCCAATATCCTATAAAGTATAGAGTTACACTATAACTAAACAACTCATCTGCTTGAAACATTCCAACCTCCCCACACCCCACCAAATTTCACAAAACTAAGCTAGCAGCTGCAAACATTTCATACAGTACAGCTAAGCTGTGGAATTCAAATGCAGTGGGAATTAGAGCTAGACATGGATGAATTATCCCCAAATGCACCAATGATAGCAGAAACATATTTTGGCAACGATTAATCCCCAACATACAAAAACAAACTGTGGCCCAATTTGCAGCATGATTCAGTGTATTTTATGATTATTATTTGATGATTCAGGAGTCTCAAATCTCAGACAAATAAAGGGTTAATTTGTTAAGTTTGTGCAGCCCAATGAGCGTCCTCTTGGGCTGATTTGTTTAGTTTGTTTAGCCAATCAGAGCCCTAGAATGTTCAAAAGGTAGAGTGACCATCATATATGCCCCCATTCTGTTTTGCTAGGTTCTGTGAGAAGATGTACACTTGTAGGGGGTTTGAAGGGAGAATTAGAGCCATTTATTTATTCACATTTGTAGAGCGCACAGCAGCCCGTAGGCTTCGTGGCGCTGGTTACATAGAGGATGTACAGGCTTAGTTAAGGCATAGTGAAAATGCAAACAGTACATTCTTATTTACAAGGGAAAATCAATGACAGAGGCAGGCTAAACAAATACAGGAGGTGAACCTGTCTGTAGCTCAGGTGTTAGTTGAAGAGGGTGGTTTTTAAAGCTTTCCTGAATGCTAGGAGGGAGGATTCAGCTCTTAGTGAGTTAGGGAGGGCATTCCATAGTTTGGGAGCAATGTGCGGGAAGCCAATGCCTCCTGTTCTGTTCCTTTTTATTGTGGGGATGCAGAGTTTGTTGGAGTGACAGGTTCTTCTTGGACACGTGGAGGCCTCACGTGCAATGGTGTCAGAGAGGTAAGGTGGGGTGACTGCGGGGTGAGTGTGAGGCATTTGTGTGTGAGTGTGAGGGTCTTGAATGTGATCCAGTTTTTTACAGGGAGCCAGTGTGCTTCACGCCTTGCTTGGTTGATGTGTTCCCTTTTGTGTTCCCTTTTGGGAATGTTGAGTGCCCTCTAAGGGCATTGTTTTGAATAACCTGGAGCCGGTTTAGGATTGTGTTGGAGGTGCCTGCAAGGAGGACGTTGCAGTAATCAAGCTTAGCTCCTATGGTGCTCTGGCTATAGTAAGGCATTAGCCATGCTTTGGGAAGGTTGGTTAAAGGTACATCTGTTTGGTGTTGATCATGTGTGCAGTTTGTTTGTATCTAGTGAGTTTTATTTAGAAAATGTGTGTATCCTTTTGTCCTTATGTTTTATCAGTGTGCAATATTGCATTGTTTCAGTTTCTCCCATATTAAACAAATTCATTTTCCTCATGTGCCTCTACCCTTTGTGTTTCCTATGCCTAACCTGTTGTTAAAAAACACACAAAAATAAACATTTACCATTTGTCATTTTCCACCTTTATGTTTGTTGTTGTTTGAAACTGTACAATATTGGTTCTGTATAGCATTGGAGTACTGTAGTGTTTTACTTATAGTATTCGTTTTGGTAGGATTGGCCAGTTGGGATTGTGCTCTGGTTATTCTGGACTACTTTGAATGTACACTTTTGGGTTCTCTGGGTGTGTACAGGTTTCTCTCCATTGATATTTCGGGACTTGGCATGCTGTGATTTCGATGCTTGATGGATAGGGGAAGAAGACTGGGGGATGAGGAACTCCATTTCTCTTCACAGGAAGAGAAGGCTTGCCATGATAGGTGATATATGACAAGTGGGAAACCTTGTGCTGTTTCTTAGTACATGCTGCTTTGTGGGCCAGAGACATACAGCATCAACAAACCTATGAGTCAGTGGGGGAGGCTCAGGCATTGGGATGCCTCAGTGGTGGAAATAAGGCCAGCACACCTCTCTCACTAGCTGCTTGCAGGGTTTACTGACACATTCTGTACTCTTCCCATGTGTCATTGGATGGCATATGTCTTATTCACTCACTTCAAGAGATAGACACTGAATAAGTGTATCATCCACCTACCCAAATCTCTGGCAATGCCATTTGTTTTATTCCCCAACTTCAAATCACTGATTGTATCAAGCAGTCCTTTTGCGCACAACCAAACCTAGATGTCACTCTATGACTCGGTCACAGTTAATCAATATCTCTTCCTACACTTCTACCTACAACTACTTTATCTCTCCTCCATTTTATCAACCCTTCCCTACATATCCTAAACCTTACTCCAGCAACAACTAGCTGTCCCTCTGGAAGCTGCCTGAGACTGAACAGGAGCACGTTTCAATTGTATCCCTTCATGGCATGTGGGCAAACTTTAGACAAAGCTTTCCAGACAGTTTGTCCAATAATCATCCTGGGCGAATAACCAGAAATCTGGATAATTCAAGAATGTTCAGCAAAATTTGTCTAGGCCCACTCAGAAACCTTTGATTAGCTTCTGAAAATGTACCTTTGCTAGCATAACCTGAAAGAACGTTAACACACCCTGTGTCCCTAGTGCAGAAATGTTACCTTACTGCTACATGACGCTTCTTTGAAGGTGAAATTGTCCTTGTGAGGATTTCGACCAGCCCGATGGTGGCCATGCACTCGCCTGGGCGTTTTTGAAATATTTATTTCAATAGAATAATTGTAGTCCAACCTCAGGAAAATGTGTGGTGCTACTCCACATACATTTTCTGATGCACACACCATGACAAAAGCACAGACCTGTGTACTCTGGTGTGGACACAGCCTACAGGTGCAGTCCGCCCTTGTCATATTTAGTTGAAATGGGACAGCCAGGAGTACACAATGTCATCTCCAGGAAGGAGGAGGATCAACCTTCCCCCTGCCATGGCCAGCCTGATTAAATGACAAGGGCTCCATAGAACCACCCTCCTCTTTTTGGTAGGCCCTGCATCTGGTGGCAACAATTAACATACCAATAGAGGGAGCTTCAAAAAGGCCCACATGGGGACATGTCAGCAGAGGTTAACAAAGGCAACAGGAAACCCAACAACATTTCATCTGTAACTGTGTCAACCTGAATCCAGCTCCGGCGCTCAGCATCAATGGCAGTGAACTGTCATGTCTGGCTCTGTTGTTTACAATAGGCCACCCCGTTAGGGGTTACCCCATTCATAAGGTACAAGAGTGTGGTTTGCAGGAGTCAGAGAGCCTGGTCTTGCCGCAGCACCAAGTGAAACCTGCCACTTTAACAGGGACCACACATGGAGCACCATTAACCAGAGAGACTCCTTTAACAAAACAGACAGGATGATGGGTGGGACTTAGTAGTACAAAGGAGTGAGCCCAGAGATCTTTCTGTTTAGAGAAGTGTTCTGCCATTTTAGTTCTGGAACACCTTGTTCCTGTTTTCACCTCTTTACCTTTCCTGTTGCAAAGCACTCTGGTTTTGACCTCACACATACAGGAGATTATTGGCAGGGACCCCAGGATTGGTTAATTAAGGTAGACTTAGCCTACACCAATTACTGTGGCTCACTTGGCCTCAAAAGATGGTCAAGCCCATCTTTTGGCAGATCATCTGAAGAATTCACAAGAAGTAAGAAAGAAGAGCTCCAAAGAAGAACTCAACCTTGGACCCTGGCTGAATGTACAGTCTGCCGTGCATCTTCTGCCAGTGAAGAAAGGCCACAATACCCAAAGAGGGAAGCAAGATACCTCCCCTAAACTTCTCCCAGGAAACAGAGGATGGAACAGAACTGAGAGGACCCTCCAGCAACTCTAGAACCAGTACCCAGCCAGCACACAGCATGCCCTGCTAGGCTCTGCAGCAAGCTCCCTGGATAAGGAGTGCCAGAAGGTCTCAAACTAAAACCAAGGACAAGGCAGCTGCCTGCAACACACTCAACAGCTGTTGGCCGTCCAACTTCGTAAGACACAAGCCCATTGAAGAAGCTTGGAGAAGTGCCTCAACAAGCATCTACTGACGTCCGCCTTAAAGGACATTTTTGAGACAGTCGAGTTCCTCTAGCTGAAACCGACTGCAATTCTGACAGTTGTCAAGCCACAGTTGCTTAAAGACATCCGAGATGTCTCGACCAGTGCTTCAGAACTGCCGGTCAGCATTGAGACAACGATTCCTAACACTGAGCCATTGTGTTGGCCAGCCTGCACCCATTCATCCAGCTTCACAAGCCAACCTGTCTTGCCATGTGATACCTGCAGATGACTCCTGTCTCAAACTTTGGCAAATAAGCCTGCAAAGTGCCCAGAAGTTGACTCGACCCAGTTGAGCACCAAGAACACTTACAGCGCCAGATATGTTGTGATGTTGTCCCCCTGGTTCTTCCCAGAAAGCCCCCAGAGACTTTTTAAGACCCTTTGCTCCCTTTGTACTGAAGCCAAGAAATGTTGTAGTGTTGTTAGACTGCCGGCTGTGATTAATAAAGTAGATATTGTTAAACAAACTTTGACATGACACTCCTTTTATTATTGGGTAATAATTGTATTTTTACTGTTTTGCAACTAACCAACAATCCATGACCTTTCGGAGATAAGCCTGCTGTTCCGTCCGTGTTCACAAAATTGGGCAAGAATGTATATAATGTGCTTCTTATTCCAATCTGTTCGGATCCATTCTGGTGTAGAAGAGGTGTTGGGCTGATTGATGGTTTAGAAACCGATATTCACCCCTGGACCACACGTATCCTGGAAGTTGATTCATCACATTGGTGGCAGATGATCAGCTCTAGTTGGAGCCTTGCGCACAGCTTAGGAACCCAATGATAAAAGTAGGTTGCAGTGAACTATTAGAACACTGCCAGATATTTCTTATATAATCATTGATCTTGACATAGAGGCTGTGAAAGACATGATATGATATGATAAGTCATCTATAACGCGCCTGTACATAAGTGCATCTACGCGCGACAATACAAGGGTCGGCAGAGGGAGGACAAAATGACCTTACTAGGCCTTATGTCATTCAGATCGTGCAAGTGTGGGAAGGATGGGAGGGAGAAGTGCCAGGTGGGGGAAGGGAGAAGTGCAGGTAACTCAACATGTGCTGCCAGAGAGTGGCTCCTAGGTACAGAGAGAAGGCACTGTAGAGTTGCAGATACATATCCTTAAGTGTTGGGGAAGCCCAGAGGCAGTATGAGGGCAATTGGACATGCAGGAGCATGGGCCCGAGTTTCAGTGGGTGGCCAGGTGACCAGTGTGCGGAGCAGTCAGAGACATGAGCAAGGATGTCCTGTGTTCCCAATGTTAAGAGAGGGAACTTCCCCACCGCACCAAAATTAATACATCTGAGTTGCTGACCAGCCTCCAAGCTTGTGTAGAAGTGAGGGTGGCTGGGAAAGGGACCCCAGGGGATGGGCTAGGCCCTGTTTCCTCCAATGGAGAAAGCCTTCCATAATGGGTGGTGCAAGATGGCAACTAAGACAGCACGAATACTGTTTCGCACCAACCATACATCAGGGGGGCTATTGTGGTTTCTCAACACTCAAGAGTGCCTGGGATGTCAGGGGCTAGTGTGGCATCCTGCAGGCCCCAGGCCTAAGTACATACTGTAATTGGTCCATTTATTGTGCCGGTGGTATACGATGTAGCGGCTAAAAAGCTCCTGTTGGAGGAGATGAGACGAGCAGTGGAGGAAAAAAAAAGAGCAGAACAAGGTCACAATAGAGCTGTGCAAACTTGCACTTGCAGAGAAGAAGTTGGCCAACAGATCAATCTCTAGAGAAAACAGCAGTAGTGGCTCAAAGCAAGGTGCCCGGGATATACTCTAGTGCCACATCCCAGAATATTTTGTGCAGGTTTATGAAGTTGGGAAGGATATTTTTGATTTGTTTGAAGTGCTCAAGTACAGGAGTTTGAGGCGGTACAGTGGGGTGCAACCCTGATGAGTCGCTTACCAACCCAGGTGACTAATGCTTCAGTTACCTCCTGAAGAAAGACCAGTTAATTTATTTTATTTATTTTAATAGATTTTTTATAACATGCCTAATACCATACCTGAGTTCGGTTGGTAAGCGCAGATCCAGGATTTGAAAACTCTGTTGCTCTGCGTGGTCTTGCTTCCAAGACCAGCACTTTGCCCTGGTGCTAACCTCCATTCACTTATGGCAGAATGAAGGCTGCCCTCCTCAGGAAGTTCTGTAAAACCCAAGACCAGTATCTCAAGATCTTCATAGAGCTCGGTAAGGAAAGTGGGCAGACATTTGAAGCGTTCACACACTTGTCGTTGAAATATCTGAGCGGCTGGGTGTCTGGTAACAAAGTTGACACATTTAAAAGGATGTACAATTTGATTGTGTGTGAGCATGTCTTCAAGAAGTTTCCCTATACCAGCAGCTTGTGGACAAGACTATTATAGACCCTAGGAAGATTGCAGAGGCGGCCAATTGCTTTGTAAGTACTCAAGTTCACAAAAAGGTTTAGGCGGGCACACCCAAACCAGACAAGAAATCCTCAGACAAGAAAAGCAACAAGGATGGGTAGGGCAAAGGTCCAACCCACTCCTCTTAGAGGTCAGGTCCCCAAAAGCATGACAGGAAATCTCACAACTCTAGTTCAGCCTTAGCAGAGTGGAAGAACCCCTAACACTGGGACAACTGCGTTCTCACAATCTAAATGTTGCTTTATGTCTAAGGAGCTGGGCCATAGGAAATGGGATCCTTCTTGTAAGGGCTTACCCAATCAAGCCATAGTGAATTTTGGACTCATGGAGGAGAACATCGTTAATGTGGGCCTCCTAGAGGTGGACTTCCCACTAGACCAATGAGTGACTGAATGAGGATTGGTTACACTGAGTGGGAACTGTGATGTGTCTCCAGAAGAGATCCCAGTTCCCAATAATACTCAATCATTCTTAGAAGCTGTGTATATCAATGGACAGAAAAACCTCTGCGGTCAGAGACACTGCCGCTAGCCTCACTGTCGTCACAGGGCAGTGGGTGCAGCCAGGAGAGTATATTACTGGGCCTAATTGTATGGTTTGTGGGTTTGGCAGACAGAGTAGGTGCCCCTTGACGATAGTGGAGTTTAGTTGGTGAGGTGAAACCACCTAGAGTCATGTAGCAGTGAGACTCAGTCCCTCTACCATGTCTGTTGGTGATCTTCTAGACTACGTCATAGTCACGGGAGCTACCAGATCGAAGGCCAAAGAGGCCGCCAGATTGAAGACTCTCAGAGCCTTAGTTCCTGTAGTGCTTCCAGAGGGCTTGTGCGAGGGACTGGTGTGAACAGTAGTCCCGGGTCCAGTTCCACAGCATGCTGAGTCACCTACTCCTGTGGGAGAAGAAGCAGTAGGGACTGAGGACCCTACTTCAATAGCAGGGGACTCAGTTACTTCATATTTGTCCGGTGCAGCACAGAAACCTGAGTTAAAGGACCAGGTAAATTCATATCTGAGGGGCCTGCCCAAGCGGGATGAGTTTACATCGGCTGGGGTTCCAGATCAGACTGCCTTCTTTAAAGCCCAGAAAGAGTGTCCCACTCAGATGTGCCTGCGGAAGCAGGTGGAGGAGCAGGGTAAGGGTGAGGCCCCTGGACTGTTTAAAGTTTACCGTGAGGATTCACTCCTGTACAGTGAGCCAAAAGACTCAAGCGCCACCCTTAGCCGCAGGGGTTACACAGGCAAAGGGCTGCCCAGGAGTGGCCAACTAAGGCTATTGGTTGAGACAATCCGGGCTTGAGGGCAGGGTGGGAGGCGGGAGCAGGAGGGAACAGGGAAGCCGAGGAGCACTGGGAGGTACAGTACCCATTGGTAATTACAGCAGGTCTTACAAAGTGGAATTGAATTACCAGCTCAAGGTACACTGCTGTTAGAGTGAAAATGTTGTTTGCCATTTGTTAGTCCAGTGTAATATCTGCTAAGTGATTTCTTAGCAATTCTAGATCTCCAGTACACTGAACTGAAGTGTTGCTTGGAGGCTGAAGTGACACTAGAATGGAAGGGAGCTTTTTTGCGCACTGTGTCGTATTCGAGGTGGTTGTTTTAATGCTCTTCTGGTTGAAATTTAAAAGTATTGTAATGTGTAGAACTGGAACATATTGGAATATATTTTAAACCATATTTATGTACTCTACTGTTTGTTTGTTTGTTTGTTGGTTTGTTTATTGATTTTGTATGGCGTCAAACCCAAAGGTAACAGGGCACTACAGAGAACAGGAAAACAAAATTGCTTAAAAACCTAGTTACAGTCATAATATAAATATATACATTACATCACATTTTAAGACAGTTGAAAGATACACATATGTATAGTCGGGATGATAGGTAAGTTAAACTGTTAAACTAATATGAAATGTAAATATTTAAAAATAATTTTAATGACAAAGGTGATATGAAATAATAAGAGAGAGACAGAGGAGGAATGCGTATTGGGGAAGCTTTATTGAACATACCCTCATACACAACTGAATGTACCATAACACACAAGCTCACACACACGCACTTGAATTACATTACCACTGCTTTGGAGCAACAGAAATATTTTTGGGAGGTGTTTGAAGCATTAATTAGAGGATGGTCCATTTGTATCAGCCGTGGCATTTGTGGCACCTTGACTGGGTGTTTGAAGCAAGAAATCACCTGCTTGAGGAGGAGCACACTTGTGTCTTGGTCAGTGCTTTAAGTGGGCCGGGGCCTGCCGGGGCCGGGCCCCGGCAGTCTCCAGAAAGTGGGGCTGAGCCGGGGCCCAGCCGGGGCCCCGTCCCACACAACATTGGCGGGATGCATTATCCCGCCACGGCCGAAGCCGCGACGGGAAATGCGCCCGTCATTATGTCGGCCAAGCAGGCAGAAGTGCCAGCCAGCCACAGCTACGCTGAGGCTGGCGGCACTTCTGTCAGTGTAACTCCCTCTGATGACCCCTCATCAGGGTCATCAGAGGAAGTTACTGTCCCTTTGTTTTCCCTCCCCAGGTCACTGACCCCCGCGGGCTCCGTGATCTAATATGCAGATTAGATCACGGAGCCCGCGGGTTCGCAGAGGGTGAAAGACGCCTCGGGCTCAGTGATCTATCTGCTCAGATCAGATAGATCACAGAGCCCGAGGTGCCTTTCTCCGTCGGCAAAGCTTTATAAAAGATGCCTTGAACTGTGTACGTTTCAAGCCATCTTTTATAAAGGTAGAAATATTTCTATGTTTATAAAAGACGGCTTGAAACGTGCACAATTCAAGGCATCTTTTATAAAGCTTTGTCGACGGACAAAGCCACCTTGGGGTTTGTTTTGTCCGTCATCAACGCTTCATAAAAGATGCCTTGAATTGTTTACGTGTCAAGCCATCTTTTAGACACATAGAAACATGTTACAAATATCTATGTTTATAAAAGGTGGCTTGAAAAGTACACAAACCATAGTAAGGTAAGCACACAAGTGTGCGTAACGTACTATGGTTTGTGCACTTTTCAAGCCACCTTTTATAAAAATAGAAATATGTAACATTGCTATGTTTATAAAATATGGCTTGAAAAGTACACACACCATAGTAGTACGCATACAAACATATAAATGCTCACATACATTTATATATTTGTTTGCGCACCTTACTATGATTTGTGCACTTTTAGGCCACGCCCACAATGAAAGCCACGCCCCCAAACGAGGGCCCCCCCTCAATTTCTTACCCCACTTAAAGCACTGGTCTTGGTGCATGATAGAATACGAACCTTCGCACATCTGAATGTATTCCTTCGTGTACTAGTTCAAACACAGACACTTACATTTGTTTGCCACTACTTCGTGTCAGCAAAAGGTTTTTGAGGGGTGTTTAGAAAAGTGTTTTCCATGGCGATGATAATCAGGCAATGGATAGTTGCAGGTTCATTGTGTTTGCAGTGTAACACGCTATTATCTTGTGAAATTGGACAAATAGAGCAAAATACAGGGAGGCAGATAAACTTAACACACGCTTCCAAGAAACTGAATAGACCATAGCGTACTACCTACCAGACAAGGATTTGAATATAATGTTTACCACTTTGTGAAAAGGGACAACGTTTTTGGGTATGTTCAGTAAAATTGTTTCCATGGTGGTGGTGGAGGTCAGGAAGAGGCATTGGTGGCAGGTAGATTTGGTGTGCGACCCAACACAACACCTCCTTGAGGAGTGGTATACTGTAGGAATTGCTTCTGTGAACAGGTGCATCTTAATATACCATAGTGCGCTGACTCACACAAGAGCACTTACATTGTCACTATTCTAGAAAAGGGAAAAGGTTTTTTTGGTGGGGTTCAGAACAACATTTTGCATTGTGATCAGACAGTGGTATTAATTGCTTGTAACACACTTAGCAAATTGCATTAGGGCAGGACGCAGGAGAATTTGGATTGGATGGCTTGATTGAATACACACTTACGCAAGTGAATATACCATAGTTTAATAAATCATGCATAGGACTTGAATTTCACTGCCAAGGGTTTTGGGGGGGGGATCTTCATGGGGAGTTGAGGAAAAACATGTCTGTAGGTTGATGATAATATGTAAGCAATGTCAGGTTCGTTGGGTGTGTGATGCAATACACCACGTGTTTGAGGAGGGCAGAGGAGGAACTGGCACTGGGATGGCTTGATGGGACATGTGCGCACATTCTAGCTTGCTTCAGTAGTGATGCTGGAGCAAGTGGATAAAGGGCTCACTAACTAGAAAATGCTTTCCCACTAGTCATAGAAAATGATCAACAAAGGACTTTCACGCTATAAATGTAGTATAAAAAAGACTTTATTTTTGATGTTTTAAATGTATTCAATATAATGTGATAGTAGTTCTGCAGAACGTTCCACATAAAAACAATTTGATATTCACAATAAAAGCATGTCATTTATATATAGATACATAAATACTTCCTTAACACATAGACATTCCATTTTATAATAATGCTGTGTCTTCTAAAAGCAGACAACACAATACAAATGTATTAATAGTAATCAGTGCAAAACAATTGAATTAACCAATATTCCTGATAATGTGGCTTCCACTTCATTCCAAATACCCAACAAGGCTATCAGCAATTTGATGTTACCCGAGTTGAGACAATACATCCCCACAGATTGATTCATAGTTATGAACAAACCAACCTAGTCTGTTCACATACAACTGTGACAGTGGGGGTCATTCCGAGGTTGGAGGTAAGTGAAAAACGATGCCGGTAAAGGATTACCAGCAACCCTTACCGCTACAGGCTATTCTGACCAACCAGACTGCTATTTACGGCACCGAAAAGTACGATGCCGTAAATAGCAGTCTGGGGTCGCGCGCACGACACACCATGCCGATATTAGCGGCATGTCGTAAACCGGAGCTGATCCCAAGTAATGCAGATATACAAATAACGGCCTCCTGAAGCCTGAAAAGTACCTTACCGGCATGGAGTAAATACCGGCATCTCAGAGAAGGTGTTAAGAACCCCGAGCAGTGTTTCCAAGAGCCACAGGTGCACACAATCAGCACAGGGGGAGGAAATGGAGTCTGGAACAGCACAAAAGGAGCACACCCACACAGCACATCCCCTCCCACACCAAGATGATACCAATAGTAGTAGCATTACTGGAGCTGGAGGCCCTGCTTGCAAGGCAGCAACAACAACAGCAACAACAACAACAACCACAGCCCCCACCACAGAGGATACACATCAGGAGAAGGAGGGTGATACAGGCCCAGCATGCCCCACCAGTGCAGCCACCATTACCACGCCGGCAGCCCCCAGTCCCTCGCATCAGAGCCAGACCTTTCAACCTAACCCCTGAGCAGATCCACACCCTGTACCGCCTTGACCGTGACGCCATCACCACCATAGTGGACCTGATACATGACGACATAGTGAGCCTCATAGAAATACGCACCGCCATCCTCCCTCTACTGAAGGTAGTGTCTGTGCTCCACTTCCTTGACACAGGCACCTACCAGCACACAGTGGGGCACATGCATGGCAAATCACAAACCTTATTTTCCCGGATACTGAACCAAGTGCTGGATGTCCTCCTCAAGCACACAAGGGACTACATATCCCTACCATGGAATCCCCAGGAGATACTTGATACAAAAGTTGCCTCCCATGCACTGGCAGGCATGCCAAATTGTATAGGTGCCCTTGACTGCACCCACATGGAGTTGGTGGTCCTGCATGCCATGGAGGTGGCGTATCGCAACCGCAAGCAATACCACTCCATCAACGTGCAGATGGTATGCAACGCGAGCAAGATCATCATACATCGCTGTGCCCGATATGCAGGATCAACTCATGACTCTTTGGTCCTGTGGAACTCCACGCTACAACGCTATATGGAGCGTCATGCTGGACGACATGGCTGGCTGCTTGGTGAGTTGCCTGACTGGCCCATGGCAGTGCATCGGGGTTATGAGGTGGGAGCCTGCATACTCCACCTGGGTGGGAAGGGGGGGAGATGCATACTCCACCTGGGTGGAAATGTTGCCGCCAGTGCACAATGTGCCCCAGAGCCAGTGAAACGGCACATGACTACCGAATCCCACAGTGATGAAGTAAGGCCGATACCTAACACTACATGACTAAAAGGTGACCAGGCCACATCCCACAACACATGCACCACTCATCGGTGGCCCTCACACACCGTAAGGGCATCTACCACTATGCACTGCATATGCACTATGTCGCTGCCTCCAGCATATCACCACACCGGAGAGTCATCCCTGGGAGTGCATTGAACGGAGCCCAACAGGGATACCACACTCCGTCACTGGTACTGCACACCCATAGGAGTGCTGTAAGTCACCATAGTATGGATCAGTGCAGAATGACGAATATGCTACTGACTACATCCAACACTCCCTACTACCAAATCTCACAGAACACAGCACTTCAAGGATCTTACCCCAAGACTGCTGCATGCATATACGATGCATGTTCTACAAGATGTGAGTGCACACCATGAACCATCTTGAAGATGATACCCCCTCCATCATCCCATTGCACAGGACACATAGCGGGGCCAGGAATGGGGCCAATGCATCCAGGGACATGTGCGTATGGGCAGAAATCTCCTGCTGGCATGTAAGACTAGTTCAGTTGTCCACCATGAATGTACAAACACTTACCTTCATTCCCTTCTCATGCAGGTGATGGTGGCTATCCCTTGACGCCGTGGCTCATGACGCCTGTCTGAAACCCACAGAACAGGCACGAGGAGGCCTACAATCGTTCCCATACCTGTACACGTGTGGTGATTGAGCAGGCCTTTGGCCTGTTGAAGGCACGATTCCGTTGCCTCAGCCGGTCGGGTGGGGCACCCATCTACAGACATGAGAAGGTGTCCAAGATCCCCATGGCATGTGTAATGCTGCACAATATGTGCATCTGTTGGAACGTGCCCCTGTCCACTGACATGGGACTGCTACCACCAGATGATGATGAAGGGTAGGAGGAGGAAGAAGGGCCAGGACAGCATCATGGTGCCGATGTACAGGAGGGACATGCCGTGTGGCAAGCATTGATTGGGCAATATTACTGACACACAAGTCAGCCGAGGGTGTCATGACATGAGGACATAGGGCACTGGGTGTGGGGATACATGTACACCATGCACTGTCAGATATCAAAAGACACATGCGCAATGATGAATGTCCACACTGTTTTAGCTATGCAACACAAGTGGTGTATTGAAATTGAAAAAGCCTAAGTGAATAACAAACCCTCCACCACCCTGCTCCCCTCCCCCTCCCCCCCAACTCCCCCACACACCCTCACCTCCCTCCCCCTCCCTCCCAACTCTCCCACACACCCTCACCCCCTCACCCTCCCCCCAACTCCCCAACACTAGTCCCATGGTGTCCATGTATGCCACATGTGGCTGGTAGGCAAGTTACGCCGTGCTCCCGGGGCCAGGGGGAGCCATGTCCCGGCGGTGCTGGGAACTGAGTGACCGACGCAGTGGGCTCGTCCGTGTCGAGTTACTGGTCGACGGGGTGTCCTCATGCTCAGCCTGTTGTGAAGGACGTGCAGCCTCCAGGGCATCGTCAATGCGTCCCAGGACATCACATAGACGGTTGGTGCTGTACCTCACCACCTGCCGCATTGCCCTTAATTCCTCCCGCCACTCCTCCCTGCCCTGCCGATTGTCCTGCATCAGCTCGGTGATGAGGGTGGTGAGCTGCGCTGCACGCTGCGCGTCAGCCGATGGTGTGTCGTCCCTGCTGGGGATTGTGCTGCCCTGACCTGGCAGGGCTTCACCTGGGGGACTGGGCACAGTATTGGCTTGTTCCTGTGATGGTCCACGGGCACATTGGCCAGGTGTGTCTGGCTCGCCCGAGTCGCTGCATGAGACCTGTGGATAGGTGCTGGCCTCTGGGGTGTGGAAGACTGAATATGTGTCCTCCTCTGCTGCTCCACAGGTGGAAAAGGGGCTGTCAACAGATTCCACGGGGGCCGTGGCTGCCACCTCCCCAGTGACGCTTGACTCCTCCGACCTTGGCGTTGCCAATGTTCCTAGCGCCAATGCAGGGAGGGGTGGGGGTGGTGCACCCTCCATGGGCCTTGCAGGAGCTGGTGTTGCGCTTCCAGGTGTGCTCTTCCTGGCTGGGATGCGGCTGACCCTGGCTTTGCCCCTGGAGGTGGTGCGACAGATGGTCTCGTGGTCCTCGCTGTCATGCTCACTGCCTGTGGGGGTAGAAGAGAGGGACGGCATGAGTGATGATTTGGAAGCCAACTTTCATACATGGCTACATTCACATATTCAGTCATTTGGGGGTTATGGGCATTTGGGTATGCAACAACACTACATTCAATTTATGGGTGGAATATGCATACAGGTGTCAGTGTCACTCATGTTGGCCGGGTACTGTGTTGTCTGACTAGCACACTGTCCACAACAGCTGCCCAGTGTGCCTCATGGGATGGGCCATTTCGTGCTGTATGTGTAATGTGCGTTAAGCCCTTGCACTTGGAACTTGCTTGGGTCGCAGTTGCTTCGGCATGATTTTAAGGGGGGGGACACCATGCCGTGACTCCTTGGCCAGGCCTTTCAAGTGTATATCATGTCATTGGCATTGGCAGTGTTGACTTTGGACACTCAACTCCATCAGCGGACGACAGTGCCCCACACTCCATGTTGCTGACCCCTTCAATTGATTCTTGGCCGATCAAGCCAGCACACCTCCCATGGCATCAGTTTCATGGGGGAACTTGGGCCCCCTCCAGTCTCCTGGGCCTGGCTGCGGTTTGCCGAGAGGATGCTCCGCACCCTCAGCCGCAGGTCGTCCCACCGCTTGCGGCAGTCCTTAGGTGTGCGGGGGGTGCTGCCGACTGCGCTCACCCTCTGGGCCACTAGTGCCCAGATGTTTTTCTTCCTGAGCACTGGCTCTCTCTGCATATCTCCGCTGAAGACGATGTCGGCATGCTCCTCGAGGGTGTCCAGCATGATCTGCAATTCATCAGGGCTGAAGCACTACTTGCAGAGCCGGTCTGCTCCCTTCTTGAGTGCTTTTGGCATTCCTGGTGCTTCTGTTGGGCTTTTCCAAGGTTCACAACGGTCCCAGGGGTCCTGCCTGGTGGGGATAGCAATGGATTGTGTTTTTAAAGATGGCCGCCGTGCTCCTTCCCGTTCCTGTGCGATTACGATATTTCCGGTTCCGCTATTTAGCGGTGGCCGTAATTTACGGTAGCAGTAATTTATGCCCACCGTTATTTACGGTCACCGTTATTGCCGCTTTACTCTATGGCGGTAGTGTTATGTACGGTGCGCTTCATGCCGGTAAGGGCTTTTTGGGGCCCTTTTGCGGCATATCGCTAGGTACTTTACCAGCATGGCGCAAAGCTCGTGCCCGTGAAGTCGCAATAGGCCGCTTTTAGCGGTCTATTACCAGCTCGGACACAGTATTTGCTCCATGCCGGTAATGACCGATACTTACCTCCAAACTTGGAATGAGGGCCAGTACCTTACAAGACATCAAAACATGCTGAGCAGTTTCCAGTATGTTAGATATTTTGCATATACACATGTTCAGCGTTCCAGAGGTATACCCAATTGGGGACCCTTTGTGGTTAGTGTAGGGAGTTGATCAATACTCAGCATTACATAAAACCTCCTTACATACGTAGAAGAGCATTTAAACAAGCATTGTTGAGGTCTAAAATATAATTGATTCAAACTGCTGTGGCCATTTGAATAATTCGAAATGGTTAACATTTGAAACCCAATCTACATATCCAATTTACTCTCAAATTCATGTTCTAATTAAAAGAAATCTGTTTACACAGGTCACACACTGCTTTTCCCCAGACATACAGCTCTCTTGTGTGGCCTTTCAAAAAATCAATGCCCAACATGTCTTATTCTAATACATATGAAAATGGTTGGAATAAAGGAAACACAGAATGGAAAATTATCAGTTAAAAGGGGCATTCAGGGATATCATAATGTATGGAGCAATCTTTGAAATCTGCCAGTCCTGGATAAGACTGTGGTTATAAGTTCAATAGCACATAATAATTTATAGTCAGGATGAGGTCATCTGACCAAATATATCAAAGAATAACTCACAGTCGCCAATGGAAGGAGTTCTAAGAATTCCTCCATGTGCGTCCTAATGTGCAATGGCCTATCTGGGTAAATTGGGTCCAATTTTAAGGATGCAATAATAGCGTACCCCTCAGACAAGTTCAGGACATTGCCAGGGTCAGTAAGCTCTCTTGGATGAGCATGCTTTGGACACATCCCTTGAGATGACACCCATATATGTGTAGGTGTTTTCTTGGTGAATTCTTGATCCTTAGGCACAGGTCGACCGAGCTCTGAACCTCCTCAGCCCTGATCCCCTGGCTGTTCCTTAACTTCAGTACCACTGATTTGACTTTCCTTCTCTCAGACCTCCATTCCTCACCACCACATCACTACTCTACACCACCACTCCAAAATAATCCACTCCACTTCACACCATTACTTCACACCACCACTCTACACCAACACTGCTCACAACTACCACTCCACACCCCATCACTACACAGTACTACTTTACATATCCAAACCATCACAACAATGCCACCACTCTACCCCATCACTCCAAACCACAACATGGCACTACTCCACATCACCTCTCCAGTTCACACCACCACTCCATGCTGCCACACCCTTACTCCACACAAATATCACATCCCACACACTTGCACCACAAAATCCCTCACTCCACACCACCATTTCACTCTGCTGCTCCACACAATACACCTGCACGACATCTCTGCCTCACTTTCATTCACCACTCCATGTCTAAATACCATGACTCCACAAAAACACCACTCCATACCACCACCACACATCTAAACATCCACACCACATATTACCCAACCATTCCAGCCCACGATTTCACCTAACCACTCCACCACTCCACAACACCCCTCCAAATCACTGGCACTCCAAACCACAACAGTACACCGCTGCACAACTCCACTCCATCACTCCACAACATGCCACCCTCCACACCACCATTCTACACCACCCAACGCTCCACACAACCACTCTATCCCACCACTAGACACCACCACTCCCCCACCCATGCTTCCATATCAGCCCATTCCACCACCTACCCCACCACACCACAATCTAACACTCTACATGACACTATCACCCCCATACCTCCCAAACCCAGTTACATAACCAGACCCCACACCAACACTCCTGCTGCCACCACACAATCACTTCATACTACACTACTGCACCATCACTCTGTACCACTACTCCACAATTCCACTTTACACCTCACTACCATTGAAGACCACCACTCCACACCACCATGCCACACCACCACACCACCACACCACCCCCACGTCATACCACCAATCCATGCCACCACATCATCAAATGCTACCCCTCACTACCACTTCACACCAACACACCACCATCACACCAACAAACCCCTTCAACCAACATGTGTTCCTTAGCCGATATGTCAGCACCACACCCCCATGCCACACCTCAACTCTACAAACATGTTTTACACCATTACGCTCCACCCAACCTTTGCACTACTACATTACACAACTTCATGTGATGCCACTACTGCACACCACTCCACACCAACATTCCACACCACCATCTCACCCCTACTCATCCACAACTCCAACCACAACACCACCAATCCCTACCCCAGTCTATACAACCACTCCACCACTCAACACCATAATTCCACTGCACACAAACACTACACACCACAACTACACACCACCAGTTTACCAATACCAATCTGTACCACCACCAAACCATCATGCCACCACAACATGCATCCACGTCATGCTACCACAACACTTAAGGGCACCCAACCACTCCATTCCACCATACAACATCACTACACACTACATGACCACAGCATTCCACCACATCACCCCACTACATTACCCACCAAACTAATGTACGCTCAGCCCCCACTCAAACCCCCACACTAACATGCCCCACACTAACCACCACCCCAACTCTACCCTCTACCCCTGATGCCCACACAATACACCCCTGGCCAAACATTACCTCCACCCCCACTATTATGTACCCCATCCACCCCATTTCCTCTCCACCCCTTCCCCCAATGTACCCCTACTCTGCATCACATCTATTTTCGCCATAGACTCTTCCTCATGACTATCTATCCCCACCTACTATTCCTCATCCCTCTTTACCCCCGGCCAATCTTCTTCAATCCCATCTATTCCCTATTCACACTTCCAAAATTCTCTCTACCACCACGTGATCTTAGTCACCACTCTTTACCCTATCCACCCTTCCTCAACCTTCTCTATTCACACCGCAGTCTAGCATTTCCACTCTAAACCTTGCACCATGCCTTACTCCTCTCTAACAACCAATGCTACCTCTCTCCTCCATGTCATACCCATCTCTGCCCCACCTCATCCGACTCTAACACACCCACTCCCACCTCAGACTATCCCATGCTACACCAACCCACTCCACCCCCAATTGTCCCAATATTACTCCTGTCCAACCACACTAACATACCCACCCACCCTACCTTACCCTGCCTATTCTCACCAACTCATACACCCTAGCACACCTCTATCTGCCCGCACTCATCCTATATCATCCATGTCTACCCTGTTCATCCTGTCTACTTTCTCGGACCTTTAAGAACCCCCTCTCTCTGCTCTTCTTCACCCATCCACCCCTGCCACCTTAGCTCACTGTTGCACTCTTAAAATCTCCATGCTTACCTTAAACGTTTCAAACATGTCGGCAGGTTAGTGTTTGCGGACACATACAATTATATTGACCACTGCTTGGTGTGATGTCTTTATTAATTATTATATATTACATGGCCACGGTATTGGCCATGTAGTTATGGTTAAGTTGATGTTTCAATAGGAAGGGCACTTTTTGGGCAGCTTATAACTTCGCTCCCCCTGGACGAATCCTCACCAAACTTTGCAAAAAAAGTACATGGCCCACTCTGCATTGTTTTGCAACGTTGGTGAGGTTTGGTCCAGGGGGGGCAAAGTTATAGGAGGGGTCCCAAAACTTCTTTTTTTCCCATAGACATAATGGGAAATAACTTTGCTCACGCCTACAGCCCAAACCGCTGGAGGGATTTACACCAAATTTGCGGCGGGAGTGGCAGCTTGGTCCCGAAAGCATGCTTTTTTTTATTTGGTGTAAATCCGTCCAATAGTTTTTTTAAAAATGACAAAAATGTAAGTGAAAAAAATAGTGATATCTGTGTCTGTGCAGTGCGTCGTATTGTGAGAGAAGCCTGGCATCTTTGTTTATCGTTTGTATCAGAGCGCTGCATAGTAAGCTCCGTGTCTTCCTCCCATTCCCCACACCTCCGCTCATGCCCCGTGTCTCCCTCCCACTCCCCCACCTCCCGCTTATGCCCCGTGTCTCCCTCCTGTTCCCCCCACCCCCACTCAAGCCCTGTGTCTCCCTCCTGCTCCCCCCACCCCCGCTCATGGCCGTGTCTCTCTCCTGTTCCCCCCACCCCCCGCTCATGCCCCGTGTCTCTCTCCCGTTCCCCCCACCCCCCACTCATGGCCCGTGTCTCTCTCCCGTTCCCCCCACTCACCGCTCATGACCCATGTCTCTCTCCCGTTTCCCCCACCCCCCGCTCATGCCCTGTGTCTCTCTCCCGTTCCCCCCACCCCCTGCTCATGGCCCGTGTCTCCCTACCGTTCCCCCCCACCCCCCGATCATGGCCCGTGTCTCCCCTGTTTCCCCCCACCCCCTGCTCATTCCTCGTGTCTCCCTCCTGTTCCCCCTGCTCATGCCCCGTGTCTACCTCCTGTACCCGCCCCGTGTCTCCCCTGTTCCCCCCACGCCCCGCTCATGCCCCGTGTCTCCCTACTTTTCCCCCCACCCCCCGCTAATGCCCCGTGTCTCCTTCCCGTTCCCCCCACCCCCACTCATGCCACATGTCTCCCTCCTGTACCCCCCACCCGCCGCTCATGCCCCGTGTCTCCCCTGTTCCCCCTCACCCCCCGCTCATGCCCCATGTCTCCCTCCTTTTCCCCCACCCCCGCTCATGCCCTGTGTCTCCTTCCCATTCCCGCCACCTCCCGCTCATGCCCAGTGTCTCCCTCCTTTCCCCCCCACACCCATGCTCATGCCCCGTGTCTCCCCTGTTCCCCCCACCCCTCGCTCATGCCCCGTGTGTGCCCTGTTTCCCCCACCCCCCGTTCATGCCCCGTGTCTCCCTCCCATTCCCCCACCACGCGCTCATGCCCCGTGTCTCCCCTGTTCCACCCCACCCCCACTCATGCCCTGTGTCCCCCTCCTTTTCCCCCCACCTGCCGCTCATGCCCTGTCGCCCGTGTTCCCTCCACCCCCCATTCATGCCCTGTGTCTCCCTTGTGTTACCCCCCGCTCATGCCCCGTGTCTCCCACGTGTCCCCCACCCCCGGCTCATGCCCCGTGTCTACCTTGTGTAACCCCCACCTCCCGCTCATGCCCCGTGTCTACCTCATGTACGCCCCCACCCCGTGCTCATGCCCCCTGTCTCTCCTGTTGCCCCCCACCCCCGCTCATGCCCCGTGTCTCCCTCGTGTTTCCCCCCACCCCCTGCTCATGCCTCATGTTCCCTCCTGTACCCCCCACGCCCCTGCTCATGCCCGTGTCTCCCTCGTGTTGCACCCCACCCCCCGCTCATGCCCCGTGTCTCCCTCCTGTTCCCACATCCCCCGCTCATGCCCCGTGTCTCTCTCTTGTTCCCCCCAAACCCCGCTAATACCCCGTGTCTCCCTCCTGTACCCCCCACCCCCCGCTCATGCCCCATGTCTGCCCTGTTCCCCCCACCCCCCGCTCATGTCCCGTGTCTCCCTCGTGTTACCCCCTACCCCCTGCTCATGCTCTGTGTCTCCCTTGTGTTACCCCCAACCCCCCGCTCATGCCCCGTGTCTCCCTCCTGTTCCCCTCAACCCCCACTCATGTCCCGTGTCTCCCTTGTGCTACCCCCCAGCCCCCGCTCATGCCCCATGTCTCCCTCATGTTCCCCCCACCCCCGCTCATTCCCCGTGTCTCCCTCGTGTTGCCCCCCACCCCCCGCTCATGCCCCGTGTCTCTCTCTTGTTCCACCCACCCCCCACTAATTCCCCGTGTCTCCCTCCTGTACCCCCACCCCCAGCTCATGCCCCATGTCTGCCCTGTTTCCCCCACCCCCCGCTCATGCCCCGTGTCTCCCTCGTGTTTCCCCCCACCCCTCGCTCATGCCCCGTGTCTCCTTCCCGTTCCCCCCCACCCCCACTCATGCCACATGTCTCCCTCCTGTACCCCCCACCCACCGCTCATGCCCCGTGTCTCCCCTGTTCCCCCTCACCCCCCGCTCATGCCCCATGTCTCCCTACTTTTCCCCCACCCCCGCTCATGCCCTGTGTCTCCTTCCCATTCCCGCCACCTCCCGCTCATGCCCAGTGCCTCCCTCCTTTCCCCCCCACACCCATGCTCATGCCCCGTGTCTCCCCTGTTCCCCCCACCCCCCGCTCATGCCCCGTGTGTGCCCTGTTTCCCCCCACCCCCCGTTCATGCCCCGTGTCTCCCTCCCGTTCCCCCACCACGTGCTCATGCCCCGTGTCTCCCCTGTTCCACCCCACCCCCGCTCATGCCCTGTGTCCCCCTCCTTTTCCCCCCACCCGCCGCTCATGCCCTGTCGCCCCTGTTCCCTCCACCCCCCACTCATGCCCTGTGTCTCCCTTGTGTTACCCCCCGCTCATGCCCCATGTCTCCCTCGTGTTCCCCCACCCCCCGCTCATGCCCCGTGTCTACCTTGTGTAACCCCCACCTCCCGCTCATGCCCCGTGTCTACCTCGATTACGCCCCCACCCCGTGCTCATGCCCCGTGTCTCTCCTGTTGCCCCCCACCCCCGCTCATGCCCCGTGTCTCCCTCGTGTTTCCCCCCACCCCCTGCTCATGCCCCATGTTCCCTCCTGTACCCCCCACGCCCCTGCTCATGCCCGTGTCTCCCTCGTGTTGCACCCCACCCCCCGCTCATGCCCCGTGTCTCCCTCCTGTTCCCCCATCCCCCGCTCATGCCCCATGTCTCTCTCTTGTTCCCCCCAAACCCTGCTAATACCCCGTGCCTCCCTCCTGTACCCCCCACCCCCCGCTCATGCCCCATGTCTGCCCTGTTCCCCCCACCCCCGCTCATGTCCCGTGTCTCCCTCGTGTTACCCCCTACCCCCTGCTCATGCTCTGTGTCTCCCTTGTGTTACCCCCAAACCCCCGCTCATGCCCCGTGTCTCCCTCCTGTTCCCCTCAACCCCCACTCATGCCCCATGTCTCCCTTGTGCTACCCCCCAGCCCCCGTTCATGCCCCATGTCTCCCTCATGTTCCCCCCACCCCCGCTCATTCCCCGTGTCTCCCTCGTGTTGCCCCCCACCCCCCGCTCATGCCCCGTGTCTCTCTCTTGTTCCACCCACCCCCACTAATGCCCCGTGTCTCCCTCCTGTACCCCCCACCCCCAGCTCATGCCCCATGTCTGCCCTGTTTCCCCCACCCCTCGCTCATGCCCCGTGTCTCCCTCGTGTTACCCCCCACCACCTGCTCATGCTCTGTGTCTCCCTCATGTTACCCCCACCCCCTGCTCATGCTCTTTGTCTCCCTTATGTTACCCCCCACCCCGGCTCATGCCCCATGTCTCCCTCCTATTCACCCCACCCCCCGCTCATGCCCTGTGTCTTCCTCCTGTACCCCCCACCCGCCGCTCATGCCCCATGTCTGCCCTGTTCCCCCCACCCCCACTCATGCCCCGTGTCTCCCTTGTGTTACCCCCCAACCCCCGCTCATGCCCCGTGTCTCCCTTGTGTGACACCCCACCCCCCGCTCATGCCCCGTGTCTCCCTCCTGTTCCCCCCACCCCCGCTCATTCCCCGTGCCTCCCTCGTGTTCCCCCCACCCCCCACTCATGCCTCGTGTCTGCTCTGTTCTCCCCAGCCCCCGCTCATGCCCCGTGTCTCACTCGTGTTACACCCCACCCCCGTTCATGCTCCGTGACTCCCTTGTGTTACCCCCCACCCCGCTCATGCCCTGTGTCTCCCTCCTGTTCCCCCCACCCCCGCTCATGCCCCGTGGCTCCCCTGTGTTACCTGCCACACCCCGCTCATGCCCCGTGTCTCCCTCCTGTTCCCCCCAGCCCCCACTCATGCCCCGTGTCTCCCTCATGTTCCCCCCACCCCCGGCTCTCGCCCCGTGTCTACCTCGTGTACCCCCCACCTCCCGCTCATGCCCCGTGTCTACCTCATGTACCCCCCACGCCCCGCTCATGCCTCGTGTTGCCCCCACCCCCCGCTCATGCCCCGTGTCTCTCTCTTGTTCCCCCCAACCCCGCTAATGCCCCGTGTCTCCCTCTTGTACCCCCAACCCCCGCTCATGCCCCATGTCTGCCCTGTTCCCCCCCCCTGCTCATGCCCCGTGTCTCCCTCGGGTTACCCCCTACCCCCTGCTCATGCTCTGTGTCTCCCTTGTGTTACCCACAACCCTCCGCTCATGCCCCGTGTCTCCCTCCTGTTCCCAACACCCCCCACTCATGCCCGTGTCTCCCTTGTGCTACCCCCCACCCCCCGCTCATGCCCCATGTCTCCCTTCTGTTCCCCCCACCCCCGCTCATCCCCCGTGTCTCCCTCGTGTTGCCCCCACCCCCCGCTCATGCCCCGTGTCTCCCTCCTGTTCTCCTGTTCCCCACCCCGGCTCATGCCTGTGTCTCTCTCTGGTTCCCCCCACACCCCGCTAATGCCCCGTGTCTCCATCCTGTACACCCCACCCCCCGCTCATGCCCCATGTCTGCCCTGTTCCCCCCACCCCCGATCATGCCCTGTGTCTCCCTCGTGTTACCCCCACCCTCTGCTCATGCTCTGTGTCTCCCTTGTGTTACCCCCCACACTCCCACTCATGCCCCGTGTCTCTCTCCTGTTCCCCCCACCCCTGCTCATTCCCTGTGTCTCGCTCGTGTTCCCCCCACCCCCCGCTCATGCCCTGTGTCTCCCTCCTGTACCCCCCAACCCCGCTCATGCCCTGCACCCCCCACTCATGCCCCGTGTCTCCCTCGTGTTACCCCCACCCGCCGTTCATGCTCCGTGTCTCCCTTGTGTTACTCCCCACCCCGCTCATGCCCGTGTCTCCCTCCTGTTCTCCCCACCCCGTCATGCCCCTTGTCTCCCTTATGTTACCCCCCACCCCCCGCTCATGCCCAGTGTCTCTCTTCTGTTTTCCCCACCCCCCGCTCATGCCCCGTGTCTCGCTCGTGTTCCCCCAACCCCCGCTCATGCCCCGTGTCTACCTCGTGTACCCCCCCACCTCCCGCTCATGCCCCGTGTCTACCTCATGTACCCCCCACCCCCCGCTCATGCCCCGTATCTCCCTCGTGTTGTCCCCACCCCCTGCTCATGCCCCGTGTGTCCCTCCTGTTCCCCCCAACCCCCGCTCATGCCCCGTGTCTCTCTCTTGTTCCCCCCACCCCCGCTCATGCCCCATGTCTACCTCCTGTGACCCCAACCCCCGTTCATGCCCTGTTTCTGCCCTGTTCCCCACCCCCCGCTCATGCCCCGTGTCTCCCTTGTGTTACCCCCCACCCCCTGCTCATGCCCCGTGTCTCCCTCCTGTTCCCCCCACCCCGCTCATGCCCCGTGTCTCCCTCGTGTTACCCCCACCCCCGCTCATGCCTCATGTCTCCCTCCTGTACCCCCCACCCCCGCTCCTGCCCCGTGTTTCCCTCATGTGCCCCCCACCCCCGCTCATGCTCCATGTCTCTCACTTGTTCCCCCCACCCCCCGCTCATGCCCCGTGTCTCCCTACTGTACCCCCTCCCCCACTCATGCCCTGTGTCTCCCTCGTGTTCCCCCCACCCCCCGCTCATGCCCCGTGTTACCCCCAACCCCGCGCTCATGCATCGTGTCTCCCTCATGTTCCCCCATACCCCGCTCATGCCCCGTGTCTCCCTTGTGTTCCTCCACCCCCGCTCATGCCCCGTGTCTACCTTGTGTTGCCCCTGCTCCCCGCTCATGCCCCGTGTCTCTCTCCTGTTGCCCCCACCCCCTGCTCATGCCCCGTGTCTCTCCCCCGATCCTCCCACCCCCGCTCATGCCCTGTGTCATTCCCCTGTTCCCCCACCCCCCACTCATGCCCCATGTCTCCCCTGTTCCCCCCCACCCCCCGCTCATGCCCCGTGTCTCCCTCCTGTACCCCCCACCCCACGATCATGCCCCGTGTCTGCCCTGTTCCCCCCAACCCCGATCATGCCCCGTGTCTCCCTCGTGTTACCCCCCACCCCCTGCTCATGCTCTGTGTCTCCCTTGTGTTACCCCCCACCCCCTGCTCATGCCCCGTGTCTCCCTTGTGTTACCCCCCACCCCCTGCTCATGTCCCGTGTCTCCCTCCTGTTCCTCCCACCCCTGCTCATTCCCCGTGTCTCCCTCGTGTTCCCCCACCCCCCGCTCATGCCCTGTGTCTCCCTCCTGTACCCCCCAACCCCACTCATGCCCTGCACCCCCCGCTCATGCCCCGTGTCTCCCTCGTGTTACCCCCCGCACACCGTTCATGCTCCATGTCTCCCTTGTGTAACCCCCCACCCCGCTCATGCCCCATGTCTCCCTCCTGTTCTCCCCACCACCCGCTCATGCCCCTTGTCTCCCTTGTGTTACCCACCACCCCGCTCATGCCCAGTGTCTCTCTTCTGTTTTCCCCACCCCCCGCTCATGCCCCGTGTCTCCCTTGTGTTCCCCCCACCCCCGCTCATGCCCCGTGTCTACCTCATGTACCCCCCACCCCCGCTCATGCCCCGTGTCTCCCACATGTTGTCCCCCACCCCCTGCTCATGCCCCGTGTCTCCCTCCTGTTCCCCCATCCCCACTCATGCTCTGTGTCTCCCTTGTGTTACCCCCCAGCCCCCCGCTCATGCCCCGTGTCTCCCTCCTGTTCCGCCAACCCCTGCTGATTCCCTGTGTCTCCGTCGTGTTCCCCCCACCCCCCGCTCATGCCCGGTGTCTCCCTCCTGTACCCCCCACCCCCGCTCATTCCCTGCACCCCCCACTCATGCCCCGTGTCTCCCTCGTGTTACCCCCACCCGCTGTTCATGCTCCGTGTCTCCCTTGTGTTACTCCCCACCCCGCTCATGCCCCGTGTCTCCCTCCTGTTCTCCCCACCCCCGCTCATGCCCCTTGTCTCCCTTGTGTTACCCCCCGCTCATGCCCAGTGTCTCTCTTCTGTTGTCCCCACCCCCCGCTCATGCCCCGTGTCTCGCTCGTGTTCCCCCCACCCCTGCTCATGCCCCGTGTCTACCTCGTGTACCCCCCACCTCCCGCTCATGCCCCGTGTCTACCTCATGTACCCCCCACCCCCCGCTCATCGCCCGTATCTCCCTCGTGTTGTCCCCCACCCCCTGCTCATGCCCCGTGTCTCCCTCCTGTTCCCCCAACCCCCGCTCATGCCCCGTGTCTCTCTCTTGTTCCCCCCACCCCCGCTCATGCCCCGTGTCTACCTCCTGTGCCCCCAACCCCCGTTCATGCCCTGTTTCTGCCCTGTTCCCCACACCCCCCGCTCATGCCCCGTGTCTCCCTCATGTTACCCCCCACCCCCGCTCGCTCATGCCCCATGTCTCCCTTGTGTTACCCCCCACCCCCTGCTCATGCCCCGTGTCTCCCTCCTGTTCCCCCCATCCCCCGCTCATGCCCCATGTCTCTCTCTTGTTCCCCCAAACCCTGCTAATACCCCGTGTCTCCCTCCTGTACCCCCCACCCCCCGCTCATGCCCCATGTCTGCCCTGTTCCCCCCACCCCCCGCTCATGTCCCGTGTCTCCCTCGTGTTACCCCCTGCTCATGCTCTGTGTCTCCCTTGTGTTACCCCCAAACCCCCGCTCATGCCCCGTGTCTCCCTCCTGTTCCCCCCAACCCCGCTCATGCCCTGCACCCCCCACTCATGCCCCGTGTCTCCCTCGTGTTACCCCCACCCGCCGTTCATGCTCCGTGTCTCCCTTGTGTTACTCCCCACCCCGCTCATGCCCGTGTCTCCCTCCTGTTCTCCCCACCCCGTCATGCCCCTTGTCTCCCTTATGTTACCCCCCACCTCCCGCTCATGCCCAGTGTCTCTCTTCTGTTTTCCCCACCCCCCGCTCATGCCCCGTGTCTCGCTCGTGTTCCCCCAACCCCCGCTCATGCCCCGTGTCTACCTCGTGTACCCCCCCACCTCCCGCTCATGCCCCGTGTCTACCTCATGTACCCCCCACCCCCCGCTCATGCCCCGTATCTCCCTCGTGTTGTCCCCCACCCCCTGCTCATGCCCCGTGTGTCCCTCCTGTTCCCCCCAACCCCCGCTCATGCCCCGTGTCTCTCTCTTGTTCCCCCCACCCCCGCTCATGCCCCATGTCTACCTCCTGTGACCCCAACCCCCGTTCATGCCCTGTTTCTGCCCTGTTCCCCACCCCCCGCTCATGCCCCGTGTCTCCCTTGTGTTACCCCCCACCCCCTGCTCATGCCCCGTGTCTCCCTCCTGTTCCCCCCACCCCGCTCATGCCCCGTGTCTCCCTCGTGTTACCCCCACCCCCGCTCATGCCTCGTGTCTCCCTCCTGTACCCCCCACCCCCGCTCCTGCCCCGTGTTTCCCTCATGTGCCCCCCACCCCCGCTCATGCTCCATGTCTCTCACTTGTTCCCCCCACCCCCCGCTCATGCCCCGTGTCTCCCTACTGTACCCCCTCCCCCACTCATGCCCTGTGTCTCCCTCGTGTTCCCCCCACCCCCCGCTCATGCCCCGTGTTACCCCCAACCCCGCGCTCATGCATCGTGTCTCCCTCATGTTCCCCCATACCCCGCTCATGCCCCGTGTCTCCCTTGTGTTCCTCCACCCCCGCTCATGCCCCGTGTCTACCTTGTGTTGCCCCTGCTCCCCGCTCATGCCCCGTGTCTCTCTCCTGTTGCCCCCACCCCCTGCTCATGCCCCGTGTCTCTCCCCGATCCTCCCACCCCCGCTCATGCCCTGTGTCATTCCCCTGTTCCCCCACCCCCCACTCATGCCCCATGTCTCCCCTGTTCCCCCCCACCCCCCGCTCATGCCCCGTGTCTCCCTCCTGTACCCCCCACCCCACGATCATGCCCCGTGTCTGCCCTGTTCCCCCCAACCCCGATCATGCCCCGTGTCTCCCTCGTGTTACCCCCCACCCCCTGCTCATGCTCTGTGTCTCCCTTGTGTTACCCCCCACCCCCTGCTCATGCCCCGTGTCTCCCTTGTGTTACCCCCCACCCCCTGCTCATGTCCCGTGTCTCCCTCCTGTTCCTCCCACCCCTGCTCATTCCCCGTGTCTCCCTCGTGTTCCCCCACCCCCCGCTCATGCCCTGTGTCTCCCTCCTGTACCCCCCACCCCCACTCATGCCCTGCACCCCCCGCTCATGCCCCGTGTCTCCCTCGTGTTACCCCCCGCACACCGTTCATGCTCCATGTCTCCCTTGTGTAACCCCCCACCCCGCTCATGCCCCATGTCTCCCTCCTGTTCTCCCCACCACCCGCTCATGCCCCTTGTCTCCCTTGTGTTACCCACCACCCCGCTCATGCCCAGTGTCTCTCTTCTGTTTTCCCCACCCCCCGCTCATGCCCCGTGTCTCCCTCGTGTTCCCCCCACCCCCGCTCATGCCCCGTGTCTACCTCATGTACCCCCCAACCCCCGCTCATGCCCCGTGTCTCCCACATGTTGTCCCCCACCCCCTGCTCATGCCCCGTGTCTCCCTCCTGTTCCCCCATCCCCACTCATGCTCTGTGTCTCCCTTGTGTTACCCCCCAGCCCCCCGCTCATGCCCCGTGTCTCCCTCCTGTTCCGCCAACCCCTGCTGATTCCCTGTGTCTCCGTCGTGTTCCCCCCACCCCCCGCTCATGCCCGGTGTCTCCCTCCTGTACCCCCCACCCCCGCTCATTCCCTGCACCCCCCACTCATGCCCCGAGTCTCCCTCGTGTTACCCCCACCCGCTGTTCATGCTCCGTGTCTCCCTTGTGTTACTCCCCACCCCGCTCATGCCCCGTGTCTCCCTCCTGTTCTCCCCACCCCCGCTCATGCCCCTTGTCTCCCTTGTGTTACCCCCCGCTCATGCCCAGTGTCTCTCTTCTGTTGTCCCCACCACCCGCTCATGCCCCGTGTCTCGCTCGTGTTCCCCCCACCCCTGCTCATGCCCCGTGTCTACCTCGTGTACCCCCCACCTCCCGCTCATGCCCCGTGTCTACCTCATGTACCCCCCACCCCCCGCTCATCGCCCGTATCTCCCTCGTGTTGTCCCCCACCCCCTGCTCATGCCCCGTGTCTCCCTCCTGTTCCCCCAACCCCCGCTCATGCCCCGTGTCTCTCTCTTGTTCCCCCCACCCCCGCTCATGCCCCGTGTCTACCTCCTGTGCCCCCAACCCCCGTTCATGCCCTGTTTCTGCCCTGTTCCCCACACCCCCCGCTCATGCCCCGTGTCTCCCTCATGTTACCCCCCACCCCCGCTCGCTCATGCCCCATGTCTCCCTTGTGTTACCCCCCACCCCCTGCTCATGCCCCGTGTCTCCCTCCTGTTCCCCCCATCCCCCGCTCATGCCCCATGTCTCTCTCTTGTTCCCCCAAACCCTGCTAATACCCCGTGTCTCCCTCCTGTACCCCCCACCCCCCGCTCATGCCCCATGTCTGCCCTGTTCCCCCCACCCCCCGCTCATGTCCCGTGTCTCCCTCGTGTTACCCCCTGCTCATGCTCTGTGTCTCCCTTGTGTTACCCCCAAACCCCCGCTCATGCCCCGTGTCTCCCTCCTGTTCCCCTCAACCCCCACTCATGCCCCGTGTCTCGCTTGTGCTACCCCCCAGCCCCCGTTCATGCCCCATGTCTCCCTCATGTTCCCCCCACCCCCGCTCATTCCCCGTGTCTCCCTCGTGTTGCCCCCCACCCCCCGCTCATGCCCCGTGTCTCTCTCTTGTTCCACCCACCCCCACTAATGCCCCGTGTCTCCCTCCTGTACCCCCCACCCCCAGCTCATGCCCCATGTCTGCCCTGTTTCCCCCACCCCCTGCTCATGCCCCGTGTCTCCCTCGTGTTACCCCCCACCCCCTGCTCATGCTCTGTGTCTCCCTCATGTTACCCCCCACCCCCTGCTCATGCTCTGTGTCTCCCTTATGTTACCCCCCACCCCGGCTCATGCCCCGTGTCTCCCTCCTATTCACCCCACCCCCCGCTCATGCCCCGTGTCTCCCTTGTGTGACCCCCATCCCCGTTCATGCCCCGTGTCTCCCTCCTGTTCCCACACCCCCGTTCATTCCCTGTGTCTCCCTCGTGTTCCCCCCACCCCCCGCTCATGCCCCGTGTCTTCCTCCTGTACCCCCCACTCCCCGCTCATGCCCCGTGTCTGCCCTGTTCCCCCCACCCCCCACTCATGCCCCGTGTCTCCCTTGTGTTACCCCCCACCCCCGCTCATGCCCCGTGTCTCCCTTGTGTGACACCCCACCCCCCGCTCATGCCCCGTGTCTCCCTCCTGTTCCCCCCACCCCCGCTCATTCCCCGTGCCTCCCTCGTGTTCGCCCCACCCCCACTCATGCCTCATGTCTGCTCTGTTCTCCCCAGCCCCCGCTCATGCCCTGTGTCTCACTCGTGTTACCCCCCACCCCCGTTCATGCTCCGTGTCTCCCTTGTGTTACCCGACACCCCGCTCATGCCCTGTGTCTCCCTCCTGTTCCCCCCACCCCCGCTCATGCCCCGTGGCTCCCCTGTGTTACCCGCTACACCCCGCTCATGCCCGTGTCTCCCTCCTGTTCCCCCCACCCCCCACTCATGCCCCGTGTCTCCCTTGTGTTACCCCCCAACCCCCGCTCATGCCCCGTGTCTCCCTTGTGTGACACCCCACCCCCCGCTCATGCCCCGTGTCTCCCTCCTGTTCGCCCCACCCCCGCTCATTCCCCGTGCCTCCCTCGTGTTCCCCCCACCCCCCACTCATGCCTCGTGTCTGCTCTGTTCTCCCCAGCCCCCGCTCATGCCCCGTGTCTCACTCGTGTTACACCCCACCCCCGTTCATGCTCCGTGTCTCCCTTGTGTTACCCCCCACCCCGCTCATGCCCTGTGTCTCCCTCCTGTTCCCCCCACCCCCGCTCATGCCCCGTGGCTCCCCTGTGTTACCCGCCACACCCCGCTCATGCCCCGTGTCTCCCTCCTGTTCCCCCCAGCCCCCACTCATGCCCCGTGTCTCCCTCATGTTCCCCCCACCCCCGGCTCTCGCCCCGTGTCTACCTCGTGTACCCCCCACCTCCCGCTCATGCCCCGTGTCTACCTCATGTACCCCCCACCCCCCGCTCATGCCTCGTGTTCCCCCCAACCCCGCTAATGCCCCGTGTCTCCCTCTTGTACCCCCAACCCCCGCTCATGCCCCATGTCTGCCCTGTTCCCCCCCCTGCTCATGCCCCGTGTCTCCCTCGGGTTACCCCCTACCCCCTGCTCATGCTCTGTGTCTCCCTTGTGTTACCCACAACCCTCCGCTCATGCCCCGTGTCTCCCTCCTGTTCCCAACACCCCCCACTCATGCCCGTGTCTCCCTTGTGCTACCCCCCACCCCCCGCTCATGCCCCATGTCTCCCTTCTGTTCCCCCCACCCCCGCTCATCCCCCGTGTCTCCCTCGTGTTGCCCCCACCCCCCGCTCATGCCCCGTGTCTCCCTCCTGTTCTCCTGTTCCCCACCCCCGCTCATGCCTGTGTCTCTCTCTGGTTCCCCCCACACCCCGCTAATGCCCCGTGTCTCCATCCTGTACACCCCACCCCCCGCTCATGCCCCATGTCTGCCCTGTTCCCCCCACCCCCGATCATGCCCTGTGTCTCCCTCGTGTTACCCCCACCCTCTGCTCATGCTCTGTGTCTCCCTTGTGTTACCCCCCACACTCCCACTCATGCCCCGTGTCTCTCTCCTGTTCCCCCCACCCCTGCTCATTCCCTGTGTCTCGCTCGTGTTCCCCCCACCCCCCGCTCATGCCCTGTGTCTCCCTCCTGTACCCCCCAACCCCGCTCATGCCCTGCACCCCCCACTCATGCCCCGTGTCTCCCTCGTGTTACCCCCACCCGCCGTTCATGCTCCGTGTCTCCCTTGTGTTACTCCCCACCCCGCTCATGCCCGTGTCTCCCTCCTGTTCTCCCCACCCCGTCATGCCCCTTGTCTCCCTTATGTTACCCCCCACCCCCCGCTCATGCCCAGTGTCTCTCTTCTGTTTTCCCCACCCCCCGCTCATGCCCCGTGTCTCGCTCGTGTTCCCCCAACCCCCGCTCATGCCCCGTGTCTACCTCGTGTACCCCCCCACCTCCCGCTCATGCCCCGTGTCTACCTCATGTACCCCCCACCCCCCGCTCATGCCCCGTATCTCCCTCGTGTTGTCCCCCACCCCCTGCTCATGCCCCGTGTGTCCCTCCTGTTCCCCCCAACCCCCGCTCATGCCCCGTGTCTCTCTCTTGTTCCCCCCACCCCCGCTCATGCCCCATGTCTACCTCCTGTGACCCCAACCCCCGTTCATGCCCTGTTTCTGCCCTGTTCCCCACCCCCCGCTCATGCCCCGTGTCTCCCTTGTGTTACCCCCCACCCCCTGCTCATGCCCCGTGTCTCCCTCCTGTTCCCCCCACCCCGCTCATGCCCCGTGTCTCCCTCGTGTTACCCCCACCCCCGCTCATGCCTCATGTCTCCTTCCTGTACCCCCCACCCCCGCTCCTGCCCCGTGTTTCCCTCATGTGCCCCCCACCCCCGCTCATGCTCCATGTCTCTCACTTGTTCCCCCCACCCCCCGCTCATGCCCCGTGTCTCCCTACTGTACCCCCTCCCCCACTCATGCCCTGTGTCTCCCTCGTGTTCCCCCCACCCCCCGCTCATGCCCCGTGTTACCCCCAACCCCGCGCTCATGCATCGTGTCTCCCTCATGTTCCCCCATACCCCGCTCATGCCCCGTGTCTCCCTTGTGTTCCTCCACCCCCGCTCATGCCCCGTGTCTACCTTGTGTTGCCCCTGCTCCCCGCTCATGCCCCGTGTCTCTCTCCTGTTGCCCCCACCCCCTGCTCATGCCCCGTGTCTCTCCCCCGATCCTCCCACCCCCGCTCATGCCCTGTGTCATTCCCCTGTTCCCCCACCCCCCACTCATGCCCCATGTCTCCCCTGTTCCCCCCCACCCCCCGCTCATGCCCCGTGTCTCCCTCCTGTACCCCCCACCCCACGATCATGCCCCGTGTCTGCCCTGTTCCCCCCAACCCCGATCATGCCCCGTGTCTCCCTCGTGTTACCCCCCACCCCCTGCTCATGCTCTGTGTCTCCCTTGTGTTACCCCCCACCCCCTGCTCATGCCCCGTGTCTCCCTTGTGTTACCCCCCCACCCCCTGCTCATGTCCCGTGTCTCCCTCCTGTTCCTCCCACCCCTGCTCATTCCCCGTGTCTCCCTCGTGTTCCCCCACCCCCCGCTCATGCCCTGTGTCTCCCTCCTGTACCCCCCACCCCCACTCATGCCCTGCACCCCCCGCTCATGCCCCGTGTCTCCCTCGTGTTACCCCCCGCACACCGTTCATGCTCCATGTCTCCCTTGTGTAACCCCCCACCCCGCTCATGCCCCATGTCTCCCTCCTGTTCTCCCCACCACCCGCTCATGCCCCTTGTCTCCCTTGTGTTACCCACCACCCCGCTCATGCCCAGTGTCTCTCTTCTGTTTTCCCCACCCCCCGCTCATGCCCCATGTCTCCCTTGTGTTCCCCCCACCCCCGCTCATGCCCCGTGTCTACCTCATGTACCCCCCACCCCCCGCTCATGCCCCGTGTCTCCCACATGTTGTCCCCCACCCCCTGCTCATGCCCCGTGTCTCCCTCCTGTTCCCCCATCCCCACTCATGCTCTGTGTCTCCCTTGTGTTACCCCCCAGCCCCCCGCTCATGCCCCGTGTCTCCCTCCTGTTCCGCCAACCCCTGCTGATTCCCTGTGTCTCCGTCGTGTTCCCCCCACCCCCCGCTCATGCCCGGTGTCTCCCTCCTGTACCCCCCACCCCCGCTCATTCCCTGCACCCCCCACTCATGCCCCGTGTCTCCCTCGTGTTACCCCCACCCGCTGTTCATGCTCCGTGTCTCCCTTGTGTTACTCCCCACCCCGCTCATGCCCCGTGTCTCCCTCCTGTTCTCCCCACCCCCGCTCATGCCCCTTGTCTCCCTTGTGTTACCCCCCGCTCATGCCCAGTGTCTCTCTTCTGTTGTCCCCACCCCCCGCTCATGCCCCGTGTCTCGCTCGTGTTCCCCCCACCCCTGCTCATGCCCCGTGTCTACCTCGTGTACCCCCCACCTCCCGCTCATGCCCCGTGTCTACCTCATGTACCCCCCACCCCCCGCTCATCGCCCGTATCTCCCTCGTGTTGTCCCCCACCCCCTGCTCATGCCCCGTGTCTCCCTCCTGTTCCCCCAACCCCCGCTCATGCCCCGTGTCTCTCTCTTGTTCCCCCCACCCCCGCTCATGCCCCGTGTCTACCTCCTGTGCCCCAACCCCCGTTCATGCCCTGTTTCTGCCCTGTTCCCCACACCCCCCGCTCATGCCCCGTGTCTCCCTCATGTTACCCCCCACCCCCGCTCGCTCATGCCCCATGTCTCCCTTGTGTTACCCCCCACCCCCTGCTCATGCCCCGTGTCTCCCTCCTGTTCCCCCCATCCCCCGCTCATGCCCCATGTCTCTCTCTTGTTCCCCCAAACCCTGCTAATACCCCGTGTCTCCCTCCTGTACCCCCCACCCCCCGCTCATGCCCCATGTCTGCCCTGTTCCCCCCACCCCCCGCTCATGTCCCGTGTCTCCCTCGTGTTACCCCCTGCTCATGCTCTGTGTCTCCCTTGTGTTACCCCCAAACCCCCGCTCATGCCCCGTGTCTCCCTCCTGTTCCCCCCAACCCCGCTCATGCCCTGCACCCCCCACTCATGCCCCGTGTCTCCCTCGTGTTACCCCCACCCGCCGTTCATGCTCCGTGTCTCCCTTGTGTTACTCCCCACCCCGCTCATGCCCGTGTCTCCCTCCTGTTCTCCCCACCCCGTCATGCCCCTTGTCTCCCTTATGTTACCCCCCACCCCCCGCTCATGCCCAGTGTCTCTCTTCTGTTTTCCCCACCCCCCGCTCATGCCCCGTGTCTCGCTCGTGTTCCCCCAACCCCCGCTCATGCCCCGTGTCTACCTCGTGTACCCCCCCACCTCCCGCTCATGCCCCGTGTCTACCTCATGTACCCCCCACCCCCCGCTCATGCCCCGTATCTCCCTCGTGTTGTCCCCCACCCCCTGCTCATGCCCCGTGTGTCCCTCCTGTTCCCCCCAACCCCCGCTCATGCCCCGTGTCTCTCTCTTGTTCCCCCCACCCCCGCTCATGCCCCATGTCTACCTCCTGTGACCCCAACCCCCGTTCATGCCCTGTTTCTGCCCTGTTCCCCACCCCCCGCTCATGCCCCGTGTCTCCCTTGTGTTACCCCCCACCCCCTGCTCATGCCCCGTGTCTCCCTCCTGTTCCCCCCACCCCGCTCATGCCCCGTGTCTCCCTCGTGTTACCCCCACCCCCGCTCATGCCTCGTGTCTCCCTCCTGTACCCCCCACCCCCGCTCCTGCCCCGTGTTTCCCTCATGTGCCCCCCACCCCCGCTCATGCTCCATGTCTCTCACTTGTTCCCCCCACCCCCCGCTCATGCCCCGTGTCTCCCTACTGTACCCCCTCCCCCACTCATGCCCTGTGTCTCCCTCGTGTTCCCCCCACCCCCCGCTCATGCCCCGTGTTACCCCCAACCCCGCGCTCATGCATCGTGTCTCCCTCATGTTCCCCCATACCCCGCTCATGCCCCGTGTCTCTCTTGTGTTCCTCCACCCCCGCTCATGCCCCGTGTCTACCTTGTGTTGCCCCTGCTCCCCGCTCATGCCCCGTGTCTCTCTCCTGTTGCCCCCACCCCCTGCTCATGCCCCGTGTCTCTCCCCCGATCCTCCCACCCCCGCTCATGCCCTGTGTCATTCCCCTGTTCCCCCACCCCCCACTCATGCCCCATGTCTCCCCTGTTCCCCCCCACCCCCCGCTCATGCCCCGTGTCTCCCTCCTGTACCCCCCACCCCACGATCATGCCCCGTGTCTGCCCTGTTCCCCCCAACCCCGATCATGCCCCGTGTCTCCCTCGTGTTACCCCCCACCCCCTGCTCATGCTCTGTGTCTCCCTTGTGTTACCCCCCACCCCCTGCTCATGCCCCGTGTCTCCCTTGTGTTACCCCCCACCCCCTGCTCATGTCCCGTGTCTCCCTCCTGTTCCTCCCACCCCTGCTCATTCCCCGTGTCTCCCTCGTGTTCCCCCACCCCCCGCTCATGCCCTGTGTCTCCCTCCTGTACCCCCCACCCCCACTCATGCCCTGCACCCCCCGCTCATGCCCCGTGTCTCCCTCGTGTTACCCCCCGCACACCGTTCATGCTCCATGTCTCCCTTGTGTAACCCCCCACCCCGCTCATGCCCCATGTCTCCCTCCTGTTCTCCCCACCACCCGCTCATGCCCCTTGTCTCCCTTGTGTTACCCACCACCCCGCTCATGCCCAGTGTCTCTCTTCTGTTTTCCCCACCCCCCGCTCATGCCCCGTGTCTCCCTCGTGTTCCCCCCACCCCCGCTCATGCCCCGTGTCTACCTCATGTACCCCCCACCCCCCGCTCATGCCCCGTGTCTCCCACATGTTGTCCCCCACCCCCTGCTCATGCCCCGTGTCTCCCTCCTGTTCCCCCATCCCCACTCATGCTCTGTGTCTCCCTTGTGTTACCCCCCAGCCCCCCGCTCATGCCCCGTGTCTCCCTCCTGTTCCGCCAACCCCTGCTGATTCCCTGTGTCTCCGTCGTGTTCCCCCCACCCCCCGCTCATGCCCGGTGTCTCCCTCCTGTACCCCCCACCCCCGCTCATTCCCTGCACCCCCCACTCATGCCCCGTGTCTCCCTCGTGTTACCCCCACCCGCTGTTCATGCTCCGTGTCTCCCTTGTGTTACTCCCCACCCCGCTCATGCCCCGTGTCTCCCTCCTGTTCTCCCCACCCCCGCTCATGCCCCTTGTCTCCCTTGTGTTACCCCCCGCTCATGCCCAGTGTCTCTCTTCTGTTGTCCCCACCCCCCGCTCATGCCCCGTGTCTCGCTCGTGTTCCCCCCACCCCTGCTCATGCCCCGTGTCTACCTCGTGTACCCCCCACCTCCCGCTCATGCCCCGTGTCTACCTCATGTACCCCCCACCCCCCGCTCATCGCCCGTATCTCCCTCGTGTTGTCCCCCACCCCCTGCTCATGCCCCGTGTCTCCCTCCTGTTCCCCCAACCCCCACTCATGCGCCGTGTCTCTCTCTTGTTCCCCCCACCCCCGCTCATGCCCCGTGTCTACCTCCTGTGCCCACAACCCCCGTTCATGCCCTGTTTCTGCCCTGTTCCCCACACCCCCCGCTCATGCCCCGTGTCTCCCTCATGTTACCCCCCACCCCCGCTCGCTCATGCCCCATGTCTCCCTTGTGTTACCCCCCACCCCCTGCTCATGCCCCGTGTCTCCCTCCTGTTCCCCCCATCCCCCGCTCATGCCCCATGTCTCTCTCTTGTTCCCCCAAACCCTGCTAATACCCCGTGTCTCCCTCCTGTACCCCCCACCCCCCGCTCATGCCCCATGTCTGCCCTGTTCCCCCCACCCCCCGCTCATGTCCCGTGTCTCCCTCGTGTTACCCCCTGCTCATGCTCTGTGTCTCCCTTGTGTTACCCCCAAACCCCCGCTCATGCCCTGTGTCTCCCTCCTGTTCCCCTCAACCCCCACTCATGCCCCGTGTCTCGCTTGTGCTACCCCCCAGCCCCCGTTCATGCCCCATGTCTCCCTCATGTTCCCCCCACCCCCGCTCATTCCCCGTGTCTCCCTCGTGTTGCCCCCCACCCCCCGCTCATGCCCCGTGTCTCTCTCTTGTTCCACCCACCCCCACTAATGCCCCGTGTCTCCCTCCTGTACCCCCCACCCCCAGCTCATGCCCCATGTCTGCCCTGTTTCCCCCACCCCCTGCTCATGCCCCGTGTCTCCCTCGTGTTACCCCCCACCCCCTGCTCATGCTCTGTGTCTCCCTCATGTTACCCCCCACCCCCTGCTCATGCTCTGTGTCTCCCTTATGTTACCCCCCACCCCGGCTCATGCCCCGTGTCTCCCTCCTATTCACCCCACCCCCCGCTCATGCCCCGTGTCTCCCTTGTGTGACCCCCATCCCCGTTCATGCCCCGTGTCTCCCTCCTGTTCCCACACCCCCGTTCATTCCCTGTGTCTCCCTCGTGTTCCCCCCACCCCCCGCTCATGCCCCGTGTCTTCCTCCTGTACCCCCCACCCCCCGCTCATGCCCCGTGTCTGCCCTGTTCCCCCCACCCCCCACTCATGCCCCGTGTCTCCCTTGTGTTACCCCCCACCCCCGCTCATGCCCCGTGTCTCCCTTGTGTGACACCCCACCCCCCGCTCATGCCCCGTGTCTCCCTCCTGTTCCCCCCACCCCCGCTCATTCCCCGTGCCTCCCTCGTGTTCGCCCCACCCCCACTCATGCCTCATGTCTGCTCTGTTCTCCCCAGCCCCCGCTCATGCCCTGTGTCTCACTCGTGTTACCCCCCACCCCCGTTCATGCTCCGTGTCTCCCTTGTGTTACCCGACACCCCGCTCATGCCCTGTGTCTCCCTCCTGTTCCCCCCACCCCCGCTCATGCCCCGTGGCTCCCCTGTGTTACCCGCTACACCCCGCTCATGCCCGTGTCTCCCTCCTGTTCCCCCCACCCCCCACTCATGCCCCGTGTCTCCCTCGTGTTCCCCCCACCCCCGGCTCTCGCCCCGTGTCTACCTCGTGTACCCCCCACCTCCCGCTCATGCCCCGTGTCTACCTCATGTACCCCCCACCCCCCGCTCATGCCCCGTGTCTCCCTCGTGTTGCCCCCACCCCCCGCTCATGCCCCGTGTCTCTCTCTTGTTCCCCCCAACCCCGCTAATGCCCCGTGTCTCCCTCTTGTACCCCCAACCCCCGCTCATGCCCCATGTCTGCCCTGTTCCCCCCCTGCTCATGCCCCGTGTCTCCCTCGTGTTACCCACAACCCTCCGCTCATGCCCCGTGTCTCCCTCCTGTTCCCAACACCCCCCACTCATGCCCCGTGTCTCCCTTGTGCTACCCCCCACCCCCCGCTCATGCCCCATGTCTCCCTTCTGTTCCCCCCACCCCCGCTCATCCCCCGTGTCTCCCTCGTGTTGCCCCCACCCCCCGCTCATGCCCCGTGTCTCCCTCCTGTTCTCCTGTTCCCCCACCCCCGCTCATGCCTGTGTCTCTCTCTGGTTCCCCCCACACCCCGCTAATGCCCCGTGTCTCCATCCTGTACACCCCACCCCCCGCTCATGCCCCATGTCTGCCCTGTTCCCCCACCCCCGATCATGCCCTGTGTCTCCCTCGTGTTACCCCCCACCCTCTGCTCATGCTCTGTGTCTCCCTTGTGTTACCCCCCACACTCCCACTCATGCCCCGTGTCTCCCTCCTGTTCCCCCCACCCCCCGCTCATGCCCTGTGTCTCCCTCCTGTACCCCCCACCCCCGCTCATGCCCTGCACCCCCCGCTCATGCCCCGTGTCTCCCTCGTGTTACCCCCACCCGCCGTTCATGCTCCGTGTCTCCCTTGTGTTACTCCCCACCCCGCTCATGCCCGTGTCTCCCTCCTGTTCTCCCCACCCCCGTCATGCCCCTTGTCTCCCTTATGTTACCCCCCACCCCCCGCTCATGCCCAGTGTCTCTCTTCTGTTTTCCCCACCCCCCGCTCATGCCCCGTGTCTCGCTCGTGTTCCCCCAACCCCCGCTCATGCCCCGTGTCTACCTCGTGTACACCCCCACCTCCCGCTCATGCCCCGTGTCTACCTCATGTACCCCCCACCCCCTGCTCATGCCCCGTATCTCCCTCGTGTTGTCCCCCACCCCCTGCTCATGCCCCGTGTGTCCCTCCTGTTCCCCCCAACCCCCGCTCATGCCCCGTGTCTCTCTCTTGGTCCCCCCACCCCCGCTCATGCCTCATGTCTACCTCCTGTGACCCCAACCCCCGTTCATGCCCTGTTTCTGCCCTGTTCCCCACCCCCCGCTCATGCCCCGTGTCTCCCTTGTGTTACCCCCCACCCCCTGCTCATGCCCCGTGTCTCCCTCCTGTTCCCCCCACCCCGCTCATGCCCCGTGTCTCCCTCGTGTTACCCCCACCCCCGCTCATGCCTCGTGTCTCCCTCCTGTACCCCCCACCCCCGCTCCTGCCCCGTGTTTCCCTCATGTGCCCCCCACCCCCGCTCATGCTCCATGTCTCTCACTTGTTCCCCCCACCCCCCGCTCATGCCCCATGTCTCCCTACTGTACCCCCCTCCCCCGCTCATGCCCTGTGTCTCCCTCGTGTTCCCCCCACCCCCCGCTCATGCCCCGTGTTACCCCCAACCCCGCGCTCATGCATCGTGTCTCCCTCATGATCCCCCATACCCCGCTCATGCCCCGTGTCTCCCTTGTGTTCCTCCACCCCCGCTCATGACCCGTGTCTACCTCGTGTTGCCCCTGCTCCCCGCGCTCATGCCCCGTGTCTCTCTCCTGTTGCCCCCACCCCCTGCTCATGCCCCGTGTCTCTCCCCCGATCCTCCCACCCCCGCTCATGCCCTGTGTCATTCCCCTGTTCCCCCACCCCCCACTCATGCCCCATGTCTCCCCTGTTCCCCCCCACCCCCCGCTCATGCCCCGTGTCTCCCTCCTGTACCCCCCACCCCACGCTCATGCCCCGTGTCTGCCCTGTTCCCCCCAACCCTGATCATGCCCCGTGTCTCCTTCGTGTTACACCCCACCCCCTGCTCATGCTCTGTGTCTCCCTTGTGTTACCCCCCACCCCCTGCTCATGCCCCGTGTCTCCCTTGTGTTACCCCCCACCCCCTGCTCATGTCCCGTGTCTCCCTCCTGTTCCTCCCACCCCTGCTCATTCGCCGTGTCTTCCTCGTGTTCCCCCACCCCCCGCTCATGCCCTGTGTCTCCCTCCTGTACCCCCCACCCCCACTCATGCCCTGCACCCCCCGCTCATGCCCCGTGTCTCCCTCGTGTTACCCCCCACCCACCGTTCATGCTCCATGTCTCCCTTGTGTTACCCCCCACCCCGCTCATGCCCCATGTCTCCCTCCTGTTCTCCCCACCACCCGCTCATGCCCCTTGTCTCCCTTGTGTTACCCACCACCCTGCTCATGCCCAGTGTCTCTCTTCTGTTTTCCCCACCCCCCGCTCATGCCCCATGTCTCCCTCGTGTTCCCCCCACCCCCGCTCATGCCCCGTGTCTACCTCATGTACCCCCCACCCCCCGCTCATGCCCCGTGTCTCCCACATGTTGTCCCCCACCCCCTGCTCATGCCCCGTGTCTCCCTCCTGTTCCCCCATCCCCGCTCATGCTCTGTGTCTCCCTTGTGTTACCCCCCAGCCCCCCGCTCATGCCCCGTGTCTCCCTCCTGTTCCGCCAACCCCTGCTGATTCCCTGTGTCTCCGTCGTGTTCCCCCCACCCCCCGCTCATGCCCGGTGTCTCCCTCCTGTACCCCCCACCCCCGCTCATTCCCTGCACCCCCCACTCATGCCCCGTGTCTCCCTCGTGTTACCCCCACCCGCTGTTCATGCTCCGTGTCTCCCTTGTGTTACTCCCCACCCCGCTCATGCCCCGTGTCTCCCTCCTGTTCTCCCCACCCCCGCTCATGCCCCTTGTCTCCCTTGTGTTACCCCCCGCTCATGCCCAGTGTCTCTCTTCTGTTGTCCCGACCCCCCGCTCATGCCCCGTGTCTCGCTCGTGTTCCCCCCACCCCTGCTCATGCCCCGTGTCTACCTCGTGTACCCCCCACCTCCCGCTCATGCCCTGTGTCTACCTCATGTACCCCCCACCCCCCGCTCATCGCCCGTATCTCCCTCGTGTTGTCCCCCACCCCCTGCTCATGCGCCGTGTCTCCCTCCTGTTCCCCCAACCCCCGCTCATGCCCCGTGTCTCTCTCTTGTTCCCCCACCCCCGCTCATGCCCCGTGTCTACCTCCTGTGCCCCCAACCCCCGTTCATGCCCTGTTTCTGCCCTGTTCCCCACACCCCCTGCTCATGCCCCGTGTCTCCCTCATGTTACCCCCCACCCCCGCTCGCTCATGCCCCATGTCTCCCTTGTGTTACCCCCCACCCCCTGCTCATGCCCCGTGTCTCCCTCCTGTTCCCCCGACCCCGCTCATGCCCCGTGTCTCCCTCGTGTTACCCCCACCCCCGCTCATGCCTCGTGTCTCCCTCCTGTACCCCCCACCCCCCGCTCCTGCCCCGTGTTTCCCTCATGTGCCCCCCACCCCCCGCTCATGCTCCATGTCTCTCTCTTGTTCCCCCCACCCCCCGCTCATGCCCCGTGTCTCCCTACTGTACCCCCCACCCCTGCTCTTGCCCTGTGTCTGCCCTGTTCCCCCCACCCCTGCTCATGCTCTGTGTCTCCCTTGTGTTACCCCCCACCCCCTGCTCATGCTCTGTGTCTCCCTTGTGTTACCCCCCACCCCCGCTCATGCCCCGTGTCTCCCTTGTGTTACCCCCCACCCCCTGCTCATGTCCCGTGCCTCCCTCCTGTTCCTCCAAACCCTGCTCATTCCCCGTGTCTCCCTCGTGTTCGCCCACCCACCGCTCATGCCCTGTGTCTCCCTCCTGTACCCCCCACCCGCGCTCATGCCCTGCACCCCCCGCTCATGCCCCGTGTCTCCCTCGTGTTACCCCCCAACCACCGTTCATGCTCCATGTCTCCCTTGTGTTACCCCCCACCACGCTCATGCCCCATGTCTCCCTCTTGTTCTCCCCACCCCCCGCTCATGCCCCTTGTCTCCTTTGTGTTACCCCCCACCCCTGCTCATGCCCAGTGTCTCTCTTCTGTTTTCCCCACCCCCCGCTCATGCCCCGTGTCTCCCTCGTGTTCCCCCCACCCCGCTCATGCCCCGTGTCTACCTCATGTACCCCCCACCCCCCGCTCATGCCCTGTGTCTCCCACGTGTTGTCCCCCACCCCCCGCTCATGCCCCGTGTCTCCCTCCTGTTCCCCCATCCCCGCTCATGCCCCGTGTCTACCTCGTGTACCCCCCACCTCCGGCTCATGCCCCGTGTCTACCTCATGTACCCCCCACCCCCGCTCATGCCCCGTGTCTCCCTCGTGTTGCCCCCCACCCCCCGCTCATGCCCCGTGTCTCTCTCTTGTTCCCCCCAACCCCGCTAATGCCCCGTGTCTCCCTCCTGTACCCCCACTCCCGCTCATGCCCCGTGTCTGCCCTGTTCCCCCACCCCCTGCTCATGCCCCGTGTCTCCCTCGTGTTACCCCCTACTCCCTGCTCATGCTCTGTGTCTCCCTTGTGTTACCCCCAACCCCCCGTTCATGCCCTGTGTCTCCCTCCTATTCCCCACACCCCAACTCATGCCCCGTGTCTCCCTTGTGCTACCCCCCACCCCCCGCTCATGCCCCATGTCTCCCTCCTGTTCCCCCACCCCTGCTCATTCCCCGTGTCTCCGTCGTGTTGCCCCCACCCCACGCTCATGCCCCGTGTCTCCCTCCTGTTCCTCCACCTCCGCTCATGCCCATGTCTCTCTCTGGTTCCCCCCACACCCCGCTAATGCCCCGTGTCTCCCTCCTGTACCCCCCACCCCCGCTCATGCCCTGTGTCTGCCCTGTTCACCCCACCCCCCAATCATGCACCGTGTCTACCTCGTGTTACCCCCACCCCCTGCTCATGCTCTGTGTCTCCCTTGTGTTACCCCCCACCCCCTCTCATGCCCCGTGTCTCCCTCATAATCCCCCCACCCCTGCTCATTCCCCGTGTCTCCCTCGTGTTCCCCCCACCCCCCGCTCATGCCGATGTCTCCCTCCTGTACCCCCCACCCCCGCTCATGCCCTGCACTCCCCGTTCATGCCCCGTGTCTCCCTCGTGTTACCCCCACCCGCCGTTCATGCTCCGTGTCTCCCTTGTGTTACCCCCCACCCCGCTCATGCACCGTGTCTCCCTCCTGTTCTCCCCACCGCCCGCTCATGCCCCTTGTCTCCCTTGTGTTACCCCCCATCCCCCGCTCATGCCCAGTGTCTCTCTTCTGTTTTCCCGACCCCCCGCTCATGCTCCGTGTATCCCTCGTGTTCCCCCCATCCCCGCTCATGCCCTGTGTCTACCTCGTGTACCCCCCCACCTCCCGCTCATGCCCCGTGTCTACCTCATGTACCCCCCACCCCCGTTCATGCCCCGTGTCTCCCTCGTGTTGTCCCCCACCCCCTGCTCATGCCCCGTGTCTCCCTCCTGTTCCCTCCAACACCCGCTCATGCCCCATGTCTCTCTCTTGTTCCCCCCACCCCCGCTCATGCCCCGTGTCTACCTCCTGTGCCCCCAACCCCCGTTCATGCCCTGTGTCTGCCCTGTTCCCCACACCCCCAGCTCATGCCCCGTGTCTCCCTCGTGTTACCCCCCACCCCCGCTCGCTCATGCCCCGTGTCTCCCTTGTATTACCCCCCACCCCCTGCTCATGCCCCGTGTCTCCCTCCTGTTCCCCCCACCCGCGCTCATGCCCCGTGTCTCTCTCGTGTTACCCCCACCCCCGCTCATGCCCCGTGTCTCCCTCCTGTACCCCCTACCCCCCGCTCCTGCCCCGTGTTTCCCTCATGTACACCCTAACCCCCGCTCATGCTCCATGTCTCTCTCTTGTTCCCCCCACCTCCCCCTCATGCCCCGTGTCTCCCTCCTGTACCCCCCTCCCCCGCTCATGCCCTGTGTCTCCCTCATGTTCCCCCCACCCCCCGCTCATGCCCCGTGTCTCCCTCGTGTTACCCCCCACCCCCGCTCATGTCCCGTGTCTACCTCGTGTTGCCCCCACCCCCCCGCTCATGCCCCATGTCTCTCTTATGTTGCCCCCACCACCTGCTCATGCCCAGTGTCTCCCCCCGATCCTCCCACCCCCGCTCATGCCCCGTGTCATTCCCCTGTTCCCCCACCCCCCACTCATGCCCCGTGTCTCCCCTGTTCCCCCAACCCCGCTCATGCCTCGTGTCTCCCTCCTGTACCCCCCACCCCCCGCTCATGCCCCGTGTCTGCCCTGTTTTCCACACCCCCTGATCATGCCCCGTGTTACCTCCCACCCCCTGCTCATGCTCTGTGTCTCCCTTGTGTTACCCCCCACCCCCAGCTCATGCCCCTTGTCTCTCTCCTATTCACCCCACCCCCCGCTCATGCCCCGTGTCTCCCTTGTGTTACCCCCCACCCCCTGCTCATGCCCCATGTCTCCCTCCTGTTCCCCCCACCCCTGCTCATTCCCCGTGTCTCCCTCATGTTCCCCCACCCCCGCTCATGCCCTGTGTCTCCCTCCTGTACCCCCCACCCCCGCTCATGCCCTGCACCCCCTGCTCATGCCCCGTGTCTCCCTCGTGTTAACCCCCACCCGCCGTTCATGCTCCATGTCTCCCTTGTGTTACCCTCCACCCCGCTCATGCCCCGTGTCTCCCTCCTGTTCTCCCCAGCCCCCGCTCATGACCCTTGTCTCCCTGTGTTACCCCCTACCCCCCGCTCACGCCCAGTGTCTCTCTTCTGTTCCCCCCACCCCCGCTCATGCCCCGTGTCTACCTCGTGTACCCCCCACCTCCCGCTCATGCCCCGTGTCTACCTCATGTACCCCCCACCCCCGCTCATGCCCCGTGTCTCCCTCGTGTTGTCCCCAACCCCCTGCTCATGCCCCGTGTCTCCCTCCTGTTCCCCCCACCCCCGCTCATGCCCCGTGTCTACCTCCTGTGCCCCCACCCCCTGTTCATGCCCTGTGTCTGCCCTGTTCCCCACACACCCCGCTCATGCCCCGTGTCTCCCTTGTGTTAACCCCCACACCCTGCTCAAGCCCTGTGTCTCCCTCCTGTTCCCTCCCCGCTCATGCCCCGTGTCTCCCTCATGTTACCCCCACCCCCGCTCATGCCCCGTGTCTCCCTCCTGTACCCCCACCCCTCGCTCCTGCCCCGTGTTTCCCTCATGTGCCCCCCACATCCCGCTCGTGTTCCATGACTCTCTCGTGTTCCCCCTCGCTCATGCCCTGTGTCTCCCTCCTGTACCCCCCTCCCCTGCTCATGCCCCATGTCTCCCTTGTGCTACCCCCCACCCCCTGCTCATGCCCCATGTCTCCCTCCTGTTCCCCCACCCTCCGCTCATTCCCTGTGTCTCCCTCGAGTTGCCCCCACCCCCCGCTCATGCCCCATGTCTCCCTCCCGTTCCCCCACCCCCACTCATGCCTGTGTCTCTCTCTGGTTCCCCCCACGCCCCGCTAATGCCCTGTGTCTCCCTCCGGTACACCCCACCCCCCGCTCATGCCCCATGTCTGCCCTGTTCCCCCACCCCCCGATCATGCCCCGTGTCTCCCTCGTGTTACCCCCCACCCTCTGCTCATGCTCTGTGTCTCCCTTGTGTTACCCCTCACCCCCCGCTCATGCCCCGTGTCTCCCTCCTGTTCCCCCCACCCCTGCTCATTCCAAGTGTCTCCCTCGTGTTCCCCCCACCCCCGCTCATGCCCGGTGTCTCCCACCTGTACCCCCCACCCCCGCTCCTGCCCTGCACCCCCCGCTCATGCCCCGTGTCTCCCTCGTGTTACCCCCCACCCGCCGTTCATGCTCCGTGTCTCCCTCCTGATCTCCCCACCCCCTGCTCATGCCCCTTGTCTCCCTTGTGTTAAATTCCACCCCCCACTAATGCCCAGTGTCTCTCTTCTGTTTTCCCCAACCCCCGCTCATGCCCCGTGTCTCCCTCGTGTTTCCCCCACCCCCGCTCATGCCCCGTGTCTACCTCGTGTACCCCCCCACCTCCCGCTCATGCCCCGTGTCTACCTCAAGTACCCCCCACCCCCTGCTCATGCCCCGTTTCTCCCTCCTGTTCCCCCCACCCCCGCTCATGCCCCGTGTCTACCTCCTGTGCCCCCAACCCCCGTTCATGCCCTGTGTCTCCCTCCTGTTCCCCCCAACCCCCGCTCATACCCCGTGTCTCTCTCTTGTTCCCCACACCCCCCGCTCATGCCCCGTGTCTCCCTCGTGTTACCCCCACCCCCGCTCATGCCTCGTGTCTCCCTCCTGTACCCCCACCCCCCACTCTTGCCCCATGTTTCCCTCATGTGCCCCCCACCCCCCGCTCATGCTCCATGTCTGTCTCTTGTTCCCCCCACCCCCCGCTCATGCTCCGTGTCTCCCTCCTGTACCCCCTCCCCCACTCATGCCCTGTGTCTTCCTCGTGTTCCCCCCACCCCCCGCTCATGCCCCGTGTCTCCCTCGTGTTACCCCCACCCCGCGCTCATGCCTCGTGTCTCCCTCGTGTTCCCCCCACCCCCCGCTCATGCCCCGTGTCTCCCTTGTGTTCCCCCACCCCCAGCTCATGCCCCCCGTCTCTCTCGTGTTACCCCCAACCCCCTCCTCATGCCCTCCTCATGCCCCTTATCTCCCTCCTGTACTCCCCACCCCTGCTCATGCCCCGTGTCTACCTCGTGTTGCCCCCGCTCATGCCCCGTGTCTCCCTCCTGTTGCCCCTACCCCCTGCTCATGCCCCGTGTCTCTGCCCCGATCCTCCCACCCCCGCTCATGCCCTGTGTCATTCCCCTGTTCCCCCACCCGCCACTCATGCCTCGTGTCTCCCATGTTCCCCCCCACCCCCCGCTCATGCCCCGTGTCTCCCTCCTGTACCCCCCACCCCCCACTCATGCCCCGTGTCTGCCCTGTTCCCCCACCCCCCAATCATGCCCTGTGTCTCCCTCATGTTACACCCCACCCCCTGCTCATGCTCTGTGTCTCCCTTGTGTTACCCCCCACCCCCTGCTCATGCCCCGTGTTTCCCTCGTGTTACCCCCACCCCCGCTCATGCCTCGTGTCTCCCTCCTGTACCCCCACCCCGGGCTCCTGCCCCGTGTTTCCCTCATGTGCCCCCCACCCCACGCTCATGCTCCATGTCTCTCTATTGTTCCCTCCACCCCCCGCTCATGCCCCGTGTCTCCCTCCTGTACCCCCCTCCCCCACTCATGCCCTGTGTCTCCCTTGTGTTCCCCCCACCCCCCGCTCATGCCCGTGTTACCCCCCACCCCGCGCTCATGCCTCGTGTCTCCCTCGTGTTCCCCCCAGCTCATGCCCCGTGTCTCTCTCGTGTTACCCCCTCCTCATGCCCCTTATCTCCCTCCTGTACGCCCCACCCCCGCTCATGCCCCGTGTCTACCTCTTGTTGCCACCGCCCCCCGCTCATGCCCTGTGTCTCCCTCCTGTTGCCCCCACCCCCTGCTCATGCCCCGTGTCTCTCCCCCGATCCTCCCACCCCCGCTCATGCCCCGTGTCATTCCCCTGTCCCCCCACCCCCCACTCATGCCCCGTGTCTCCCCTGTTCCCCCCCACCCCCGCTCATGCCCCGTGTCTCCCTCCTGTACCCCCCACCCCCCACTCATGCCCCGTGTCTGCCCTGTTCCCCCCACCCCCCGATCATGCCCCATGTCTCCCTCGTGTTACTCCCCACCCCCTGCTCATGCTCTGTGTCTCCCTTGTGTTACCCCCCACTCATGCCCCGTGTCTCCCTCCTATTCACCCCAACCCCCACTCATGCCCCGTGTCTCCCTTTTGTTACCCCCCACCCCCTGCTCATGCCCCGTGTCTCCGTCCTGTTCCGCGCACCCCTGCTCATTCCCTGTGTCTCCCTCATGTTCCCCCACCCCCCTCTCATGCCCTGTGTCTCCCTCCTGTACCCCCCACCCCTGCTCATGCCCTGCACCCCCGCTCATGCCCCGTGTCTACCTCTTGTTGCCACCGCCCCCCGCTCATGCCCTGTGTCTCCCTCCTGTTGCCCCCACCCCCTGCTCATGCCCCGTGTCTCTCCCCCGATCCTCCCACCCCCGCTCATGCCCCGTGTCATTCCCCTGTCCCCCCACCCCCCACTCATGCCCCATGTCTCCCCTGTTCCCCCCACCCCCCGCTCATGCCCCGTGTCTCCCTCCTGTACCCCCCACCCCCCACTCATGCCCCGTGTCTGCCCTGTTCCCCCCACCCCCCGATCATGCCCCATGTCTCCCTCGTGTTACTCCCCACCCCCTGCTCATGCTCTGTGTCTCCCTTGTGTTACCCCCCACTCATGCCCCGTGTCTCCCTCCTATTCACCCCAACCCCCACTCATGCCCCGTGTCTCCCTTTTGTTACCCCCCACCCCCTGCTCATGCCCCGTGTCTTCGTCCTGTTCCGCGCACCCCTGCTCATTCCCTGTGTCTCCCTCGTGTTCCCCCACCCCCCGCTCATGCCCTGTGTCTCCCTCCTGTACCCCCCACCCCTGCTCATGCCCTGCACCCCCGCTCATGCCCCGTGTCTCCCTCGTGTTACCCCCCACCCACCGTTCATGCTCCAATTCTCCCTTGTGTTACCCCCCACCCCGCTCATGCCCCGTGTCTCCCTCCTGTTCTCCCCACCCCCCACTCATGCCCCTTGTCTCCCTTGTGTTACCCCCCACCCCCGCTCATGCCCAGTGTCTCTCTTCTGTTTTCCCCACCCCCCGCTCATGCCCCGTGTCTCCCTCGTGTTCCCCCCGCTCATGCCCCGTGTCTACCTCGTGTACCCCCCACCTCCCGCTCATGCCCCGTGCCTACCTCATGTACCCCCCACCCCCACTCATGCCCCGTGTCTCCCACGTGTTGTCCCCCACCCCCTGCTCATGCCCTGTGTCTCCCTCCTGTTCCCCCCACCCCCGCTCATGCCCCGTGTCTACCTCGTGTACCCCCCCACCTCCCGCTCATGCCCTGTGTCTACCTCATGTACCCCCCACCCCCCGCTCATGCCCCGTGTCTCCCTCGTGTTGCCCCCACCCCCCGCTCATGCCCTGTGTCTCTCTCTTGTTCCCCCCAACCCCGCTAATGCCCCGTGTCTCCCTCCTGTACCCCCACCCCCCGCTCATGCCCCGTGTCTGCCCTGTTCCCCCACCCCCTGATCATGCCCCGTGTCTCCCTCGTGTTACCCCCTACCCCCTGCTCATGCTCTGTGTCTTCCTTGTGTTACCCCCAACCCCCCGCTCATGCCACGTGTCTCCCTCCTATTCCCCACACCCCCCACTCATGCCCTGTGTTTCCCTTGTGCTAACCCCCATCCCCCGCTCCTGCCCCATGTCTCCCTCCTGTTCCCCCCACCCCCCGCTGATTCCCCGTGTCTCCCTGGTGTTGCCCCCACCCCCCGCTCATGTCCCGTGTCACCCTCCTGTTCCCCCACCCCCGCTCATGCCCGTGTCTCTCTCTGGTTCACCCCACACCCTGCTAATGCCCCGTGTCTCCCTCCTGTACCCCCACCCCCGCTCATGCCCCGTGTCTGCCCTGTTCCCCCCACCCCCTGATCATGCCCCGTGTCTCCCTCGTGTTACCCCCCACCCCCTGCTCATGCTCTGTGTCTCCCTCGTGTTACCCCCCACCCCCCGCTCATGCCCCGTATCTCCCTCCTGTTCCCCTTCCCCTGCTCATTCCCTGTGTCTCCCTCGTGTTCCCCCCACCCCCCGCTCATGCCCGGTGTCTCCCTCCTGTACCCCCCACCCCCGCTCATGCCCTGCACCCCCCGCTCATGCCCTGTGTCTCCCTCGTGTTACCCCCACCCCCTAATCATGCCCCGTGTCTCCCTCGTGTTACCCCCACCCCCTGCTCATGCTCTGTGTCTCCCTTGTGTTACCCCCCACCCCCCGCTCATGCCCCGTGTCTCCCTCCTGTTCCCCCACCCCTGCTCATTCCCCGTGTCTCCCTCGTGTTCCCCCCACCCCCTGCTAATGCCCGGTGTCTCCCTCCTGTACCCCCCACCCCCGCTCATGCCCTGCACCCCCCGCTCATGCCCCGTGTCTCCCTCGTGTTACCCCCACCCCGCGCTCATGCCTCGTGTCTCCCTCGTGTTCCCCCCACCCCCCACTCATGCCCCGTGTCTCCCTTGAGTTCCCCCACCCCCCGCTCATGCCTCGTGTCTCTCTCCTGTTACCCCCAACCCCCTCCTCATGCCCCGTATCTCCCTCCTGTACCCCCCACCCCCGCTCATGCCCCGTGTCTACCTCGTGTTGCCCCCGCCCCCCGTTCATGCCCTGTGTCTCTCTCCTGTTGCCCCCACCCCCTGCTCATGCCCCGTGTCTCTCCCCCGATCCTCCCACCCCCGCTCATGCCCCGTGTCATTCCCCTGTTCCCCCACCCCCCACTCATGCCCTGTGTCTCCCCTGTTCCCCCCACCCCCCGCTCATGCCCCGGTCTCCCTCCTGTACCCCCCACCCCCACTCATGCCCCGTGTCTGCCCTGTTCCCCCCAACCCCGATCATGCCCCGTGTCTCCCTCGTGTTACCCCCATCCCCTGCTCATGCTCTGTGTCTCCCTTGTGTTACCCCCCACCCTCGGCTCATGCCCCGTGTCTCCCTCCTATTCACCCCACCCCCCGCTCATGCCCCGTGTCTCCCTTGTGTTACCCCCCACCCCCTGCTCATGCCCCGTGTCTCCCTCTTGTTCCCACCACCCCTGCTCATTCCCCGTGTCTCCCTCATGTTCCCTCACCCCCGCCCATGCCCTGTGTCTCCCTCCTGTACCCCCCACCCCCGCTCATGCCCTGCACCCCCCGCTCATGCCCCGTGTCTCCCTCCTATTCACCCCACCCCCGCTCATGCCCCGTGTCTCCCTTGTGTTACCCCCACCCCCTGCTCATGCCCCGTGTCTCCCTCCTGTTCCCACCACCCCTGCTCATTCCCCGTGTCTCCCTCATGTTCCCCCACCCCCGCCCATGCCCTGTGTCTCCCTCCTGTACCCCCCACCCCCTGCTCATGCCCCGTGTCTCCCTCCTGTTCCCACCACCCCTGCTCATTCCCCGTGTCTCCCTCATGTTCCCCCACCCCCGCCCATGCCCTGTGTCTCCCTCGTGTTACCCCCCACCGCCGTTCATGCTCCGTGTCTCCCTTGTGTTACCCCCCACCCCGCTCATGCCCCATGTCTCCCTCCTGTTCTCCCCACTCCCCGCTCATGCCCCTTGTCTCCCTTGTGTTACTCCCCACACCCCGCTCACGCCCAGTGTCTCTCTTCTGTTTTCCCCACCCCCCGCTCATGTCCCGTGTCTCCCTCGTGTTCCGCCCACCCCCGCTCATGCCCCGTGTCTACCTCGTGTAGCCCCCCACCTCCCGCTCATGCCCCGTGTCTACCTCATGTACCCCCCGCTCATGCCCCGTGTCTCCCTCGTGTTGTCCCCCACGCCCTGCTCATGCCCCGTGTCTCCCTCCTGTTCCCCCCATCCCCGCTCATGCCCCGTGTCTACCTCCTGTGCCCCCACCCCCCGTTCATGCCCTCTGTGTCTGCCCTGTTCCCCACACCCCCCGCTCATGCCCCGTGAATCCCTCGTGTTACCCCCCACCCCCTGCTCATGCCCCGTGTCTCCCTCCTGTTCCCCCCTGCTCATGCCCCGTGTCTCCCTCGTGTTACCCCCACCCCTGCTCATGCCCCGTGTCTCCCTCCTGTACCCCCACCCCTCGCTCCTGCCCCGTGTTTCCCTCATGTGCCCCCCACCCCCCGCTCATGCTCCATGTCTCTCTCTTGTTCCCCCCACCCCCCACTCATGCCCCGTGTCTCCCTCCTGTACCCCCCTCCCCGCTCATACCCTGTGTCTCCCTCGTGTTCCCCCCACCCCGTGCTCATGCCCTGTGTCTCCCTCGTGTTGCCCCCACCCGCGCTCATGCCTCGTGTCTCCCTCGTGTTCCCCCCGCCCCCCGCTCATGCCCCGTGTCTCCCTTGTGTTCCCCCACCCCCCGCTCATGCCCCGTGTCTCTCTCGTGTTGCCCCCTCCCCCTGCTCATGCCCCGTATCTCCCTCCTGTTGCCCCCACCCCCTGCTCATGCCCCGTGTCTCTCCCCCAATCCTCCGACCCCCGCTCATGCCCCATGTCCCCCCACCCCCTACTCATGCCCCGTGTCTCCCATGTTCCCCCCACCCCCCGCTCATGCCCCGCACCTCTCTCCTGTTCCCTCCGCCCCCCCGGTCATGCCCCGTGTCTCTCTGCTGTTGCCCCCCACCCCCCGGTCATGCCCCGTGTCTCCCCTGTCCCCTCAACCCCCCGCTCACTCATGCCCCGTGTCTCCCTCATGTACCCCCCACCCCCGCTCATGCCCCGTGTCTGCCCTGTTCCCCCCACCCCCGCTCATGTCCCGTGTCTCCCTCGTGTTACCCCCACCCCTGTTCATGCCCCGTGTCTCCCTTGTGTTATCCCCCACCCCCCCTAATGCCCCGTGTCTCCCTCCTGTTCCCCCACCCCCCTGCTCTCATGCCCCGTGTCTCCCTCGTGTTACCCCATCCCCTGCTCATGCACCGTGTCTCCCTCCTGTACCCCCCACCCCCTGCTCATGCCCCGTGTCTCCCTCGTGTGCCCCCCTCCCCCGCTCATGCTCCGTGTCTCTCTCTTGTTCCCCCCACCCCCCGCTCATGCCCCGTGTCTCCCTCCTGTTCCCCCCACCCCCTGCTCATGCCCCGTATCTCCCTCGTGTTACCCCCCACCCCGCGCTCATGCCCCGTGTCTCCCTCGTGTTCCCCCCACCCCCCGCTCATGCCCCGTGTCTCCATCGTGTTCCCCCACCCCCCGCTCATGCCCCGTGTCTCCCTCGTGTTACCCCCCACCCCCTGCTCATGCCCTGTGTCTCCCTCCTGTACCCCCCACTCACGCCCCGTGTCGACCTCGTGTTGCCCCCGCCCCCCGCTCATGCCCCGTGGCTCTCTCCTGTTGCCCCCACCCCCTGCTCATGCCCCGTGTCTCTCCCCTGTTCCTCCCATGCTCCGCTCATGCCCCGTGTCTTTCCCCTGTTCCCCGAACCCCCGGCTTATACCCCGTGTCTCCCCTGTTCTCCCCCACCCCCGCTCATGCCCCGTGTCTCCCTCCTGTTCCCTCCACCCCCCGGTCTTGCCCCGTGTCTCTCTGCTGTTGGCCCCCACCCCCGGTCATGCCCCATGTCTCTCCCCTGTTCCCCCCACCCCCTGCTCATGCCCTGGCTCCCCTGTTCCCCCCCTACACCCCGCACATGCCCTGTGTCTCTCCCCTGTTCCCCCACCCCCTGCTCATGCCCCGTGTCTCCCCTGTTCCCACCCACCACCCGCTCATGCCCCGTGTCTCTCTCCTGGTCCCCCCATCCCCCACCTATGCCCTGTTTTGTTCTCTTTATAAACCCGCCTTCCTTTTCCATGGTGTCCATCTTGGTAAAAGATTTTCCTTCCTAGACCGGGACGCCACAGGCATTCCGGTTTGGGAAGAAACATCTTTTTTTTACCACCCCGGGTTCCCACTTTGAGAACCTAGGATGCTAGTGGTCTTCTTCCATTGAAAAGGACGTTATGGTTACGTTGCACTAATAAAAACCTGTGAAATTCAGTTAAAAAACATGTGTTGAAGGGACGTTATGGTTAAGTTGCACTAATAAAAAACTATGAAATTCAATGAAAAAACTTTGTTAAAGGAACGTTATGGTTAAGCTGTACTAATAAAAACCTATGAAATTCAATGAAAAAACTTTGTTAAAGGGACGTTGTGGTTAAGTTGTGCTACTAAAAACCTATGATATTCAGTGAAAAAAACTTTGTTAAAGGGACGTTATGGTTCCAAGTAAAACCGAAAAACCCTTGAAATTCACAAGTTATGGTAAGCTAAGCAACCATAACTCGCGCCACCATCGTGCACTGCTAAGCCTAACACCCAGGACATCAAAGATGACATCGCAAATGTCACTGATGACATCACATGTGCATTTACCTTTCATGAAAAGTCTATACAAGGGATTCCTAGTGTAATTTTAATAAAAAAAGTGTCAAGGATTTCTGGAATTAATATCCAGTGCTAATTAGAGCATAAGGCTATGCATTGATATAAATAGCATTCTACTATTAAGTTCAATCCAGTATACTAAAGTAATCATGTAGAAAATAGGCATTGTATGCAGCTTACATGATGGAGGTGCAATATTCATAAGCTTGCCATGTTGAATAGTGAAATGATAACTGTTTTCTTATTAGAGTTTTGCGTACTGTGAAACATGTGATAAGTAGGTAATAAAACCCACTTACTACATAATTGCATTATTATAGACAAAACACAAAGAGACAACACCACATACAAATATGAATATATACAAGGAAATAGAAGTAGAAAAAAAAAACACACAGTAGTAGCAGAAAGTGTTCATAACCAAACTGATCACCTTTATGCAGAGAAATGATTGCTCTGTTTCTAAGCTGTTACTTACCCTATGTATATATATCACATGATGTGCTTGGACCCTAAGGTAAATAGTGTGAGTACAACATATAAAAATAGGAGCATATACAGGGAAAGTACAGTAAGAAAAAAACATCAGAACTATCAGAAAGTGCTGATAACTCTACTGATTATTTTAATGTACAAAAAGGATTGCTGTCTTTCAAGGTTGTGTCTTCCCCTATGTATATGTTTGGAGAGGTTTGGTCCAGGGGGGGCAAAGTTATAGGGGGGGTCCCAAAACTTTTGTTTTTTCCCATAGACATAATGGGAAAAAACTTTGCGCACACCTACAGCCCAAACCGCTGGACGGATTTAGACCAAATTTGCGGCAGGAGCGGGGGCTTGGTCCCGAAAGCATGCTTTTTAAATGCCCAAAATGTAAGGCAAAACAATTAGTGATATCTCCGTTCGCTCTGCGAACGGACTTCCTAGTTCGCTCCGCGGACAGTGTCCTGATTGGCCGAGTGGCTTGCGCGATGTCTGCGGACATCCGACGTGTTCACTGATTTGACGGCGTGGGGCGTGGAGCGCGTCAGATTTTTGGTGGCACCGGACATCTTGCATTCGCGGACGACCGCGGACAGTGTTTGGTGAGGGTGGGGGAGTATGAGATAGGTGCAATGTTGTATTTTTTTTATGTGCTAGACGCTTTTGTTGTGTTCGATTTGTCTGCGGACAACACGGCTGTTCTAAAATGTTCGTAAATAAACAGAATGGATTTGGTGTCAAGTTGAAAGTGTTCTAAGAACACTCGTGGGGTCCTGGAATGTTTGCAGGGTGTGTCCTGAAGATGTTGTCTGTATTGTTCATTGGCAAGCTGAAAGTGTTCTAAGAACACTCGCGGTGTCCTGAAATGTTCGTACATTAAGAAAATGTGGATGTCCTGAGGATGCTGTCCGTATCGTCCTCTGGCAAGTTCAATGTGTTCTAGGAACTTCCTTGTGTCCGCGGACATTAAAATGGTTGCAATGCTTGAATCTATGGGTGTGATATGCTGCGGTGGTTGTGGCCAGGGTATAGAATGTTGGGTGCATGGCCATTTGGCCATGCACCGAAGACTCTATGCCCTGGCCACAACCACTGCAGCATATCACACTCATATGCCATGCACCCAAGAGTCTATGCACTGGCCACAAGCACCGCAGCATATCACACTCATAGGGGCATATAACTTTGGGTCAAAAACAAATTTATAAGGAACAATTTTATAAGCCAGTATGGGTGTGATATGCTGCGATGGTTGTATTTATCATGTTATACTTACTATTTGGTTTAGTAATGGGAATCCATGTTTTTCTTGTTCATTTCTGTGACAAAAGAAAATAGCATGTTAGTATTAGTATTTTATAAAGACTTCTTATATTGTACAATCAACATACATTTTCTTCTTTTTTTTTACCCTCATATTTAGTAGATGACAAACCAGAGTACTGTGCAATTTGCTCAGTTTCTGTGTTTGTTGCTAAAATCATTGGGTCTGTGGGAGAAAAAAAATCCATGGTGGATTAAAAAAAAACTTTTTCTGTTATGCTACAGTTTATTTGTTTGTTTGTTTGTTTTCAGTGTTTACTTGTTGTTTCTGGCTAATGCTTTATACATTGGATTGTTCTAGTTTTTGGGAGCAGTAAGATATTAGGTATTTGTTTGGATATTGTAAAATTTTGGAGCAGTTAGATACCAGTAGGCGTATTCTAACTGTTTATTTTTTATATAATTTCGTGGTATTGATTTATCTGTTTGGATATTTCTAAATTTTGGGACAGTTAGATACCAATTGGCGTATTCTAACTGTCTATTTTTTTCTCTATTTGAGTGGTATTAATTTATCTGATTAGTTGTTGTAGCATCTTTGGGCAGTTAGATAGCTTTTGGAATATTGTGACAGTTTATATTTTTTTACTACAAGTGTACTTAAGGTTTATGTACAGTTTAGTTATCAAATTTTGGTTTTAAGAACATTAAATAAGCGTTTGTAAGATTTGCTGGTAATCTCTGCTTTAGAGTAATGGTACTATCATTACCTTCAAACCATCCACATTTCTTTTTTATATATGCAGTGTAGTGCCCTGAATTGGTTGTGGCTCCTGCGTGGTAGATTATACCTATTGTTGTGAAGGTTTTCCTACCAAGTGATATTTGACCATGTGTCAATCCAGTCAGCTTGCAGTTGTTTTTGGTACCATCTGTATTGTAACGTAGAAGCATTAGTATTACGGATTTACTATGTGTTTGTATTACTAACGTGGAGCGATTATCTGAATTGCAGGTCGAACATAATCTACCATGGTTTGCATTTTGTACAAGTTGCTGAAATGGAACAGATTCACAATTAGGTATTGATATATACACAAAGCGTTCATTGGGGATTTGTTCTTGTGTCACATTGTTGCAGAGAGTGCATGTATGTTTCCACATGTATGAAATCTGGAAGATTTCATTTATAGGTATGTTTTTGTTTTCCAGTACTAATAGTAAGTACATTAGAAATTCTTGTGGATCTTCCTGTGAGTTTATAGTGAATTTCACCATTCCAGCACAGTAGTCCAATTGTTGTCTTATTCCATAAACACTATGCGTGTTGTCAGGATTGTTTGCTGCATTTCTGTGAAATTCTAACATTTGCAAACACAATGGGTCTGTACTGTGTAAGTAAATGTTCTCAACAATTGGTGGTAATTGAAATAGAATATTCATTGCTACATTTGCATAGCAACTTACACCAACTATATCTGAGAGTTTAAATGGACCAGGTAGTTCTGTATCTGACTGCTTTTTTTGGAGTTTGTCTTCCTTCTTTGAAGAAGTACCTGGTTTACTTTCCCTAATTGATTCTTTTTTGCTTGTGGCACTTGATGAAGTATTACTTTCTTTTACTCTCTTTGGAGGATTTGCAGTGACATCCTGTTGCTTTTCTGTTTGATTTATATTTCTTTTATAATGTTTTACTTTTTGTGGAACAGAATATGTGTTTAGATGGGGAGTGTATAGTAAACAAAGTCTATTGTATTCTCAAATGCAAGGAATATCAGCGTTTATTTTACTTGCATCAAAGTTGATTAGAAATAGACTGTCAAGTGTACGTAAGCATGATAGTGAACGTAGCTCATGCCTTCTTTAAAGACTGTGTTACCAATGTCTATCATTGCTTTGTCTAGGGTAAGACCTTGTGATTTATGAATGGTGACTGCGTATGCAAGAGTTAGAGAAAATTGTTCCCTGCGTACATACATGTCTTTGAAGAGAAGGAATCGAGCTGTTGAGCGTCCTATTCTTTTTACTTCTGAAAGTTTGTCAAAGAGAATATTGACAAACTGAATTTTGTTGTCACGTGGGTATGTTTGAAAGCCAACAACTGTACCCACTGCTCCATTAACTAGTCCTTGGTCCACGTCAAGGTTACGTTTCAGCTTTACTCTGCAATTTAAGGATAATTTTAATATCTTTTCCAAGCCTGCTGTGTTTGAGATTGATTTTTCTAAACTATTTAGTCTTGTTATAGCTTGGTCACACATGGGTAGTGTCATTCCATGTACATCTAGTTTGTTTGTGGCGCTAATTTCCATTATTGGTTGCATTTCTTTACTTAACATTATTTCATTGAATTTGAAACAGCTTGCAAGAGTTGGCATTAAGGCCATACAATTTACATTTTTGTGGGCTAATTGTTTCATAACATCTGTAGCACATGCATTATGACCATAAAGTGCATGAATGTGCCGGGTTTTCAATATTGCTTCTGCTTCTTTAGAAAGTATACCAACTCTGATACTTTTTAAGATGTTGGCATAAGTGAGATCTGCAGATTGGTGCATGTTTTCTGTTAATTCTCTGTATTGGAAATGTTGCCAAAGGTTGACATTTCCAATGCTGCCAACAGTTTTACGGCCGACTTTGTGTCCTAATGTTTTAAAAATAGGCTCACCTTTTACTGGTGTCAATTGAAGAAGATCTCCGAAAACAATAATGTGTTTTCCTGCAAAGAGCTCTTCATAGTTTGTTTTGAGTACTTCTTGTAATCTGAGGTGAATCAAAGCCAACATTAGGTTGGACACCATGCTCACTTCATCTATTAGTAGCATTTTCATTTGTTTCAATACTCTGCGTAGTTCCATTGCAGCTTCTGCAGAAAGTTTGTAATAATCTAATTTGTTTTGGTGTTCTACTGGCAGGAGTAGTAATCAGTGTAAAGTGACACCACCTACGTTGTAGGCAGCTATACCTGTGGGGGCAGTGACAACAGCTGACAGTTTGTTGTTTGTTAATTGTTGAAGGAACTTACTGATGATTTTGATTGGGAATGTTTTGCCAGAACCAGCTTCACCACTGACATACAATAGTATAGGTTTGTAATTTTGACAGGCGCATTCTTTGTTTTCATGTTGTACACCATGTGCAATTACTTTTGTTACTTCTTGAAAATGCTACGTTGCTCATTGTTTAGCTTTGATTGTAGTATAGTTAAGTCTTCTTTATCTTCATACTGACACATGGTGTTTTCTACTTCTATCATAGCTAATTCTGCCTCATTTGTTATTAGTGGGTCTCCCAGTAGTTCTTGGCTTCATGTAACAGAAGGTTGACTACTGTCAGGAGTGTCTTTATCTAGTTGGGCCTGGAGTTCTTCTTCGTGTTGCTGTTCATTTTGCAACAGTTTTGTACTGTGCAAAGTTTACATCAGTTATACTGTTTTCATTTGCTTTGAAAGCGTCTTCATATGAGTCATAGTTATCTAGTATTTCTTCTTCTTTTCTCCATGGTTTAAAGAGTTGTAGCAGGGACATGTAATATACTTCTTTATGTTGAGGAGTCTTTAATGACAATTTGATATGATTAATTAAATTTGGTTTGGTGAGTTTTACTAAGCTGCCTTCACAGTTTGTCACTTTATATTTACGGTTTTGTTCATCAGGTTTTATATTATTTTTGTATGTGTAGTATTGGGCTATGTGGTATAGACACATGGTTTCCAAAGTGGTACTCCTGTTTGGTTAGTATGTGTCCAATAAATTGTTTTTTAAAATGTTTTGGCTGTTGGGATCGTGTTTGGCTATTGTTTCTATATCTTCATATGATTTTAGAACTCCTTTTCTAGATTTATCTGAACCAAGACATAGCCATACTATATTTTCAGATTTACCATACAATGCAGTACCAGTTAATCGATCAGCTGCTTCATAGGATCCACATTCTCTATGCGACAGCATTTTTATGCCCAAGCTGTATAATTTCTGAGACACTGTTTTATCTGATGACAGGTCATTCCAGAGGTCTTGGAGCTCTGTCTTTTCTGATTTGGTTAAGTATGCTGTGACATATTGTGCAACTGCAGTAGAATTGTCTGCAATGTACTGCACATCTATGTTTGCATTCCATAAGTGGTCAATGATTGCATTGTAATCATTGATATATTTTTCTTCTTCTTTTCTTTTTATGCAATATGTATTTTTAGGTGACTTACCTTTAACACTATGTCTAACTGAAGACATTAGGTTGTTCACTTGACCTGTATTTGTAACTGGTCTAGGGAAACCAAATCGGCATTTGGTGTAGTATTTCCCTTTGTTTTTGTATTTGCAACAACAGTATTTGCCACATTTGTGTCTTTGGAATTGTACAATTTTTGCATGAAGATCACTATTTGTGGATTCTGATGGAATTTCACAAGTGACATATTTTTCAATAAACTGTAAAACAGTGGCATCACTGTCTTGACCAAATTTAGGAGCATCTTTAATCCATAAAAACATGTGGACATGTGGTGCTCCTCTGGCTTGGTATTCTTTTCTTCAAAAAAAGTGTTGCACTTCTCCAAGGGGAGGGACAGTTTTATTACAAATAAAATGTAGCATAGAAATGAAGCGATGGTGAAAATATCTTGAAACATTAACAGGATCCTGAGAACAAAGTTCTCCAGGTGTTAGTATCTCTATGTTTGTTTTGTTTTCGTTTGATATGTGTAGGAAAGCATGTAAATCTTCCCATACATATTCTGCACAACTTAATGTAACAAACCAAGTGGGTGGGCCAAGGTTTCTGATCATACAACGTACATCTCCATGACGTCGAAACCAGTACTCTTTAGTACCACGCATATTTGTAAGATTTGCTTGTAAAACCTCACCTTTTCGTTGAGCTTTTTGTAATAATTGTGTAGCTGTCATATTTTGAAAGTGTGATCCTGATTTTAATATGTGTGCAACTCCGTAACATAAAGTTGCTAGTTCACTTTCAAAGAGTAGGTGGAATATGTATTCCACATTTTGTCGAAATCTGGGATCTTCAGAATACATTCATAATGAGCGATATTCTGATGCTGATATTTGAATAGGTCTATCATCGTATCTTCCTCCTTTGCCAGTAGGAAAGAGTAGAGGAAAAGCATGTGCTTCTATACTTTTTTCCCATATGCTGATTGGTGATCCTTTTGTTTGACGCATTTAGTACGTTTCCAGTGCATCTTCTATGGTGTCATTAGAGTGCAATGGATGAATTGTATAATGGTCTAAAGTGTTTGATATTGTAGCAGGATCTAGGAGCTCAAATTGACCAGCTTCTTGTGTCTGTTGAATTATTTCAGTTGTATCTTTCAAGTTTTCTTCAATATTAATTTCTTTGTAATATTCATTATTCTCTTTAAGATATTGCAGGGCTTCTCTAACTTTATGTAAATCTACCAGTTGTTGCCAATTTTTTTTGTCTTTTGTAGATACTCCATTTACCAAGATAATTAAAGATTGTTGCATTGGACGTTGCACTCCTAGAGTGTGTACATTTTCTTTTAGATCTAATGGTAAATACACTACTTTTCCACGAATACCTTTCACTAATTCAGAGGGAGGTAATTTTGCAGTTTTTAGTTGAAGGCGTATTATTGCTTGAAATGGGTGCACTGTTTGAATTATGATGCTCTCATATAAATTAAGTTGTTGAAGGGGTTTTGGTAGTGGATATAATTCCAAGTTATTTGTGATAGCACGTGAAGGAGTTTGGTTGTTGTCAAGTTTTGTAGTGCAGTAACTGCAAAGTATTATGGGGTCAGTTATTTCGTATTTGTTTTCTGCTATAAGGTAGAGAGCTAATTCAAACCATTTAGAATCTTCATTGTCTTCTATTTTGTATGATAGGTCTACAGTTTTTGTGTTACTTTTATAAAAAGTTCTGCGGCAACATACACACACGTGGTTTGGTACTTCAGCTGAAGTACTTTCAAATTTTAGTATTTCTTTTTTGTATGTGTGTAGTGAAAGGTTGTAATGTGCAGAATTGCTACGAAGTTGGTTTACAGCTAATTCATCTTGTAAGTGGGTTTCACATCCTAAATATTTTGTCTGGATATAGTCGATTTCTTCTAGTAGGTCTTTTGCTGTACCATGTAGAAGAATGTTATTTAAATTGGCTAGTGCTAAAGCAGGACTTTTAGCATAGTACAGTTTAGAAACTAAATGTCTTATACTTGCATGATGTGTTGATATCCTTTTGATATCATGGAAGGTTGTTTTGTCAGTAGGTCCTGTAATGCAGGCCAATGAATGTCCTTGTAGTCCTGTGTACTTGCGTACTGGACAAGCATCCATATTTTGCAGTAGTTTAATTTTGATTTTGTCTTTGCTTTTCACATATTGATTGAGGAATTGGCGTAAAGACTTGAACATTTTTTTGGGAATGTTACACATTGACGTGCATGGCCATTTGTACACTAGATGTTCTGATTCAGTTGAATGGAGGGGTAAATCTACGTTTTCAGGGCATATTTTTGTAAGGAGTACTTCTTGTTCCATTATGGTATTATTAACTTTTTCAATACCTCGACCACTGCTATGTATGGCAATTGTATTTGTTTGCTTTTGTTTGTACGCTTCTTAATTAAAGTATGGTTCTGTGCTTGTAGTGTGACTCCATTCACCTCCACAGATATTTAAGAAGTTATTTCTGTTGACATTTCGTTTATTGAGAAGTCTTTTTTGTAATTTAGTTATTAGTTTTGTTAGTGGTTTCGTTCTGTTTAACACTAAAATAAATAACTTTCTTTTGAGAAGAATTGCACTGTCTATCAACGCTTCTAAGATTACTTTCCTACGATAGGTTTGAAGTGTTGAACCTGGTTTCTCTCCTGATTTTATAAGATTTTGAAGGACTTTGTGACGGAACATTTTGGCTAAAATACTTTTCTTGGTATGCTTACTTTGTACTATATCAAGATTCATAGAAGAAGTTTTATTTGTAGTGATAGTTCATTTTCTGTTAATTGTTTTTTGGGTTGTTTTACTTTTTGATAGAGGAGGCAAAGTTTTTGTACTAGAAACTTCTTCTGTTTCACTACATGACTGTATTAGCTGTTGTGTTTCAACTTTCTTTACAAATTCTGCTATAGATGGATGTTTATGTTGGAGACTTTCCTTTTCATTTGCTCTACTTCTGCGTTCCTTTCTACGGAGTTGCTTTTTGGTAGGCATTCTTTAGGGTATGTTGAAAAAAATGCAGAAGGTATGGGTTGGGGTGTTCTGCAATGCATGTGTGTTGTGTGCATGAGTGTTTGAGTAAGATGATAAAGATGTATGTAATGGTGTGTGATTGTGCATTGGGAAGTACAACTACTAGGGATGGGTATTCTTGAATTAATGTGTTACTAAACTGGGGTTCAGATGACAGAAAAAAGTAAGCCAGTGGTGTGGAGAAGTATAAATAGTATATCTAAAGCTATATAATTAAAACAGTTGTTTGTTCTACAACATCTAAATTCTAGCGGCTGAGTTGGGTAATTTGTGTGTCGAAAAATAGGAATTTGTGGGCCATTCTGCCAGTAAATCACTGTTTAATACGGGGATTTTTGATCAGAATGGTGCAGAATCTCTATTTTTAGGCACAGAAATAGCATGAATTAACCTTACAGTGTGTTTGAGTAATAATTCAAATATTATGGTAACATTCTACTTACTTTTTTCCTAAAATGAGCAGTTTGCTTCTTAGTTGTTCTTTGTACTTCAAATTCGGCTGCTTCTTTTCAGGAGAATGGTCTTCACTGCAATTGTAAAAGAAAGAAATTAGTAATTTGGTTTGTATATAGTACTGTTTTTAATTTAGACATAGATTTTTTAAATTGAAATGCTCAGCGTCTTCCTCAAAACTATAAAAACTATCTTATGACTAACTGTAGGAAAGAAAATATCTTTACTATGGCTTGTGAAATTCATAATGTACCACTGTATACCACTATTCCTGTAACTAAGCTTTTCCACGTAATAGTGAGTCAATGTCATAGCCTGCTTTTCCACGTAATAGTGAGTCAATGTCATAGCCTGCTTGTCCTATATAAATGTAAGTAATTATATAAATTAAAAAAATTAAAACCAATTATGTGTTTGTACAAATATTATTGTTTGAGATTTGATCATAGAGTGTGCATGTAATTTTGTTTCATTATATGTAGTCTATATATTTTATTTAAAAAATGTTAGTTTAACATTATTTGCGTGTGTGTGTGTGTGTGTATTAAGAAATTAAACGGTATAAAGGTTTGTAAGTCACAGTTCATTTTAGGACAATGAAAAAATGATCGTAGATTCATTTTAGAGATTATACAAGGTAAAAGTCTGTTAGAAAATGTGTTCATGTACTGTATAGAAAATATGCATACCTGTAGTTTGTGTTCATGCATATGGATATGGACAAAGCTGCAAGTAGAAATCTTGGAGACTTGTATAGTATTTCTCGTAGATCGTGCTTGCCAATGGTATGAGACTTGTACTCCGAGAGATTCACTTTATATTTGCAGTGCTGATCTATGATGATGTAGTTACATGTAGAGGTCTTGGATTTGATTGGTGGATGGTCATGTGATTTCTTAGCTACATCCAATGAGGGAATGGCACAGAGAGTGAAGTGGAAATGGTAGAAGGGCTGTCCATGTTACAATATGTTCGCGGACATGGCGGCAGTTCTAGGACACCGCGTATTACATCCGGGGAATTTGGGGTGGGGAGGCATGAAAATGAGATTGAATGTATCAAGGGATTGGTCAGTAAAGTTTAGTGAGTATGTTGTGCTAGGAGAGGTTTTCTCAGATATTCTTTTTGCTGAGAGAAGAACAGATAGCTATGGCTGAGTGTTTCCAAAAACAGATTGTGTGGATTTTGGAAGACTTGTGGATACATTGGTTGAATGTGCATGCAGAAAGCTGTGGAGTATCTGTAGATCTTGGATTCGCACATGTGGAAGTGCACTGGCATGGAGTGCATGGAATGAAGTGGTTGGACTTGCTACCTCTCTGTGCAACTTTGAAGATAGAGGAACATCCAGACATAATTGTAATTCATTGTGGAGGGAACAGTTTAGGACATGTGTCTGGAATTTCTTTGCAATTTGCAATGAAAGAAGGACTTCAGAAGATCATGGACATGTTTCCAAACTCCAAAGTAATTTTTCCACGGATTGCGCAGAGACAAATGTGGCTTCGTTCTTTCTCATGTGGTCCACAAATGAAGAAAGCAAGGCATAATGTTAATAAGGCTGTTTGTGCCTTCCTAAGAGATTTTGGCATGTCCTCTTTTCACAATGAAAATATTATGTTTCGTAGTGCATACATTTTTCGCAGAGATGGAGTTCATCTTACTTATGCTGGCAATCAGATTTTTCTGAGAATTGTACAAAATGCATTGCAAACTTTTTTAGAAATACAGCATCCATTTTGAAGTAGGTGGTAAGTATTTATAATTTTTGACATACAAACACCTCCCAAAGGCTCTTTTCAGAGCCACCACTTCCTCCCAGAGAAAAATGCAATGGTTACAATAGGGTAGTACCCACATTTTTTTAATGTTCGCGAACTGTCGGCGGACTTTCAAGAAATACAAAGGGCCCTGCTTTATTTATCTTCACTTCTATTTTTTAACTGTGAAAGGCGGCTCTGAAAAATTTTGTATTTTTTTTGTTTTTTTATACACAACACACTAGGAGAGGAGGGGAAAGGAGGGTAAAGGGGGGGACACCAACCATAGGGATAAGAAAGGGCGAGCTGAGAGAGGAAGATGTAGAGTGGGTTTTATTTGGGTACTGAGCAGGTCTTCTCGTGCTGTGAGAGGATAGTCTCAAAAGCACTCCGAAGTCGCTCCCCCCTGCAGAGTACTGTGTCACAGTACATACATACAACTGTGACCCTCGAAAGGTAAGGGTCATCAGAATTCTGTATGGCCTGTGAGGCAGCTTGAGGAAGACGCTGTCCCACAGAGGTGTTCCTTGTGGTGACAGGATCAGAAACGGAGGATGAAGTAGAGGCAATCAACCTACTACGCTCTTCGCAAGGTACAACCTGGCGAATGGCCCCAGTGTGGAATGAGTTGAGGTGTCGCTTCATGGTAGTGGTCCCAAAGCTGTATGAACCATGCCTCCCGCGACTGAGTACCATTTTGCACTCATTGCAGGTGACACGGTTCGCACAAGCCTTAGGAGCATTTCCATGAATGGTAAACAACCGCCACACCCAAGAATCACGCCAAGGGCGGGTAGTAGGGATTTCCTCTACCTCATTCTCGTCATCCTCTTCTTCCTCCTCTGTATTCTCACTCCTGTTCCCCTCTTCAGGCCCTTGGGGAGATGGTGGTGGTGGAGGGGGTGGGGGTGGTGCTGAGGCAGATGTAGCACCAGGTGGCAATAGTGGAGCCATGGATGTCATTGGCTTGGAGATGCAAATCTCAAAATCTGCAAAGTATGCAGCAAAATGCAGTGTGCTCTGTGGAATAGCCAGAAACACAATGAGAATGAGCTCTAGGGCGTGGTCTTTTATAGGGGTGCTTGTACGCAGTTTGCGGACAGGCGTGGCGTCCGCAAGACAGATCGAACACCAAAAAAGGTTCAAAAAGTCACAAAAACTATGTGAAAACTTAGGATTAGTATGTGGGATTTGTCGTATGGTGAATTTTTAATGCGAAATATTGTGCATTACTTGCAAATGTACTTTTAAACTGTTCGGGGACACGAACAGTGTCCGCATTCAGAGCACGTGATCAGCCTGGGCGCGGTCACATGATTGCTTCATGAGCATGTTCGCTAAGGAAGCGGCCGTCCGCAGGACACCCAATGTACGGACATTGCTTTTGCGCATACGCGTTGATGTTCTACGGACAGTGTTTGGGTCCTGAACTAATTAAAAGTGCGTCACACGTAAAACGAACAGTTACGGACAGCCATTTGTTCTTACCACAGTTTAACTTACTTGCGAACAATACGGACAGACATAGCGTCCCCAGCACACCTCCATTTTCGTTTATTTACGAACATTTCAGGACACCACGAGTGTTCTTAGAACAGTTTCAACTTGCATGAGAACATTACGGACAGATATAGTGTCCTCAGGACACTTACATTTTCGTCTATTTCCGAACATTTCCGAACAACCGCGCTGTCCGTGGACACCTAAATTGGTTTTAACAAAAAGAACTGAAACTAATTACAACACAATATAAAAAAGTAACTTTATTTGACATATATTAACAATTTATGACTGAGATGGTGGGGCAGAAATGGAAACAAAAACAGGAGAATTAGGGATTTCAACATAATTGGAATCAGGTGAAGAAGGGATGGAAATGTCATCAAAATGTTTTTGTCCATTGAGAGGGTTTGGGGTTAAATGAGTGGGATATGGTGAGGGGGGACAAGTACAGGTGGGACAATGGTATCTTGTTGTTAGTTTTAAGTGATCTTCCACAAAGTTTTTTAAATTGGTAAAATTTGCCATAAATTGGTCAATTTTTTCGTTTATGTGTTCCAGCGTGTTATCCACCGCTTCTTTTTCTGTAGTAGTTTCAATTTTTGTATGGTCTGTACAAAAAAAAAAGTATATGTTAAATGTATACAAAATAATATTTATTAATTGGTTTATATAGTAAAGTGTGTACCATTAGGTGCACTATCTTCTGACATTTCCTCTCGTGGGAAATGCTCCTCTAGCCACTCCAGAGTACTACACATTTCTGTGAGAAAACAAAAAAGTAATATATTTATTCTATCTAATACAGAAAGTTTATAAATATATGAGTAAAATGAAGTGCACTTACTATTTCAGGTAAGATATGTGATGATTAGTCTGTACGTCTGGTCTTGCTCTTAGTTGTCTGTGAGGTAATTATCTTGGAAGCCACTTTATCTTCTTTTGGTATATTCCATCTTAGAACATATTGTATTTAAATGAATGGTTAGTGTGTTACATATATGGGTTACATTTCTTAAGTATTACTACATATACTTTGTATGTGTGCTGCTTTGTGAATTTGTTAAATGTTCCTATGTTATGATATAACAATTACACATACCCCCCCAGAGTTTTTAGGTGGTGGTACTGTTGTCCGAACATGTCAGAAAGGGTTCAGTATGTTCCATATTACATGTACATAATGTCAAAGTTATTATTGTTAAGTTGTGCTACTAAAAAACTATGAAATTCAGTAAAAAAACTTTGTTAAAGGGGCGTTATGGTTCAGTTGCGCTACGAAAAACCTATGAAATTCAGTAAAACAGCTTTGTTAAAGGGACGTTATGGTTAAGTTGCGCTACTAAAAACCTATCAGATTCAGTAAAAAAACTTTGTTAAAGGGACGTTATGGTTCCAAATAAAACCGAAAAACCCCTGAAATTTGCCAGTTATGGTAAGCTAAGCAACCATAACTCGCGCCACCACCGTGCACTGCTAAGACATTTGTGATGTCATCTTTGATGTCCTGGGTGTTAGTCTTAGCAGTGCACGGTGGTGGCGCGAGTTATGGTTGCTTAGCTTACCATAACTGGCGAATTTCAGGGGTTTTTCGGTTTTAGTTGGAACCATAACGTCCCTTTAACAAAGTTTTTTTACTGAATCTAATAGGTTTTTAGTAGCGCAACTTAACGATAATGTCCCTTTAAATAAGTTTTTTCACTGAATATATATATATATATTTATATATATATATATATAATAATTAATACAGACATCAGACCAAGCAGTGGGCATGCAGAGACACCTGCTTCAGGTATTGGGCACACAGCACTCTCCTTGAGATGTCAGAGTTTGAGTGTAGTGAGGAGAGCAGCCTCTGGACCTCACTGGCAGCTTCAAGGAGGAGCTGGGAAATTTTCTGGTTGATGCAGTGCTGCAGGGGGTGACACCGTTGCAGGAGAGGCTGGAGACCCTAGAAGCAATGCTGACCCAGACCAGAGAGAGCACCAAAGAGACTGATTGCATGCCTACAGGACCCTCAGAATCAGGGTCAAAGGGGAGTAACCAGGGCCAAAAGTGAAAATCCTCTTGCAACCCCCAGGGCCCATCAGACGAGGTGAGAGAATAGACCCCAGAGGTAGCTGATGCATTCGCTAAACTTAAGGAAGTTTACCTGCAACGTCGGCAGTGCCAAACCTCACGAGCCCCACTCCAGGGGAAGATAATGCAGGAGAGGATGACCAAGGCTCGGAAGAGGAGCCAGCAGAGAAGGACCTTTTCTCACAAGATGGCGAGGAGGTAGCAGAGGAGGAATGGGCGAAACCCAGTGGGGGGAAGAGAGCCCGCAAAGAGATGCATCTTGAAGAGGATCAAGAGGGCATGTTTGACCCGTTCAGAGTGCCCGTGCCCAGACCTCCCAAGGAAAGTTGCAGAAACCCTGAATTGGATCCTAAAATGTTGACATCTGTGTCTAAGACAAGTAAAGACCCTCGCAAAGGGATTGACAGGTCGTGGAGGAGCTGTCAAGAGAAAGTCTTAGATTTATCTGGTCCTCTTGCAAAGATCATGGACCTAGCGAGAGAGCTAAAGATACAGGAGATGAAGTGGACACTGACGCGTTATCAGGCTGTGCACAGAGAGCAGTCTGCCTCCAAGGCAACGCTAATTGCGCCATCGCCTCGGAGAGAAGAAGGGGATTACTGCTCAAGATTGACCCCAAATTAAGCAACCTCGCATCATATGAAACGGGAGAAGCTGTACAGGGCCTCCTCTTTGGAGAGACTTTTCGGAAGGAAATTAGCCGGTTCATCAGCACTTACACTTCCTTGGAGAAAGCACAGGCCTCCATACGGAAGATATTTCCGAACAGAGTTTTTTTCCGTGACCAGCCGCTTCAGGCGTCGTGCGGCTGGTCAGTATCAAGGAGGAAGAAAACCCCCCAATCCCAGGGCCAATACTGGGAAAACATACAACAGGATATGTTCTTGCCAGCCAGAGGTTGCATCTCTAGAGGACGTAGAGAAAAAGGATCAGGCCGCGCCAAGGTTTTACAACAGGTGAGAGCAATGAGTATCCTCCAGCAAGTGGGAGGACAAGTATGTTTTGGGTAAATTGGTGTGCACTTTCCAGCAATGCTTGGATATTGCAAACCGTGAGAGGTCTGTGAGTAGAGTTCATAGAACCACCAGTGCAGGTAAGCAGCAATTAGCATGGCTGGAGCAAGAATGCCTAGATTACAAACTATCTCAGCTAGCGCAGATAGACGCCATAGAGAAGTGCGCAGTGCCCCCCAGATTTGTGAGCAATATGTTTCTACTGCACAGAAAAGAGAAGGTGCGACCGGTTATAAATCTGGATGGAGGGTATACATCAGTTCAGAGACTCCCTGAGAGAAAGAGACTACCTGACGATCCCAGTGCAGGAGGATTACAGGGTATACATCAGCTCAGAGATTCCCTGAGAGAAGGAGACTACCTGACAGTCCCAGTGCAGGAGGATTACAGGACGTTCCTGGCTTTTCGCTGAAACAGGCAGCTCTCGCAATTCAAAAGGATGCCAATCGGGCTTTCATCAGCGCCCTGGGCGTTCACCAAACTGATGAAGCCAGCAGCGGCAGCGATTCAGGAGAAGGGCAGCAGGTTTATCATATACCTGGATGACCTGTTACTCCTAGTGGAAGACCAGGACACACTGACGTACCAGACAAGTTGGGTGCATGAGCTGCTGTTGTCCCTGGGTTTTCTCATGAACGAGGAGAAGTCAGACACCACGCCAGCACAGAGGCTAGATTTCCTGGGATTTGTCCTAGATACCAGGAAAGCTATGTTAGAGCTGCCAGCCCGAAAGATAAGGTATATCAAAAGGGAGATCAGAGTATGCTTAAGCAAGCAATGGATCTTTCTCAGAGTGCTAGCAAGAATCCTGGGGTTATTAGCAGCCTCCATACAGGCCATATTTCCAGGGCCTGTGCACTATCGGGCACTACAAAGGCTAAAAATAAAACACTTGCAGCAAGGTTTGAAATATCATCAGCTAGTGCCATTAGATCAGGAGTCCATCACAGAGCTGGAATGGTGGTTAAAGAATATGGACACTTGGAATGGGCGTGCCATCTTTGGACACTGGCCAGACCTGACAATAGAGTCCGGTGCAAGCCGCATAGGATGGGGAGCGAGATGCGGAGATCTAGAAACAGGAGGGAAGTGAAGCGAAGAGGAGCTCCACCTGCACATAAACTGCCTGGAACTTTTGGCAGGGTCATTTGCAATCAAAGCATTTACAAGAGCGAAGGTTGAGTCATGTGTCCTGCTTAAGATGGACAATATCTAGGCAGTCCGCTACATAAATCACCTAGGAGGAACGAGGTCCAGGTTGCTAGCAGAACTAGCAAAGAACTTTTGGCATTTCTGCCTCCAATTGGGAACTTCGGTGACAGCGGAATAACTGCCTGGAGCACTGAATGTAGTAGCCGACTGGAAATCACAGTACATGGCAGACTCCAGCGACTAGAACTGGATCCAGCAGTATTTCAGAGACTGAATGCGAGATGGGGTCCGGTGCACATGGACCTCTTTGCGTCCCGGCTAAATGCCCAGTCAGACAATTACTTCAGCTGGAGGCTGGACCCGGAAGCTAAAGGGACGGATGCATTCCTGCAGGAATGGTGAGGTGGTAAGCACTACGTATTTCCCCCCTTTGTGATGCTGAGCAGAGTTCTAGCAAAGTGTCAGAGGGAGAGAGCAGAGATATTTTAGTAGCACCTCTGTGGAAGTCACAAGTGTGGTTCCCAATGGAGCTAGTAGCAGATCTGCTGAGGGTACTCCCCGAAGGAGACCAATTGCTCATGGACCCAGCTGGATCATGTCATCCCCTGAGAGTGAGAGGGTCTCTCCCGCTCATCGCGTGCAGTATATGAAGAGATGGTGGGTGCTGTCAGGCGTTTCAGTCCAGGCTGCGGAGCTTATTGCGGAATCCTGGGCTCCATCCACTGGGAGGAGCTACGAGCCTGCTTGGGACAAGTGGACGAGCTGGTGTAGAGGGAGAAATCTTCATCCCGTTTCAGTCCCTGTAGTGGCTATACTGAATTTCTTAGCACAATTGTTGCAAGTCGGGAGAGCATTTCGTACTATACGTGTGTACAGATCGGCGATATCTGAAGGACTCCTACCGATTGAGGGAGTTCCAGCAGGAGAATACCCAGCGGTGGTGAGGCTCATCAGAGGAACGATGTATAAAGTACCCCCGGAGCCTAGGTATAACACAGTATGGGATGTGATGGTAGTACTGCGGTTATTAGAGAGCTGGCCAGCAGATAGATATCTATCCCTGAAGCAGTTGTCGGGCAAGTTAGCAATGCTGTTATGCTTAATATCACGCAAGCGCCTGTCAGATGTCAAGGCATTGGAAATTAACAGATTTTTTGGTCCGGAAGGAGTAACCTTCTCAACAGTAAAGAGGTCTAAGACAGGGACAAATACAGTCCATTATCACTATTTACCAAGTAATGCTAAATGGTGTGTAGCGAGGTGCATTAAAGAATATGACAGTATGACAGCAGAGTACAGGGCAGCAGGTACCACCCAATTGTTAATAGCACGTAGAAATCCTTTCCACACAGTTACAACTTCCACCATTGCTAGGTGAGTCAAAGAGATAATGCAATCTGCAGGTATTGATCTGGGATTGTATGGGGCTTATTCTGTAAGAGGGCTTCCAGAGCCTTTACAACAGGAGTATAATTGGGAGAGATTATGTTAGCAGCTGATTGGACTAGTGATCGTACATTTAAGGAGTTTTACTTCAAACCAACTGAGCAATTATCTGTTACAGTGTTGAGGAAGCTTTGAACAAGCATAATGCTTGTCTCCAGTCTTGTCATAGAATGAAGATTACCCCTGCTAGCTGCGCAGGGAGTATTAATTCTATTAAAGACTAGGAGGCAACCATTAAATTCCCACACAAGCATGTATTGTTTTATAATGTAATATGTATGGATTATGACAGTACATGGACGCCGCCCTGAATTTCTTCATTGTATGTTTCCTAGGGGAAGAGCAGAAGAATAGTTGAGAGCAGAAGAGAGGCTCACCAAGGCTCGAAAGGTGGAGCAGGAAGCCGAGGGAACTGTGGCGATAAAGTTGACGAGTTGAGAGTCTTCGCACTGTTTGGCGGGACATGGTTATAAAAAGTTCAAGAGACAGTTCAGAGCATGTAAAAGAGAGGAGGAGCCCAAGGACAGGATGTGTGTCATAACTGCGCAGTGTGGGGACGGACTACAGAGACGTTGGGATTTGTAGTTCCAGAAGGAAAAGTTGCTTATGGACAATTTTTTCAGAGTTTGTTGTGTTTTGTTGAAACTGCTGAGGAGTAGTAATAAATGGAAGTTGAAGCATAATGCACACCTCCTAGCCTTTAATATAATTAATACTCCCTGCGCATCTAGCAGGGGTAATCTTCATTTTATATAATAAAAGGCAGCCTAATATACCTTTGTAAAAACGTATAAATAATGTTCATATTATGGGCTAGTTGAGACATGACTTTTGGTTGGTAATACAAAATTTACATCACTACTGCTCTGTAATCAGTTATTACGTTTTATTTGCTAGGTCACAATGCCTGCTGCTTGAGGCAGCACAGAGCAGAGTAGAATTCCAGCTGCCACTGCAGCACTGAATTACAGCCCTGACAAGCTTTTGAAATTCCTTTCTTCGAAAATAGCTGCCTGTGACACTTTACAGCCATTAAATAATGCATAGCGTTTTATGGTTGTATGTTTATTCTGTGCATTATTAGAGTTTAACACATGCAAGCATAAATCGCCATGTTATGATAAATGTGAAAGCACACAATGAAAATGTTTTAGATGCATTATATTGCACTGCCTAGAACGTTTTTCTGTAGTACATCAGAAGCTGCATTTTCATGTTTTCTTTGGTATCCAAACTGATTTTATACTGATTACATATAACAGCAACTGGAAGGTTTCTTGCTTTACATCAAGCAAGAGGCCAGGAATTTAAGAGGGTAACAGTGTGGCGAAGTATACTGCTTATAGATGTCATGCAGAATTTCCCAGTAACACAATAGGGCTAACGATGGAGCCCTGATATTCTTTCTGACGTGAGCACTATCCTTTGCATGTTCGCAGGATTTTGCCCGCATTCAGGATTTCTAGCTCCCCGCTGCCGGCAACGTGGTGCATGCTGGCAGCAGGGCGCTAAAAATTCCAAAGTACGAGCAAATTCCCACGAACACACAGAGGACAATGCTGACGTCAGAGAGAGTCTCAGGGCTAAAGACCCTGAGATCATCTCCGACATGAGCACTGTGGTGTTCCTGGCAAATTCCACATGACATGTATTTGCCAAAATCGCTTTGTAGTGAAATGTTGAGTGGGGGAAACAGGCAAATCAGGGTGCAGTGCATGGCTTTTTGTTTCAGCTGGATACCGGTGCAGGCACCATGCCTCAATACATACAGTGTGATTGAAGCTTATTGTGTTATCTGCTTACTCCGTCTATTGTTTGGTTCCTCTGGAGTGACCTCACTTTCGAGGTATCCCTAAATAAACACAGCAGATGAATAGACCTGTACAGTAAGCGTCTCATGGCCCTGATGAGATCAGCTCTTCCCTCTCTCCACTTAAATAGGTTCTCCGCTTTCCACTTTTTTAGATGTTACCAGCATCAACTATCCATCTGCCTGCATGCTTGATAATGCTCTGCTCTCCAGCTGCAATAAGCAAAAGCTTGCAGTAGGGGGCTTTTACTTCATTGTTGCCACAAGAGCACAGCATTAACTTTCTCACACAAAACTGCTCCAGCTTAGAAAACAGCAGCCTCCAAATGCTTGAAAATCAACCCTTGAATTTTAATTTTAAAAATGATTTGTCATTGTAACTTTTTAAATAAGCAATGCCAATATATCTTTTTTATTATGGCCAACATTTTTAAAGCATAACAATTTTGACTGAACTACACCTTTAAGTAACTGCATTGGAACAAAAAATGTCACTGAATCTGTATTTTGAGCACGTTATGCATTGTTTTTTAATCAGTTTCAGATCAACCTTACTCTAGCACTGCATAGTTCATAGTCCTTGAACTGTAAGGTCCTGTGAGAGGTACAATACACTGAGAAGTGAGGCCTCTTCCTGCATTGGGTGCTCTGTGTGAATGGATTGTAAATAAGCAACCGGGGATGAGCTTGCACAGTGGGTACATTTTTACTCTCACTGCATCGATGTGATTGCATCCAAGAGGAGGGCATTTGAGCGGTGCACTGTGTGCCTTCTTCATGACACTCCCCAGGCTCAGCTGCTGGAGCTCGTCAGAAATATTCTGTACCCAATGGGCTTTGTTCCTCCTGTAAACAAGCCAAGCTAGGCAGCCCATTCCCGCATCCAGGAAAGGAGTTTACGTTGAATAAACAAACACTTTCGAAAGTTTCAAGCTCGCTCAGGTATGTGAGAAGTGCAGATATGGTTGTCTGGTGATGTGTCAAAAGAGTGAATTTAAAAGTTGTTCCTACTTCTGAACAGTTCTTTGTAGACTTCTTGGTTTTCATATTTATGTTTGAAGTGCCCCACCTTTCGCCCTGTGCCTGCGTCGTTAACTTTGGGACGTAGCTTCTCTTTGAAATGTCCAAAGATACTTTTTCTCTCACTCACCCAGGCGCACACACCCCTCCACATCGAACATTTTCCATCTACGGTGGGCAATTTTACAAAATGGTTTTGCAGGTCACTTTATACGTACACAGTCCACATGGTTCCATCATTTTCATTCAAGTCCATGCCCCTCCGCACCATCAACTCTTTAGTAACATTAGTGGCATATGGCATTTTTGCACATACACAGCACAAACAAATAACAAATCTGTAGGGCCATTATCCATTCAGGATCTGAATTGTTAGAGATCTGTCCAGGCCACAAGCAAACCTTTTAATTTACCTGCGCATTCACACCAACAGAAGTGACTTCACAGGAAAGGGAACCGCAAGGGGCATCATCAATCTTTTATAGTTACTGATAGATCTTGGCTTAAACTGGTGCTCTGGCCTGACCCTTCTCTTGGGTCAGTGCCTGCCCAAAGCCGGAGCTGATCAAGAGCTTTACCTGCTGCCACTTAACACAGACTATCATTTAAAAAATATGCTCCAGGCATGCTGGTAGCATGTTCAGGTGCCCGGCACCTTACTTCCGATCCAGGCTGCTAGACTTCCTGTCCCACCCCAGCCACTTTGTTGGCTGGAATGGTCTGGGTCACTTCCTGGAACAACAGGGTAGAGGCTAGCAGGGGAATTTAAAGGTAAGTCAAGTCTCCACCTTACCTCTACAGTGTTTGTTCGTCTTACCCATACGCCCCCAGCATTCTCCTCACTATTTACAAAGCATTGGGCTTCTAGAGCCAGAACCAAAGGCTTGGTCCTGGCTCAGCCCGACCAATTATTCCATGCTTCTGCCAGCTCTACTTAGTGGCAACATGAGAAGGGACATTACAAGAAGATGCAATGAGTAAGTGGAAAAACAAATATCTTTGGAGTGAAATACAAGTATGGTCACAGCTGTGTACTTAATGTTTACTTGTGACAATTAACTTAAATACGGAACTTACATTGAGGACTTACTTGCATACTCCCACTTGCTTCCTGTCTACTGCATACCACAAAACTATTGAAAAAAACAGGCACTGCCCATAGTGGTATTAACTGGATGCTGATAGAAGCAGGTGCATAGCCCAAACTGTTGGATTTGCCAATGCTTGTTTGTAATGTTTCCTATGTAGTCACGTGGTGCGAGTTCCAGGTTCTGGCATAAGCCCCAGCTCTGTCATTGGCCAGTATACTCAGTTGAAAGGGGTCAAATTGTCTACAATTTACGTTGATCCATCTGTTTGCTGTGTGTGGTGAAGTTCCTAAAGTATTTTAGAGCATATTTTGTGTGGCTGTAAGGTAGGTCGATGGTCCTCAAAAGAGCAAATTGCCTCCGCACTAAATCCTTTCCAGGGATATACACTTCACTCATTTACAAGGCAACGAATAATAGTCATTTCACATACTTGAACCAACACGATTACTTTCCTTCATTGAAAGTGTATGCAATTACATTCTAATTTGGAATTGCTAATTCTTTTATGATTGCTCATGTAGGCGTTGTATTACGTTTCCCTTCTCTGCAGTTACGAAACCGTGGGCCTGATTTACAAAATCCTTTTACAATGGCGCCATCCTATAGAAAAACACTTTCTAAATCAGGCCTTGCGTCTTTCTTAACTCCTATGCCTTTCCTGGTATCACAAAAATGCATACGTTTGTACTTTGTCTAAATACGATAAGCAAATACCTGCGATGCTGCCAGAATCATTATATGATTGACCAAGATAGGTCTTTGACCGAGATGAAAATATATTATAATTGACAGAATCTATTCAAGAAACAGTATTAGAAATGCCAGGGCCCAATCTTCATTTACAGTGATGCATCTTCATGTACTGGCATCTTTGCGACTATATAGATATGGATGTCTGCTCACAGAGGTAACTGCTACAGTGCACATTAGTGCACACAGATACTTAGAAATAGCACTGAATTGTGTGACCTAGAGAGAGCACAAACCTACTTGAAGTTTTAGATTGCTGTTTCTGTCCAACTTGTATATCAGTTTGGCTCTTCTGGTGATAATATTTACCAGGTTGCCTTTTACATAAAGTCTGTAGTGGTGCGTGTTTAGCTTTTTTGCTTGATATTAACAATAGAGCAAAAAGAGCCATACAAAAAACAGTGTATTATTTCATTGAATGTTTTCATGTGTGCAATGTTTGCCTTAATGCTAATATCATTCCATATATGCACTAGACAGAGCATTATCCTGGTGCAAAAAATAATTGAAGAATAGGGTTTTTTGCACTGGAGAATGCTCTAATGCTAATACTGTGCAAAATTGCACTTGCTCTGGTGAAAATCTTCAATACGTAGTACAGATACAGAACTGATTTTCTATTGACATTTGAAGAATTTTAGAAAGGCTTAGGTGAAAAGGAAGCTTCACAGTGCATACTAAAGGACACTCTCCTTCAAGACACCGACACAAATTGTTAGTCTTTGTGAAGATGTTGCCTCTATGCCAGCACAGTCCAGTTCTTAATGCGATAAGGTCTTCAGGGTGGCCAAACCTAACCTCGTATTTGGCCAAATTCACAACTGGGAACGAGACACAGAAATAATCCACCTGATCCCTTAAAATTAAATAGTAGAAGTTAAAAAGGGGAATCCCTGTGATGTTCTGTCACATTGCAGAATCAAAGGGAATGTTGGCAGAGAGTTGAGACTTATTTCAAATCCAATACTGTTAAGACAAGAAGTGCAGATAAGTAACGGCAGAAGAATGCACAGACATTTGAAGAACCTCTCTAGTAAAAAGCCACATCATGATCTGAAAGGACGCCAAATTGCAATTGAGGAAGACCTAATTGTTATTGCAGAAACAATGCTTCTTTTTATAATAGATTACTTAGGCAAAGTATATGGCTGGGTGACCACAAAGCCTGCATTGAAAACCAATTTCCGAGCCAAGATTTGTGCAACCAACTGGGCGCCCTGATTCCAGTAAGAGAAGCAATAATATATAGTCCTGACGAGGGAGGTGCTTTGTATCTTGATACTGGAATTGAAAATGACTTCTCATTGTTTACTCAGAGAAACTCTTTAGAATTACAGGTAATTAACTTTCTTCTAGCCTTGTTGATCATCTTGGATTGGTGACATCACTTCCTGCAGACATTATGCAACAGTGAGATCACTTATGTGGCCATCTTGGATCAGTGACATCTCTTCCTGCTTCCATCTCAGACCAGTGACATCACTTCCTGCCGTCATGTTGAATCAGTGACATCACTTCCTGCAGACATCTTTCATCAGTGGCATTGCTTCCTTCCTTTGGCCATCTGGGATCAGTGACATCTCTTCCTGTTGCCATCTTGGATCAGTGATATCACTTCTTGTGGCCATCTTGAGTTGGCCCAATATCCAGCTGAAAACCACAAGATACTCCTCTGGGAACACCAAACAGGAAGAAATGGCCTCATCCCAGCAACAGGAAGGACACATTCAGAGAGAACCATCATTGATTGTGCCATCACTTCTGAACTCCTTAGGAGCGTCCAGCCCGGGGCGTCACAGTTAAGGGCAGAGCAGTTAAGGATGACGACATGCCTCTTTGTCTCTTCAACAATGAACGCTTACATTTGCCTTCCTCCCTTCTCCACCTGTGTGTACCCCTAGCTTGCTAATTACTGTGCTGTTTCTACAATCTGCGGTACTCGCCTACTTTTCATTTACTCCTGCTCTCATGCTGCTCTTTGTTATGTAGGAATTGATGCAATCACACTTGGTGAAACTACAGAAGACGCATATGCATGGTAGCGTGACTGAATAGCCAGGCCTATCGTAAGCCGGGGTAAATGTGAGCTGGAGAGCTGTACAATTGAAATCCATAAATAGAAGTAGGCAAGTAACACTTACACTCAAAGTTTCAGTTATAAATAGTTATTTATTCATTTAGCATCAGTTTTTAAATAAACACTCTTCAAAAAGGCAACAGATTGTAACAATATGAATACACTTTGACATTACTTTTCAGAATCAAACATGCCAGTGAATAATCTTTGGATATGCTTCATACACTTCTCCGACACCAGGAGGTGACTTAAATCCCAAGGATAGTATTTGCATTTATGTATTACACTAGAATTCTTTGCAGGAAAGGTTAAGGGAAGTAAAAAGGTTAGAACAGATTCTCAAAATATGTGAGTACAACTGAATCCTCCAATGCAGTCTAGGTAAGCCTTTCCCAGCAGTAACAGGGTTTAAAAAGCAGCACCCTATGAGCGACAAGCAATGTCAAAGTCAATGGATTAAGAAGAGTGCCTTTAGGGAGTCAGGACAGTCAAAGTCCTTTGGACACAGTCTATGGATCAGATGCACTTCTTGGACAAATGTCTTGCACATAGTTAGAGAGCTCAGAAAAAATCACTTGTAGGGTCACAAGATGTTAAACCTGTGAGAAGGGAGTTGAAATCAATTAATAAAAAAAAAGTCAATGCAATTTCCCAGTGAGAAAAGCACGGCTAAAGACAATATGGTAATTTCCCCAAGCCTAAACAGTACCTCTGGTTAGAAGAAGCGTGGTCCAGCTGGATTCCGTCTTGCTACAGTGATGTGGACCCTGGTTCCTGAGCCTCAGTTGTGGGGACAAGAGCGAGGATGTCTGGAGGGCTCCTGCGGCAGTACTCAGAAGTTTGACTGTGGTTTCAGCGCTTAGCAAACAGCACTGATGCGGATGACGGATGTTGGACTTCCTTTACTCCCTCGGTCCTACACTCTGGTGAGGGGACTCTCGATCTGGAGGTACTGCTTCTGGAGTGTCCTTAGGAAGCTCCTGGAGCTTCTAGCCAGATTAATTCTGCAGCAGATGTTGCACTCGACTATGAACACTCGACCCCGGGCATTGGGCTCTCGCACCAACGGAGAGGCACAGCAAGTCAGGGATGGTGGTCCAGTGGAGTACATCTCGCGGGTCAGTTGGTCCCACTAACCCAATGGAGAAGTCGTTCCGTCCAGAGCTTCTCTGTCAAGGTGAAAAGGGCGGTCAGCACAGCAGCAGGGCAATTCAAAGGTCCAGGAGGTTGCAGCAAGCTTCGTTCACGGTTTCTTCATCAGGTATCTCTCCCAGTAGTCGACTCTGCATGTAGTCCCAAAACACTTCACTTTTAAGCAGGTTTCTCCCTTTTATGCACAGGCTAGGCTGTCAATCACACAGCAGGGTGACCTCACAAACAGAAAATAGCAAAAAAGTAGACAGGCGCTATTTTGACAAAATGGTTAACCATCGGTGCTGTAATGAGACATCCAAAGAATTTCCCACTGCACTGAAGGGGCTGTGTGTCACTATACAAAAAGCAGATTCCTATGGAGTTTGTCAGACTCCAAAAACAGTGACAACACAAAATCCAAATCAGGTAAAACCACATGAGAGAGGGAGAAAAGGGTCCCACTCACTCAGAGGTTAAAATGTAAAAGTCCTAAGTTTAGCAAAAGAGCTGGGGATCTCGAAGATGAAAGGGAATTAGCACAGAAACGACAAATTTTCCTAACACTCTTCCTACTTACCTCTCCCTATGCTTTTCCCACTCACACTACAACTTCCTCCTTTGTTAACCCTAGCATAAAACTCACATCTCAAAACTCACACTACTCCATCTCTTTTGAAACTCCTACTTCGAGCTAACCATACCTCCCCTAACACCTATCCATCTTGCCTCTCTTCATCTGAGGCTCAACTTCTCTACTTCCTTACTGCATCAACTCAATACTGCACGCTGGTATGCTCTGTCATTATGCAACAAAACCTCCTCTATCACTGACTACTTTCAGGCCAGCTCTCCTCCCATGGACCTCCTTGATATCACTGAAACCTGGATTTAATCATCACACTGACACTCTGGTGGCCCAACACGACTCCAAACTATCTTTCATTCACTCTTCTCATAACACTGGCAGAGGCATTGGACACCTTCTCTATTCCTGCTTCGATGCCTCACAAATCTCCTGTGACCACGCCCTCTCTTATTTCTTTTCAATTTACCATCTCTACATCACATCACCTCCATATATGACCCTCGTGGTCCCACTGGACCATTAGTTGATGAATTTTGGGCAACTCATTGATTCTCTTTCCACTAAATATCACCTAATTCTCTCATTAAGGAGGGTAATGGATTGGTCACAAACAACATACTCGGAGTGATGTGATAGCACCCAATAAGCATTATTGCAACAACTTGAGTCCAAAATCTCTTTATGTTCATGGAACACGTGAGGCAACTGCCATCTATTCAGAGAACAGGTCAACGATCTGACTATATACGACATCATATGTATCCAAGAATCATGGATTATAACCCAACTGATTTGTGACGGCTATACTGTCTTGATGACACCTGTGATAACCAGAAAAAAAAGGGCGGCCATCTGCCGGATTGCTGACTCTAATTAAAATGGGCAGTAACCTCAAAATCGTCGAATTAATTAACATCAATGAATGGATTCAAATAACTGTACTGAGATTAGTCAAGGAAGATCCAATCCACAAAATTGAACTATTCGGCATAGTTAATAACTACCGGAACCCAGTGGCTATTGGCGATGAAATATACATTGAAAAAGTAATCACCGGCATCGACGACATCGCCCTAAGATTCCCAAAGATCAATATAATACTATGTGAGGACCTGAATCTGCACCTGTATGACCACGCGGGCATGCCACTAGAATCAAATAACTTGTCTCCATGTGCCCGACTCTGACTAAAAGAAATATCAACCAGAGGTCTTTCCAGAGTGCACTTTCTGCACAAAGTTACATCCAAACCACTGCACACATGGTCCCGAAGCTCCTCTGGTGCCACCATTGACTACATCTTTTTACCCGAACAGATCCACTCAAAAGTTCTCCAAGTCGGAACATGAAATCTGACAATAGTGATCATTGAATCTTGACAATCTAGTGGCAGATGTATTATCCGCCGAAATAAAAACTTAAACTTCCAGAACTGACCATAAATCTAAATAGACTAAAAAGCTCCCACAAAAATCTGAGAAAACTGTCAGACAAACTAAACAGTAACTTCCTGTCAGACGCACAACGGTTGAATTATCCACAACTACTGAATAACTTCAAGCTCCTCCGAACATCAGCAAATCAAATGAACCAATTCCACACACATGCATATTCAAGCATAATTGCGAACAAGAAAAAGGAGTTGAGACGCAAAGTTAAAAAGATACGGCGACTCCCTCAAATAAACCATGGAAAAATAAGACTATTCAAACAGCAATACAAAAGTTGGATGAAGAGCAACCGAGCTTTGCAAAGTCAAAATAATGCTGAAACAATGCTGATTGCATTAAATGAGCGTAATACGAGAGATCTGTGGAGACTATTGAACTCTCAAATGGCCTCCACAGTTAAAATGTCATCAAACGTGGACGAGCAGAGCTGGAAATCACATTTTCTGAGTCGCTATAAGGATAATACTAATGAAGAAAACCAAGCCAATCATCAACAAAAAATCCCTGGTCTTTCACCTGGGAGACTGAAGACATTGAGAAAGCGATCACCAAATTAAATCCATCACGGGCACTGGGCCCCGATGGCCTTTCCAATGAAATCATCAAAGCGAATAAAACTGTCTGGATAGATGTCTGTGCCTGCATCTTCAACACAATCGATAAAACCAAATCAATCCCTCCATCATGGCAAAAAGCAGTACTGTTACCAATCTATAAAAAGGGCGACACAAACGACCCATGTAACTACAGACCTATAGCCCTTTTAGACCCTTTGGGAAAGATTTTTGCCAACCTACTTCCGGAGCAACTAAATACCTGGGCAAAAGCAAATCAATATTTGCAAAAAGACAAACTGGTTTTGTAAAGCATGTTGGCACAAATATCAGCTTATTTCTCTTAAACCTGCTAAAACAAGAGGCAATTTACAACAAAAGACTAATATACGCAGAATTGATTGACCTCAAATTGGCTTTCGATTTAGTTAACAGAACACAGCTCTGGTCCAAACTACATCAATGGGGATGCCCAGCCAGCATATTGGAGCCATTGAAGCTACTCTATGATAATACATCAATTAGAGTCAGACTATCAAAAGACGGCACTGTCTCAGATGCCATTCTAACTTTTAATGGCCTCAAACAAGGTTGTCCATTATCAGCGACACTATTCAACCTAGTCATAGCTGATTATGAATCCAGGACCAAAACTTCGACGGCAAATCCTCCAAGGTTAAACACAACAAGCATCTCATGCATAATGTACACAGATGATATTGTCTTATGCTCTCAAACACCAAGAGGTCTCCAAATAGCACTGTCAAAACTAGAGGCCTATATGAAAGCAAATCATCTCGAAATAAACACTCAAAAATTGAAAGTCATGCTGCTAGCACCAACCGGTAAGACAAACCAGCAAACGAAAACAATGTTCTTGACCCAGCAGCCCTTAGCTCGAGTAACAACTGTAAAATATCTGGGGATGTGGGTGAAACAATCACCCACAGAACCTAACTGGAGAAATTTCCTTCAAACAAAAAACCTGTCACTAGCCCGCCAAGGTCCCTTTCTCCATCTCACATATGGGAAATTTTCAATGCAACCAATCACAACATTTTACATGCAAAAAGTTGTGGCTATTCTTCTATATGGCAGTGAATCTCTGATTAATCTAGATGGAATGGTATCAGATATGAACTGGCACTCCAATCGCAAAAATCACTTCATACATGGAGAAAAATTAGATCTCCACATCCCAGCATTAGAAATATTACAAGGAAAAGAAATTACAACACAAGCAACTACTTTGCTAGCCTGGAAAAAACACATGGAAGACATCAGAATCACAGGAGATATCTCAACTGAACTGCTAACACTTTGCCCGGAAAAAGCAAAAAAACAAATCGCCCCAAAGCGACTGGATAGCGACCATGGAGGCCAATGCAAAATATAAACTTAGCCAAGAATGTAAATGTGACACCCACCCAGTAAACCGCCTCCCAGCTTATCTCCAACACTTTCCATCTACTCAAGTTAGAGATTTTATCTACGCTTTCGACTGAATCTGCTACCAGCACGGGAACTACTGTCATCTAGGAATCTTGTACCAAAGGATATGGCTTTCTGCAGATTCTGCAATAAAGGAAACAAGATCGAAACCCTGAAGCATATCATCATCGATTGCCCAGCCCTGACCGACACAAAAACGCGTGTCAGAGACATGTATTTAACCGCACCAGCACAATTGAAACCTGAAGATCGATGGGCAAAATTTCTTCATGGTGGAACAAAACAAGAAATCTTCACCATTGTGCATTTTCTAAAAATGATTTTAGAAGACAAAAGGCAATAAGAAAGAAACAATGTATGTATATTTTATTTGTTTTCTGATCTCTGACATGAAAACTGGCATAATCAAAGATGAAAGGTTTAACGTCTAAACCAAATTATTTTAATAAAACAAATAAAAATAAATTCTCTCAGGTGACTTTAAACATCTGTCTCTAACCACTTCTCAGAAATCTGATCTTCTGAGTTTTCTTAGTCAGCTCACTCACCACTCTATCCATAACCTACCATCCCACACTGCTGTTAACTTTTTGGTTCTCTTATTCATCTCTACCTCTCTCCCAGTCAATAATACTACAGTCACACCATTCCTATCTGTTCACTACATTTCATCCACCACATCTCCTTTCCATCCTTTGACCTCTCCCCACCACTTGCCTCACCTATTCTTAAGAGGAAATCTAAACCTTCTGCATACCTCCCTTTCTCTCCAACCTACAGTTCTCACTCTCTTCCTAACAGTGGTTATGCATTCCACGCATGGGTCCATAACATGGCCTCATGAATAGACTTTATACTGGTCTCAAGGACAAACATATTGCAGTTTGTGGACTGAAAAATCCTCCTGCTCTCCTTAGCCGACCACTCACCGGTGATGCTGGAGTGTTGTGTCCCTGAAATTAACCATAGAAGGGCAGGCTGGCATTTCAAGGTAGAGGCCCTTAAACACAGAGATTTCCATTGTGAAATGCAGTACGAGATGAGCTCTTTTTGTTCCATCAAGGAGGGCACAGTCTACTCATATTGAGTACTCTGAGAGGCATTCATAAGGGGGGGAGTGTATTGCTAATGAGGTTAGGGTCCGCGGGATGATTAGAACGGTCTTGGAAGCTAATGAAACCAGGCTTAGGAATCTGGAGGATATCTTTCAATTAACTGGGGATATGTTTATTTATTTATTTTATTTATTTATACATTTATAGCATCACACAAAGCCCAGAGGCATCTAGGACCTAGGTACAGATCAAGTACCAACGTTCAGTGGAGGATGGGAGGTAGAGGGAAAAGTCATTTGAATAGGAATATGTTTAGGTGTTTTCTGAAGACATTATAGGAAGGTTCTCTGCGTAGATGTAGGGGTAGCTTTATCCAGTGAGACGGTGCCCGGACTGGGAAACTGGAGCCTCCCGCTTTATATCGTTTGAAGCGAGGTGTGACGAGACAATGACTGTAGGCAGCTTTGGTAGGTCTAACCGAGGAACATTTTGTGATGTTGTTGACAAGGTAGCCAGGTGCATCGTTTGAGAGACAGCAGTGTCCCTGAGCACATTCTTCTGGGTTGTTTGTAGTTTGTGAAGGTTTTTTTCAGAAGGGCTGCAGAGCAAGGAGTTGCAGTAGTCAAGTTATGAGCATATAAGTGCTTGTGCAACTTCCAGACGGTTAGTGGTAGAAAGTAATGGTTTGTTGGCATTCATTAGTTTGATCGCATCCAGGTAGACCCCAAGGGTACTCAGCAAGGATGCGACAGGGATCTTGTGGCCGTCGATGATGAAGGAAGTTTATTCCTGAGGGAGACTCTTCAGGTGGGCAGAGGGCCCAACAATAAGAAGTTTGGTCTTTTCGCCGTTCCTGCAAAGGCTGTGTGCGGCCATCATGATTGGATAGTTTTGTAGATCTCGTTGATCCTGGTGGTCTATTTCAGGTAGTCACCAGAGACAGGGATGAGGATTTGGGTATCATCTGCATAGTTAGTGTACAGGAGACCCAGGGCATCAAGAAAGTCGATCAAGGGGGTGGCGTATATATTGCGCAGGTTAGGTGAGACGCAAGAGCCTTGGGGATCCCCACAAGAGTTGGGTGTCAGAGAAGCGGTGGCCTCGCCTGAGAGTACTCTGGAGGTTCTATTCGCCAAAAAGGAGGCAATCCAGCTGGAGGCTTTAGGGGAGAAGTGGGTAGCAGTGGTGAGCGCTTTGAAGAGGATTCTGTGCTCAACAAGGTCAAATGCTGCTGATAGGTCTAGAAGGAGAAGCAGCGACAATGATCCCCTGTCATTGGCACTGTCAAGCAGTTCTTTAGGTCGAGAAGGGCTGTGTCTGTCCCGTGCTTCGGGCAGAAGCCTAAGATAAGATAGTGCTTTTGGAAGGATTGTATTTGCAAGTAGGTCAATCTGTGCATGATTTTGAGGAGGAAGGGGACTGTGGGATGGGCCGGTAGTTGGTAGGGATGGCTGGGTCGAGGGTAGGTTTCTTGAGGAGTGGAGCAATCCAAGATTTCTTAAGTGCAAGAGGGATGGTACATGCAGTAAAGGAGGAGATGATAATGGTGGTGATAAGGAGGAGTAGAGGCTCTATACAGTCTTTGACCAGGGAAGTCGAGAGTGCATATGCCTTGCATCGGGAAGGTTTAAGGCGGGCGATGATACTTGCAAGGTTGATATTGATGGGTTGGAACTTGAAGTGTGGAATGTCGACATGGGTGGGAATGGGCAGGGGGCAGTCGATAGGCAGGGTAGCCTGTTTCGCCTGAATTTTGGAATGGAGCTGAGAGACTTTACCAGTGAGGGTGTCTTGGATAGTGTTACTTCAAGTGTTGTCTTTGATGATGGGGTCCTGGGGGGAGATAAGGGTTTCTAGTTCATGGGGCATAGTGAAGAGTTCATAGGATCTAGAGGCTGCATTAGCAATTCTTTCATTGTAGGTCGAAGCTTTGCAGGCGAGGATGAGCTGTTTGTATAGAGTAAGTAGAAGTGGTTTGTATTCATTGTTGTGGACGTTTTGTGCCAAGTGGCTTCTGCTGTTCATTTTACGGCTCTGGCGGAACGTAGTTCAGGGCTGAAACAAGAATTAAGATCTGTGGGTTTCTTGAATTTCTTTGCTTTAAGAGGTGCGAGGAGGTTGACAACGTTGGTGAGCAAGGAGTTATAGTGGTGCACTATGATTGAGGGGTCGTGTGAGGAGGGGCAGGGTGAATTGATGAGGGGTATGATGTTAATGTGGGTCAAGTTTTGAGAGCTATGGGCCATGGTGATGTTGGAGGTGATAGCTGGCTTGGGAGGAATGCTAATGTCTGGAATGGTGAAGAAGAAAGTGTGGTGGTCTGACCAAGGGCCGGGAAGGTTCGACGAACTGGTGGTGTTGCAGTTGTGGTCTAGCATCCAATCAAGATTGTGGCCATGCAAGTGCATTGGTTCTGTAATGATTTGGGTAAATCCAAAAGCAGCTAGGGCAATGGCGTTAGTATCATTGGCATCATTTAAGCCCAAGTTAAAGCCCCGAGAACTATGACTTAGGTGGTAGGTTTGAAGTTGGTAGTGATGGGTTGATTGAGGTTGTCTTCGAATGACATGATTGGCCCAGGGAGGCAGTATATAAGATGTAACATGAGTGTGTTAGTTTGTGAGCATTTGATTTTGTCTGACAGTGCTTCACAATTGGGAAAAGAGGTAGATGAGCTGAGTATATTGGAAGAAAATCTTTGTAGATGAGGCCTACACTTCTACCTTTGTCTTTCAGGCCTATCACACTGGAGGATGGCGTAGCCTGATGGGGTGGTAATGGAGAGGGTTGGGCCTGCTGAGGGGGAAAGCCACATATCAGTGAGGTCTAGGATGTCCAGGTCGTTTGTAGTGATGAGGTCCAAGACATCACAAGGGTGCACAATGATGGATCTGGTGTTGAGTAGGGCACAGTGCAGGGGTTGATTTTGAAGTGGTGTAGCCACAGAAGTAGGGGATGTTTTGGGTGGTTGGGGCAGTTATTGGTGTTGTATTGGCCATAGTTATGACTGGTATGGCATCCCGGAGTTGGTCAGGGTTGTGGGGTGGAGTAGTTCTATATCTTAAGTTGGTGCTCTGGGATATGGTTGCAGGCAGGTCGGAGTCAAGAAGTGGAGGTACACGTTTGGGGGCAGGCCTAGGGCTGTGTCTATTTCTACATCTCAGGTTAGTATTCCGGACTCTGACATCAGGGTGGTGTGAGATATAGGGAGGTGCGACAGTGGAGGTGATGATAGCCTTATGTGGTAGGGCAGGGGTCATGCTCGTGCATAGCTTGTTAGGGGTTGTCGAGGTCATGATAGCAAGGGTGCTGGGTGGTGGCAGTGTCACAGAGGAGGATTGGGGGTGATGTAAGCAACAGGTAGGTGTATAGGTAATGATGGTTTCTTTAGGTGTAGCCTTGACTCAGATAAGGTTGGTAGGAGGGGAGTGCGTAGAGGGAGATAAGAAGGAGAGGTAGGTTTTAACGTAGTGCAAGGTTGCAGGTTCAGCTGGTGGTGCTTATGGCGGAATGAAATGGGCAGGAGCAACGAGGTGGGGGAAGGCAAGGTGAGCAATGGTGTGTAGAGGGGAACAGGAGGAGGCACAGCTTGTGCATGTGCGTGGCAAGGCATGGTGGGAGTGCTTGCGCTGGCATGCCAGTCAGTATCCATAGTTATTGTAGGGGTTCAGGAAGGGTGAGTTGGTGTATGGACTGTGCGCCCTGCAGGCGGCAGAAGGGGCAGTGACCTTTGGAGTGGTAATACATGTTGTTGTGTTCTTCTTTTGCATGAACTGCATGGCAGCAGGAGAGAGGTAGGTGCCGGCTGGGCTAGTGGGATGGTGCAGTTGGCGTTCGGGGAGATGGTACTTGGGGCAGGTAGACCGATGCCTACAGAAGCATGGTGAGCTGCAATAGGCATGGTTACTGAAACCGTTTTGGCTATCTGCAGCGGTTCTGGTGGTTAGCAGAAAGCAGGAGATGGCTGCAGTGGCCGACCTGCATATTGTGTTCCAGTGAGCCAAACACAATTCTGGGTGGGAGGAAGGGAGTCAGACAGGGAATGGGGCATTGTCTTGAGCAGAACATTTCCGCCATACCATTGTGATGAGCCACATAAGCACCTGCATTACAAGGGAGCACAAATATCTTACCTTTCTGAGTAGGTGGTTCTATGGGATCTGCATCGGGTAGCATAATGTGGGGTGGTGCGTGCAACGACGAGCAGCGGAGAGCTGCAGAGAGCTCACTCAAACTTGTTAATGGCCTTCGTGAGTCGGCTCTGCCTTTCAGCTCCATTGTGGGGACACCATGAGCGCTGGCTCCAGCCAATCGGGGCTGGTGATGGTGTCCAGTGGTTTCTTCCCTGTTGCTGTGGTCACAGTGGCAGCCATCTTAATGTGGGGGGTAATACCTACACGACAAGCTTATGGATCATTCTCCTGCATGCCCTGTGTCCCCGATGCACACTGGGGATGAAGCGGAGTTGCAGAGAGCTCATTCACCCTTGGTTCATGGCCTTCGTGAGTCGGCTGCGCCTTCTGGCACTGTTGTGGGGGCACCATTAGTGCTGGCTCCAGCCAATGGGGGCTGGTGCTGGTGTCCAGTAGTTTCATCCCTGTTGCTGTGATCACGGTGGCAGCCATCTTAATGTGGGGGGGGCAATGCCTACACGGCAAGAGGGATCATGCTCCTGCATACCCTGTGTCCCTGATGAAGACTGGGGATGCAGCGGAGCTACAAACAGCTCATTCGGCCTTAGTTCATGGCCTTAGTGAGTCGCCTCCGCCTTCCGGTTCCATGTTGGCTGGCTGACATATGACAGGAGTTGGATACACTTAGGGAGAACACCATGAGTGAAGTTAAATATTTGGGCAGCGTGATAAAGGGCAAACACACAGGGCACTTCTGGCGAGACTGGATAGGAAACCGAGGCATATAGACATGGTTAAAGATAAATATGGTGCACATAAATATGAAACCTCGAAAATGCAGAGGTGTTTCTGGAGTTCTATAGAGATTTATTTGCACAAGAGGGACCAAACCTGCTGTGCAGATCCAGCAATATTTAGAGGAGGTTGAGCTATATTGGTTGATCTATGAGCACCGGGAAGTGCCAAACTGAGACATTACTGTTAAGGAAATACTGGGAGTCATTCAAAATTTGCCTGGGTCGAAAACACCTCGGCCAGATGGGATTGTAGTTGAGTTTTATAAGGCCTATGAAAGCATTCTAGCCCTCCACCTGCAGCGGATATACCTGGAAGCTGTTGATCAGGGAGACTTCCACCTGACATTGAGGGAAGCGACGATCAACTTATTGGCTAAAGCTGAGAAAGCTCCTGTTGATTTTGTGTCTTATCACCCAATCTCACTTATAAATGTGGCTAGCACAATTTACGCTAAACATTTGATGAATAGACTTCTTCCCTTTATGCAAGGTTTGGTAATCATGGACCAATCAGGGCTAATTCCTGGAAGAAATACTACATACCTCCTGCATAGGTTTTCAGGCCACTCACAATAATTGATCTGAAACTGTCTGCTGTCTCGGTGCTCCTGGACGCGAAAGGCATTGATCTCGGCTGAGTGGCTTTATGGATTAATTGTGCTGGGGAGAATGGGGCTGGGAAATAAGTTTACTTCCTCTGTATAATTCCCCGAGGGCGAAGATTGCTGTGAATGGCATGTTATCAGATTCTCTGGTAATGGGAAGAGGGAAAAGACAAGGATGTCCCCTTTCTCCATTGCATGTTGCCTTGGGTATAGGGCCCCTAGCAGCCCTGTTGAGGGGACAGCATATACACAGGGGTCTCCAACTGTATTCCCATAAATTGATCACCTGGCTGTATGCTGATGGTGTAATACTGTTTATTAAGGAACCGCCTGTGAATTTGATCCCAGTAATTAAACAAGTGAACCGGTTCAGAGAATACCCCAGTCTGTGGATCAAACATGAAAAGTTTCCACGGATCACGTCGATTTTTACAGATGACTTTGGGTTTAGGTGGGAATTGGAAAACAAAACGCTTTTGAGGATGGAGATAGCGAGGCACCCGATATACTCTTTTGGGAAAAAATGTTAGGGCCATGGATAAACTTAAAGGACAAGTGCAGAAGTGGCATGGCCTTCTGCTTTTGTTGTTGGGATGAATTACAGTGGTCAAAATGATATTCTTATTGAGAATGCTGTATCTTTTACTGAATATTCCCCTTTATCCCTCAGCACTCTTTTTCTCCCATCTCAGGTGAACCATCCCGGAACTTTTCTGGGCGGGTAATCAGCTAAGAATTAAATGGATTGGTTGTCACAGCCTTATGCCGATGGTGGTTTAGCATTCCCGGATTTTTACAGATATAACCTGGCTGCCCAAGTTCATTTCTAATTTTTCTGGTACGCTGAAGACCAACTAGGCCACATGTAAAGATAGAAAGGAAAGTTGGCCCACTGGCTCTACTCTGTATGGTAATAATGATTGAGGTTAAACATAAGGACAGAGTGATGAACGTAGTCAGGTGTATATGTGATGCCTGAATTTGGATAGCAGCAATATTGGGAGTGGATGTTCTGTATTCTGCCTGATTCGGGCTGGATATATGGCTTAGATGGGAATAACTGATGAGAAGGACTATTTTTTGGAGGGATCCTTTTTGACTCTACAAGCCTTTAAAGAAACGTGATACAACACTGTGCTAGTCGTCTTCATGTACCTCCGAATTAGGAACACATTTCTCAGTGCAACCTCCCACATTGACATTATTGCAGGACATTTTTAAAGCCCAGGGAGAGGGAAAACTGGTTTCAAGGATCTACTATTGACTTATGTGTGAGATTCCCCAAGAGAATTAATCCTCTAGAAGGAGGTGGGAAAACAGCTTAGGCACGAGATTCCCGAAGAAGAATGGTCCGCTATATTGGGTCAAACCAAGAAGATGTCACTGAATGCCAGATGTAAGTTGATCCATTTTAATGTTTTGCCCCAAACATACTACACTCCAGTTGAACTGCATAAATATAGCAGGGCTGAAGAGGCATCTTATAGACCTTAAACACTTCTCATCCCGATCACCTTGCCTGCGCCCTCATCAGCGCTCGCTCGCTGTGTGCTCATGCCCCTGACATTAACAATCTCATACTAGAGCACAATCTCAACCTCCTTGCCATTACTGAAATGTGGTACATGACACAGCAGGACCCTCACTGCCAACACCATACCAGATAGTTACTGTATTCGTAGAGCAGACAGACTATCCAACATAGAAGGTTGTGTTGCTATTATTACCAAGATCTATGTACCTATCAGGACCTTGCCCCTGCCCCCTTTACCAGGCTACAAAATATTGCTTGCCAAAATTGACCTTAGCCCCCAAATCACAATGAACATCATCCTGCTCTTTAGCCAATCCAAAAACCTTAACACACCTGAAACTGACATCCCATCGCTCATCGTGCCGATCCTCATACCCAATACCAAGATCTTACTCCTGGGAGACTTCAATTTAGGCTTTAATGACCTCTCCCACCAAAAGGCCTCAGCCCTCAGTGACATGAACTCAGGCTGACGTAAGACAGCTTTTCATATCTCATACCACCTGCAGTCATAAAAGGTGTTCTTTACAGAGGCACAACACTTTAACATAGATTTTAATGATGCATACAAAGCGTGCAATACTTGAGGGACAAGTGTTCATAAGTTCTGCAAGATCAGACAACGACCAGGTAATTGTGCGTTTCCTGCTCTGGCAGGACACAAAGCTGTCAGCTAGAGCAGCCTGTTTGACTGAGGTGTTGTCTAATAGCAGCCTTTTAACCTCACAAAGTTAAGCATTATCTGATAAGGATTCAAGAATGGGACATTGACACATGTGAACAGAAGCAGCTTTTTCATTGCAAAGTTAAGGCCCATAGGGTACAATGAAATACACTGGGTAACAAGTGAGAAAGATATCCGTTGATAATAGACAGCCAGCTAAGATAGAATGCAGAAGCACACAATGCTGTGATGTTGCAGAACTTGCCATAGAGTACAGTGAAGGCATTTACTAACGGGTCCGGAGATCTGACTTTGCGATGCAAAAAAACCATCTAACGTAGTTTCACATAGGAGTTCTACCTCAAACAAACAAAGGGACATGCTAGCTCTAGCTCTCTCATTGATCCAAACAGTGGATATGACGAACCCACATGTGCAGGGCTGCCATGTTACTTGGTAGATATATAGCCCAGCACAAGAAGGAGGAAGGTAGGAGCAGCATACTTGCCCACCATTTCAAGCCAGAGGGGCTGGGGAGGAGTGCAGAGAAGCAGCAGCAGAAGCATACGAGCGAGACAGCCAGTCCCAGCTAAGCAGAACTTGTCAAACCCAGAAGGCGCTGTTTCATTTGAAGCACACTCTCCTCTAGGTGTGAAGGACAGTTGGAGGGTTGCTGTGTGCAATGAGACTGATGTTGTATAGTGTAACATAGCTTAATAAGTGATAAAGGTTACAATGCATTTAAACTAAAACCACCACTTGTTCTACTACTTACACATTCAAACATGCTCTTTGCCTACATGCCAATCTTGTTCATATGTATGATGGTATGTTATGTTATATCTGCTTTTGCTTTAGCTTGTTTAATGAGAATAAGAACCCTCATAAAATAGGGGGTCATATTAAATGCATTAACATGAAAACTCCTGTGTCAAGTGTATAATTCATAGAAACATGTCAGAGTGCCATCTCTTTGAGTCTAAGAACATTACAATTTCAGGCTGTGTATGTTTAATCATGCTGATGAGCCATTGACCCTAGGCATACCTGTCTTTTAGCAGTGAGAGACAGCCGAGGGTGAGTTTTGACATGCGTGACTGATGACAAGGGGTCTGTTTTCACAGCCTCAAACAAGGTGGAGGTAAGAGACTCGTGGTCACCCTTAATAATAGGCAATCAAGACAGGTGGCACCCCAGATAGATGGGACTTCTGAGAGATGATCGGTACCACTCTCCTTGAGATGATCCTTACACACAGTCCCATACATTCTAAAGGGAGGGTCCTCGACTGGATCTTGAACTGCAACCTGCCCATCATTATCTCAGCAATTGACCCCATTCCCTGGATGGACCATTCTCTGACCCTCTTTACCACACCCATGCACCCCAACACACCATGCATAACCAACATCCATCCCCCTATCACTGTGAGACACAACCACAAACTTACCAAAGGAATAATGGAACCCACCATCACTGCTTCCCTAGCTCTGATACTTGAAAGTACGGATCCAGACACTATCATTGCTGCTAACAACTCCTCCATCCTCAACACCCTAGAACTGTATGCCCCCTTCAACCATATAGCAAGAAAGACAACCAACAACCACAACTGGTTTACAGAGGAACTAATCACCCTCTGATTAGTTCCTCTAACTGAAACGTGTACAAAAAGACTTATGGAAAAAAAAACATCCACTCCCTATAAGGAGGCCTTTCTTAAATCTGCCAAATCCTATAAAACTGCCATCATTACCACCAAAGCCAGTATTTATAACAAGAGAATCAGTGAGGCCAGCTCTAATACTCGAGAACCTTTTAAAATCTTCAAAGAGCTCAAATCCCTAGTGCAGCCCATAGAAAGCTTTCCTAATGACAAAGCTTGGTGCTCCCTGGTCCACCAACAAGACCCATAACCTCTGAAAGAAAACTATCCTAAAAAACATCATTGCTTCCTTATAATGCTGCCCTTGCCACAAGCCGGCTGGTTCACTGTGAGCCATCCTTGCTTCCCTTCCACTTCTCCCCTGTATCTCCAACTGAAGTAATCACTACCATCAAATGACTAAAAACCTCCAATTGCAAAAGAGACCTCTGCCCATCCCATATCATCAAAATGTTGACAGAACTCCTTGCTCCTATCATTGCAAAATGTATCAACGCCTCTTTCAACTTCAACATGGTGCTAAAATCCATTAAAGAAGTGTGGGTCACAACCCTCCCCAGAAAACATTGCTCGTCCCAACCCTCCCCTACCAGCCCATCATGACAGTACCCTACCTACTTAAAATACTGGACCACACAGCTTGCACACAACTTCAACCATACCTTGAAGCCTATAACCTTCTAGGCACACGCCAATCTGGCTTTTCACCAAGACATAGCACAGAGTCTGCGCTCCTTGACCTCAAGCTTCAGCTTGACGCCATTCGGGATACTGGTGACCTCACCCTACTCCTCCTACTAGACCTCTCTGTGGATTTTGACCTTATTGACCACAATATCCTGTGCCACCATCTCTCCTCCACCTTCAACCTTTCCAATGAAGCAGCATACTGGATAAGCATTTTTCGGAGTGAACGATCCTCCAGGATCTTTGCCAGGTCAGAAGCGGCTGACCCTATTCCACTTCCCCTATGGGGTTCCTCAAGGATCATGCCTATCTCCCATCCTGTATAATATGTATAGTAAGCTACTCTGACTATCTGGACAGCCTTGAAATCCCCTATGCCAAGTTTACTGATAACATGCAAATTCTCCTCAACTCAACAGTAATAACTGCCTCGACTCAGCCAACATCATCTGGATTTACAGCATCATTCAGGCCTGGATGGCTACCCACCACATATGCCTAAATTATGACAAGACAGAGATCCTCATCATAGGTCCCCCAAACCGTCTCAAACACTTAGACCCTGCCTATGCCTCTTTATCCATTGATGGAAACATCACCCACATGTCCAGCTCTGTCAAAACCCTGTGAGTCCACCTAGACTCTGAAATCACCATGTTCAAACAAGTAAAATCTGTTCCCTCCTCCACTGCTCAACCACTCCAGAAAATTCCTCTCCCTGAACAGCTACCTTAATCTGGCAAGGGACACTATCTGCAGCAAATTGGATTATTGCAACACTATACTCACTAGAACTTCTTCCAAAAATCTAACTAAATTACAATTGATCCAAAATAATGCCCTTTGAGCTGTCTGGGACCTAAAAAGATCTGACCACATATCTCTAGTGAGATGTGAAGCTCACTGGCTACCCATCAAGGCACGTATTGAGTTTTAAAACCCCTCAATCCGCCACCGCTTCATCCACAATACTGCACCCACTTACCTCACTGGGCACATTTCAAAAAAACACAATCCCTGCAGCCTGAGTTCCTCCTCTTCCTCCCCCCTTATGACACGCAGAATCACCAGAAAAAGAGCAGGAGGAATCAGCTTCATATTTATTGCTCCCACTCTTTGAAATGCCCTCCCTTCATGTTTGAAAGACGAACCTTCTTACCTGATCTTCTGTAAAAAAAATCAAAACCATTCTGTTCAACAAATACACCTAACTGTATCCTACTTACCATTACTGCTGCAACCCTACTAATTATGTAACCCAGCAACTGTTCTATTTTCAACTGTCTTGTTCTTACCAATGTATAATGTAACTCAGCAACTGTTCTGCTGTCTTTTTCCAACCAATGTAACCTAGCGCTGTGATACCTCTGAGTTTAGGCACTATCAACAAATGAAATAAATAAATACATGAATTAAATTGACTGCGAATGGTGTAAATATATGAAGTGCCATAGTGTTGTGTGCTTTCAGGAAACATGGCACTAGAAGAGATCAGTACACAGGGCTAAAAGTCCTTTTCCATTGCTGGTAGGCAGGTTATGAAGGGAAGACCATATGGGGGGCTTTTGGTCTGGGTGGAGGCAGATTTGAATCAGGTGGTCGAGCAGCTGAATAGTGGTTCGCTGGATTTGCAGAAATTATTCATAAAACAATCTGATGGCTCAAGAATGCTGTTATTCAATCTTTATAATAGACTGACTTTTGCTAAAACTTCGACCACTAATATTTTATTGGGGAAGTTGTGCTTAGTTGGGAGGCTAACAACCCAGGGCCTTACCAACTTGTTCTTATGGGGGACTTTCATTTACAGCTGGAATCCCACAGAGATCTAGATGGGCTTTATACCGACCAGGACAAAGCCTTGGGCGTTTCATACCTAGATGCTAACTCTCCTGCTAGAACACAACCATCTGCAGTTGGAACTGCCCGAGTAATCAATAGTCTTGCTCTGAGGGCCTGTAATGGCAGGTCAATGATCGATTATAAATTGATCCAGGTCTGTGAATGGACTTGTGATAAGGAGTTCCAGGTCATTGAAAGACAAGATAGTGATTACAGACCATTAGTATTATCGGAAAAAACGATATCAAACTCCACCACAAGTGGCTTAATGATCGGAGGCCATGCCCACAGGTGAGTAAAATGGAAAACTCTGGAATTGAAAGATTGCATACCTAGTAGTTAGAGGTAGATTATTGCACACATAGAACTACTTGCTATTAATGACAGCTCTGATAAAGACACAATTAAGCTTTCTCATAAGCTGGTCCAAAGTATCCAGCCATGGGTGGTTAGCTCTAACCCCACTATTAAGGAGGGTACTCTGAAGAGGAAGAAATGGTTTGATGGTGCATATCTTGAAGCCAAATAAGCCCTGGTAACATATATTAAGTTGAACGAGGAGTTAGATGGGCTCATCTACAGGAACTAAGACACAAGTATAAAACTGTTGTGAAGAGCAAGAAAAAAGATTCTCTGGTGACCAAATAAAGTGAGGGGTGCTGGATTTCTTTAAGCAAGGGGATTCTGCAGGCTTTTGGGAAGCAGGCACAGACAAAGACCTAAATGGTGATACTTTAATACACAGCTCTATAACCCCAGACTCTTGGCAGGGTCATTTTAATGCACTGTATAGAGAACATGAAGACATGAAGATCTAATGCCCTATTGATGAAACGGTAGCCGGGTGCCGGATTCAATATCTTCAGTTTTCCTTAAGGCATGTTGAGGATGCCATTAGGTCTCAGACAGTTGGGAAAGCAACGGGCCCGGGCAGAATACTGTTGGATTTATTTAAAGGGGAACCAAGAATATGGGGGCCAATTCTACAGAAGGCCTTCAATGCCCTGCTCAAAACAAGTAAAGTCCCCAGATCCTAGCAGATGGTGCCTACATACAAAATGGGGGAGGGATAAACCTGAAAACTACCACCCAATACCCCCGTTGGATAGTTCTGGGACGATTTATGCAAAGGCACCTTTTCAACATATACAGGCATGGGTTTACTCTCAGGGTTTATTAAGTCATATGCAGGCAGTATTGCAATCTGGGTTGTGCACGATTGACAAGGGATTTTGCCTGTATTTGATTGCTTAGAAGTGCACAGTATTGATGAAGGCAAGGCTATATGTGGCCTTTGTTGACTTAAAAACTGCCTTCGATAGTGTCTGCAGAAGGCTGTTTGGGCAAGTGCTGGTGGCTACGAACATCCCCCACAAAATCCTGAAACTGCTCCATTTATACAGTAATAACACAGCAGTGGTATGTTGGATCCTAGCAGGTGATGTAATTGGACCATTGGATGTAGCTAGAGTGGTCAGACAAGGTTGTGTTTGGCCTCACTACTTTTCTGTATTTACATCAACTGCATCATTGAGGAAAGTTGTTACTTCTGCTCAAGATATACTTTGCCTTGGGGACGACAAGATCCCAGTGCTGTTCTATGCAGACAATGCTGTGCTCCTGTCGACAATGCTGGCAGGCTAACAAGCATCTCTTCAGTTCTTTGAAAAAAATGTGGTGAGCTGGGTTTAGCAATTAACATCACCAAAACTACAGTTATGCTATTTAGCCCACCACATGGGAAAATAACCAAGCTCTTCATGTTAGAATCAGCAGTGAGAAACTGGAACATGTCCATTGGTATGATTACCTCAGGATCTGGTTCTCAGACGATACCAGCTGGGATCCAAAACTGCTCAAGGTCATCTCTATTCTGGAGAAATGTCTTAGGCAATCACAAGGGAGTCCAAGACAAGGGTATAAATGAGTACCAATTTCTGTTGGGTGATATTGTTTTAAATATGTGCTCTGTAAAGCGCTTTGGATAAAGGTGCTATATAAATAACACATCATTATCATTAAAACTGGCTGTTAATTATCGAAATTGTGTCAACCTGAAAAATTCCTGTCAGTCTCTATCTTTTGGCCCTAAATACCTGGTACACAAGGGTGACTATGATTACAAGGGGTATCTTAGAAACGTGGACAACACACTGTGCACACCTTGATTTGCAGGATCTTATTACATATAGATTGTATATTTTTGTATATATCTAGAGATATTAAACAAAGTAAAGGTGCGGGGGAGAGGTGCTCAGCCTTGGTACCTAGGCTGGAGATAGAGGACAAAAGAGAGTGTTTTCCTATTAGGAAAGCTTCGTCCCCTGCACACTATCTAAAAGGCCAAAGCCTAATGGTGATTAGAGAATCGTTAAAGATGAAAAGTGAGATCTCACAACAGGTCAAGAACAAACTTTGCGAAATCATCTCAGGAACACTTTCATCTATGGCCATACAAGACACTCCACCTTTTTTGGCCTATTTTAAATAGGTAAGAACAACTTGCTGTAATTGTTCCTTTTGTGACAAACTTCAGTTTATCGATTTTTGTTCAAAGACACTTAGAGCATTGAATTATTCTCTCTGTGAATAGCATATACAGGCATTTATCACCAGCAATAACCTGGTTATACGAAAAAATGTATCTGTTTTGATTCAAATTAAGAGTTTTAAGTCTCTGGGGGTCATTACGACCCAGGCGGTAAGTACGCCAACTTTACCACCATGGTGTAAACTATGTTTACACCATGGTGGATGGCAGATTTACCGCCCCGTTCCAAGGTGAGTGGGGCGGTAAATCCCCATTTCCCATTTACCCTTCCCCATTCCCATTTTTGCCCCATAGGGCATAATGGGAGTGGGGAAGGCGCTAATTACGGCACTGTAAATTACGGTGCCGTAATTAGCACCAAGGCAGGTTAGTGCCATGGGTTTTAATGGCTGCTAAAAGCAGCCGTTAAAATTGGACTCAGGCGTTAAGGGTTAACGACGGCGTTAACCCTTAACGCCTGAGTTGTAATGAGGCCCTCTGTCAATTTTTGATAACGGTTTCCCTCTAAAGGCGGTTAGACACTATAAAACAATTAAGTCCATCTGAACTATGCACTGTACACTTTAAGTCCAGGATCTTAGTGTTGACATGTAACTCAGAGATGTCCCTGAATTGAGGTTGTTTTGAAATGGTTGCTTTCGAAATTGCTTATTGACTAAAAATATTATATTGTTTAAATTTAAAATGTTTCTTTTCTTTATAGAAATGTTATTCTTAAAGAAAAAGTGCCCCTGATGAAGAGTTGTTTGCTACTCGAAACGCGTTGGGCCTACCATCCTGTATGAATAATAAATCGTATTGCTTATGAATTTATCCTTCAAGTTGTCAAAATTTAATTATTTAGTGAAATTTTGAATATATATCTAAAATGCCTTTAAAACACTTTTCATCTTTAACGATTCTCTAATCACCATTAGGCTTTGGCCTTTTAAATAGTGTGCAGGGGACAAAGCTTTCCTAATAGGAAAACACTCTCTTTTGTCTACACGGGCTATCTTGACATTTCAAACCTGACCCCTATGTGTGTGCACTATTCATACATAGAGTTCCGTCTGGGTTGCTTAAAAGTTCGGAAATGTATACTGAATTGGGCCGATGCACCCAGCAGCAATTGTCCTATTTTCAGGGCTTAGGAGGAGTCTATTAGGTACTTAATGTTCCTTTGAGATGGTCTGGGATGTTTGAGGATTATGTGTCTCATGCCATTGTTACATTGTATGGGATTCACACACTGAATTAGGCCATGTCCTTCTGTAAGTCAATGCATAATTGGGATGGTGTTTATTTCGTCTAAAAATACATTTATTGGCCATGGCTAAAGATGCTCCATCTGGCCAAACCTTAAGTAGCTATTGGCTCACGTGGGCAATTTCTAATGTTGTTGGTAGGAATTCCAATGTCACATTTGCTTTGGAAATTGTCATTCTTTTCAGCAATGTATTGCATAGAATTGGCACAATGGATGATTGTGAACCCCTGCTGATTTATTTGTAATTCCGGTGTGTTCTTATCTGTTTTAATATATATTCTCTGGGCATGCCCACAGAGGTATCCTTGAGCATACTTTGTTTATGTTAATTTTAAGGCATGACTATTTTACGTCGCACTGGACATTTTAGAATGAGATTGTTCTATTGCATTGTATTTTGTGTTTATTGTATACTGCCTAAAGACTCTAAGTTGAATAAAGGATTATATAACAACAACATAAATATTACCCTGAGAGACTGCATGAATGCATGCAGTGTAAAGAAAGTAATGCAGATTTTGTCTACTAGGTGTGGATCTGTCCCCTAAAATCAGATTTCTGGAGGGGGTGTTCGAGGTGGTGGCCCTTATACAATTACAAACTATAAACAATACAAAATACAACTTATTAGTTTACAAATTTAAAAAAAAGAATTTAAGATATTGTTTAAAATAAACAACAAACATGGAAAACAAGCCAGTTGTTGAATATATGTGATCCTCTCTCAAAGTCACTTTCATATACTCACATATTTTGTAAACCATAATGTTGTCACTAGCGCCTAGTGATACTGACCGGTGCCTCAACCCAATGTATAGCTTTAGGACAGAGAGATAATCATGCCCTTTATTATTGTTCTTTAAATAATTACAGGTAATGTTTTGGTTTCATATGCACACAGTCATCTTTCATGACCAGTATAATAATATTACTTCGTATTTGAGCGAGCAAACGTCTTCACTGATCCTTTGTTCATATAATTTAGATTAAGATCGGCTTTGTTTAATATTTATATTAGCAGAAAGAGACTGTGGAAGCTTCAGAACCTAAGAACATTTACATTTTGACAATATCTTTACATTTAACAATGAGTCTGTTCAGTTAACTTTTTAATGGTATTATTTCAAAATATATACATTTTCCAGAAAAGCAACTTAGTTGGTCGTATCACTCTATTCTTATTCAGTCAATTATTATTCCTCCTGAAGAGCTACGCCAGTAGACTGTAGTGCAACAAAAATATTTGGCATGCGAACATTTGGACAGATAGACGACACTCACCCTCCTTCTGCTCCTTCTTCTTTTTCTTCTTCTTCTTCTTCTTCTTCTTCTTCTTCTTCTTCTTCTTCTTCTTCTTCTTCTTCTTCTTCTTCTTCTTCTTCTTCTTCTTCTTCTTCTTCTTCTTCTTCTTCTTCTTCTTCTTCCGTGTATAATTTTGGATCATTAGAAAGAGATTGTGTAGACATCAGAAGCTAAGAAAATTTCGATTTTTACAATGGACCTCATTGCAAGTCCGGCGGTAACCGTGCTGGTAAAACCGGCAGGTTGCTGCCGGACTTGCACATTTTACCAGCACCTGGCTTGCCGAAAACACCAGGACATTACAGCTCCAGCGGTCCAGGAAGTCAGGCGCTGGTGAATTGTTAATCCCCATTCCCATAGAGTTCTTTAGGACTCTATGGGAGTGGGGAACACCGAAGCACCAGCACCATTAATAACGGTGTCAGTGCATTCGTGTAACTCTGTGGGTGGGTGCCGTTCCGCCCGCCAGGTCTGACCCTGGTGGGCGGGATGGCACTCGCCTGTAGAGTCCAACTGTGCTGGTCCGGTATGTAAGAGGATTCAATTCAACACTACAGCTAAGTCAACGCCTAGTCTATAATACTGAATGAAAACCCTTATTGATATATCTTTATGTCCAGTTCATGCGTTCTGGATGACTACCCCTATATAACACCCCTCTCTTGGAATCCCCCTGACCCCACTGAGCCGAGAAGTAGTTCTGTTTTGCAAGTTAAAAGGTTTATTTGATAATTTAAACAATAGATATATAGATCACACTTTATAATAAATTAATAATTGAATATCACACTTAATCTAATATGATAAATATTAACAACGGAGAATCTGGCACTAACACGCTTCTCTATAATCAATAAGGAGTTGACATGAAATGGATAAGGTAGGACACTGGTAAATAGGAACAAAAGTATAATGTGGTAGAGGATGCTTTATGTAAGCTCAGGTGGATGCAATATTCAATGAATGCAGTACAGAAAATACTCAATATGATTTCAACCAAACAATGTAATCACTTTTCTCTGGCAATCCCCTCCCCCCCTTGATGCAAGGCAAGGAAATGGAAGGAAAACACACAGTTCTCAGAAATGCAATCAATGTAAATCAGTTCACCCCAGCAAGCTTACACTACAGAAAACAGATAGGAGTTTTGAAAACACAGGCAAAATGCTTTGATATGTGCTAGCAATGGATGAGAAATATGCTGGAAATGCTTTTAATTCCCTTTCAGAGGTTCAGGGTGAGTGGTATCTAGTTAATATTAGTCCAGGCTCACACTAGCAATGATGCAGGGATAGTTAGCAGGTTAAACGAATTACTGGCAAATGGAAGGCAAGCAGCAGCAGTTTTTACATGTGAAGAAATTTGCAAATCGCGGTAAAATTTGCGAATGCGTGTTCCGCGATTGCGGTAAAACTATAAGGGGTAGGAATGCGGTTCTAGGTTCATAGGAAAGCCACGATTCTAAGCTTTCAGATAAAAGTTACTGCAAGTCTCTAGCCCAAACGGTTACAGAGTTATGACCGATTTAATAGAGGTCGTTTTTGGTTTTGCAAATTTTAAAAGCTCAAAATGACAAGTGACAAATTTTGCAGCTAGAATGACAGGTGACAGATTTGGATCTATCAGGCAGTTCTACTTAGGTTAAATAGATTGAATTAGATGAATTTAAACTAAGAGATTGGTTCTACACAGTTCTGCTGGGTACTCACACTATATTCTTGAATTAAATGGGCCTCGTCACGGATCTGGTCAGGGTTTTAAACTGGACTCTGGTCTGGTCTGGTCTGGCCTCTGCACTTCACAGTGATCTGGGTCAGCTCTCTCTGCTGGTCTGGGTCTCTCTGGGTACAGCACTGCTTTCTCTCTGGTCTGGTCTCTTAGTTCTGGATAGATTGAAGTCTCTAGTTTGGCTTTCTGGAGGTTGATGGAGGTAAGTATGGATTTTTCCGGCAGAGCTTCCAGCTGCAGATGGAATTGAAGGTCTCTATCTGTCCTGTCTGTCTGCTTTTATGTGTTTAGAATGTGGGTGTGTTCTAGCATCACTGACCCTACCTCTCTCTCAGCTTCTAATTGGTCAAACTTCCATTTCTCATTTGATTGGCGAAGGAGCTGTGAGTTAGAGTGATGTCATCCATTTATGATCTCTTGAAACAACTCCCCTATCATCTGTGCACCCAAATCTATATATGATCAAAATCCATATTTCACAGTTACACAGTTGTTTGAAATTACACATACATGGTGTGGCTGAATTTAGCCATGTCTCTGTCCAAATCTGCTCTTTCTAGGAGCTTGCATTCAAAAATGGCAACTTCTAGCACTTTTTCATGTGCTGAACAACATTGGATCTTCATTAAATTTTATACAACTGTTCCTCACATATCTACCCACATACCAATGCATTTTCGTTTGTCTAGCTGAAACAGGGAGTGTGTAATATTAATAAACAATGGGGTTTTGCCCCAGAACATCACACAAATTGGAGTTTGGGCTTGAATTAAAGGTACATTTTTTAAATTAAAGCTCTCAAAGTTATACATTTCTGTCATTTGATTACAAAGAGTTATCAGTGTTTTTGTAAAATATATATTTTACTTTCAATTCAGTCCTCAGAGTGTTGAAGTCCGCCTCCAAGACTTGGGTGGGTTAGTCACAGATCTCTGCTGGCTGGCAGATCTTTGTTGACAGCAAACATCCAGAATTAACATATTCCTTTCAGAGGACAGGGTCCTTTGTGTGGTGTCTGGCAAGCTCACATCAGGAGGCCAGGGGGCCACTTTGCATTTAATTAACAGAACCCTGTTATTTCCTGGCTTCTTGTGTTGAGTTCTGAAGTGTCAAGAGTTCTCAGGACAGGCAACCCCTTTGAACCTTTGATGAAATAAGATCCCTTTCTTTGCACTCATGCAGTTTGCAAGACAGCTCTCCTGTCAGAGTTTAGACCGCTAGCGCCACCATCAGGATTTTGTGGTTACTGCATCCATCCTTGGGATTTTTTTTTTTTTTAGATTGATTCCTTTCAGCAAGTGATATTATATGGAGTAGATTGTCCATGTTCAGGTGTGTTTCTGCAGTAAAGTAATTCTGTGCCCATGATTTTGCCATATTTGACATTCAAGAAAAATGAATTCCCAACAGTATGGGTTTGCTTTTGGCAATCAGCATTGCATCTCTGAACTCACAATATAGGCAAAATGGGATTTTCCTGTGCATTTTCTGGGGAGCTCTGGCCATTATGATGTTTTCAATGCCAGTACTGCACAGTTTTGAGGTAGGGCCCGGATGCATGGGTAAATACATCCCACAAGCCCCCCTTCTTGCGGTGGCCATCTGATCCTTCACTAATGGGACCCGCAAGATCTGGGATGTAGTTCTCCTCTTCTTCCGATAAATGGCACAGTTCAGCATCTTTTCCTCCATCCGGTCGGATCGATCGGTTCTCCTCGCCGGTCCTGATGGGAGTATTGGGCGGTCCACTGGGCCCATTGGATCTTCGTTCCCGGTCTCCGGATCGTCCTTCTTGGTCATTCTTCATGGTTTCATCTCTCCTAGGATGATAAAGCAAAAGCGGCAATATCTACTCATAGACGATTTTTTTTTTTCCACCACTGTTGAGATAGTGGGGCAGCATATGCATTTTATCATAACGAAACATTACATTCTTATTTTAATAAAAACAGTATGACTAAGAGACAGTTTCATACAAATCACAGTATGTTAGAGACTAGATGTGGTATGTTTTATGATTGGAACTGAATTAGTCTGATACAGTACCCGCTAGGATTCCAGAGGATTCCTCCAGTTGTTGCAGAGTGTGCCTGGGATGGCAACATTTCAACTTGTTTATGTGGACCCACTTGTCTTCCCCCTCTGCCGAACCGCCTTTGGGGATGCGGATCTTGTAGGCCACAGGGGAGATCTTATCGACGATCTCAAAGGGTCCCTTCCATGTAGGCAAAAATTTGCGCTGCTTGGCCTGGTTCCTTTGGAAGTTGTATAGATGCAATCAGCATTGCATCTCTGAACTCACAATATAGGCAAAATGGGATTTTCCTGTGCATTTTATGGGGAGCTCTGGCCATTATGATGTTTTCAATGCCAGTACTGCACAGTTTTGAGGTAGGGCCCGGATGCATGGGTAAATACATCCCACAAGCCCCCCTTCTTGCGGTGGCCATCTGATCCTTCACTAATGGGACCCGCAAGATCTGGGATGTAGTTCTCCTCTTCTTCCGATAAATGGCACAGTTCAGCATCTTTTCCTCCATCCGGTCGGATCGATCGGTTCTCCTCGCCGGTCCTGATGGGAGTATTGGGCGGTCCACTGGGCCCATTGGATCTTCGTTCCCGGTCTCCGGATCGTCCTTCTTGGTCATTCTTCATGGTTTCATCTCTCCTAGGATGATAAAGCAAAAGCGGCAATATCTACTCATAGACGATTTTTTTTTTTCCACCACTGTTGAGATAGTGGGGCAGCATATGCATTTTATCATAACGAAACATTACATTCTTATTTTAATAAAAACAGTATGACTAAGAGACAGTTTCATACAAATCACAGTATGTTAGAGACTAGATGTGGTATGTTTTATGATTGGAACTGAATTAGTCTGATACAGTACCCGCTAGGATTCCAGAGGATTCCTCCAGTTGTTGCAGAGTGTGCCTGGGATGGCAACATTTCAACTTGTTTATGTGGACCCACTTGTCTTCCCCCTCTGCCGAACCGCCTTTGGGGATGCGGATCTTGTAGGCCACAGGGGAGATCTTATTGACGATCTCAAAGGGTCCCTTCCATGTAGGCAAAAATTTGCGCTGCTTGGCCTGGTTCCTTTGGAAGTTGTATAGATGCAATCAGCATTGCATCTCTGAACTCACAATATAGGCAAAATGGGATTTTCCTGTGCATTTTATGGGGAGCTCTGGCCATTATGATGTTTTCAATGCCAGTACTGCACAGTTTTGAGGTAGGGCCCGGATGCATGGGTAAATACATCCCACAAGCCCCCCTTCTTGCGGTGGCCATCTGATCCTTCACTAATGGGACCCGCAAGATCTGGGATGTAGTTCTCCTCTTCTTCCGATAAATGGCACAGTTCAGCATCTTTTCCTCCATCCGGTCGGATCGATCGGTTCTCCTCGCCGGTCCTGATGGGAGTATTGGGCGGTCCACTGGGCCCATTGGATCTTCGTTCCCGGTCTCCGGATCGTCCTTCTTGGTCATTCTTCATGGTTTCATCTCTCCTAGGATGATAAAGCAAAAGCGGCAATATCTACTCATAGACGATTTTTTTTTTCCACCACTGTTGAGATAGTGGGGCAGCATATGCATTTTATCATAACGAAACATTACATTCTTATTTTAATAAAAACAGTATGACTAAGAGACAGTTTCATACAAATCACAGTATGTTAGAGACTAGATGTGGTATGTTTTATGATTGGAACTGAATTAGTCTGATACAGTACCCGCTAGGATTCCAGAGGATTCCTCCAGTTGTTGCAGAGTGTGCCTGGGATGGCAACATTTCAACTTGTTTATGTGGACCCACTTGTCTTCCCCCTCTGCCGAACCGCCTTTGGGGATGCGGATCTTGTAGGCCACAGGGGAGATCTTATCGACGATCTCAAAGGGTCCCTTCCATGTAGGCAAAAATTTGCGCTGCTTGGCCTGGTTCCTTTGGAAGTTGTATAGATAGACCCGGTCTCCCACCTGATATTCCTTCCTGGAAGTTTTCAGGTCATAATGGGTCTTCATGCTATCAGCTGATCTTTCTAGATTCCGCTGAGCATAAGCAAAAGCATGTTGGAGGTGTTTCCTTAAATTCTCTACATACTCATGAGTAGTGGAGGCATTTATCAGTGTCTGCTCTTGGGTCCTGTAGAGCAAATGCTGAGGAAGCACCATCTTGCGCCCAGTCATCAACTCAAATGGTGACATTTTGGTTGCAGATGAAGGGGTAGATCTGATGGCCATTAGGACCAGAGGTAATCGGATATCCCAACTTGGCCCAGAATCTGCCACAAAATTCTTTAATATGCTCACAATTGTCCGGTTATATCTCTCTACTGCCCCAGAAGAAGCTGGCCGATAAGCAATATGCAACTTCCTTTTGACCCCCAGTATCTCCCACATCTTTGTCATTACTTCACTGGTGAAGTGGCTACCTCTGTCTGACTCAATCCTTTGAGGTAGACCAAAACGGGAAAAGATGTGGTTAATCATCAAGGCAGCTGCAGTTTCTGCCTTGCAATTTGAGGGTTGGGAGACATTCCACCCACTTGGTAAACAAGCATGTCACAGTCAACATGTACTTATTCCCCCTAGCCGAGCGAATCACAGGGCCTACAAAGTCGATTTGTAAATCTGACCATGGCAGTGTCATCCCCCTCTTTTGGAGAGGCGCACGGTGCGTGAGGGATGATGGCTGAAATTGTGCACACACAAGACACCCCTTCAAGTATTGGTCGAGGTCCTGCCCCATGTGTGGCCAGTATGCAACCTCTCTTAAGATTTCCAATGTTGTGTGAAACCCCCTATGACCGGCGGTGGCCTCATCATGGGCGTGACTTAACATCAGGCTTCGGAATGAGGTAGGAACCACCCACTGATCGTGGCCAGCTTTGGATTTCCTTACCAGCAAACCGTCTTGGATCCGGAACATTTTTGGACATTTCATCAACACTCTTAGGTCCTCTTTCCCAATGTACTCGGTATCCGTCAGGGGAAAGTTCTCAGGGTCCTCAAGGTGCTGGTAAAATTTACCAATAATTGGATCCCCCTTCTGAGCAGTAATCAAATCATCATCAGGGGTCTCCTTACTCCATTGTGCAATTGAAAGGTCGTTGTGAGCATTTGTCTGGGACCTAGTGATAGCAGTGACCTGGATTTCCCCCAACAGGGACTCAATCTCAATTAGATCCCCTTGGATGGCCCCGGTTTTGTCCAGCTGATCAGCTAAGTCATTTCCAGTTTTGTCTGGTCCCTCTACTTTGGAATGACCCTTGATCTTTTTCCAGTAGATGGTCATCCCATTCGATGTGACCAGATCATCAATGTTTTGGATCAACTTCCCATGTTTCAAGGGTTTGTTGTTAGCACATAACATGCCTCTGGTTTTCCAATTAACCAGGTGCTCCACGAACCCGTTCCGTACATAATCCGAATCTGTGATTATGACCAGTTCGTGGAGTTGATGCTGGACAGCAGTGAGGATGGCCTGATGCACAGCCATCAATTCTGCCACCTGACTACTTCGGGGACCAATTTTGTATCCAGCGGAGGGTTCTGGGGACTCATTCACCCATGCATTCCCTACGCCGGCCACCAGTTCTTTCTCCCCGTTGTTGTCAACATGGTAAGAGCATCCATCCACATACACAGTGGGCATTCCCTCACACTTGTCTTCTTCAAAGACTTTGTGTGGGGAATTAAGGTATGCCTCCATGTTGTCCTTGATTTTCAGACTTTCGTCCTCGAGACAGTTTTCTCTGGCACAATCATGCAAGTCAGCCAGACCTTGCGCGAGGGGACTCTTCTTGTTTTGGCCATATCTGACCTCCACAGGAAAGCCTTGCATTGACAGAATCCAGGAAGTAATTCGGGAATTACTCACATTTCCGGCCCGGATTCTGTCACTTTGGAGATATTGCAGAGGCTGGTGTGGAGTCTCCACTATGATGTGTTCCCCCTGGATAAACGGGCGGTAATTCTTCAATGCCCACACCGTTGCCAGGAGTGCCTTCTCACAATCGTTGAATTTTTCCTCCACAGAGGATAAAGTTTTGCTCGCATAGGAGATTACTTTATTGACCTTGTCATGCTTTTGGTATAATACTGCCGTCAAGCACGTATCAGAGAACCCCGTCTCCAGGAAGAACTCCTTGTTTCTGACAGGGTAAGCTAGGCAAGGCGCTTGTGAGAGGCTTCTTTTGAGTTGTTTTACCGCCTCGGCTTGTTCTGGACCACATTCCCACTTGACCCCCCCCTTCAGGAGATGAATCAGGGGTCTGGTGATCTCTGCGTAGCCCTCAATGAACTTTCTGCTGTAATTAGTCAGTCCAAGGAGGCTCCTTAGTTCCCGCAGAGTTGTGGGGTCTTTCAGTTTCTGAAGTGCTTCCACTTTCTTTTCCTGGGGACAGAGACCCTGAGGAGTAATCTCATGCCCCAAGAAATTAACACGGGTTCTACACCACTGTGCTTTCTGAAAGGAAAGTTTTGCTCCGGCAGCCCTCAACTGTGTCAGAACATAACGGATCTCCGCTATGTGTTCCTCCACAGATGAACTTTTGATGAGGACATCATCTACATAAGCCAGGTTACCCCTTGCACCCAAGTCAGGCATGGCCTTGTGTAGAAAAATGTTGAATTCATTGCCGGAGTTGAGGTATCCGAAGGGAGTCCGGGTCCAGGTGTACTGCTGGCCCCCAAAGGTAAAAGCCAGCTTGTATTGGTCCTCCCTACTGACAGGCACAGTCCAGTATCCATTGGTCAGGTCTATTGCAGTGAATACCTGTGACCCCTGGATCTGGGCCAGCCCTTGGTCAATGTAGGGCAGAGGCCATCGGGAAGTATGGACCCGTTTGTTGAGCTCCCTGAGGTCGGCACAGAGTCTCCACTGGCCGTTTGGCTTCAATATTCCCAGCACCGGATTATTGAAGGTGCTGTGGACTGGACGGATTATTCCCCGGGACTCAAGGTTCTTAATTATTTCAGTAAGGGACTCCATTGATGCGAGAGGCAAGCGATATTGCTTCACAAACACAGGAGTCATGCCAGGGTCCGTGGGGATTGTTGTTGTGTGGATGTCAGTGCGACCACAGTCATATGAGTCTACCGCAAAGAGATCTTGGAAATCCAAGAAAACTTGTTTCAACTTTTGCTTTTGTTCCAGAGTCACACAGGCATCAGCTAGGTTGACTCTCTCTTCCACCATCTGCCTGAAGCCTGGAAAGACTTCTGGTTTGGCTATTTCCGCGGCCTCCTCCAGCTGGGTAGAGAAGTCCCTGGTCAGAGTGCTGATTTGGACTGGAGGCTTCAGGTGGGAAAGGCAGCCCTCATGGACCTGGAAAATCACCTCATCCCTCCTGAAGTCACAAGTCACATCTTCCTTACCATAAGGGCAAGAAGTGTACACCAGGAAGTTCCCCCCATGCCGGGAAAACATCCTGTCTGGTGTTGTATTGTCCTCACTGTCACTGTCAAAACAGTCCTTGGGGATTGGTCCTAACAGTTCATTTACAAGATCAATGGAGAAATGTCGGTCATCAACCGCCATTCCAATAATGGTGCCTGCGGCTAGAGTAATACTCTTTAAGTCGCTGTTATCCACCTCTATTAGAATGGTGTCATGTTCTATGTTGACTAATGGAGTTGGGTTTACCCTCAACCCTTGCTGTTGGAAAGAAGCATTTAGATGTATGTAAGCATCAGGGTTTTTCAACTCTTGTCCCCTTTTAACTTTCACTTCCAGGGAGAATTGTCGGGTCCTTTCTGGGATGGTGACTTCCTCTTTAACCTGAATTTCAACTGCATAAGGTAGCAATTGAGCTGACCTAAATGCTTTTTCTGGATCATCAAAGCCCATGGGATTATCCGCTAATCGGGACCAAGCTTTGAAGTTTATTAGGTCCAAACTAATGGCAAAGCGATTGAGAATGTCACTGCCTAAGTAAAAGGCGGCAGGGACGTCTCGCACGACCCAACAATTGTGGACTATGCTCTTGTTGCCAATGGAGATTTTGAGCATACACCTGCTTGGCAGGAGATGTTTGGAATTAGGTGCTTCCAGGTCCATTTCCCATTTGCCTATCAGTTTGAAGGTGGGAATGGCTGGATCTTTTGGGAGTTGGCGAAACATGGCTTCGCTGATGAAGCTCTTACCGTTGTTCACACACACTCGAGCGAGAACAGAGTCCTTCCCATCATTTAACTGAACAGGGATGAACAACTGCTCTCCAATTTGCTGAATATCAGCCAGGCTCTGAGCTGATTTCACATCTTTCTGGACTATAGGAGTGGGAGTTTCTGATTGTGGATTAGGATAGAATCTCAGAGTGTTTCCTTCCAGCGTGGAGTACCACTTTAGACTGGAAGGCAGGTTGATTTTCAGAAATAGAGAGGACCCCCCATCACCAGTCTGTTGTCCTACTGCTATTACTGTCACGTCTGGAATTTGGTTGTTCTGGAAGTGGAATTCTACTTGGTCAGATTTTTGTTCAACCATGTGGCAGGTGCCGTTTAAACTAACATGGTTGACACTCTGTTTTAATTTTATGGGTCGGCTAGTCTGGGTCCAGAGGACCTTGTTTACACAATCTATTAGGGGTGACAACCTTCTCAGGAGGTCATTCCCTAGTAAACAAGGGGTGCCCTCTGGGGTTACAACTATGACTGGGTGTTTCAACTTATGTCGCCCAATTTTAATGTCCAAGTCTGCCGTCCCCTCAACGGGAATTTCCTTCCCGTCAAAGTTCTGGAGTTGTCCAGGAAGAGAGGTGAGAGGAATTTGGTAATTCTCTCCCCTTCCTGCATTCAGTTCGTCAAAGGCCCTTCTGGACAGAAGGGTAGCTTGAGATCCAGTGTCCACCAGTGCCGAGATTGTACCCTGCCCCTGTACTTGTACCGGGGCATAATATCTTCCCTCCTTCTCCTCAAGGGGGCACAGATAATGCACATTTTTGGACAACTGGTGGGCTAACTTTCTGGTTTTGGACATCGATAGCGAAGAGATTTGGGCAGAATTCTGTGGAGAGTCTTGGGAATCTGAAAGAAAAAGTTGGCAACTGGAGATCAGAGCCATTGTGGGTTCCCCTGGTTCCGGTTCTGGGCTGCCCCCCCCTTTTTGGAGGCAGTCCCCAGGATGGGTTTGAACCAGGGGATTTTCTTGCTGTTGGTTCTGGGATGAGATGGTGGGGGGCGGTAGCTCAGTCTCCACATCTCCCCAGTCTGGATTTGCATCCCTAGGGACCCATTTTTCTTTGGGGGGAGTTCCCCCCTCTCTGAAGGAGAAGATCCTTTTCCCAGGATCCTCTGAGGATCCCTCTCCCTCAAATTGGAAGATCTGTCCCTCCTCCTCAAACTGAGTCTGTTTGGGTCTTTTGTTTCTCCTACCCCCCCTCTGCTCCTTAGGAGGCAGACTTTCAGGGGCAAGAGATTTCGTTTCCGGTTCCTGGGTTTCCAGGGGCTGTTTACAAGTGAGGAAGGAAGCTTCCTCCAAGACTTTACACCCCCCTTCCCTTTGTGCCTCCTCCCTGGGAACCGGTGAGTTATCGGGGTGCTGTCCCCGTCATTGTTCTGGAGCACCAGGTCCAGAGTTGGGTGCGTTCTGCGCCGGCACGCCCATCTGAGGGTTCTGCTGAGCCCTCAGTATGTGACCCAGATCCCGCGCCATGTTTTGAACCTGGCGCTCTAACTGGGAAACCCGCTCAGGCTGATACGGGGCCCTGTTTTCTCCCCTGGGCTGATCCCGGGAAGGGTAGCTGTCCCTTCTTTGGTAGTACCCCTGGTTGGGAAGATTTGGGTACCCCTCCACCCTTGGCCTCCCCTCTCCCGGATTCAGTGGTCTGGGCTCCGGGAATTGGGGAAAGAAGGATGGATGGTTTTGGGGCTGAAAGTCGGGAGGATATCTGGGGAAAAAGTTCTGCCCAGGGTTTGGTAAATTTCTGCCCTCCTGTGGGAAGTTTGGAGGGAAGTTCCCTGGGTTAGGTGCTTGGCTGGATCCCCCCCTTGGGCTGGAGGAGTCCACACATAACCCAGGATGGGTCGATTTCCCTTGTAACGGGGACTTACATAATCAGGAGAGCGAGGGACCCCATTTGTGGGGCTGCCTCCCTGGCTCCCTGTCTGTGACTGGCCCGAGGACCTTCTGGGCCTAGCATTATTAGGTGCAGGTAGGTTTTTAGGCCCCCCCATCTCCAAATCCAAAACGGGGGTGACCTTTACCTCTGCCACCTTGGCAGCAGCAGGGGTGCTGTTGGCTTTGTGGTTTTTCGGGGCATTACTTTTGCTATCTACCGGTTTCTGCACCTCATAGATCCGGGTAGCCTGTTCAATGACCCAGTCTAAAGATCTTTTCTCGTGAAAATCCCTCACGAGCTGGGTCATGATATATTTGGGCAAGGCATGGAAAAACGTATTAATAAATTCCCTGCTATCCGTGCGCACCCTTCTTGTGGTCTGTGCAAAAGCACGCTTTAACTCCTGCACAAATTCTTGTGGGGCCTGATCCTCCCCACATTGCAAATTGTAGGCTGCCTTGCGAGCCTCTTGAGGATTTCTGTGAACAGAAAAATGTTTCAAGATGGCCGCCTTATAGGTGGACCATCTTAAATGATTTTGGTCCTCCAGCCCCGCAAAGAAACTGGAGTATTCCGGGGAGAAGGTCCACTTTACATATTGAATACAGCTTTGGCTGTCCTTCAAATGGAAAGTCTCCATCATTTGTTCAAACAACTCTAAGTGCTCCCAAACAGAATACTTAGCGTTCTTATGGTAAGGCGTGATGACGCTCCTGATCGCCTTAATCTGCTTTAAGGGGTCCTTAAGCAAGGCCCTTTTTGCCTTATTGGCCTTTTTGGTTCGGGTAACCCTTGTCCATTCATCCTCGGACTCGGAGGCACTGCTCCCAGAGGTTCCCGTCTGTTCTTCCAGGTTTTCCCGGATTCTGCGAGCCTGGGAATGGCTGGCAGAATGTGGGGACCTGGTCTCCTGTGTCCTGCGCAGTTCAGAGGAGTCTTCAGATTCCTCCTTGCTGCCAGGATTTGATGGGTACCCCCTCCACTGACCTAACTGGGCAGAGGTTTTCAGGATGCCCTTAATGGGCCTACTCTCCTGGGGTTCCCCATCGAACTGTACTGTACTTGGGTGCCCATACCCGGATGCCCACCCCTCCATTCCTGAGTGGTACTGGCCTATGAGCCCCATACTCTTAGCTGGATAGTAATCTGCCATCCCTGCAGCCCTGTGCTCATGTGCGCCAGGGGACATGGGGGTGGTAGAGTCCAGGGACTGGGGGAGATGAAGGCCCCTGGTGTTAGGGCTCCTGCGGTTATGGTCAGGAGTCTCTCTTTCCCAGCGGACCTCATCTCTATCCGCCCCTGCTCCCTGTTGCAATGCAAGAGCCTGCATTTGTGCTTTCAGTTCCTCTGTTAAGGCCTTACTCGACTCTATCAGTTTCTCCTGCATCGCTACCTGTTGCTGGAGCTTCTCATTGTGCTGGCAGAGAGCCTAATTTTCCCTCTGTGCTTCCTGGTTGGTCCTGGAGAACTGGGCCAGTCTTTGCTGCAGGAGGGTTACCTCCTGAGCTGTGTCCCTATTGGCCTGCTCCTTTCTTGCTAGAGCATCCTCCACCCTCCTGGTGTGCTCTAACAAGTTCTGGTGTTCTTTTTGGAGGTCACCCAGTCCCTGGTGGGCCAGGTGATTTTCTTCCATTTTCCTTTTTAAATGGCAGACTTCCTGGCCTAAGGCGTCTCTTTCCTGACTAAGAGCCTGCATTTGTGCCGCCAGGTCGTCCCTCTGCCTTTGAAAGGCACCAGCTTTCTGGCGTTCTTCATCAAACTCTGCCTGGGTATCCAGGTCTTTCAAGATCAGCTTGTTGCTCTCTACCTTCACTCTATCTAGATGACTTTGCAGGGTGGCTACCTGCTCCGTGCATGCCCTGTTAAAGTCTAATTGTTGCTCCAGCTTTTTCTGGCTCTGCAGTAAGGAGTCCAAACTGTCTTGGTGCTCCTTCTGCAGGGCCAGAAATCTAGTATCCTGTTCTACCTTTTCCTGTTGCAGCACATCCATATCCTTCTTTATTTTAATGATGTGCTGCCTACTATCATCTTCTGACTCCTGGCTCCTCTGCAGCCTCTGCTCAGAAGAGACCAGGTCAGATTGGGCCTTCTCTAACACCATCTGTTGCCTATTTGCCAGATTTTGGCTTTCAGCACATCTATCCTGCATGTCTCCCATATATAGGTACAGGTATGCTGCTATCCTGGCAATCTTATTGTGTTCCTCTTTGGCTTTAGGAGCCATATATAGTTCACTCAGGGCCACATGTAATGGACCCTGATCTCTCCATGAGTCTGACCCTGTTTCAGTGACCTGTCGCGTGATGGCCTGCAACCAGGCATCCTGGCCCTGTTCGGTCCATTCACCTCTCACAAATAGCTTATGCAAGAGGTGCTCTCTGGCTATTTTCATGTCTACTAAGGTCGTCATTCTAGAGATTGGTCTCTGTCCTGACTTACAGAAGTTAGTATTTTATTTTTGCAGAACAGAACTTTTCTTGGAGTGTCCCTTTGAGGAGTGCTTTACAGCGTAACACAGCGTGGTGATCCGACCGGATATGTGTATCTGGTCAGCTGGCACGCTGTATTAATCTGCACAAATGGTAAATCTAACCCAAACGTCCGGCCCGAGCCCCCAATTTGTAAGAGGATTCAATTCAACACTACAGCTAAGTCAACGCCTAGTCTATAATACTGAATGAAAACCCTTATTGATATATCTTTATGTCCAGTTCATGCGTTCTGGATGACTACCCCTATATAACACCCCTCTCTTGGAATCCCCCTGACCCCACTGAGCCGAGAAGTAGTTCTGTTTTGCAAGTTAAAAGGTTTATTTGATAATTTAAACAATAGATATATAGATCACACTTTATAATAAATTAATAATTGAATATCACACTTAATCTAATATGATAAATATTAACAACGGAGAATCTGGCACTAACACGCTTCTCTATAATCAATAAGGAGTTGACATGAAATGGATAAGGTAGGACACTGGTAAATAGGAACAAAAGTATAATGTGGTAGAGGATGCTTTATGTAAGCTCAGGTGGATGCAATATTCAATGAATGCAGTACAGAAAATACTCAATATGATTTCAACCAAACAATGTAATCACTTTTCTCTGGCAATCCCCTCCCCCCCTTGATGCAAGGCAAGGAAATGGAAGGAAAACACACAGTTCTCAGAAATGCAATCAATGTAAATCAGTTCACCCCAGCAAGCTTACACTACAGAAAACAGATAGGAGTTTTGAAAACACAGGCAAAATGCTTTGATATGTGCTAGCAATGGATGAGAAATATGCTGGAAATGCTTTTAATTCCCTTTCAGAGGTTCAGGGTGAGTGGTATCTAGTTAATATTAGTCCAGGCTCACACTAGCAATGATGCAGGGATAGTTAGCAGGTTAAACGAATTACTGGCAAATGGAAGGCAAGCAGCAGCAGTTTTTACATGTGAAGAAATTTGCAAATCGCGGTAAAATTTGCGAATGCGTGTTCCGCGATTGCGGTAAAACTATAAGGGGTAGGAATGCGGTTCTAGGTTCATAGGAAAGCCACGATTCTAAGCTTTCAGATAAAAGTTACTGCAAGTCTCTAGCCCAAACGGTTACAGAGTTATGACCGATTTAATAGAGGTCGTTTTTGGTTTTGCAAATTTTAAAAGCTCAAAATGACAAGTGACAAATTTTGCAGCTAGAATGACAGGTGACAGATTTGGATCTATCAGGCAGTTCTACTTAGGTTAAATAGATTGAATTAGATGAATTTAAACTAAGAGATTGGTTCTACACAGTTCTGCTGGGTACTCACACTATATTCTTGAATTAAATGGGCCTCGTCACGGATCTGGTCAGGGTTTTAAACTGGACTCTGGTCTGGTCTGGTCTGGCCTCTGCACTTCACAGTGATCTGGGTCAGCTCTCTCTGCTGGTCTGGGTCTCTCTGGGTACAGCACTGCTTTCTCTCTGGTCTGGTCTCTTAGTTCTGGATAGATTGAAGTCTCTAGTTTGGCTTTCTGGAGGTTGATGGAGGTAAGTATGGATTTTTCCGGCAGAGCTTCCAGCTGCAGATGGAATTGAAGGTCTCTATCTGTCCTGTCTGTCTGCTTTTATGTGTTTAGAATGTGGGTGTGTTCTAGCATCACTGACCCTACCTCTCTCTCAGCTTCTAATTGGTCAAACTTCCATTTCTCATTTGATTGGCGAAGGAGCTGTGAGTTAGAGTGATGTCATCCATTTATGATCTCTTGAAACAACTCCCCTATCATCTGTGCACCCAAATCTATATATGATCAAAATCCATATTTCACAGTTACACAGTTGTTTGAAATTACACATACATGGTGTGGCTGAATTTAGCCATGTCTCTGTCCAAATCTGCTCTTTCTAGGAGCTTGCATTCAAAAATGGCAACTTCTAGCACTTTTTCATGTGCTGAACAACATTGGATCTTCATTAAATTTTATACAACTGTTCCTCACATATCTACCCACATACCAATGCATTTTCGTTTGTCTAGCTGAAACAGGGAGTCTGTAATATTAATAAACAATGGGGTTTTGCCCCAGAACATCACACAAATTGGAGTTTGGGCTTGAATTAAAGGTACATTTTTTAAATTAAAGCTCTCAAAGTTATACATTTCTGTCATTTGATTACAAAGAGTTATCAGTGTTTTTGTAAAATATATATTTTACTTTCAATTCAGTCCTCAGAGTGTTGAAGTCCGCCTCCAAGACTTGGGTGGGTCAGTCACAGATCTCTGCTGGCTGGCAGATCTTTGTTGACAGCAAACATCCAGAATTAACATATTCCTTTCAGAGGACAGGGTCCTTTGTGTGGTGTCTGGCAAGCTCACATCAGGAGGCCAGGGGGCCACTTTGCATTTAATTAACAGAACCCTGTTATTTCCTGGCTTCTTGTGTTGAGTTCTGAAGTGTCAAGAGTTCTCAGGACAGGCAACCCCTTTGAACCTTTGATGAAATAAGATCCCTTTCTTTGCACTCATGCAGTTTGCAAGACAGCTCTCCTGTCAGAGTTTAGACCGCTAGCGCCACCATCAGGATTTTGTGGTTACTGCATCCATCCTTGGGATTTTTTTTTTTTTTAGATTGATTCCTTTCAGCAAGTGATATTATATGGAGTAGATTGTCCATGTTCAGGACATGGCATTGGTGTGTTTCTGCAGTAAAGTAATTCTGTGCCCATGATTTTGCCATATTTGACATTCAAGAAAAATGAATTCCCAACAGTATGGGTTTGCTTTTGGCAATCAGCATTGCATCTCTGAACTCACAATATAGGCAAAATGGGATTTTCCTGTGCATTTTCTGGGGAGCTCTGGCCATTATGATGTTTTCAATGCCAGTACTGCACAGTTTTGAGGTAGGGCCCGGATGCATGGGTAAATACATCCCACAGGTAACAACGGTGCTGGTAGGCTTATCAGCACCGTTGTTACCAGACCGGCACAGTCGAAATGAGGCCCAATATCTTTAAATTTAACAATTAATAAGTCAATTATTATTCCTCCTGAAGAGCTATGGCAGTAGCACAACATGTGGGGGTGGGGGGAATGATGATATTAGATTCCAAACAATGATACAAGTTGATGACACAAAAGGCTTGAATGTTTTGGGCAAAAGTGAAAATGTGTCTGTTAATTGAATATTGAAGTTATGCGAATAAGAATACCATATGGCCTGCAAATTAAAACATATCAAGGGTCAGATGTAAGATCTGTTTGAAAGTTTTGGACAAGTATGAGACCACAAGTAATAATATACTGATCTTTTAGAAATGTATTTAAATGTTTCTTTGAACTATCTTTGCATGTCTGGCCATGTAAGGGGTCATGTAATATGCTGTAAAACTGAGTGTTCAATATTATGTCTGAGATAAACCCACTAGCCCCAAGTGAGAAATTTTCCATACCATCTTTGACTACTTTCCAAAATGGTTTGTCAACATTTTTGTTTACTACAGAAACCAAGCAATCTGATTTTATATGAGGAAAGACCTTTTTTATTTTAGTAAGCCATTATAATTCTGCTGTAAAAAAAAGAACATGACCTGAATGTTTATTACTGGTTCTTACTACCTAATTGTAATGCTTCTTTAATGCCCTGTGCTTAGGATCTATCCAAGGCACACCGTTAATATTTTGAGTTTCCTCCAGGGTGAGCAAGAAGAAATGGTAATAATGTGTAGAACTTGAACTAACAGTTACCATATGTTTGCCACCCCATTTGCATAAATACTTGCAGATAAAATGTTGTCATCAATACCCATATTCTAGGATAATAGAGGTAGGTGCATTTTCAGTCTTTCTCTCTCTAACATACATAGTGGTAACACATAGATCAGATGATGATCTGAGTGTGTGGAGTTCAAAACAGAGGAGAGATTGAGCCACTCCCCGCCACTCCCTTGTAAAAACATTATGATCACTTTCAGGCTGTGATTGAACAATACATATCCAAAAGTTCTGATCAGAATAACAGTCGACCAAACCGTATTCAATAAATGTCAACCTGTTACCAAATGCAAGAATGGCCTGGCACAAGTGCCATTACATCCAACTAGTGTGTTTCGCTGCAAACAATGTCCCCAAGCGCAATCTCTGGATTCAGGCTTTTTGTTAACCTGGGATGCTCTGGAAATACCAAGCATTTCGACCACACGCCTTTCGCTTTATTCTCTCTATTACTAATTCCCAGAACTGGGGTCTGTTATGGAGAACTGTTAGCAGCCATATAAGACCCAAAGGAGGTCCAGTCGGCATAAACCAAACAACTGTGGTCAGGACAACAATTTCAGCTAATATCTAGCTAAACATCGAGAAAAATGTAGAAACAAGGCTGTGGCAGAAGACAGAAGGATAGAACAAGAAATATACTATCCCTGCCTAAAGTGCGCTCTCAACTAGGTTGCGGTGGTCCAACGCTTGTCTAATAGTGACAGAATAAGAGTCAAATTACCAGCTTCTATAATGTGTAATACATCCAGCCTTGTACGTCCTATACCACTTTCTTCCAGATGTATTTAAATTGGAAGAAACTGTAATTAGAAGAAGAAGCGCACCAGGGAAATTAAAGAGGATATATATTCCTCTCCAAAGGCTCGTGTGGCATCTAATGGGGTGAACAGTCCTTTAATAGCCCATAGATTGTCACACTGACCCTGGATTGCTAGGGTTAAAATGACACAAAAACAATGGAAAAAGAGAAAATCCTTTTTCTAGAACACAAAGACAATACAGTCACGACTTCCCTTACAAAAATCGTTTTAACTCAAAGGGAGTCAGACAATGTAAAAAGGCTTGCTCAAACAATCACAAATAGGCTAACTAATGCCTTTTTTTGGATGTAGCAAACACCGTCGACCGGTTTCAGTGGCATGACTTCATTAAAACCACTTTAATCGGGACAGTCTTAGCTTCCTCAAAGCTGGTGTGTTTAGTGATTTGACAACCAGTTTATGAGAAACAAAAGTACGGTAGATGGAATTGTACTTTACCACCTTGCCGTAGGTGTCAATGGACTGGAACAGTCTGGGAGGGAGCCTGTGCAATCAAAACAAAGTAAACCACAGTCACAACGCGGCTGCTAGGTTCCATACATTGGATGATGAATCGACACAAAAATACGTGTCATTCATTTATGCAGACAGAGTCTGTTACAACCACACTACATCATTCTATCTTAGTGTATACCTCTCAATCTCCTTACCATGTAGCCATCATGGCATCTATGGCCAAAGTGTAGGCTACCGTATTCTATATGCTGGATATTGGGTCAGTGATCTTAGGTACATGCAAAACGTTCATTTGCACGTCTTAATGCAAAAAAGATCTTGAATCAGTGGAGATCAAACATTGTAAATGTCAAAGAAACACTCACCCTGTATTTGCTTCCCTCGAGAGTCGAAGAAAGAGTGACTATGCCTCAATTGAGGGCACAACTCGACTGACCAGTCCCATGCTGCCAATCTGTGGGGTAATGTAAAGATGTAACAATATTACTCATATAGATGGCACTAGATTTAATTGTGCCTCAATCCACAGCGCCACTGACTTGGGTGCCAATAATTTGGCACTTCTAATGCATTTGGGCATTTGGGAAAAGGGAGAAAAAAGGGAAAAAAACAGGGGAAGCCAAGGATGGCTAATCCTGAAAAGGGCGAGGTCTTTCTATACAAAGGGACACTATCCCGTTACACTACAATATTTAAGTCAAGTTATTCCAAGCCCAAACGAGTTCCCAATGGCTTACCAGCATACACCTTCCTAGGTGTGTAGTACGGCTTGTGTATCCGATGCGAGTGCGACCGCAAATGTTTCGCGCTCGCTGTTTATAAGGAACGGAGAGACTGAAGACTTCCGTTCATTTGTGTATCACGTGACAGATGTGAACGGATCACGTGTGCGCGTCTCATTATGCGCATGTTCGGCCCGAGTGTCAGTACACAATGATTTCTAAACACGCATTGAATTTGCCAGACTCATGCGAAACATTAGACTCAGACACATTTTGGTATGTTAGACTCGGCACCCACCGATGAGAGAGAGACAGACGTGACGGGTTTGCACCCTAGATCGACGTTCTATCCGCCAAATGTTTCTGCAGAATCCCTAACTTTTGAAAAAGCCATAGTGAAAAAAATGGAAGAGATTAAAAAGAAAGAAAAAAGTACCTTCCATAACATCACCATGCAAGAACGCAATGCCTTGCGCGACCTTAGCAACAACAAGGCCATTATAATCAAACAGGCAGACAAGGGCGGTGCAACCTTTGTTATGAACTCAGTAGATTATGATCTTATGGTCACATCACTTTTGGGAAATGAGGACCATTACAAAATTCTAACGGGGGATCCCACAGAGAGTCTTCGAGTAACTATCACGAACATTGTGGAAGAAGCAGCATGCGAAGGCCATATTAGAACCAAAGAAGCGGCCTTCCTTACTCCTAAATTTCCCAAAATTCCGGTGTTCTACGCACTACCTAAGGTACACAAGGGGATATCACCACCCCCTGGGAGTCCTATTGTTGCTGGGATCGACTCAAATTTGGAACTACTTTCCCAATTTGTAGACTTTTTTCTGAGGCCACTAATTCCTAAAATGCGACCATACACTAAGGACACCATGAGTATTTTAAATATGCTCCAAGGTGTGATGTTTGATCCAACTACCCAATTCTTGGTTACATTGGATATAAAAGCCCTTTATACCAATATCCCTCAGGCAGCGATCCTTGAGATAGTGGAAAAAGTCATTAGAGATCTAGTGACTCCCCCAGAGGTTCCAATAGGGCTTATATTACAGCTAGCGGAGCTCGCACTTACTAAGAGTTTCTTTCTGTACAAGGAGTCTTTCTATGAGCAATGCTCAGGCACCGCTATGGGTGCTACTTTTGCCCTGCCTCTGGCAAACCTATATGTTGCTGAATTCGAGGAGACTCACATAGACCAGCCATCCAATCCTTTCAGGACACAGGTCACTCTATGGACGCTGTATATTGATGATGTTTTGGCCATTTCTACGGGAACAGAACTAAGATTCAAAGAATTTGTCACTTGGCTCAGTTCAAGAGATAGATATCTCAAAATCACATACTGCATTTCGAAAGAAATAATTCATTTTCTTGATGTGGAAATCACACCTAAATTAGGCTGTCTGGTCACCACAGTCTTTCGTAAACCAACTGATCGCAACTCCCTGCTGGATTATACCAGCATCCATCCAAGGAGTCTTCATAAAAACTTACCATTTGGTCAGTTCTTGCGATATAGGCATAATTGTTCAACTACACAGGAGTAAGATTCACAGGCACATGGACATACAGACCGCTTATTAGAACGCAAATATCCCAAGAAAACTGTGTCAACAGCAAGGAAACGTGCAAGAAATATCCCTCGGGATATAACCTTGCAACAAAAAACACGACCAGCTGGAGAAAAAACTATTACAGCAGTCTTTAGTTATTCAAACAAAATCAACCTTATCAAAAGGGAAATCATCAAACTGTGGCCAACACTCAATGTAGGGCCTGTCACTTTGCCATTACCACGATTTGCCATGAAAAAAAGAAAAAACTTAAGGGATACACTTATACATTCATACACACCAGCTTCAGAGGCCACCGGGCAGACCACCCTGTGGAACAATTCAGCCCCACAGGGACATACACCGTGTGGTCAGTGCAATGTGTGCATATTTACCAAACGCACCAAGACTCTGGACCTAGGTCTAAGGACACAGTGGAAACAGATCTCCCTAACTAATTGTAATACATCTAATGCAAACTACATGATAAAGTGCCCCTGTGATAAAAAATATATTGGCATGACTACTAGGCCAATTAAAAAACAGATCCAAGAGCACTTATCATGCATCAGGACCCATCGGGAAAATGCACCAATGGTTGATCATTTCATGAGATTAAATCACCAGGCCACCGAAGTTGAGTGGACAATCATAGAAAAGGTAAAATGCCCAAGAAGGGGAGGGGACATGAGCATTCTCCTATTGAAACGTGAACAAAAATGGGTGTTCCATTTAAAAACTGATAAGGTTGGTTTGAACGAAAGTATACCCTGGCATTCTTTAGCTATGATTACCTAAGCTATCACCTAGTCCTGCAAAACAAGGACCTTTGTGTACTCTACAATGGTTGCAGGTCCTATCTGACTGAAGATGGATGCTTATTAATCTATATGAGATATATAGATAGCACCACCAGTGACCTGAAACCATCCGCCTCATTTTCTCCCTTTCACCCCCTTTTTTTCTGTAACCATTAAAGAATAGGCCTTTTATTAATACATTACACACAAATTAATACATTTATGGTCTATCAAGTCGTAATGAGTTGTCCTTTCATCATGGGCTGCCAAAATAATATGGCTATAAAATAGACAGTAACATCTATTGGCCCCTCACTGTTGATCGATGGTCTTCCATTTAAAAGTGGGACCTCGATTCTGAGCGAGATCGGTGGATATTCACGCTGATCCACTTTGGTACACAGTGCCTGACTTGGTCCCAGCCGATCAGCCTGACTTCCGGGCTGATTGTGTCAATATAAGCGAGAACACGTGACATGCTCGGCATGTCACGTGATAGGGGGGTTCCATTCCCGTGGCCTGAATTGGTTTACCGCAATCCACCTGACACTCGGGCCGAACATGCGCATAATGAGATGCGCACACGTGATCCGTTCACATCTGTCATGTGGTATGGAAATTAACGGAAGTCGTCAGGCTCTCCGTTCCTTATAAACAGCCAGCGCAAAACATTTGCGGTCGCACTTGCATCAGATACAGCCGTACTACGCACCTAGGAAGGTGTATGCTGGTAAGCCATTGGGACCTCGTTTGGGCTTGGAATAACTTGACTTAAATATTGTAGTGTAACGGGATAGTGTCCCTTTGTATAGAAAGACCTCACACTTTTCAGGATTAGCCATCCTTGGCTCCCTCTGTTTTTTTTCCTTTTTTCCCTTTTCCCAAATGCCCAAATGCATTAGAAGTGCCAAATTATTGGCACCCAAATCAGTGGCACTATGGATTGAGGCACAATTAAATCTAGTGCCATCTATATGAGTAATATTGTTACATCTTTACATTACCCCACAGATTGGCAGCATGGGACTGGTCAGTCGAGTTTGGCCCTCAATTGAGGCATAGTCACTCTTTCTTCAACTCTCGAGGGAAGCAAATACAGGGTGAGTATTTCTTTGACATTTACAATGTTTGATCTCCACTGATTCAAGATCATTTTTGCATTAAGACATGCAAATGAACGTTTTGCATGTACCTAAGATCACTGACCCAATATCTAGTATATAGATTACGGTAGCCTACACTTTGGCCATAGATGCCATGATGGCTACATACTAAGGAGATTGAGAGGTATACACTAAGATAGAATGATGTAGTGTGGTTGTAACAGACTCTGTCTGCATAAATGAATGGCACGTATTTTTGTGTCGATTCATAATCCAATGTATGGAACCTAGCAGCCACGTTGTGACTGTGGTTTACTTTGTTTTGATTCCACAGGCTCCCTCCCAGACTGTTCCAGTCCATTGACACCTACGGCAAGGTGGTAAAGTACAATTCCATCTACTGTACTTTTGTTTCTCATAAACTGGTTGTCAAACCACTAAACACACCAGCTTTGAGGAAGCTAAGACTGTCCTGATGAATGTGGTTTAAATTAAGTCATGCCACTGAAGCCGGTCGACAGAGTTTGCTACATCCAAAAAAAGGCATTAGTTAGCCTATTTGTGATTGTTTGAGCAAACCTTTTTACATTGTCTGACTCCCCTTGAGTTAAAACGATTTTTGGAAGGGAAGTTGTGACTGTATTTATTGTCTTTGTGTTCAACGGTGTTTGCTACATCCAAATAAAGGCATTAGTTAGCCTATTTGTGATTGTTTGAGAAAACCTTTTTACATTGTCTGACTCCCCTTGAGTTAAAACGATTTTTGGAAGGGAAGTCGTGACTGTATTGTCTTTGTGTTCTAGAAAAAGGATCTTCTCTTTTTCTATTGTTTTTGTGTCATTTTAAACCTAGCAATCCAGGGTCAGTGTGACAATCTGTGGGCTATTAAAGGACTGTTCACCCCATTATATGCCACACAAGCCTTTGGAGAGGAATATATATCCTCTTTAATTTCCCTGGTGCGCTTCTTCTTCTAATTACAGTTTCTTCCAATTTAAATACATCTGGAAGAAAGTGGTATAGGACGTACAAGGCTGGATGTATTACAAATTATAGAAGCTGGTAATTTGACTCTTATTCTGTCACTATTAGACAGGCGTTGTAACACTGCAACCTAGTTGAGAGCGCACTTTAGGCAGGGATAGTATATTTCTTGTTCTATCCTTCTGTCTTCTGCCACAGACTTGTTTCTACATTTTTCTCGATGTTTAGCTAGATATTAGCTGAAATTGTTGTCCTGACCACAGTTGTTTGGTTTATTTCGACTGGACCTCTTTTGGGTCTTATTTGGCTGCTAACAGTTTATAATACACAAGTGTGTTGCCCATCTATTATGTGCACATATTCTACTAAGGGCAATATCCTGTTAACTTTGTAGAACCTGCCCTCTTGTTTAATAACAATCCTGTGATGGAGAACAACAGAGTTTTCAGGGACTATCTGCACTTCAGGCATTTTGTTCAGTGCGTCTGTACTCATTAAGGTCATTTCATAGTTTAGGGCCCAGGGCAGCAAGTCTCCAGTATTCAATTTCTTTTTGAACTTCCAGCTACATGACAGTTTTTTCCAGAATGATCTGAAGGTCCTGGGTGGGATGTAAGGTTTTAAATGTTCTGTCGGATGACTGGTCCCACTGGCTCAGAGTGTCATGTGGGTGATGCATAGTACCTTGAAATCGATCCTCTGTTCCAAGCTGGTGAAGGGTCTTCAGGGATGTGCCGACATTCCCCTGATTACATACATTCAATCGGTCTGGCTTCTTGGTTTTGTTTGAGCTGTTAACGATGTACGATTTTCTTCGGCGTGCCAGAGAGCATGCTGTTACAGTGGTCTAGGTGGAATGGTACCAGGGCTCTGACTTGGTCTGATTTCTAGTGGGGCTCCATGAGATGGAGATGTTCTTAATAAGGTGAAGTGAGAAATTACACTTTCAGCACATAGTATTAACATGCAGTTTGAAGGACATTATCCAGTTTAAGGAAACTCACAGGGTTTTGCCTGGGTTGGTCGGACATGTAGCGGGTCCAAAGTGGTTGGCCAATGAAAAGGAAGCATGTCAATATGGGGAAGCTTAAAATTATGGCTTCTGTGATTTTCTCAGTTGAAGTAGAGGATATTTGCTGTCATGCACTCCTGGATTTTAGATATGTGGTTTGTGATTCTTTGCTGATGATTTGTATTGCCGGCAATGTTTTACTTGATAGGAATTTTACACAGATCACCCACTCATTCCCTGCTCTCAGTGATGTTGGTTGAGGAATTTAAAATTGTCAATAGTATATTTCCCTGCAGGGAGGTAATAGAGGATCTGCGTGGCAGACTGGTAATTTCCCCAAATCGCAAAAATATTCTCTCTGAAGTCTATGTGGATTGAGTCTCTCTCTTTTAAAGGTTGAAATCCAACCCATTATTCATGTTGGAGAAGTATGTCTTCAACACATTTTGGGATATAGAGAAAGACTCTCCATACATGATATTGGCTTCAAAGGGTAGTTTGGCAATACGGCATATGTTCACCAACATTGCACAATCAGAATTCGTTTTTTTTAAGATTAGAGTTTTGAGGTTTTATGAAGGGCTGCTGGTAAAGGTTCAGTTGGCGAGAAAGCATTACAAAGGTTGGTGATGTGTGAGTGTAGGATCTGGAAGTGGTTTTTGAGGTAGCTGACAGGTCAAAGGTGCAATTGGGTAGTATAGGTTTTAATCCACTTGGTTTTGATGATAGAGCGCACTGATGCATTTGAGAATGAGTCAAAGATGGTAATTGGATCTCTGAGAAAATGTGGGTTGGTACTGTAAAGGGGTAACTGCATGTCTGATTATGTTTATTTGAAAAATGCATAGAGATGTTCACTGACATTCTGGGATGTTATCATTGTGTTCTTATAAACAGAAGGCTTTGTTGGCATGTTGTAGATTTTAAGAAACTCAGCTGTCTTGTTACTATTTGATAATAATGTGGGTTCAGATTATAACAACTACTATGGTTTTTGTACATTAATGATATGACCCTAGACTTATGCAGTTTAAATGCAGACATCCCAAAATTGAATTGCATGCAAATCAGCATTGTATTATTTGCCATGTGGGAGATGGTAGTCCAACATTGCTACTTAAGATGCCTATTTACTGAATTTAAAAAAAAACACAATTGTTTGTCAGAGCAAAGAAGCTTGAGTATTTAACTAAAAGGCAATGTTAAAACACTTCGACAATAAACATGGAGGCTTTTCACTGTTAGTTCTGATTAAAGCATATAAGCAAATAATTCCAATAGAATGTGATCTCAAATTGATTGATGACTGGGTCAATATACCAGGGGGCAAACTATTGTGTTGGATCTTGATGCTACGCCCTGGGGTACCATTTAACGAATAATACTGGAATTGAGTTTGTTGTCTCGAGTAAATTCCCTAAAAAAGGCAATTCAGATTGTATTGTTCATTAAATAAACCTTGCCCAGGTACACATTGTGAGTGATTATGTGATACAATTAATAACAGATTCATTACCTTCAAGGACCTGCCTGAATGAAGGTTTGTTGAATGACATTAATTCAAAGGTCTTTTGGTCCTTTCCAATTGTCATAATAATGTATGAAAAGAACAACTTAAAATATTCTTGGCAGATAGTTTAAAATGTTTAGGATTGAAGAGATTGGGCCTCATTACGGGTCTGGTGGTAACCATGCTGGTGCTACCGGCAGGTTGCTGCCGGACGTGTAATGATTTACCAGCATCTGTCTTCCCAGTAACACTGGGGAATTACAGTTAATACTGTTAATAACGGTGCCGGTGCTTCCGTGAAAACTGTGCGGGCGGGTGCCATTCAGCCTGGCAGTTCTGATCGGCCTGGCCGGACGGCACCCGCCTGCAGAGTTGTAATTTGCCGATCCTGAAACAATGGTGCGGGTATGCTTACTGGCACCGTTGTTTCTGGATTGGCATAGTTGTAATGAGGCCCATTGACTCTAAAGTACATGAATGCTCCTTCAGAATTCATGAGGTCTCAGAGATACATCATATGGTTTCATAATAGGAGCAAGAGAAGACAATTTTTCTCTTAAGAATGAATAGATTGGAAACCACACAGATCACGGATGCTTGGCATGCAGTCCTGAAGGTTGAAGAAAATGTAGATTCTTTAAAGGCCTAAACAAAGTGGAAACCTCAAAACATGTACTCATTATTTGCACAGCTTTAGATAAATTGAGGGTTCAGTTAAAAGGGAAATCAGTTCAAACATCTGATTTTTTATAAAGAATTTGATTGTTTTACTTTTAAATCATATATCTTCTTAAATAAAATGTAAACCATATTTTTATTGGCTTGTACAACAATTCCAAACAACCCATCTGCAATTTCCCCCCCACCCTCCCCACACACCAGAATTAGAAGTCCAAAAGCCCTTTTCACTTCCAACATGGCTCAGCATTCGCCATCTTACTGACGCTTAGGTTGCTTCCTGGAAGATTGCACGCATAGCTCTTGATTTGAAGCAGTTCAGTCTCGTAGAGCTCAGGTGCTGGATCAGGTGATCCCATATCACTTCATATTTTATTCCAGGGCCCTTACTCAGGGCCATCCATTTCTCCATGGCTGCAATTTCCCAAAGTATTTGCAGCCACTATCCCAGCAAAGGAGGCTCCTCCTTTCCCCACATTGAAGTTATCGCCAGCTTTGCTGCTAGCACCATAACCGTAATTATGCTGATTTGCTACTGCAAAACATCCCACTCCCCTTCCTGACACAACCTCAACATGGTGAAGCTGATGTGAATATGCAGCGGAGCCCTGCAACCTCGTGGATTGCGTCTTCAATTGCTTGCCATAATTCACCCAATTTCAGACAGCTTGCCATAATGTGTGTCAAAGTACGCTCCTGGCCACATCCCCTCCAACACATTTTGTCCGTATCTGGCTTGAACCTGTGAAGTTTAACTCTGGTGTAGTACCATTTATGCAGAATTTTTATCGCTATCTCCTTAGTCTTAGTAGATATGGAGCTTGTCTATGCTCTACAATATGTGCCTTCCCACTCCCTCTGGCTAATGGTCCTCCCTAATTCCCCCTCCCATTTATGTTTGAATGGCACTCATCCTCCCTCTGTGAGTGTGATGGACACCTGAAGATTTCCCCTATCAGCCACTTCATACTATCTGTCTCCTGAAATGTTTTCTCAAGGTAGTAGGCAGTGGTGTAGTCACCTTTTCATTTTGGGATCGAGCAAACAATGCCTCAACTGCTGGTATCTAAACCGTTCATGCTCCTCAGGACCAAAGTTCTCTTTACACTCCTCAAATTACATTACCTCTCCTCCTTTTGCCAGGTTTCCTATTTTCCTACATCCCTTTCTTTGCCAGACCTCGAATCCTCTGTTCTTGAGGTCCAGTGTGAAGTCTTCCTTGATATGTATTGGCATGAACAATGACAGGAACGTCATTAGATTACCCTTCTTATGCAACATGTCCCATGTTCTCATCATGCCCCTGGAGATTGTATCTAAGTCCAACCCTTGGCCCTTTGTTGCTTGATCAGCCAAGGGTGCTTCCAGAAGTGCTGCCCTGCTATGGCCTTCTCAATGAAGAGCCAAAGTTCTCTGATTCTGGCTGCTGCCACTCTGCTATTATCTTTCTCTTTATTTATATTGATCTCTATTAACTAAATGGTAATTCAGGATATTCGGGCACGAGAGGCCCCACTAGCCTAGGACATCAACATCCTTCTCTTGCTTATTTGCACCCTGGTTCCTCCACATATGAACTCTAAGATGGACTTTTGCAGTCCTGGGTTTTGCTACAGAGTTTGCCAGTGGAATTTTTTGGAATAAATACAATAGTGTGGGCAGTACATTCATCTAAATAACTGCCTTTATCCCCAGCCATGGAATGAACAACCCACTGCATCTTTTCAGGTTTTTCACGATCTCCCATAAGAGGGAAGGATAGTTGGCCCTCTCAAGATCAACTCCCTTCTTTGTGGTGTTATTTCAAAGCCCCTTTCGACTGCTCAAGTGGTGCTATTTGTGTGATTCCCTGAAAGTATAGTATCAATTTCCCATAATATTCAGAATTTGTGAATGCTAACCTTGAGCACCGAGACTGCGCCAAATCTTTTTATTTCCTCCATTGCTGCAGTAACCACCACTATTGGGTCCATAACCAATAGTATCACATCATCAGCGAATAGACTTATTTTATATTCCTTGCTTCCTACTTTGATCCCTCTAATTCAGCCTGATTTTCGTATCTGTTCGGTTAAGGGCTCCATCACCAGAGCAAACAGGATGGGGAACAGCTGGGAACCCTCTCTTTTTCCCCTCCCAGGGAGATTATATTAGTAAATTCTAGCCTTGTAGAGGTGTAATTCACCATGATCATGTTAATAATATTAGGGCCCAGCCCTAGTTTCCCTAAAATCTTTAGTTAGGATCAATCGACCCAGTTGAAGGCATTTATTTCGGCATCAAGGGACAAGAGCACTGTTTCTCTATATATATTCGCCCTATCGATCAGCATGGCTATCCTGATGTTATCTTCCATTCATCTGTTAGGCACAACATCCATCTCATCACGTCGATCAGGGATTGCGTAAATGGCTCCAGCCAATTACTTATAATGATGGTGTAGATTTATACTACATTAAGTAGGGAGATGGGTCTATATGATTCACATTTGGTAGCAACCTTGCTCATTATCATATTAGGACTATTTGAACATCAGTATTGAGTTCGACATCTTGTTCATCTTCTCCCTAAATGAATTGAAGAGCGCCAACATTGGGTCTATCAAGACCTGAGTCATTGGGCCTCATTATAAGGCTGGCGCTCCCGTAATGAAGGGGGCCGGTATGGGAACGGCCCCCTTCACTAAGGAAGTGCCGATTACCAGCTTCCCATCGCGAGACCCGGATCGCACGCCGGTAAAACCATGCATGCTCTCCGGGTCCCACGAGGGGAAGAGGGAGGCAATAACGGGCCAGATGTAATCTGCCCGTTATTACCTCCCTCCCCATTCCCATTGAGCCCTATGGGAGCTCAAATGGGAATGGGGATGGGTTCCTGCAAGGAGGAATTACCGGGTCCTCCTATGTCGGAGTAACTCGGTAAGTCCCCATTGCAGGAACCCAGTAATGGAGCCCGGAACGGAGGCAGCCATGGAGCTAATAGCTCCATGGCTACCTCCATTCTCGTAATGAGGCTCATTGGCCCTCATTACGACCCTGGCGGAAAGTAACTGACCTGACCGCCATAGCGTAAATAGCGTTTCCGCCATTGCACGACGGAGTAAAGTGCGGCTAATTCTGACCCATCGGGCACGAGCACTACGCCATGGCGGAAGTGCAAAGTCCGCGATGGCGGAAATGTCCCCAAAACGCCCCTCACCGCCGTCGTACGGCGCCCTAGGTGCAATTCCGCCACCCATCATAGCGGTCACCGTAATGAGCGGTAATCGCAAAATACGGTGACCGTAAATATACGGAAACGGAAGTAAAAACATGGTCCCGGAACGGGAAACAGCACGCCGTACACCTATAAAATCAGAATCCCAACACAAGCATCAAAAATCCTACCCTGAGACACATCCCAACCCGTTAGCCACCCTAGTGAAAACAATAAAAATGGGAAAAGTTGCGAAAAAAGCGTGCGACCGCAAGCGGCAGGTCCACTTCTCCCATGAGGAACTCACCGTGCTCACAGAGACCCTCCAGGAGAATGCTGCCGTCGTCTTCTCGACGCAAATGACCAGGACGGCACTTGCGAACAAGAAGGCCATATGGGCCCTGGTGGCACAGCGGGTAAGTGCGGTGGGGACCGCACCCCGCAACCCACAGCAATGCAGAAAGCGATGGGACGACTTGCGGATACGCGTACGGAGCATACTATCAGCCAACCGTAACATTGCCACAGCTACCGGGGGAGGATCGGAATCACCCATCAAGTTGACCCCCTGGGAAGAAATCTGTGCCTCCACCATTGGAATGGAGAGTATAGAGGGAGTCGGAGGGATGGAGAAAGGAGTGCAGACATCCGAAGAATCAGGTAGGTGGGCCAAATAAAACAATGCTAAATCCACAATGTCCAATCATGTGAAGTACCATGTGTCCACATAGTGCAACAGAAACACATGTCCAGGAGAACGTCCACATACATTGGCCTGATAGCGCACTTTAAAACTCACATTAAATACATAAATAATTAAAAATCCTAAAAACACCCTCTACACGTGCAGCATGCACACCCTAACTGCAGGCTGCAAAACAACTGCATCCTCAATCCACACAAAAATGAAACCACCTCCAAGGCCCTGACCCAAATCACCGTCAGGTACCACCCCAATGCATGTGATACATTGCCATTCAAATTTCCACAGACCCATAAATAACGCTCGCCCTCCTTTACTCCACCACAGGGTCCGATTCAAACGACGAGCTTCAGGACACCCCTACCAGCACACCTGCAAAGAGGGCCCAGACCAACGGCCAAAGACCCTCCACCTCAGCTGCACGGATCAAGACACGGCAGCAGCACAAATCAAGTGGCAGCACACAGGAGGGGACTTCAACAGGCACCCCAGCAGCCAGCATGCCCACAACAGCAGCACCACAGGTCCCCCCAATGGATGCCACAGAAGGCACTGCTTCTGGTGGCAGCAGCACCATAGGTGACACTGCATTAATGGCAGCATGCTCCGACACAGAAAACGGTGCTGTCGATGTAGGATCCATCCATGACCTGTCTCAATCCCCCTGTTTGTTTCATCCCGTACACCATGAGGATACCACGCAGGGGCACCCACAAGACGACGACTGGCCATCCCCCACAAGCCCTGTGGCAAGGCAACATGAGGTGATCAGACCCTCTGTGACACCACCGCAAATGGCCATGGCCCAGGAGAGGCAACAGTCCCTCGACCAGGTGATCGTGCAACAGCAGCAACTGGCCACGCTCCTCAAGGAGCATGCTGATGAATGTGGGGGTACTAAGGCAGCCATAGAAACATCAACTGAGACACTTAGGTCAGAAATGGAGAGAAGCACAGAGACACTAAGGGCACAAATGGAGAGAAGCACAGAGACACTAAGGGCACAAATGGAGAGAAGCACCGAGAGCCTGAGGGTAGAAATGGAGAGAAGCACCGAGAGCCTGAGGGGGGAACTGCATGCGACGTCCAAAGACGTATGTGGTGAACTTGCCGCTGTGCGCCGTGTGCTCACTGAGCTCTCACAAACCCTTAGGGACATGCATGGACGTGACCAGGCAGAGACATCATCCGTTGCAAGTTCCGTCCAGGGCAGCCCCCAACGTAGTTCTGGGAGGAACCTGCGCTCCACAGGCAGGGGTGCCCCTGATACCCGGAGAGGGGGCTTGCAATAGCGTCTGCCCACTGACAATGAGCATCTTTGGACACTGGTGTTCGGGGGGGAGGTAGGAGGGTGGAGGGGGTGTGTTGGGCTTTCTTGGGTGGCGGGTCGATGGGGTGTGTAACATAATTTCACATATGCTATAAACATTTCACAATCATCCAATGAGATGTGTGGACATTGATCTTTGTGTACGAGGCCTTTATAGGCGTACAGTCCATATTGTGCATGTTCCAGACACACACAGTGCCACAAGTCCCGTGTCCATGTATCAGCCACCAGGCGTGAGTGCTAGAAGCATGAATCTATGAGAATCTGACAAATTTCACGGCCCTCCTGTGCCTCGCGGACTCCTTGAGGTGCTGCCACATCCCCACCCTCATCATGACCATCTTCAGGTGCTTGCAGTCCTGCGTCAGGGGGCATGGGCACATTTCTACGTACGCACATGTTGTGTAGCATGACACATGCCATGACCATCTTTGCAACCTTCTCATGGCGGTACAGGAGTGCCCCGCCAGACCTTCTGAGGCAGCGGAAACGAGTCTTCAGTAGGCCGAATGCCTGTTCTATGACTACACGGGTACGTGAGTGGGCATGGTTGTAGTCCTCCTCATGCTGGTTCTGTGGGTTCCGGAGTGGTGTAAGGAGCCATCTCTTCAGTGGATACCCGGCATCACCTGTATGTGGACAATAAAGGATGTTTGTGGAATGACATAGCTACGTACGCATCCCCCCCCTTCCTGCCAGGTCATTGGCGCATCACATACCCCACATTATCATGCATGAAATGACACTCACCGAGTAGCCAGGATCTGTTCCCTGCGTGTCGCTCCATGTAGCGTGGTATTGTAGAGTTCCTCAAGACCATAGAATCATGGGTTGATACAGGAAATTGGGCACAACAATGTGTAATGATCCTGTTGGAGTCACACACCATTTGTACATTAAGAGAATGATATTGTTTTCGGTTGCGGTACTGGGCCTCCATGGCATGTGGCACAACCAATTCCACATGGGTGCAGTCAATGGCACCAATGCAACCCGGTATGCCGGCAAGTGCATGGAATCCCACTTTTGTGTTCGTAATTTCCTGCTCCGAGCGTGGTAGAGAGATGTAGTCGTCTGCGTGCTTCAGGAGGGCATCGAGCACTTGCGATAGTGTCCGTGACAACAGTGGCTGTGAAATGCCATGCAACTGTCCGACTGTGTGCTGGTAGGTGCCTGTGGCCAGGAAGTGTAGTACAGACACCACCTTCAGTAGGGATGTGATGGCGGTTGGGCTATCTATCATGCTGGCAAGGTCAGCGTGTGTCATGTCCACAATGGCGGTTATGGTGTCCCGGTCCAAACGGTAGAGGGTGTGGATCTGCTCATCAGTGAGGTTGAACGGATGAGCTCGGAGGCGTGGGATTGCGGGCTGCCTGCGTGGTGGTAGTGGCTGTGCTGGTGGGCCTTGCTGGCCCTGCCTTGCCCTCCTCCTCCTCCTCCGTCTCCTCTGTGCGGCCGGTTGTTGTAGTAGTTGGTGTTCGTCTTCTTCTTGAAGTTGGAGTACTTGCAGTGCTATCAGGTCCCCCAGGGCCAACATCGCTAGTCCTGCCGGTAGCATTTTGGAGTGGGTGTGGTTGTGGGAGGGGGTTGGGTGTGCAATTTATGTGTTTTCAGGCTGTATAGCCTCCACCTGTGGTGATTCATTCCACCTGTGCAAGCTGCAATCCCCTTTGGGCGAGCACGTCCCGCACACAACGCTGCAATTCGACGCATGGCATCTTGCTATTACAATCATGTATTTAATCCCGATGGCAGTGGAATATTGGTTCATATGTTCATTCTGCTATGGTCCCATTGTTTCACATACTATCTTTACAGTCGCGAACAAACTTGTGAAGGGTCAGTGGAATGTAGTACTCGATTAACGCTGGACCCTCATGCAGCACTGTACCGAGGTTCACCGACGGGCGGGGCGTCCCATTTGTGAGTGAAGCCAGTTGCCATTTTCACACACTGCCGCACTACATGGATGAATTTGTGATTTCAAGCGGTCAAAGATGCCTTTTCGACGTGATGTTGCAAATGTGGAATTCAAAGGACAGCGCTTTCGGTTTTCAGCTAGCGGCGAGGAGACGCCCACAGGTCTGACTGCAGATATTAAGTTCTATTGTTTAATGTCCTTGGGACAGGGGCCATGGCGAGAATGCAATGATTGATATGAATAGTATGGGATGCGCAATAGCGTAGTGGACGATAAGGCAGGACGTTCCCAAATACATGTTAATTCACAACACTAGAATTCCGGGCTGGAGCACAGTGGATTTTGCAGACTGCATTACGCACAGACTCAATGGAAATTTCACATGTTATGTGAGTAAATAATCAGGCGTTTTCATACCGGGATGAGGGTATGATGTATGGATGCATGGACAGATGATTTAATTGAGAGTTTACCATGTACATGGCTTTTTGGAATCTATCCACTTCCCCTGCGCTATGTGATGCAGAGCTGCCATAGTGGGACCATCGTCTATCTGCCCTTGTTGAACCCTCCCTGTCTCAACGCGCCTTCAAACACTTGTGTCTATGCACGTTACTAATCCCATCTAATGGATTCTGTTTTAACAGACGCATGCACACAAACACTCGTTTGTAATAGTGTATTCACCTCGATTTATATAGTTATGATTCGCAAGTGATTTTTGGGTGGGAATAATCCTTTTGAGTGGGCTAACATGCATATGGCTGTAGATTTAGTGTGATCATTGAAGTGAGTAATTCAAATTAAGTTCTGATGCCCATACCATTCTTTTTCATTTCATTTGGGTGACAGGTATCTCCTCCCCTTTTGCCGCTGCCATCTGTATGCCACTCCTGCAGATGGCTTTTACTCCCGACACCTGCTGCTTCGTGTTAATCAGTGGAGCACCATTACGATCTTATGGGACGATCGCCAATGGGCCACATGCCCTTACGCAGTACTAGTGGCTAGGAGCAACATATCGACCTTTCAGCTGGACTAGTGCCTACCTAATGGGACGGCCCTGCGGTTCTAGGCGCTTCCATGTTGCCTTTTTGAACGTGTACGTAGCCCCTGTGTACCATGAAGGAACAGGGCGTCACACAAGCAGAAGCTGGTCATTTATTGCGGATGCAGCCCACAATACTGAAATGTATTTTGGAGTTCATGACCTAATGGCTGTATGGGCTTGGTGATTTTGTAGTGCATTAAATTTCTATTATGATATTAACCGTGTAGCGTTATTCTTTGCAAGTAATGTAGCATATTCCTATTTGTGGAGCGATGTATTGTGAGTAGATCTGCATTGGGTTCCGGCTTCTGGTTATAGTTGCGTGGTACTGTACTTGGCGCGTTTGCCTACGTAGCCCAGTGAGGTCAGGGATAGGGGCTGCCATTATGACTGTTTTAATGATGTCATGCTCAGGGGCGGGGGATTAGCTTTTGTGTAACAGATGCCGGTCAGCCAGGTGGATTGGTGGAATGATGTGATTATCAGAAAATGGCTGGTCACAGGTGCCTGTGTTTGCGTGCGTTTTTGGAGGGAGACTGAGGTCATGTCCATTGGAATAGCTTCTGTATTCGTGCCATCTGTGCCCTGCAGCTCCCATTGGCCCCTCTTGAGATGGGCCTGGCTGCTCAGTCACTCTGCCAACTTGTGTGGTACATGCTTATGCTGATGGTTGGTTTGTTTACTGGCAAGAGTACAGGGCTGGTGCAGTCTCCCTCAGGTTACTGCTTTGAATGTTGCCATACACTGGTGTCAAGCGATGGGGGCCTGTTGTTGTTTTGTCTCATATTTCAGTTCATATTGCTTTACTTGACCCTTCACGTGCCTGTGCTGCATCAGTACGGCAATGGTGACATGGCAAATATGGATGGCCACTCACAAGGCACTTGGAGCCCCTACATTCATTTGTTCGTTGGCATGCATGGGTGACTTGTACATTTCACTGGTTGCATTGTGTGACTTCATTGCACCTACGAGGAGTTGTGCAATGTGGCCAGGGAGTGGTGTACAGGCACTCAGTAGGGCCATTTACGGTTGGTTCGCGTTGCCGTTCTTCTCACCATGGCGGAATGGTACTTTCCGCCATGCTTGATGGCGTTAGGTAAATGTCCGCTAGGGTCAGAATTCGCGTACCATTGCGCCATGGTGGTAATTACGGTTTCGCATGGCGCGCGTGCGCGTACTTGGTGCAGTTAGCGTTGGCGTTCACTACGGTGTCGCTAATGGCATCGTACTTTACGGTGACGGGTCATAATCGCACCGAGCGCTATTCGATGGCGGTATTGCATTTCCGCCATCGTTTTTCGATTTCCGCCAGGGTCGTAATGAGGGCCATTGTCTTTTAGAAAGCTACTTAGAGTCCATCTGGCAATGGGCTCTTTCCAGGCTGCAGCCCTTTGATCGCCACCCTCAACTCTCTTCTCCCTATTGGTCTATCTAACCATCCCTGTTCTTCTCTGGGATGGTAGAAGCTCCACTGATGCCATATAATCCTCTTGGTCCTGCCTAGTGACTTCTTCTTTTGTCTTATAAAAATTCCAAAAGGCCCTTTGCTTGTGATCCTCTCCCACCTCTTCTTTCCCATTCCATCCACTGTCCTTTGTGTTAAAGTCTGGCCCTGTGCTCTTAATCTGTTAGCCAAGAACCTACCTGATTTCTTCCCTGTCTCATAGAGCCGCTGCTTGGTTCTCAGTAGTATCTGCCTTGCCAACTCTTAACGTGTTGAGTTCCCCCCTTTGCCATGAGATTCCTGTGTATAATCCTGTTTTCCTTTGATTTATACTGCCTTTCTAACTCCTCTACTTCAGCTAAGAGTATCATTTTCTGTTGCTTCCTAAGCTTAATTAGGGTAGCCGCGGATGCTATCAGGCCTTTCGCCGCCACTGTCCTTAAGGCATACCAGTGGCTGCCTTGTTAAGGTCCAGATACTCCAGAATAGCTCCCTCTAGGTTAACCCTCACTAACACATCCTGCAGTATGCAATCATTTAACCTCCACATGGGTCTTACGCTTCACATCCCTCTCATGTGTGTTTCCAAAAATAACGTAGAGTGGTCTGACATTGTGCAGACTTGTATCTCCACTGCCTGGACGTGCTTGAGTGAAGATGTTAATAGTAAGATGTAATCTATGTGTGAGTATAACTTATGCACAGTGGGTAATGAGTATAGGTCCTTTCTTCAGGGTGGAAGTGATGACATGCATCAACCAGCCCCATATCACCCAGAACACCCTCAACACTCCTTATGATCTCTCCGCTCTGCGGTTGTTTGGATTTAGATGATCTACCCCACTCGCCCTCCATAAGTCCCTTGCGATGAGGCATTGCCCTTCCCTATCCCTTTCCAGTGTTTTCAGGAACATCAAGAGGAATCACTCCTGCTGCTTATTTGGTGCATATACTGAGGATATCTTCAGTTATCTACTCCCTAGTGAGTCCTGCAGTAATACATGCCTCCTCTCTTTATCTTCAGCGGTACCTATCAATGTAAAGTTAAGTTTCTTGTGTATCATATTTGCTACATGCACTCTTTTGGATGGGGTGTTAGAGTGTATTGGTATGGGTATCTCTTCTCAATTTGGCTGGGTCTTGGTATACTATGTGAGTTTCCTGCAGAGCTACCACATCTGCCTTTTCTTGCCTCAGTTCCCTCATCAACTGAACTCTATTATTCAGGGTGTTGAGACCTCTTACATTCGCCAACCACAACCTAATCATCTCATCCGGATGGGCCATGTGTTGGTATTTTGAAGGTGTGTTTGTAATAATTCAACTTCGGGGGCACCAGGGGACCAGGGATGACTTTTGTTTTCTAAACCATCAATCAGCCCCCCAGCTCTAGTACACCAAAAAGGATCCAAACAGATTGGAAATACATGCAAATTATAAACCTCCTTGTCCAAGTTTGGTAACAGGGACAGAATGGCCGGCTTGGCCATAAAAAATGTATGTGGATAGTTGGTTAGTTGCAACACAGCGAAAATAAAAATATTTTTTATTTTTTTTATTATTATTATTTTGACATAGCTGTAATATACAGCCTTTCAAAAACATTCAAACAAGACAATAAAATACAATGTTAGCTGTCAATATTACAAGGCAATTATCTGATACAAATTTACAACCTTGTCATCAAAATAAAACAATCATTGGACATTTTATTAATCTGTCCGGTGACCTACTCTTTTGCAATATCTATGCAGTTTGGTAAATTTAACGATTCCACGAACAAAAGACTCGCAATGTTCAATTTCCAGGACTGACTGTTATACACAATATTCCAAAAACTTTCTTCAGTCAACAGTATATGATTCTCAAAGAGGTGTTTAAACATTAGACATCTTTGTCGGACTAAAGCCGGGCATTCACAAAACAAATGCTTCAAATCCTCTTTAGCTGATGGATTCAGACAGAATCTACAATTAGGGTTGGGCGACATATGCCTCATAAAGCGTACTTCATTTGTCAAACAGATATTCATTCTGAATCTCATATATGAATATCTGAATTTAGGGTCCGGAGACTTCACTAGGTACATTTCGACAACATGAAGTTTTTTAATTGCAAAGGCTTGTCGTCTGGACACTTTCAATTTCATACATGCCTCTCTAGTTTTAATCCAATCATATAACCAGAGCTTGGTTTTCGCTCTCTCGGGGTTGTTCATAAGTAGTTCATCATCAATACCAGCTAGTTCCATCAATCCTTTAACCATTTTCTCCATTTCAGAATCATGGGGTTAGCTGATTCCACCATATATCTGCCCAATGTATACATGATTCCATTTACTTTGACCGCTAGTAAACATTTTCGATATAATGAGAACACTTTCCAGCAATATATTGTGTATAAGGACACCAAACCCATTTCATGCCTCAATAAACACATCGGAACCGACATTGGGAGGCCACACACTTTTTTCCAAAATCTGCCTTCTAATCTTAGCCATACATTCTCCAGCATAATTTCCCTGGTTTCTGCCCCATAGATTATTATAGGAGTGACCTTTTGCTTGTAAAATATAATGGCAGGTGATAAAGAAAATTTTCCAAATTTACCTTGTATCAACTTGGTCTGGGCTATCCCGTTATTGACTTTCTTTTCCAATTCTCGATGGTATGATTTCTCGTGTGGATCATTGCCAATTATTACTCCCAAATACTTATACTCATTTACAATCTCTACATCAACACTTTGTATTTGCCACCTTCCAACTTTCGATGCTTTCTTCTTTTTAGGCTCTAATATCATAATTTTGCACTTGTCTTGGTTGATTTTTAACAAGTTCGCATCAGCATAATTACTCAAACACGTTAAAAGAGCTTTCAGACCCCCTGGCGTCTTAGCTAAAAGGACCAGGTCATCAGCATAGAATAACCAGGGGACAGTATGGACTCCCAAACGGGGAGGATCAGATTTAATGCTCCTGAACTCGTGTTGTATAGCTGACATGAAGAAGTTAAACAAAGTACTTGCCAGAATGCACCCTTGTTTCAAACCCCAAAAGGTTTCAATTGGATCAGAAAGAGAGCCATCAAGGGCCAGTCTTATTTGCACTGTAGTATGAGAATGTAGTTCATCAATCCAAAATACAAGATAATTAGGACACTTCGCATCCAAGAGTTTGTTCATTAGGAGTTTTCTACACACAGAATCAAACGTGGCTTGAAAGTCTATGAAGGCCATGTATACTGCCTGTCCCTTTTCATATTCTAGTTTTTTTATGACTTCCAATATATGGAGGTTAACTGCAGTGCCCATCCCCGGCATGAAGCCAGTTTGATTAGGATCTCTAATTCCTGCTTCATTCAACCATTTGTTAATATCTCTTAATAGTAACCGAGCAAAGATTTTACTCGGTATATCTAGAAGAGATATAGGCCTATAGTTGCTAGGATTTTGATTGTCACCCTTTTTGTAGATTGGTATGGTGATAGATTTTCTCCAAGAATCCGGAATACACCTGGATAGTATAATTTGGTTGAAAATGGTAGTTAGAATTTGGGCCCATGCAGTGGGATTTTTTTTTAGCATAAAATTGGAAAGTCCGTCTGGGCCAGGAGCACGAGATGTAGATAATTTTGCAATAAACAATAGAATGTCATCAATATCAAACACAAGGTTCTCCATATCATTCCTGTCTTTAGTATCTTGACATCTGATTGTTAAAGTGTCCGCATATGCTGATTTATAGAACTCAGCCCATATTTCCTGAGGAATTGGATTCATTTGGTGCACTATTTGGGTCTTGCTTTGGGTATATTTTAAGTGTGACCATATTTCAGCTGAGTTCTTAGATTGCAGACTCTTCAGCATAGCCTCTGCATCATGTTGATATATTTTAGCCTTTCTTGCTCTAATCCAGTTTTTATATTTACATTTTAGAGTATTCAATTGGTATGAGCAATCAAGAGCATTATTCCTAATTATTTTCCTTCTATCAGCTCTATACTGAGTTTTATGCATGGCTACTTCATGGTCGAATACGTGCAGCGATTTTATATTCTGATTCTTAGGATCCTTATTCTTGATCTTAAAGATTTGCATTTCATCAACATACGAATGAGGACTAGTAGGGTCAACACATCTCCTTTCATTCAACACTTGCATAAGCTTTTGACTGAGACTTTGCAAGGTTGAAGGATTCCATTGAAACTTATTTTTAGCTGTGTTTAATGTGAGGTTTCTAGCTAAAGATGATTCATAAGTTTTGGATTCTGTTAGCCAAGACCAGTTTAGAGCTTGAATATCATGATCACTTGTTTTTTGGGGCATAATATAAAAATCCGTTATATGACTAAAGAGGTCTCGATCCACAAATGTATAATCTATTGTAGCTGTTTGTAACCCTCTATGCCATGTATTCTTGGACGGTATATCACCTTTTTTTGTACCATTTAGCATAAGGAGCTGATGGTCGGACATATAAGCATTCCAAGTTTTTGCTATCGGGGTCAGAGGTTTCCCCACTTGGGGTAAGCATGATAGGTTCAAATCTCCCGTAACTATTACATGGCCACATAATGGATCTAATATCGTCAGATTCAGTACTTCATCCATAGCCTCGTAAAAATCAGAGTCGGTTATTGCCGCATGGTTCCAATATATGTTTATCAAACCAATTGTTGTTAAATTGAACTTTATCTTTGTTAGTTGTATAAAGCTATTCGGGGAGAACCATGGCTCAATTTGCATGTTAGGAGATGCTTTAATGGCTACCATTAGGCCTGCCATGGGTCTACCTCTGACTGGAACGATAGCAGGTGTCAACACCACAATATGTTTATCCCAAACCGGGGCAACTGTCAACCATATTTCCTGAAAAGCTAGTATATCAAAACTCATTAACAAGCTATCTATGGATTTCGTAAGATGTTTGAAACCTCTAGTGTTCCATGAGGCTAGAGAAAAGGTCTTATCCTTCTGTGCTGGCTAGTTATTGTTCAGTCTTGTTTCTCTAGCCTCTGTCAACCGATCATCCGCTCGGGACATGTTTATATATGAGTTGCTGTTTTGTCCCTTCTGATAGATGTTTGGTTTGGGAATATATTGGTTTCCAAGACTGAGCGGTTGTTGTTGAACAAAAAGAGCTGGATTTTCTAATAGGAAGCCCATTTCATATATATCATTTCTTGCTTCCCACACTGCATTTTTAACAAAGCATGACTTCATCCATAACTTAATCTTTGATAAATCATTTCTTTGAAGAAATTCTACTTGCTCTATGTCTTTAGAACATATCCCATCAAGCGCAACAATTTCTGAGAAAATATTCAGAACTGATTGTCTATTCAAATCAAAAGAGTGAAAAGGGAGAGGACGACATTGCATCAATAGACAGTTTGTATTTGGATCACTCACAGGCACATGCATCCCCGCTTTTGAGGCATAAATAGCTTTAATATTTGGTGCATAATTGGGTTCTCTTGCGGTATTAGTCAGGGAAGTATACACTCCATTGTTCTTGACATTTATCATAGGAGTGTGAGGTGTATTAGCCTGGACAATTATTCTTTTTAATGAGTGTTCTAATTCTGTTTTCCAATCATTCATTGAGATGAAATTTTCCTGAGTCACTTTATCTGCAATATGTCTTTCTGTCGTCCCATCAAGTAATTCGAAACTCTTTCCCATTTTCACTTTCTCAGTATTGTTTGACTCATTGCTCCGGTGGTCTATCGCTATGCTTGTTACACCACTTGGTTTACTGCTATCATCACTAGCCTTGGGCATATGCACATCATGCTTGTTAGTCTGGGTAATTATTCTTTTTAAAGAATGTTCTAATTCCATTTTCCATTCTCTCATTGATAAGAGTTGTTCCTGGCTCAGTTTCTGTACATCATGACATTCTGTACTTTCAACAGTTATATCAGGACTATTTGCCATAGTCAATTTATCAGTATGGCTTAGATTAGTACTTAACTTGCCTGGTGCTGTTCCTATTTTGCCACACAATTTACCGGCATCATCCCCTTCATTTTGTGCTTTGTCCGGACCCATAATCCTGCTTTCTCTTTGCTGATTTGACAACAAGATCAAAGTGTCTAGAGGCTCATACTCTTCTGGCTCTTTTTGACACAGTCGTCCTTTTTGTAGGCTCATATCTCGATATTTGTTAGCAATAGCCGTACGTGCTACCGCAGCAGCTGATTTGGGTAATGTTAGAGTATTGATAAACTGTTTAGTGCCTGTGATTTTGGCATTCGCAACATTTGGCACATTTTTAGATTTTTTCGTGATTTTCTTTCCAAAATTTAATCCCTTTTTTTTTGTGTCAAAGATGTTATACGACATAACAGTATCATTTTCAGCCCCCTGAGTAGACAGGCCCGCATTGCTTTTGGGTTGATTCATTGTTTTTTTACAGGAAAGTTCTATGTTCTTTGCTTTATCTTTCTTCTTTTTAATACATGGTTGTCCTACTTCACACTTTTCTTTTTCGACTTGTAATCTACTTGTAAAAGTGATGTCCGAGGATTTATCCATTTGCGGGACAATGTTTGTCTCTAATTTAGCTATATTCATAAGCTCATCTCTCTTTTTTTTGTTTTTTTTGTTCTTAACCCCTAATTGCAAGGCAGACTGTTGATGTTGTGTACAGTCAATTAGTAAGATCTCATCTTCTTTAGATTTTATTTCATCAGTACTTGGTTGTGGATTGTCCTCTGTGCTATCAACACTCTCCGTGTTTTTCTTACAACATACACAGTGATCGTCAGCCACTTTCTTTTTGCATAGCAGCTTGATTATCACAGAGTGCTGGTCATTCAGTTTAGTGTCTAGTGTATCATATAATCGTGTAAGGGAAAAGAGTGCAGCATTCATTGTTTGTAATGATGTTTCAATACCAATAACAAATTTATCCGGAGGAGCTGATAAATCCTCATTTAAGGCAGCGTGATTTCTACGAGGGGTCGGGTGGACAAAGGAACAGGAAGACGGGGAGGATGCATCCGCTGTTGGGGAGAACATCATTGGTGAATGATATAAGTCCTGTTGGACATCACTAGTATCAGGAGCTTCCTTAGGGCAGCTGGTCTTTTTAACCTCTTGGGGGCTATCCATATTGCCGAGCAAGGCTTCTGTTTCCATCTCATCAATAATGTCATCTTGTCTCATGATATCAGGAGTATTCAACATAACCCCCCCCTCACCAGACACACCGTTGGGTTGCGCATCAAGGCCCACTGTACTCTCTTCATTCGTGAGATCAATCGCTCCTGTGCCTAGTTGAGCTATAACATTGAGAGCACCAGCAGCAACCAAGGAGTCTGGGGGAGTGGAATAAGAGCACAGGCTACTATCCTGTATATCACCATATGGTAAGTCCTGATTATATAACGCATTTACACATGCGTTTTTGCTGTTTCCATCATTATTTTCCACGACATTCTCACATTTGTCCCTTGGGGTGCAACATTTTCTAATATCCACCAAAGTAGAGCAGACTCTTATACTAGAGGCTGATTTACTAATTCTTTTAAGATTAATTGTTCTAGAGGACGATTTAGGTGTCGAAATCGCCTCACGAGTACACTCGTTAATGACTTCCTTTGAAGGCATTCCTGTACACAAAGTCATTACCATTTTGTTATAGGACAGTGGCGTTAAGTTATCTCCTAAGTGCGAGTATATTAATCAAAATGTGAGGGTTACTACACTCAATGCCCACAAATCGCAATTTCAGGCAGATCAGACAGTTCCAGCAAAAAGAGCACTCAAAGGCACAATTAATAACAAATAAACACAGACATCGAGGTGCTCTAGCTGGAGCAGAATTCAATAACTTCACCTCTGTTGGCTCAACAGTATTCAAAAGTCAATGCAAGGACGCACAGAAATAAAAAGGAAGGAAGAAGGACCATCGGTTTTACCCACAGCCCTCAGACCCTCAGCCAGCAGACAGCCGACAGCACTTTCCAAAGCACTTCCTCCAAATGCGCGCGCGCCAAATGCGCGCAGCTTCCTGCTTATGAGGAATGTGGGAAAAAAAGGGGCGGAGCTTACGCTCGCAATTCAGCAAATAATGAAATATAAATAAATATTAAATAAGTACCACTTATACTAGTGATCTTGGTGTCTTGTATTATTGTCTCTCAATTAATGGAGTCTTTACCACGTGTGTTGGTAGATTTTCAGTAAGTTCACAAAGATCCACAAGAACGGGCATACGGAGTCCTCCACAGCCGACAGCACTTTCCAAAGCACTTCCTCCAAATGCGCGCGCGCCAAATGCGCGCAGCTTCCTGCTTATGAGGATTGTGGGAAAAAAAGGGGCAGAGCTTACACTCGAAATTCACGTGTGTTGGTAGATTTTCAGTAAGTTCACAAAGATCCACAAGAACGGGCATACGGAGTCCTCCACAGCCGACAGCACTTTTCAAAGCACTTCCTCCAAATATTACCCAATGATAAAAGGCACTGTCCAGTCAAGGTTGTATGCATATATTTACTTTATTATTATCACAACAGACAGTTCTAGCAACACTACGAAATACAACCCTTCCTGGAAAGGAATGCAGAGGACAGACAGTTTCAAAGAAGGAAAAGGGATGCACTCTGGATACGGACAGTTTAAGGTTTCTTAGCATAATGGGTACAGTGATTCTTAAAGATCTACAGGAGGATTCTTGAAAGGAACAGGGGGACAGAACCACAATGTACACTGTGCTGCTGTTGTTCTTGGTGCTCGACAGGGTCGAGTCGGCTGCAGTGCACTTTGCAGTTCCGGGAATGAAGCTGGATGAATGGCTGCAGGCTAGGCTTTATAGTGGCTCTGGGTCAGGAATTGGTGTCTCAGTGCTGGTCAGCGGTTCTGAAGCACTGGTTGCAATGTCTTGCATGTCTTTAAACAACTGCAGCTTGACAACGGTCAGCATTGCAGTCATTTGCAGTCAGTTGCAGCTCAAGGAACTCGACTGCCTCAAAAATGTCTCTTAAGATGGACATCGGTAGATGCTCGCTCTTCTTCAATGGGCTTGTGTAATCCTTTAAGGCAGCTGGCCCAAAGCTGAGCAGTGTGGTGCAGGCACACTGCCTTGTCCTTTGTTTCAAGAAACTTCTTTCAGTTTCCACCTAGGAAGCTTGCTGCAGAGCCTAGCCGGACATGCTGTGTGCTGGCTACAAACCGGTCCTGGAGCTGCTGGAGGGTCCTCTAGATTCACTATGTAGCTCTGTTCCCTGGGAGATGTTTAGGGGAGGGATTGTGTGTCCCTCTTTTGAAATCCGGCCATTCCTTCAATGGCAGAAGATGTAAGTCAGACTGTACCACCAGCAAGGGTCCAATGATGAGTTGATCCTGCTACTCCTTGCAAAGTCTTCAGATGATCTGCCAAACGAGGGGTCCAGCCCTTTTTTACAGCCAAATTAACCACAGTGATGGGTTTAGGCTAAGCCTAGCTTTATGAACCAATCATGGGATACCTATAAACAATCTCCTGTATGCATGAGGACAGAGCCAGAGTGCTTTGCAACAGGAACAGTAAAGGGATGAAAACATGTGATACTAAGTCCCACCCATTTTCCCGTCTGTTGTGGATCACTGTTGTGATCAAAGAGTCTCTCTGGTTAATGGATCTCTCTGTGGTTCCTGATTAAAATGGAAGGTCTCCCCTGAAGCTGTGGCTAAACCAGATCTCTGGCTCCTGCAAACCCCATCCTCGTACCTTATGAATCGGGTCCCTGTGGGGTAAACTACTGCAAAGATGCATTCCCAGACATGACAGCTCACTGTCATCGATACTGAGGGTGGGAGCATGTTTCAGGTTGACACAGTTGCATATGAAAGGTTGTTGGGGTTTCCTGTCTCTTTTGTTAACCTCTGCAGTCAAGCGGCATGTTGGCCTGATTGTATTGCCATCTAATTAGTATGCAATTTGCTGCCACCAGCTGCAGGGCCCAATAAAAGAGCAGGGTGGATGCATGGATCAATTGTTAGTTCATCAGGCTGGCCATGGCAGGGGGAAGATTGTGTCCTTCCCCTTCTGGGCATGAATCATGTACCCCTGGCTGTCATATCCCATCTAAATATGAAAGGGGGGACTGTGCCTGTGGACTGTATCCACCCAGAATATACAGGTATATTCGTTTGTCATGCTGTGAGCTTAGGAAAATGTGTGTGGATTAGTCACACACATGTTCCTGAGGTTGGTCTACCATCATTCCATTTAATTAAAAATGTTTAAAAAAAAACCTAGGCAAGTGCACCCCCACCTTGTGGATGGTTGAATTCCTCACAGTGTTGCAACTAACTTCTCCAACCAACCTGAACAATAACTTCCCCACCTATTCCCCTCCCCTATTGCGCAGGACCACTTGTACTCTCGTCATTCCCTCGCTCAACCAGTTCTGCCCACCCGCATTGAACAAAAAACAATAGCATTCTCATCTTCCATTACTCGAGCGTTTCCCCCTTGACATCATTGAAGATTCCACAACCCCCTTCCATATGGAGTAAGCCCTAGATCAAGCCCACCTTCCCCTATGGCCTCCGTTCCAGCTAATGTCATGTTAATAATCAAAGCCGATTCCCAAGGCTAGGTGGCCCCTAAAGCCAACTGTACATCAGCCATGGTGAGTTTCTGCTTCCCCTTTTCACTACTACCGTACATCTTTCAGCCTCTTCCTCCAGCTAATTCCCCGGTAGATCCTCTTTGTTTCTTCTCGACTCATAACTGTCCCCAGCTCGAGGCTGAAGAGTGTTATTCCTTCCCCAATCTTGAACAGCATGACAACCTTCTCCTTTCATAAGAATTGCAGTCTGACTGAATTTGTCCAGCGGTATCTAACCCCTTTCTAGGCTAGCTTTTCTCTGATCGGTTGCATACTCCTTTCCTTTGCCAGGGTGAGCTATCCTTGCTTTCTAGCTTCTCTGAGCAGGTCCTTCTTGGCCGTAAAGTCATGGAGTTCAACTAGGAAGTTCCTAGGAACCCCCTCACAATCTCTTTTTTACTCATCATGTCAACCTTGCCAATTCTTGTTGAACACCCTGATCAGCGTAGACAACAGTTCCACGATGCAACCTCTGATATCACTCCCTTCCACTCCCTCTTTTAGGTACTTGATCCGCTGGTTGTCCCTTTTGGAGCGGTTCTCCAGGTTATCACATCTGCTATGCAAGGCTGTGCAGTTTTCCAAAAGGGTCTGAATTCTTCTCTGATTTGGGTTGCTCTGGAATATAACACAGTGATTGGCACCTTTGGATGCTCTCCTTACATCTTCGACCTTGTCTGCAGTGGCAATACCTTGTTGGAAGGTCTTGAGTGTCACAGTTTTCGTTTGTTTGTGAGCCTTTGTCACGATGATGGTTTGTTCCCATGGCTCTTGCCTCCTCTTCTTGCCTCTCGAGACCTTAAGGTGGTAATTCTTGTCTCCAGACCCTTGACTGGCTGTGCTTGGCCTGGCATTCACCCGCTGTCCAGATTAGCTGAATGGCTTGGTGTATCCTCTGCCCCTCAACTTTTCTGCCCCCTGGGGTGCCTTGACATGCTTAGCTGGGACCCTAGGCACTTGAAGAACATCTGACCTTCCTGTTCCATTAGAGGGACAATAGTTGGGCCGCAGTGTGCCAGGTGGTAGCTCCAGCACTCACTCTCTTCTCGCCAGGCTCTAAATCCCCTCCTCTAACATCAGGTGAAGTGTCTGTGCTTGTAGGCCTGGGGGTTCAGCAAGTCCTCCCTCAGACCCTACTCCTTTTGACCTCCTTTCACCACCTCACCCCCATCTCTGGTTTCTTTCTGCCTCTTTCCCATCCTTCTTCACCATCCTCGCTATGTCTTTCCCTTACGAGCTGCTCGGGGCTCCTCTAATACCTCCAATCCACTCTGCTTTGTCAGTGGTGAGAGAAGTATGGACTTGTCCCTCTTTCTAACAACGTGCTGCCCTGGAAGTTCTTGGGCACTCATTGATGACATATACATTCCTCCACTGCCCTGGGCTTCCAACGTCAACCTAGGGGTGTTCTGTGCCCTCAGTTCTCCGTGGCACGGTGATACTCTCCATCAGCATGCCAGGCATCTTGAAGTCAGGCTCTTCAAACGCGCACACACGAGGAGCCTCACCCACCCCCACTTTGCCGTCTGGCTTCTAAGGGGTGCTCCTCATATCCACATCAATGCCCTGAGCTGATGTCTGCCCCCAGGGGTGGAAGTCACCACCAGTCTAATTTTACATAGAGTGTGGTGGTACTGAGCTCAAGATCAGCGGTCCACTCCGTCTGCCATCTTGGCCACACCTTCCGATCAAATATCTTTAAATCTTAATTTACTGAAGCCATGGAATAGAACGCAGTATCTATTTTAAACTCAAAAGATTTTTTTAAATGATGCGATGAATTGCTTAGGATTTTGTAATTGCTGGAATGTATTGATTGTCTTGATTCTTGTAGAGTTATACATGTATTTCTTACTGTTTTCATATTCTATATTTTGTGTGTATAGTGAGAACAGGTTTATTTCAAGCTACTATACGCAGTTTAAATGAAATTTAAAAATATGTGTAGGTGTCTACATGGCTCTGCAGCATGACTCATCAGTATCTAATCAATCAAATCTCATCGCTCTGTCGCACCAGAAGTGTGTTCCTTATTCTAGATATGTAAAAGTGAAAATGTCTTTGTTTGTAGTGGGATTTGTGGTGAAGCGTTGTTCCTTGTACAATTCCACACCGTTTCACCAATCTGCAACACATGTTGCATAGTTACTTTTCAGGACCCTGCGTACATTACTGGCTACATGACATCTGGACACCCCAATGCTTTTCCAAGGTTTCAGCAAAAGTCAAAATTTGTTTGTGGGTTTGTGGCTTGGGGAAGCATTGTTCCTTATACAATTCCACACCGTTTCACCAATCTGCACCAAATGATGCATAGTTACCGATTAGGACCCTCTGGACATTACTAGATATATGACATTTGGACACCCCACCCATTTCCCCAGATTTCAGCACCTTCACACATGAGACGGTTGCCTGAAATCAGCGAAACACCAATGTGGTCACAGAGAGACCGGTCCCGACACAAGGAACAAAACTCGAGGTCTAGGCCCTAGGATGCACGGTTTCCAAAATATTTGCACTGCAATGCACCACAAAGAACTGCACCACACCAGTGTGAGGCTACAGGTGGGGAGAGAGCACTGTCTGCTCTGTAACTTAGAAAATCAGTTCCTGTACCAAGACTCCAACCCATGCTCGTCACATGTTAAGATCTGGAGACGCTATATCAATGACATCATGATGATTTGAAAGGGATCACTTACAGACCTTCCTCAACTTGCTCAATGGGTGTGATCATTTTCTAAAATTCACGATGACGTAAGATCTTTTGACTGTCCCCGTTCTAGACCTGTTGATCATGAAAACTGAACAGGGGTTGATTGAGACAACTTTATTCCGTAAACCAACAGTTAAGAACACTTTACTGCACTAAACGAGCTACCACCCACCAGCTTAAAGAGCAACCTCCCATTCGGACAATTCCCAAGAATAAAAAGAAACTGTTCCCAGAAAGGGGAATATGGAAAACATGCAGGGATTCTGGAACAAAAGACTGAAATAAAGAGGTTAGCCTCGAACCACGATAAGAACAGCAAGGAGCAGGGCTAAACACACAACACGAGAAGCCTAACGGGACGACAAAGAGAACAAGAAAAATGCATCACATGTGTCTCCATCTACAGTGGAAACACTTGTGTACACGCACGATAGAAATACATTATCAATATCAATACAGTCCAATTAGTTATGCACTCAAACAAGTAATTGGAACACTCACCATACCTAAATCACAGATTGCATTTAAGAAACCCCAGAATCTCATACAAATGCTTGTCCACACCTATGAACAAAAACGCCCAAAACTAACAGCGTTTCTGAATGCCTGCGGCCTTCCCCAATTGTAACCCACAACAAATGTGGCAACAGCTCAGTGTGTTCCCTGACCAGGAATATGAAACATGTAGACTTCTATGGACTAATTTGGGAATACAAAGACTTTACCAACTGCAAAATCACTTGGGCAGTATATGGAATCAAATTCGCATGCAACCTTTTGTACATTGGAATGACTGAAAGGGAAATCTGTCAAAGGATATGCAAGCACAAATCATGATTGAAAAACCGAGTTCCAGAGACACCCATGGTAGATCACATCCAGGCCAAGAAACATAAGTACAATGATTTTTTTATTTTTATTTATCAAGTGCATTTGGTTAATTAACCTTTCACACTGGATATAAAAGTCATTCGTAAAAAGCATGCAATATACATCTACAATTTCAATTCAGGATAATTCCTTAATATAAAATGCAAGATTAGCAAATTTAAAACAAAATTATTGAGCAATTCATTCCTGTAATCTGGTTTTCACTATATTCCAAATATGGTGTGCCACTGATGTGAGAACAAGCAATTCAGCCCCGTACCGTAAACTCGAGAATTGATCATGTTCAACATTTCTAAAGTTGGCATAACCTTTATCATACAAGCATTGTAGCCTAGGGCATTGGGTTAGAATGTGTCACACGGTTTCATATGATTTGTGATCCAAACAGTACCCTCACTCTCGCGAGGGGGCAATTGAGATGTATGCCCAAGGAAGCTTGAACAACAGTGGGTCCAACGCCTGGACACTGGTATGAAAGGATTAAACACAAGCATAGAGTGGAACCTTTTTTTCAGCAATACACATAAATATGGAGTGGCATTTGGTAACTTGCAGGTTAACAGCTGATATCTATACAAACACAACATTGTCATCATGCACATAGCATGCTATCACTGCAGATACCAACTATATGTATGCACATGTTTCTTGTCCACAGCGATGTGCAACTAATTAATGTTTGGTTTGCATACTGAGAATGTATTATGGTAAAATTGTTGCCTTTAAAAACGCATGTCTTAGTCAAACGCTGGGAGAATCATTGGGCAATGTATATTAAAAATAATGTCAGAAGACAAGAGCTTTGTTTGATCAATGTGATGACCATACATCATACATGCTTGATTGCACATACAAGGAGACATGTCCAAAATCAGAACACTCAAAGGGTGAACACCATATGGGAAACGATATGCCATTATAGTGACCATTTTCACTCTGGTTGTTCTTTTGTATAAATACCTTAACAGCACTTAACAATATATCTGTGAGCTGTCAAGAAACATATGGGCATTGTGCCCCAGTGATTATATATGCACATTGAACCCACTCACTGAACGTATGGTGTGAAGAATATGCTGAGCCTTTTTCAACCCCTCCAAAGGAAATACACTGCTCTGTCCGCACTTGCAAACACATAGTAAGATGCCCACCAGGTTGCTGCATTGCACTATTTGGGCATAGAAACAGACATGGGCAGTGAGGCGCTACCTAGGTAACTAATATAAGCTCTGAGAGCTTGGCGCCAAGGTTGATCCACGGAAGCCAAGGATGTGTACACTGCCCGTTCGGCGTTCAGCCATACAAGTCCCCCCAAACAGTGCTGATCACTGTGGCGACGTGAGCTCGAGCATCAGGATTCCAATGACAATGCCATGCCGACGCCCCCACAGTAAACCGAAATTGCAAAACTGGTATAATAGTTATAAGTATGCCGTGCTGTTGTGTGTCTCGCCACGATTACCACACGAATTACAGTAATGAGCCCCACGTGGGCGCAGCGGTAGTCTTAATGACCAGGGACTGAAAGATGGCCCCGGTGCCACAGCAAGAGTCACATCTACGCCTGTTTGCCTTCTCAAGTATTTGTTTGCTTCTACCGAGACAACCAGTGTAAAGAAGGCACCAATCTCGCTAAGAGATTTAAGCGGTCCTAAAAAGACCTTTCCAAGTGCTGAGTCCTTATGTGGTTGGACAGTAGCCCGTGATTAGCTGAGCTTGAGATGATGATGCAAATAACGCAAGTTGTGCAGTAACTATATGCGCACAGCTCTTAATGGTACATAACAGAGCTCCTTCATGTAGTTAGCCATAGTTAGGCACTCGCAGTAGGGATTTTGTAAAAATGATTGCACACACATTCACACACGATTGCCACTCGCAGTGACCAAGGACAGAAAGTGGTAGCAGATAAGACCAGCACTCAGCTGACGAGAATATTTCAATGTGCAGAATGACAACATTTTAAAGGGCAGTGAATCATGGTGGAACAGCGCACGGCACACTTTTTGCAGCACATGGTAAGTGCCACAATGAATATATATCTGTCATTGTTATAGACTTCAGTGAAAAAGATATCAGACTGGGAGCATTCCCGTTGTCTCATGGAATCCATATTCATCTCAAGAACTTATTTCCCAAGTGTCTGAGCAACCGCCAGGTAAGTGATCCCCTCTAAGTCAGTTGTTTATTAAATACAACTACCTACGCCATAAGTATTCTCACACTTGTCTATTACTCTTTTTATGTCATCATTGTAATAGAGATCAAACAGAAAGGGTTTGGTGAGCGACTAAAGTTCCACAATCAAGTTACTGTCTGGCCTGATGAAGGCCCAATAGAATACCCAATAAGGTGATCGCCTGGATGTGCGAATCACCACCATAAGGGCTGAAACACCCTCTGTCGACGCAACTTCAATAGAAACACCCTGTACTAAAATAATAAAGCAGCTAATATGTTCAGACTTGTGTAGCCATTGGGCAATGCTTTGAACAACCACTGCCAAATAATACATAGCGCCATCTAGACATGGTAGAAATCTGTAACATCAACTCCTCCTAGATGCAATAACGTGTGGCTGTCTGCCCATACCCAAATGAAAACTATGTGAATTTGATCAAATTACACCCATTGCATATGAAGCACACCCAATACTATCCCCACACTGTATGACTATATCCCAATGAGTTGGGGATTTTGTCCTGTGTTATATCAGAAAACCGAGACACACCTTTTGCTTTTTTGTTTGTTATATGTATGTGCATTTGGTTATTGGTACCACATATGACATTAATTATGCATGATGAAATGTAACAAATACAACTTTTTTAATAGGAAAAGACAAGCAAGGTGCTGTGCAGTATTTATTCCACATCTGCACAAAAGTTAGAGGTCACACTAGGTCTGGACACATGAGGGAGGGGTAGCTATATACTCTTCTCTAGTTCACTATGTCTATAGAAGCCTTTCATGATACTTCTGCTAGTTGCCAATAAAACAAAATGCAGTGTTTTGCTCATTGGTCCTTTAAATAAAACATCTAATTGGAACCAGCCAAAATGGTTATTTCCTCACTTGATTATCTGGTTATTTATTTTAGAGCCAATACTGGGGCCCATTGCAAGTTGGGCGGTGCCAGTGAAATGTAGCATTATTACCATATTCCACTGAATTACCGGACTGCCCAACTATAACGTTGTTAACCTGGAGGTAAATTCGACAGCTTTCCACCAAATTCTTCCAGAATTACTGCAGCGGAATTACTGCAGCAGTAACTTCCGACAAAAATCCCCCATCAAGTCCAATGGACTCCAATTAATGGGGACTAACACTGCCTACCATCACTTGTAATCCAGCGGTAATACCGCCAGACCAAGTGATGGTAACGGTAATACAGTTTGGTGGTATCTCGACGGATTAACCAGTGAGATTACAACAAATTTGTAATGAGCCCCAATGGCTATTCATGTGCACAGCTGAAAAGTAAGTAGGCTACCTAAGCTGGCACGATGCAGTGAAAATTTTCAATTTTCCGATTATGATGGTGACAGAGATGAGATCATCTTGCATAAAAGAGACTAAAGTCACATAGGGGGTCATTACGACACTGGAGGTAGCCATGCCGCTATTTGCGGCATGGCTACCCCCATTCCTGGTACCGGGTCCGGGTTCCTGGAATGGGGAAGTACCGGACTATTCTGACCTTGGAGGGCCCAGTATTTCCCCATTCCAGGAACCCATTCCATTCGAGCCCCGATAGGGCTCAATGGGAATGGGGTAGGAACAAAGGGGAGGGCGTCCTACCACATTTACATTAAACAGTCCCTGCTTTCTTTATTTACTGCAGAGATAGGCTCCATTCTGACATATTAACTATCAACAAGTTTTTGAACTCATAATTAGACGAGAAATAAATACACGTGGAATGATGAAATGGACTTTTAGGCTGCTTAATTCAACTAAAATGTCAAAGAAAAGGAATGAAATGAATTCAATCGACCATAACATTTAATAGTTTTATATGAACAACACATGCCCACTTATTTTGCAAACTTAATCAAATAGGAGCAAAGCAAAAAATAAATTGGAAACATAATTCAATTAGTTGCCATTCCGATTTGCGATGACATAACATGAAAACTCAACAATTAATTCATAAATTGTCATTAGAGAAAAAACGTGAAATGGTGGGTGATAACCAAGATAGGTTTTTTACAGATACACATAACAAAATATTCTGCGGGAGGTAACCAAGTCTATGGCCCTACGTCTAGATGTTAATCAAACAAGAAAAGGGGACAGACTGTTGAAATCCAGGCGGTAAGTGGTCCCAGGACGTTTCGGCGGCAAGCGCCTTTTTCAAGGGTAATGACCCAGTCTCCCTTCGTGGGATGAGATTGAAGGTAAGGATTCAGGTTCCTTTATTTGAGGATGAAATGAGGACTCTGTAGCCAGTGTGAATATGGCTTGTGTTGTCTTCATGTGCAATACCTGATAGTGTAGGTATAATTCATAATGCAGGCTCTGTACAAGCGGTGCTCTTGTAAATCTTCAGCAGAGCTTTACTAAATTCATATGTTGGAAGTGGCGAACAATCGTAATGTGACCCCGGCTTGAAGGAGGAGTTCTGTAGTTGGACGAACTTCGAACAGCTTAAATGATGCTGCGTGAGTAGCAGAGTGTTTATTTCAACTGCGTACCGGCACGTTAATGACGGGCCCATTGTTAGCATGCTGGTCTGCTCGCGGGACCCGCTAAGGACGCCTTAGCGGGTCCCACGAGGAGACCTCTTAATGAGGCTGTAGGGGGTTAACGGGTCCGGCAGCTCTACCGGCCCTGTTAACCCCCTACCGCCAGGGTCGTAATGGCCCCCAAAAGATTGAGGAGGACCCTGATTCAGCTGGGAATTTGAACAGTTGAAACTGGGGAATAATTAAGTATTATAATACAGTGTGATACGGGGAATCAAGAATTGGTCTTCACCCCTTTGGCTGTCCAGGAAATGTATAATACAAAAGAGGGCACTTCTCTACCATTTGTATGAACACTTCAAGCACACTGATGATGTGGGACAATGCTGTACTGTGAGGAAAGGACATTTAGACCCTGGCCACAGGGAGAGGCTGTTTTTCATCCATGAGGTTTTCGATTGACAACTGCCTATTTTTCATTAAAGCCCCATTATGGACCCGCTTTCTCTCAATTTCCTGTGTGTTTAATTTAGATTAGGGTCGCCAGTGCAGAGTGTCTCAGGAACGGAAGGCTACTGCCTACGCCAGGAGACGCCATTGTTCACGCTTTGTTCCTACGTCCGTCTTACATAGGAAGTTCTGGCATCGGTGCAGCCACGTTGATATATGCCCTATCTCGGGGCATTTGCAGGGGCAGCTCTAATAGAAGGATGTTTTATTGTACGTTGTATGTTAGTAGGATGTAACAAAATAACAAGACCAATTAAACACTCCCCTCCTCTATTTGCACGTTTAATCTCGGTGTTTACATCATTCTGTTTTCAATGCATTGTAGACATGATGGTCACTGTAACTGAAATGAGAACAAATTGAATGATATACTGGGCCACATCTATTTACTGCCTCGTGTTATGGGCGACAGCCAAACATGAACAAATTTATATCATTTTCTAATTTGCTTACACTTTTGATCAACAAAATTATGTTGAAAAGTCTGTCTATGTGCATAAAATGAAACTACTAATGATGGGAATAGATCCATCAAGAATTCATTCAGCATTGTATAGTCGCTTCTTTGGAAGAGAATAGCTAGCCTTGTGATACTTCCTTCTCCGTCTTTATAAATAACGCATCTCGATGTAAAATGCTTCATCTAAGTTCTAAAACTTGTTCTACAAGTTCTACAATATGTAATTACCTTAAATGATGTCATCACTGTAACTAACGTCCTTAACCTATGTCAGTAATGTCTGGAAATAATATCTTTGCAAGCTACTACTGTAACCAACCTGCTTAAGCAATAAACGGCCAGATGCCTCCGGGCTTGTCACGCTATACAAATGTCAAAATAAATAGACAAATGAATAAATAAGACATGTTCTCACATTGGGCCTCATTCCGAGATTGGAGGTAGCCATGGCGCTAACAGCGCCATGGCTGCCTCCAATAACGGTACCGAGTCCGCCCTCATTAAATGGGGACTTACCTGTCTAGTCAGACCTTTGCAGGACCGGTAAGTCCCCATTGAAAATACCATTCCCCATTCCCATTTGAGCCCCCGTAGGGCTCAATGGGAATGGGAAAGATGCAAATAATGGTACCGCAATTTGCTCCCTGGACCCTTTGCGGCTCCCGCTAAGGCTGCCTGGTAAAACCAGGCGGCCTTAGCGGGACCCACAAAGGGACCCCGGAATAGGGTGCAAAGGGGTTACTGACACCGCTGTCCTTACCGGTGTCCGGAATCCCTTTGCGCCCAACTCGTAATGAGACCCATTTTCTTGTTAACAGATATACGGTCATTGCAGGGCTCGGAGATTGTGTATGTGCTTTACACATTTCAGTCCACCCTAACTGTTACAATGTGTGTCCATGCCATGCAAAATGCCACCACCCAATGATTTATGAGATGTGGCACTTCTTGATGCCCATTCTGCTTTGAGCATTGAAGGTAACACCCTGGCACAATTATCGACATTAAGACAATAATGTGATTTGCAGCAGTGAAGGCGTACACTTGAACATCGTTATATATAAATACACAAATGCCTTGGAAACTGGAGGCTGTCAATGTTATCACAAAGGACATTGCAAACAGAATGAAAGTCGACACATTGGGGCTCATTAGGAGTTTGAAGGTAGCCATGCTGTTTTTAGCGGCATGGCTACCCCCAAACCTAGTACCGGGTCCTAAAATTAGGGAATTACCAGGCCATGCCGACTTTTGAGGGCCCGGTAATTCACATTCTCGGGACCCAGACCTGGTTCATCCCCATTCCCATTTGAGCCCCCATAGGGCTCAATGGGAATGGGGAGGATGCTAACAACGGGCCTGTTAATGACGGGCCCGTTGTTAGCATCCTGGACAGTCCCGTTATGCACATCTGGTCTGGCCAGGCATCCAGAGCGGGACCCGCTGCAGACCTCGTAATGACCTCGACATTCTCACGGTAAGGGCCTGCCTTACTCTTAGAAAAGTTCAGTGGAAATTAGGAATTGTTTTGGAATACGAATGTGGCGCAGAGAGTAAGCAACCTGCGGCCTCTTTTCAAACACACCACTTGCTGACAAATAACTGCTAATTTGTGGTAAAGTGTCATTGCACACCATCGTCAGCCTGTCCCCCGCATTTGATTATTTTAAGGAAATGTACCGTAAATGGAACAAGTTCTCTTTAATTTACAAACGATAAGAAACATTTTTCAAAATAGGGGGAACGTGTGAAATGTGTTCTGAGCGAGGAATCACATTAAAGAGGAGCTGCTCAATGACCTGTAAAGAACGAGTGAATTGGTGAAATTATCAGAATGACAAATCTCAATAATTTTGGTTTCAATTTAAAAATCTGCTAAACAGCCCAGAGGCCTTAGCGAGGGATATTACTTTTTAATATCAGCACTTATAAATGTGTTGGTGCCGAGTGTTGAAAATGGAGGGATGCACAGAAACACGTAAACAGTGTGCTTAAGCGTCGTGTTTCCAGCATGTGTTTCAACTGTTCTCGCTCGCATTCCCATTAAATAACTGAACGGATTGTAATTAAATGTCAACTTTGTTAGAAGGATCGGCAATTAATGCGCGCGACTTCAGTCAATGGGGCATAGGAGAAAACAAGACTCAAATAAGGGAATTACAGAAAATAGCCCATGTGTAATGGTGTGCCATCTAAAACACATGCAATCCTGTCCGTGTGACAGCAGCCTCTTAACGGGGCTCATCTGCAACGTGCGGGGCGGACGATGAAACCGTATCCCCCTACAAGAAGTAGTGACAACCACGCATCTATGAAGTAGAAGGCACGAAACTCTACGTAGACCTGTTAGGGTGAAGAGGCGGGGTGTATTGCTGTAAACTTCAGAGTGGCCTGTGAAAGTTGCACTGGCGCCATTGTATTAGGTTGCAGAAAGACGGAGATAGAGAGAGTTCTTGTGTTTGTGCAACATTCTGAAAATGAAATAAGCAACGAGGAGCACTAGGGAATTGTGTAATTTCTTTTCATGCAATTTTCACCTTTTGCCAGTCGGAGTGCAACACTAACGAGTGAAATGTGACTGTTTTGAATATAAATAAGCGAAGCCTGCCCATTACCACTGTTTTAGTGGCGTTTGCTATGGGTCTTGCCTGCTCATTAGCAGGTGCTAATATATGGAATCCGTTTTTTGTTTTTATTTAAATATTTAAAAAAAATATATACTAAGATAGTTACGAAAATTACATATTAATATATAATAATGCATAATATACATTCATCATGAATCCAAAAATCCAGAACTAATTGACATAAGTAGGGCAACCTTTTCACCTAGCACAGGATCGATGAAACAGTCGACTTTAAGTAGATAAAAACACAACTAAGAAGCTTAATATGTCTTAAAAAGACGCAGAACTCCCCATGTCAAAGGAGACAAGGAGGCAGAAAAAATGTGATCCCTTAAACACTCGGGGGTAGACGAAAGCATCATTAAAAACAAATCTCCCTATAAAATCAATCCGCGAGCGCAATACAGTGGGGCGCAGTACAAGCAGGGGTTTCAGGGTCTCGATCTTAGGGAGGCCACAGAAGAGATAGAAAGGGGATGGGTGATCCTTATTGTTTCTTGAGTGCACAATTGCCTTGTGTGTAGAAGTTTTAATCACACTCTCAAAAGCTGCAGACTCCAATTGGCGTTACAACATTTCATAAGATATATGGGGAGAATGCCCCTTCTCTTATGAACATGTTTCAAATATTTATAAAGCTTGTATCTGGATAATGCTTGGCTGGTCTTTATCCAGTCAGATTCTCCCAACCGCGGGCATGGCACGAATAAATCACCAGAGCCCGCCATCTCAGTCAATATTTTATAACATATCTCCATCCATCCTGAAAGGGTGTCACTTCTGCTCTCTCTATAGATTTTTACTTAAATCCACAAATGACGAGTCCGGCAGAGGGAATAAGACTTTCCTAAATAGGCAAAGCAGGTTCCAGAGCACCCTGAGCCTCATTACGAGTTTGGCGGTAAGGTAAAAATGCAGCGGTAATACCACATCACTGCACCACCCAACTATGACTTTGGTGGAAGGTTGGAGGATTCACCTTCAGCTATGAGCTGGAGGTATATCTGCCACCTTTCTGCAAAGTGTTGGCAGAATTACCGCCAGCGAAATTACTGCCGTTGTAATTCTGCCAAAATCCCCCATTGAGTCTTATGGACTCCAATTAACTGTGGAGTAACACCGCCACCACCACTAACAATCTAATTGTATTAGCGCCAGACCAGGTGGTGGTAACAGTAATATAGTTTGGTGGTATCTCAGCGGATTTACTACTGATGTACCACCAAACTCGTAGGAAGAGATCTGTTTTGATGGAGAGTAATGCCAATTTGAATCAAATCGGAGACAGGAACCCAATTTGGCAAGCGTAACACATTTCTCCAAATGGTCCTGTCCACTATTCCTAAATCATCAACAGTAAATCAGTTTACAAACCGTCAATGATTTAAGGATGGCTTTGCTGTTATAATGTTTATGATGTTTAATAGCGGGCCATAGTGAACATCTCCTGTATTTGACACTCAGTGCTTTCATTCTTGGAATAAATGTGTTCACTCTTATTTAGATTTCGCTCATTAGAATAGCTCTAAACAGGAGATCCAAGATGTAGTGTTTACGACCTCCAAAGATATTCCCTCCACTACCCATTTAAAGCCTACTTTATGCCTGGTAGAGGGTAATCTCATGATGTTTTGTATTAATTATGAGGTCATTTATTGTGTGCATACTAGGAGGGAGATGTAAAAAGCCTCTGCACTCCAGTGGGGTGTGAACCAAGAGTACCCCATCATCTGCTTATGCTATCCAGAAGAAGCATAGATTACCCAAACACAGTGTTACAAACGTAGACGTTTCTATGTGCTGGCTCCTTCCAGAGATGTACATTTTAAATAGACAGGGCAGCAAAACACAGCACTGTCTTAGAATGTGATATGTTGGAATGTTGTCCAATAAACCCCCAGAAGGTCCAACCTTAGCTTGAGGCTGGTATCAGAATGCAGGCTACAAGCACTTTGAGGCAGACCTCAGAGGGACAGTTTTTCTGACAGAATATTATGGTTTATCGTATCAAAAACGTAGGTAAAATCCACAAAATCCATCTAAACTGGCGCCACACTAATATTGAATGTATGCTGCTATACCAGGTCAATGATCAGCCCGTTTAATCAGCTGCCAACATTCCTACTAAAACTTGACTCAAATGTATTCAAGTGAACGGTTTTAATGGCCCAGGATTTTACTTCTTTCAATATCAATCCAGCAAAGATTGTACTATCTGTGTCAAGTGGCGTTATTGGCCTATAATTACGTGGGTCTAGTCAGTGTCCTCTTTTAGAAATGGGTACCACGTAGGTAGTTTCCAACTCTCAGGTGGATTTCTATTAGCAATATTGTTGGTAAAATCCAACGACAGTATGTAAGACCACATCTCTTGGATTTTTTTAGAACCATATTAGGCCTTTTAATCAGCAGTAAAATGTCCTCAGGATCTAATGTTAGGGCCCGTTTAGACTCTTCAGGCTCCTGTACACAAGCACAGCGAGATTGTCCAGCTGAGTACAAATTAAAGAAACGTTTCATCTAAACAAAGCCACTGATCGGCTTATCTGAATTTGTAGTTGACTGCATTCAGCCTTTTTAAGGAAGGACCAGAAGGACGCATCTGCTTTGGTCGCTAGAATACCCAGCATAGTTTTGCCATTTTGCAGTAGCTTAGAGTAGTGATGCTAGGGCAACCAGTGTTAATGTCTCCTTTTTTATAGTCAATAAAAACTTAATTTCAACAACGTAACCATAAAAGTGCTCTGCAAGTCATTCAGAATGTAAATAACAACAATATAAAATAATAACATATCCGTTTGTAGCCAGGCAATAACCAATTTGTCTGTGGGGCATTGGTAGGAAAGAGGTGTTTCAACACACTCCAAAAAATTCAAGCAACAATAAAGTGGCCAAGTATGATGGTAAGAAATACCATTTTGCCAATGAGATGTTCAATATGAAAACATAATTCGGTAGGCATGGGCATGAATTAATCACTGTTTCTAAAACATACACACCGTATTTAACATAGTTAGCATAACAATAGACCAGTAAATTAGGTAAGGTCATCCGTACTCATTTGTGTGAGGTAGATCCTAAGCCAATGAAACAACATGACCAGCCTTATATATAATGATAAACATGAAACCACAAAATAGGGTGTATATAAATATCTCTGTTTGAGATACTCAGGACCCGATTCATGGAAAAGTGTGCATTGATCCCACAAAGCCCAGGCGTCGAGAAGGACTCTGTGCGAGTTTTCGCGCAGAGGTTTTTCTGCACACTCTGCGTATTCATCGAACTGTTCACGCAATGTAACTGTATATGCAAGTTGCGGCGGGAACGCCCCTGAGACACCTCCACGCAAAGCAAAAACAGCCAGAAACAGCTACCTATGTGTGCTCCCCAGGCGCAAACACATGCCCCCTCAAAACCGTGCATTGGGTTCCCTGCAAGCCGGCCTTCATCTCAGGGCGCTGCACTGGGTCTACAAAGCTGCTACCGGCACCCCGACGACAAGCGCACAATTCATCAAAACTCAGCAACAACTTGTTAAATCTGTGTGCAAACCCCTGTAAACCGTTCCTGCACCCCACTACACTGTGTATGCGCACCCCTAACTCAGATCGGAACCCTGTCTGTGTACACGCACGCCTAAATCCGAAACCCAATCATACCTCTGCATGGTGAATCCTATGCGCAACTGTTTGGGTGCCTGCCTTCGGGTGGCAGATTGAATGAGGGCTTTGCGTGGTCATTTCCCTGCCGAGAGGTTGCATTGTCAGATCCATGAATATGGGTAATTCCAAGCAAAAGTGGGCGTGCAATGGACTGCATGCAGGCAGTCCCTTGTCACTCCCATATTTTCCCTTGTTCTTCGTTATTTTTCAATTTGAGCCTGCTTCCCTGCTCTCTGCGCAAGCCACATCAACGCTCTGCATGTTGTCTTGCGCAAGGCACTCGGCCACTCGCAGAGACCTGCTGAGCCTGTGCAAAGTCTCAGCAAGGTATGAAAAAGTGTCGTGCAGTTGATTCCATGGATCGACAAACAGGATTTCACATGCACTTTCCCTATTCACATGCAATGTCCCTATTTTCTGTGCAAATATTTCCATGAATCGGACCCCTAATCTCCCAGCTTGCTGAAATGTAACTAAGGTCCACATGATAAACCATATTTGATACAACCATATTTGATATATTTGATAACACCAATCACAGAACTCATGCCATCAGCATTTGCAGCGGATCACCTAGACAAACTTTCACCCCATGCACAACAACAGTCCCACCCGATAAATACTGCATGAAAGCCAGCAGCATTCGCTGAGGCACTCCGCAATAAACCTTACTCCTCCTCCAACTACAACACGTACAACAACAAAATTAGCATCAACTTGTTAGGCAAAGCTTGTGTGCAGAACCCTCTAAGGAACACTACAAACAACAATGACTTCAGGTATAGGTATAAGCTTGTACTGCACAGTTTTGGTAGCGTGTTGAGCAGCCAGGCTTATCTCAAAAGGGGTCAATGTGAGCTGTAGGGGAGTTACACAGAGATTCACAGTGACAAGTATTCAAATAAACACTTACACTCAAGGTTTCTTGAATAAACAATTATTAATGTATTTATCAGTCAGTTAGAATAAGCCTTCTTCAGAAGGGGGCAATATAATAGTAACACACAAACACACTTCAATACTGTACACTCTTAGTTTCTAAATCAGTAAAGACCCCTCAGAGGACTTCAATAGCTAGTGTTCTGGGAACATTAATATCTTATTGTTTGCATTCAGAATACTGTTATGAATTGGTAAAAGGAAAAGGTTATTAGAACAAGAGACCATAAATATTCTTAAGCAGGCAAATAATGTTGGTTCCCTACAGCAGAGTCATTCAGTTTAACAGGCTAGGCCAAAGTCAATTGCCAAATGTCTTATATAGAATGAAGCACTCTTGGTAGGTAGGTAGAAGTCTTTGCAAAATGTTTTAGAAGTCTTTGAAGAAAAGAAGAATCAAATGCAGGGCCACAAGCTGATTAGACTTGTGAGTAGTAGAAGATGCAAGCAACTCTACAGCAAGAGGTAAGTACCCTCAGACTTTGTACAGTACCTTTGAATTGAAGAAAAAGTGCAGCAGATGACTTCTTTTCCTGTGCAGCTCTGCAGATCACACTGTTCCTGGGCCTCTGTCATGGGGACAAGAGGAAGGACTTCTGAGGACTCCTGCACTGCAATGGGATGGTCACAGCTCGCAACCAGCAATCTTCAAATCAGTTGCTGTTTCGTGTTTCAGCTCCTCGCATCTGCCGCAAATAGCAGCACAGCAGTTCCTGCCTGTCAAGACGGACTTTCCTTGCTTCTGGGGTTCCGCACTCTGTTGAGGGGGCTCAGGCTCAGTCAGTTCTACTTCCTGGGAGTCCAGAGGATCTTCCTGAAACTGTAGGCCAGCTTAAAAGCAACCGACACAATCTGGTGTTCCTCTCCCTGGCTATACGGTTTCCGCAGCAACTCTGTGGAAATTCAACCAGCTCTGAAAAGGATGTCCAGGTGGCTTACTTTGGAGTTGATTGGTCCCACCTACTCAAGGGGAGAAGTTGTCCTTGCAGGGGCTTCTCTGTCAATACGAATTTGGAGTTTCAGTACTGCAGCAGGGCTTCACCAGGCAAACCAACAGTCCAGGAGTTGCATCAGGTGTCCTCTTCAATGTCTTCTACAGTTCCTTCGTCCAGTGGTCGACTCTGCCTTCCAAGCCAAAACACTTGCCTTTTATTCAGTTGTATCCCATTCATTCCAGCCCAGTTGTCACTCACAAAGCAGGGTGGCTGTCCTTGCCGGTTAGTCAGCCGGCCAATCACAACAGAGAGCATTTGGGTCTCCTAAGAGACTAAGCACAGGGAGTTTTGGGCACCTCCCTCACTTCCTACCTACCCCAGACTGTAAGTGATTTCAATCGCGCACTCCAGCTAAATCAACGTCTAGCGTGTAATGCACAACTGAAATCCTTATTTATTTGTGTCTAAAAGTTCTTTTATTCTGAACGATGTACCACTCTTATCATGCCCCTCTCTTGGAACCCCTCCGGTCACACTAAACCAGGAATCAGGCTGGTTTGCAAAGTTAAAATATTTATTTATGTATTTACAATATAATCACACTATGTTTAATGGGTATACAATAATCAACAATGCGGTGATGTAACACTAAGCAATCACTTTAATCACAAGGAGTAATAGTGAGCAAAACAATTCAGCACAGAATTAATACTTTTGTGTGTGTGTGTTCAAATGAACTAGCAATGTGGTTACTATTTTCCCCTGCACACCCCTCAACCGCACAACAGGCAATGTAAAGAGATAAGAGGAGAGAGAGCAGGTATTCAGGAATGCAGAATTTAAACAAAATATCAATCCCAATTTCCCCCGAGCAAACACAAGAGAGAAACAGAATTGATTGGCAAACTGTCAAAATGGTTTTAAAGGTATCTTGAGTATGGATTGGGTAAAACACTAAATATGGTTTAAATTGCTGAAATTGTTTAAATTCTTATGGGAGCCACTTTAGATAGTTGCAGACAGACACTAGCAATGATTTAATACTGAGAAGCAATGTGAAATTTTAACATTGAGGTCGGGTGGAATCAAAAGCTGTTTTACACGTGACAGAATTTCCCTAAAAAGAAATTTGTGGCAAACTTTTCCACACGCGGCAATCGCGATTGCCGGAGAACTGTATGGATTTGGAATGCGGTTTTAGGTTCTATGGAAAGCTGAGGATGTTAGCGACAAGCAGAAGTTGAAATTTTGAAAGTTATGGAGGTTTTAGTGTAGGTCATTTTTCTGAGATAAGCGCAAGAATGGGAAAACAGGGATGTACTTTTAAAAGACAAACAGGATTTCTTTACACTAGGGGATGACTATCAAGAAGCAAATACCACAAGGAAGCACAGCCCCTGGATCAGGGCGACTGCCTGCCGAGGAGCTTGCCTTCTTCAGATGAAATATATCAGCGCAAAGATATTTTTAACAATACTAGTACAGAAGGAAGATAGTAGGGATAAGATCGCGAGTTCAGGCAATTCAAAAAGATTTCTAACAATGCATGTTCTGAAGACAAGATAGGATGGATTTAGATAGGGATTGGACTAAGCAAGGTACATATGCTAGTGATACAGATCTATTCTTTAGATACTCACTATATATGTTTTGAGCAGAACTGTCAGGAATTCTACTCCGTCAAAATTTCTGGTAAGGGGTTCTGGTCAGGGATTCTGGTCAGGGATTCTGGTCAGGGATTCTGCTCTGGGATTCCGTTCTGGGATTCTGCTGGGCACACCGGACTAGAATGGGTCTGTTCACAGCACGGCACAGGACTGGATCGGGTCTGCAATGGCTCTGGTCACAGCACAGCACAACTGGATTGGATCTTTTGGTTCTGATGATAATTATTTTGTCAGGAAAGCAGTTACAGCACAGCCCGGCTGTTTCTTTTGTTCCCCTTACGTTTCTGGGGTGGGTTCTGGAATCTTAAGGCCAAGCTGAAAATGGTTCAGCTATGCAATGAGCCTTTCTGCTTGCCAAGTTTCTGGAGTCTGGAGCAAGGAAGATGGATGGTTCTCTAGCAGGGTGCTCTGCCAGCAACCGGTTAGTGGGTGAATCTCTGTGTCTTTTTCAGTCTGCAGCAATCACTATTTATGCTTATGATAAAAGGGGTGGGTGCTGGTTTATCCTAAGCGCGCCCCTTAGGCAGGCGATTGGCTGGAGTCTCTTCTCTACCTTGATAGGAGGAGAAAAACAGGGTGTCACCTTGATGGTGTGAGTTTATGAGTCAGAGAATCCTCCCCTTGCCCCTTGGACACAAAATCTACTTTTGGTACAATACATATTTCCATGTGTGCAATCTCTGTAACAATCATATATACAGTTTACATATTTTGTGTAGCAGATACTCTTCCAAACCTCGTCGCTGTAAGATCTTGTGTCTGCTTTTTACAGAATTTTGCCCTTTTTGTCTGCAACACAATATCCAGTTTATCCGAAAATGTGTACAAATGTGCGCATTAAATATGGGCATAAGTGTATAAAGGTTTATGCATTTGGCCTAAATACGTTTGGTGTAAAACCATATTTTCCAAGGTTACTTCCCAGAACATCTCACAGAGTTGTGGCGCCTCTTAAAACCTGCCACTAAAAATTAGATTCACAAATCTGTTGTTTACATATTTTTCACAATTTTCAACAGTAATTTATCAGTCTTTTAAAAATGTGCTTTTGGCCCTTGTTAAGCAACAAATTGTGGCTTGTCTCTGTCTCCTTCTTCTCCTGGCAGCTCAGAAGCAGTCTCCTCTCAGTTCCTTTTGGGCCCGGCCATTTATGACTTTTCACACTTCACATTTCCTTTCAGCCAGAGGATGTCCATTGTCCCCTTCCCCTGCAGCCCCAAATTCTCCTCCTCTGATCTAATCATCACACAGGTGTGATTTCCTGGTGGAGTGAAGCAGAAGGGAGATGCCTGGCCTCTGTGGGGGAAGCTGTTGGACTGGTTTGATTGCTTTTAGGCACGCTTAAATTCAATGTCATTCTCTTACATTTTTTTTCTTGGTTTAAAACAAACTTGTAATTTCAAAACAAGCAGCTAGAACACTAATTCCATATTCTAAAACACAGGATTAAACAGTTACAACCTAGGTTACTCTCAATAACAGGTCACTTAGATTTCAGAAATTAGATTTCAGTTTATAAGTTTACAGTTTTAACGCAGGCTTCTGATAACCGACATTCAGGCGATCGAGGGTACTGCGCCCAGATTTTGACACAGGCAGACACATTTTTGCTGTGAATGTTTTGATGACAAATTCAGCTTTTCAGGACATTGTATGTTCATAATGATTAATGGAACTAAGTAAATTGTAGCACCCAGTAAGAATATTGGATGTTTGAGGGTGTTTTGTACCGGCATTCTGCAGTTTCAGCAACCAAGAAAAAGGATTTAAAAGCAAGATTTTGGATTTCTTGGGGGGCGTGGCTTGAGGTGCCGACGATGCAGACGCCTCACTAAGAGCTCCGTGGGACGCCCAGGACTCAATGCCATTAAACGCCGTTAAAATTGTAAATGCCGGCATGAGAATACCCTGAAGTGCGGCGGAATTCCTTGGGAGCCAGCAGCCGGACCTAGGAGCGAACTGGGAGCAGGGAATCCCCAGTTCGTTACCTGGAGGGCCTTCCCCGAGACGGGACATGCCTACCAAGATGGCAGCCCCCGCGAAGCCACTCTGAGGCCTCAGCCCAGCCAACCAGCCTGACGCAGCATCCCGGGACAGAAGACCCTAGGCTCCCAGCCAGCGGGTGCCAGGGAGTTGCGGCACCTGTTCCGATCCTGCATCCCGCACCCAGCAATAAGGAGGAGACCGGAGCCTGGCACGGTGGGGAGTCGGCCCGCCAAGGAAGCTGACGTTCTCCTCTCCAGCATGCTGCGGACCACAAGGTGCTGCGGGGGTCCTCCAGGCCCGCCGACCTCAGCCGCGGGGCAGCCTTGCTTGATCCCACAGCCCCTCTGCCATCATCCACTGGTTCAACGAAGGGCCGCCCCCAGCGCTGCCTCCCGTGCGGCCTCATTCTTCTGGGCTCCAGGGTGGCGGGGGGTTGTGGGGTGTCCCCTGACCTTCCGAGCCAGGACCAGCAGCACCCGCACCGGACTCGGGGACAATACCGCCACAGCACCAGCACCCTCGTGGTCCGCCTTTACTTGCCTTGGGTCCCGGGGAGCTGCGGAGGCCCCGCTGACATCAACACAGTCCCAGCACCGGCCAACTGACGAGCAGGAGCTACATCACACCCCCAGACCAGCGGACCTCAACAGCCTGAGAGGGGCCTGTGCCACCCCCTCCTCCTAGGCCCCCTCCTGCCCAAGACAGCGGCCTCTTTGGGCCCCCTCACCTCAGACTGCCTGGGGGTCCTCCCCCCTCCTCCCCTGCCTCTACTCGCCGCCGGGGGGGGCACAGAGACATGGCAGAAGCTCACCCTTAACGCACATGGCCACGAGGCAGAGGGGTCCCACCCACACACCTGACACAGGTGGCCCTGTGCCAACACAGGCTACACATAGGGGCCTGTCTGGACTCCAAAGTCAGTGCAACAACGAGATCAACAGGCACCTAAAAGCCAAACACAATGGTTTGAGTCCCTCTAGGCACTGCAATGAGCTACAGCCTACAGAGACACCCCCCTCTGGCTGCCCTGCATTGGGCTCCCTGCCTCCCTGGTCCCTGAGGGGTGGAGAAGAGCCGGACCCCAGCGCACGCCTAACAACCTGACAGAGGATACTGTAGCACATACCACAGTCAGCTCCAGAACCACTGGAGACAGGGTGCTCCCCAACAGCCGAGACCCATCAGCTAAGGCTCCCGGGGTGGGACTCTCCCCTGCCCCCCGGGTTACCCCCATCAGAGATACGAGGGCCCAGCCGAGACGGAGAAGGGATCGCACTCGGAATCGCCCTCCCCCTTACACCAGCCTTTGGATAACACGCACCAAGATGACTAAGCAGAAGGGTCCAAAATTGTCGGACATAGCCAACTTGCTCTACCTGAAAGAGAAACCTAAGCAGTGGGCTACAAAAGACGATATCTAAGGCCTTCTAGCTGACATCAAAACGGAATTCCGCAACTGCATGGCTGAGGTCACAATCAAGATAGATGGCCTGGATAACCGCATGGAAGAGGTGGAGCATAGGGTCGGGGACACGGAGGACCAGGTCCTGGAACACTCAGCACAGATTGTGGAGCTGCAACAGAAAATTCAAACCCTAGAGGATAGTGCCGAATCTATGCATCACAAACAAGAGGACCTGGAAAACAGGAGCCGCAGAAATAACATTCGAATCAAAGGGGTTCCCGCCTCGATCCCGGACCAGGCCCTCCCGGCCTACATCAGAGACCTCTTCCAGACTCTCCTCCCAGACTGCGAAAAGTCACTGCTCTTACTTGATCGCACTCAGACTGAGAGGCCGCAGGAACACCCCATCAGCGGCTAGCCCTGAAGTAATCACCCACGTGCATTTTTTCTCGATGAAACAGGAGATCATGGCAGCAAGCCAATCATTAGGCGACTTGACATACCAGGGAGCTGCCATACAGCTGTTCCAGGACCTGTCCGCTCCTACGGTCCAACAGCAGAGAGCGCTTCGCCCCCTAACAACCTTCCTGCAGGAGCGGGGAATCAAATACCATTGGCTATACCTGGCCTCGCTTCAGTTTACGCTTGAGGGTCAGACAAGGGTAATCCACGCCCTGGAGGTGGCAAGCAGCATCATGGGATGCGAGCCCTCGCCCTCGACAACCAAGGAGGACTCATCTACCTCCCTGACAGACGAACCACGCAGCTCAACTCCGAAACCCCAGCATAGCCGCTGGAGGAGGGTCCCAAAACGGGGGGAGAACCCCCGCCGCACACGATCAGTAATTAATCTTCAGCACTCCATGCCGGAACCTGCACTCTTGTCACCCGGGCATCCCACGCAATGCCCCAGCCGAGTGGATGGACAGTCATTCCGGCCCGAGACCCGTTGGGGTCAGTTTGGTTGATTTTTGTTCCTTCTGCTTCTTTGACCCTCCCCAGCCCCCTTGGTTCCCAGGGCCCGGTTGGACCTGAGTTAGACAAAGTTAAAATTCGGTTGCAGCAGAAACGTGCAGACACCGGTCCCCCCAGGAATCCCCTGAGCACAGGATTAACCAGCACCTATTTGGACCATAGTGGTGACCCACTGACCTCCCCCCCGGAGCATACCAAACTCCGCTACATCTCACTAAAAGTCGGAGGCCTGAACTCCCCCACAAAACGCAAGTCCATCCTCTGAGGCCTACAGGACCTTTGGGCCTCAGTGGGCTTCCTTCAGGAGACCCACCTCCTAGCAGAGGACTTCACCAGGCTGCACTCTTGTGCATACCCAACACAATAACTGGCCTCTGGCCCCAACAAGAAAGGTGGCACAGCGATTCTGTTAGCGAAAGGCATCCCTTTTAAAGAGAAGGAGATCCTGTGCAGCCCAGATGGCATATTTGTAGCGGTTAAGTGGTGCTCTATGGACAGCTCCACACGCTGATTGCGGTCTATGCGCCAAACGACGGCCAGGCGGTCTTCTATGCTACCCTGGAATCCTCTCTCCTCCCCTTCCTTGAGGGCCAGGTGGTCTTGGGAGGAGACTTCAATGGGGTACCCAACCCCTCACTGGACAGGTCTGTTCCCCCGTCCTCTAGGGACTTCAGGCTAGCCTTGGGCCTCTGCCGCCTGTCCAGGACATTGGACCTGGTGGACACCTTGTAAGAGGATTCAATTCAGCACTACAGCCAAGTCAACGCCTAGGCTAGAATACTGAATGAAAACCCTTATTGATATATCTTTATGTCCAGTTCATGCGTTCTGGATGACTACCCCTATAAAACACCCCTCCCTTGGAATCCCCCTGACCCCACTGAGCCAAGAAGTAGTTCTGTTTTGCAAGTTTAAAGGTTTATTTGATAACTTAAACAATATATATTATATCACGCTTTATAATAAATTAATAATTGGATATCACACTTAATCTGGTATGATAAAGATTAACAACGGAGAATCTGGCACTAGCACACTTCTTTATAATCACTAATGAGTGGTTATAGGATGGATAAGATAGCAACAATACTTTTATGGTTTCAAATGGATGCAATGTGGAATGAAATGCAGTACAGAAAATAACTTGATAGGATTTCAGCAAAAGACAATGTAATCACTTTCTTGGATAATTCACCCCCCCCCTTTTATGCAATGCAAGGAAATGGAAGGAAGACACACAGTTCTCAGAAATGCAATTAAATGTGATTCAGTTCACCCCAGCAACTTAGACTACAGAAGTTGAAAACACAGGCCCAAATGCTTTTAAATGTGCTGAAAATGAAGAAAAAAATATGCTAAAATGCTTTTAATTCCCTCTAGAGGTTCAGGGTGAGTGGTATCTAGTTAATATTAGTCCAGGCTCACACTAGCAATGATTCAGGGATAATCAGCAGGTTAAACGAATTTCTGGCAAATGGAAGGCAAGCAGCAGCAGATTTTTACACGTGAAGAAATTTGCAAATCGCGGCAAAATTCGCGAATGCGTCTGGCGCGATTACAGAGGAACTACAAGGACTATCACTATCGTTTTGGGGTCCTAGGAAAGCCTAGGATCTCAGCTTCCAGATGAAAGTTACTGCAAGTCTCTAGGACAAATGGTCGCGGAGATATGAGCGATATGGTAAAGGTCGTTTTTCAGATTTGAAATTTTAAAGTTCAAAAAGACAAGTGCAGCTTGCAACTAGAAAATGACAGGTGACAGCTTTACAAATGACAGTTGACAGTTAGGAGGCAATTCTACTTAGATTAAAATAGCTTGAATTATATTATTTTAACTAGAGATTGGTTCTGCACAGTTTGCTAGGTACTCACACTATATTCTTGAATTAACTGGGCCTTGCCACGGATCTGGTCAGGTTTTAGACTGGACTCTGGTCTCTGCACTTCACAGTGATCTGGGTCAGCTCTCTCTGGTTCTGCTAACAGTGATCTGGGTCAGCTCTGCTCTCTCTCTGGTTCTGGAAATTTGATAGATTTGAAGTCTCTATGTCTGCTCTCTGAAGGTTGAGGGAGGTAAAGTATGGATTTTCCGGCAGAGCTTCCAGCTGCAAATGGATTTGAAGGTCCCTATCTGTCCTGTCTGTCTGCTTTTATGTGTTTAGAATGTGGGTGTGTTCTAGCATCACTGACCCTACCTCTCTCTCAGCTTCTAATGGGTCAAACTTCCATTTCTCACTTGATTGGGGGAGCTAAGTTGTGTCAGAGTGATGTCATTTTACAGACTGCAGAAAGTCCACTCCTCCTGTCAACTTGCACACAAATCTAGATTTGAACCAAATACATATTTGCAGAGGTACATATTGTTTTAAAATCATATGCACCCATCATGCATTACAGGAGGTATACCCTGTTCAAACTCTGCTCTTCCTGGGGGCTTGCATTCAGAAATGGCAATATTTTGCACTTTTTAACTGGTTTGCAATACCGGACATTACCCCAAATTTACACACATGTGCGCAAGGAGTATGGACATTAGTTGATGAAGTGTCAGATTTTTCACATGCACACATTTTGAGTAATATCCTCTTTTCCGCTAAAACCCCCCTGAACATGCCACCGGTTCTAAAAACCTCTTAAAATGTGGGCAGAAAAATCACAAGAATTATGGTATCATTTATAAAATTTTCACATGTCCGCTCTATGAGTTATTCATCTTTTTAGAGTTATGTTCTGGCCCCAAAGGGGTGTGGTTTTCCTCCAGCACAAGGTTGAATTTATGGTTTTTCCAGTTCTGCCAAGCCAGCTTGCTCTCACAGGCAGTGCCCCTCCCCTTTACTTCCAGGAGGAAGCTACATTTACGACATCTGCAATAAACCATCTGCCTGGGTCAGGACAGGGCTTTGTTCAGAGCTCCTGTATTCTGTGGGGGCTCCCCTTAATTCAATTATCAGAGAGATGGCATATCCTTAGTGTGGCCAGCAAAAGGCAGATAGGCCTGGGAACACAGCTGTGACTCAAGTTTCACTCCCGATGGGGGGTAGTTGCCAGGCAGAATTCAGTTCCTTAAGCCAGGTTTCAGATAAAATGTCACTTTTTGTTACCCAGTTTAAGTCAAGACAATGTTTACATATGCAGCTAAAATGCTGATTCTAAGTTTAAAACTATGACATTTAAACAATTGAAACCTATGTGACACACAAAAGTAGGTCACTCATTTCTTTTAAACATTTAGATTTTTTTAGTGTCTTTCAGTCCAAATTTACTTAAACTGCTGAAATCCACAGCTCAGCCAGTCTTGTTATAAACCTTCAAGTCACTTCAGAATATAACTTTACATTGGATCCACCTCTTAATAAGTCTTTCTTTGGCATGTTTTGGGTTCATTTATTCAGTTTTCTACAAAAAAGTAAAATCTGGTGGTTTTAAAACGCCGGCTTTTGGATAGTGGTGAGTACTGGTAATGCACCCATTTTTGGGATTTAAGAAATGAATTCCCCACAATTCTAGGTGGCTTTTGGCAATCAGCATTTCCATTCCCAATGGTTTCAGGCTACTGTGTGGGTAGTCCAATGGTGGTTTTAGGCAGTGTCCTTCTGTGCCCATAACATCGGCAAAAATGAGTGGCAGCCTATTCTTCATGCATTTCCCTGTGCAATTTCTGGGAAGCTCTGGCCATCATGATGTTTTCATGTCAGTACTGCACAGTTTTGAGGTAGGGCTCGGATGCATGGGTAAATACATCCCACAAGCCCCCCTCTTGCGATGGCCACTCGGTTTCACTGATGGGACTCGCAAGACCTGGGATGTTTCCTCATCTTCTTCCAATAGATGGCACAGTTCAGCATATTTTCCTCCATCCGGTACTGGTCGATCGGTTCTCCTCGCCGGTCCTGATGGGAATATTGGGCGGTACCCCGGGCCCATTGGCTCTTCGTTCCCGTCTCCGGATCATCCTCCTTGGCCCGTCTCCAGGTTTTCTTTCTCCTAGGACGACAAAGGAAGAGCGGCAATACCTACTCATAGACGTTTTTCCACCACTGTTGAGATAGTGGGGAAGCATATGCATTTCATCATAACGAAACATTACATTCTTATTTTGAGAAAAAAAAAAAAAAACAGTATAACTAAGAGACAGTTTCATGCAAATCACAATATTTTAGAGACTAGAAGTGGTATGTTTTATGGTTGGAACTGAATTAATCTGAGACAGTACCCGCTAGGATTCCAGAGGATTCCTCCAGTTGTTGCAGAGTGTGCCTGGGATGGCAACATTTCAACTGGTTTATGTGGACCCACTTGTCTTCCCCCGCTGCCAAAGGACCTTTGGGGATGTGGATTTTGTAGGCTACAGGGGAGATCTTGTCGATGATCTCAAAGGGTCCCTTCCACGTAGGCAAAAATGTGCGCTGCTTTGCCTGGTTTCTTTGGAAGTTGTATAAATAGACCCGGTCTCCCACCTGATATTCCTTCCTGGAAGTTTTCAGGTCATAGTGGGTCTTCATGCTATCAGCGGATCTTTCTAGATTCCGCTGAGCATAAGCAAAAGCATGTTGAAGGTGTTTCCTTAAATTTTCCACATACTCATGAGTTGTGTAGGCATTTATCAGTGTCTGCTCTTGGGTCCTATAGAGCAAATGCTGCGGAAGCACCATCTTGCGTCCAGTCATCAACTCAAATGGTGACATTTTGGTTGCAGATGAAGGGGTAGATCTGATGGCCATTAGGACCAGAGGTAATCGGATATCCCAACTTGGCCCAGAATCTGCCACAAACTTCTTTAATATGCTCACAATGGTTCGGTTATATCTCTCTACTGCCCCAGAAGAAGCTGGTCTATAAGCAATATGCAGCTTTCTCTTGACCCCCAGTATCTCCCACATCTTTGTCATTACTTCACTGGTGAAGTGGCTACCCCTGTCTGACTCAATCCTTTGAGGTAGACCAAAACGGGAAAAGATGTGGTTAATCATCAGGGCAGCTGCAGTTTCTGCCTTGCAGTTTGGGGCTGGGAGACATTCCACCCACTTGGTAAACAAGCATGTCACCGTCAACATGTACTTATTCCCCCTAGCAGAGCGAATCACGGGGCCTACAAAGTCGATTTGTAAATCTGACCATGGCAGTGTCATCCCCCTCTTTTGGAGAGGCGCACGATGCGTGAGGGATGATGGCTGAAATTGTGCACACACGAGACACCCCTTCAAATATTGGTCGAGGTCCTGCCCCATGTGTGGCCAGTATGCAACCTATCCTAAGATTTCCAATGTTGTGTGAAACCCCCTATGACCGGCGGTGGCCGCATCATGGGCGTGACTTAACATCAGGCTTCGGAATGAGGTAGGAACCACCCACTGATCGTGGCCAGCTTTGGATTTCCTTACCAGCAAACCGTCTTGGATCCGGAACATTTTTGGACATTTCATCAACACTCTTAGGTCCTCTTTCCCAATGTAATCGGTATCCGTCAGGGGAAAGTTCTCAGGGTCCTCAAGGTGTTGGTAAAACTTGGATCCCCCTTCTGAGCTGTAATCAAATCAGCATCAGGGGTCTCCTTACTCCATTGTGCAATGGAAAGGTCGTTGTGAGCATTTGTCTGGGACCTAGTGATAGCAGTGACCTGGATTTCCCCCAACAGGGACTCAATCTCAATTAGATCCCCTTGGATGGCCCCGGTTTTGGCCAGCTGATCAGCTAAGTCATTTCCAGTTTTGTCTGGTCCCTCTACTTTGGAATGACCCTTGATCTTTTTCCAATAGATGGTCATCTCATTCGAGGTGACCAGATCATCAATGTTTTGGATCAACTTCCCATGTTTCAAGGGTTTGTTGTTAGCACATAACATGCCTCTGGTTTTCCAATTAACCAGGTGCTCCACGAACCCGTTCCGTACATAATCCGAATCTGTGATTATGACCAGTTCGCGGAGTTGATGCTGGACAGCAGTGAGGATGGCCTGATGCACAGCCATCAATTCTGCCACCTGACTACTTCGGGGACCAATTTTGTATCCAGCGGAGGGTTCTGGGGACTCATTCACCCATGCATTCCCTACGCCAGCCACCAGTTCTTTCTCCCCGTGTTGTCAACATGGTAAGAGCATCCATCCACATAGACAGTGGGCATTCCCTCACACTTGTCCTCTTCAAAGACTTTGTGTGGGGAATTAAGGTATGCCTCCATGTTGTCCTTTATTTTTAGACTTTCGTCCTCGAGACAGTTCTCTCTGGCACAATCATGCAAGTCAGCCAGACCTTGCGCGAGGGGACTCTTCTTGTTTTGGCCATATCTGACCTCCACAGGAAAGCCTTGCATTGACAGAATCCAGGAAGTAATTCGGGAATTACTCACATTTCCGGACCGGATTCTGTCACTTTGGAGATATTGCAGAGGCTGGTGTGGAGTCTCCACTATGATGTGTTCCCCCTGGATAAACGGGCGGTAATTCTTCAATGCCCACACCGTCGCCAGGAGTGCCTTCTCACAATCGTTGAATTTTTCCTCCACAGAGGATAAAGTTTTGCTCGCATAGGAGATTACTTTATTGACCTTGTCATGCTTTTGGTATAATACTGCCGTCAAGCACGTATTAGAGAACCCCGTCTCCAGGAAGAACTCCTTGTTTCTGACAGGGTAAGCTAGGCAAGGCGCTTGTGAGAGGCTTCTTTTGAGTTGTTTTACTGCCTCGGCTTGTTCTGGACCCCATTCCCACTTGACCCCCCCCTTCAGGAGATGAATCAGGGGTCTGGTGATCTCTGCGTAGCCCTCAATGAACTTTCTGCTGTAATTAGTCAGACCAAGGAGGCTCCTTAGTTCCCGCAGAGTTGTGGGGTCTTTCAGTTTCTGAAGTGCTTCCACTTTCTTTTCCTGGGGACAGAGACCCTGAGGAGTAATCTCATGCCCCAAGAAATTAACACGGGTTCTACACCACTGTGCTTTCTGAAAGGAAGGTTTTGCTCCTGCGGCCCTCAACTGCGTCAGAACATAACGGATCTCCGCTATGTGTTCCTCCGCAGATGAACTTTTGATGAGGACATCATCTACATAAGCCAGGTTACCCCTCGCACCCAGGTCGGGCATGGCCTTATGTAGGAAAATGTTAAATTCATTGCCGGAGTTGAGGTATCCGAAGGGAGTCCGGGTCCATGTATACTGCTGGCCCCCAAAGGTAAAAGCCAGCTTGTATCGGTCCTCCCTACTGACCGGCACGGTCCAGTATCCATTGGTCAGGTCTATTGCAGTGAATACCTGTGACCCCTGAATCTGGGCCAGCCCTTGGTCAATGTAGGGAAGAGGCCATCGGGAAGTATGGACCCGTTTGTTGAGCTCCCTGAGGTCGGCGCAGAGTCTCCACTGGCCGTTTGGCTTCAATATTCCCAGCACCGGATTATTGAAGGTGCTGTGGACTGGACGGATTATTCCCCGGGACTCAAGGTTCTTAATTATTTCAGTAAGGGACTCCATTGATGCGTGAGGCAAGCGATATTGCTTCACAAACACTGGAGTCATGCCAGGGTCCGTGGGGATTGTTGTTGTGTGGATGTCAGTGCGACCACAGTCATATGAGTCTACCGCAAAGAGATCTTGGAAATCCAAGAAAACTTGTTTCAACTTTTGCTTTTGTTCCAGAGTCACACAGGCATCAGCTAGGTTGACTCTCTCTTCCACCATCTGCCTGAAGCCTGGAAAGACTTCTGGTTTGGCTATCTCCGCGGCCTCCTCCAGCTGGGTGGAGAAGTCCCTGGCCAGAGTGCTGATTTGGACTGGAGGCTTCAGGTGGGAAAGGCAGCCCTCATGGACCTGGAAAATCACCTCACCCCTCCTGAAGTCACAAGTCACATCTTCCTTACCATAGGGGCAGGAAGTGTACACCAGGAAGTTCCCCCCATTCCGGGTAAAAATCCTGTCTGGTGTTGTATTGTCATCCTTGGGGATTAGTCCTAACAGTTCATTTACTAAGTCGATGGAAAAATGTCGGTCATCAACCGCCATTCCAATAATGGTGCCTGCGGCTAGAGTAATACTCTTTAAGTCGCTGTTATCCACCTCTATTGGAATGGTGTCATGTTCTATGTTGACTAATGGAGTTGGGTTTACCCCTAACCCTTGCTGTTGGAGAGAAGCATTTAGATGTACGTAAGCATCAGGGTTTTGCAAATATTGTCCTCTTTTAACTTTCACTTCCAGGGAGAATTGTCGGGTCCTTTCTGGGATGGTGACTTCCTCTTTGATCTGAATTTCAACTGCATAAGGTAGCAATTGAGCTGACCTAAATGCTTTTTCTGGATCATCAAAGCCCATGGGATTATCCGCTAATCGGGACGAAGCTTTGAAGTTTATTAGGTCCAAACTAATGGCAAAGCGATTGAGAATGTCACTGCCTAAGTAAAAGGCGGCAGTGACGTCTCGCACGACCCAACAATTGTGGACTATGCTCTTGTTGCCAATGGAGATTTTGAGCATACACCTGCTTGGCAGGAGATGTTTGGAATTAGGTGCTTCCAGGTCCATTTCCCATGTGTCTATCAGTTTGAATGTGGGAATGGCTGGATCTTTTGGGAGTTGGCGGAACATGGCTTCGCTGATGAAGCTCTTACCGTTGTTCACACACACTCGAGCGAGAACAGAGTCCTTCCCATCATTTAACTGAACAGGGATGAACAACTGCTCTCCAATTTACTGAATCTCAGCCAGGCTCTGAGCTGATTTCACATCTTTCTGGACTATAGGAGTGGGAGTTTCTGATTGTGGATTAGTAAAGAATTTCAGGGTGTTTCCTTCCAGTGTGGAATACCACCTTAAACTGGAAGGAAGGTTGATTTTCAGAAATAGAGAGGACCCTCCACCACCAGTCTCTTGTCCTACTGCTATTACTGTCACGTCTGGAATTTGGCTATTCTGGAAGTGAAATTCTACTTGGTCAGATTTTTGTTCAACCATGTGGCAGGTGCCGTTTAAACTAACATGGTTGACACTCTGTTTTAATTTTATTGGTTGGCTAGTCTGGGTCCAGAGGACCTTGTTTACGCAATCTATTAGGGGTGACAACCTTCTCAGGAGGTCATTCCCTAGTAAACAAGGGGTGCCCTCTGGAGTCACAACTATGACCGGGTGTTTCACCTTGTGTCGCCCAATTTTAATGTCCAAGTCTTCCGTCCCCTCGACGGGAATTTCCTTCCCGTCAAAGTTCTGGAGTTGTCCAGGAAGTGAGGTGAGAGGAATTTGGCAATTCTCTCCCCTTCCTGCATTCAGTTCATCAAAGGCCCTTCTGCACAGAAGGGTAGCTTGAGATCCCGTGTCCACCAGCGCTGAATTTGTACCCTTCCCCTGTACTTGTACCGGGGCATAATATCTTCCCTCCTTCTCCTCAAGGGGGCACAGATAATGTACATTTTTGGACAACTGGTGGGCTAATTTTCTGGTTTTGGACATCGCTAGCGAAGAGATTTGGGCAGAATTCTGTGGAGAGCCTTGGGAATCTTAAAGAAAAAGTTGGCAACTGGAGATCAGAGCCATTGTGGGTTCCCCTGGCTCCGGTTCTGGGCCGCCCCCCCCTTTTTGGAGGCAGTCACCAGGATGGGTTTGAACCAGGGGATTTTCTTGCTGTTGGTTCTGGGATGAGAAGGTGGGCGGCGGTAGCTCAGTCTCCACATCTCCCCAGTCTGGATTTGCATCCCTAGGGACCCATTTTTCTTTGGGAGGAGTTCCCCCCTCTCTGAAGGAGAAGATCCTTTTCCCAGGATCCTCTGAGGATCCCTCTCCCTCAAATTGGAAGATCTGTACCTCCTCCTCAAACTGAGTCTGTTTGGGTCTTTTGTTTCTCCTACCACCCCTCTGCTCCTTAGGAGGCAGACTTTCAGGGGCAGGAGATTTTGTTTCCGGTTCCTGGGTTTCCAGGGGCTGTTTACAAGTGAGGAAGGAAGCTTCCTCCAAGGCTTTACACCCCCCTTCCCTTTGTGCCTCCTCCCTGGGAAGCAGTGAGTTATCGGGGTGCTGCCCCGTCATTGCTCTGGAGTACCAGGTCCAGAGTTTGGGGCATTCTGTGCCGGCATGCCCATCTGAGGGTTCTGCTGCGCCCTCAGTATTTGACCCAGATCCCGTGCCATATTTTGGACCTGGCGCTCTAACTGGGAAACCCGCTCAGGCTGATACGGGGCCCTGTTTTCTCCCCTGGGCTGATCCCGGGAAGGGTAGCTGTCCCTCCTCTGGTAATACCCCGGGTTGGGAAGATTTGGGTACCCCTCCACCCTTGGCCTCCCCTCTCCCGGATTCAGTGGTCTGGGCTCAGGGAATTGGGGAAAGAAGGATTGATGGTTTTGGGGCTGAAAGTTGGGTGGATACCTGGGGAAAACGTTCTGCCCAGGATTTGGAGAATTTCTGCCCTCCTGTGGGAAGTTAGGAGGGAAGTTCCCTGGGTTAGGTGCTTAGCTGGATCCCCCCCCCTTGGGCTGGAGGAGTCCACACATAACCCAGGATGGGTCGATTTCCCTTGTAACGGGGACTTACATAATCAGGAGAGCGAGGGACCCCATTTGTGGGGCTGCCTCCCTGGCTCCCTGTCTGTGACTGGCCCGAGGACCTTCTGGGCCTAGCATTATTAGGTGCAGGTAGGTTTTTAGGCCCCCCATCTCCAAATCCAAAACGGGGGTGACCTTTACCTCTGCCACCTTGGCAGCATCAGGGGTGCTGTTGGCTTTGGGGTTTTTCTGGGCATTATTTTTGCTATCTACCGGTTTCTGCACCTCATAGATCCGGGTAGCCTGTTCAATGACCCAGTCTAAAGATCTTTTCTCGTGAAAATCCCTCACGAGCTGGGTCATTATGTATTTGGGCAAGGCATGAAAAAATGTATTAATGAATTCTCTACTGTCTGTGCGCACCCTTCTGGTGGTCTGCGCAAAAGCACGTTTCAGTTCTTGCACAAATTCTTGTGGGGCCTGATCCTCCCCACATTGCAAATTGTAGGCTGCCTTGCGAGCCTCTTGAGGATTACTATGAATGGAAAAATGTTTCAAGATGGCCGCCTTATAGGTGGACCATCTTAAATGATTTTGGTCCTCCAGCCCCGCAAAGAAACTGGAGTATTCCGGGGAGAAGGTCCACTTTACATATTGAATACAGCTTTGGCTGTCCTTCAAATGGAAAGTCTCCATCATTTGCTCAAACAACTCTAAGTGCTCCCAAACAGAATACTTAGCGTTCTTATGGTAAGGCGTGATGACACTCTGATCGCCTTAATCTGCTTTAAGGGGTCCTTAAGCAAGGCCCTTTTTGTCTTATTGGCCCTTTTGGTCCGGGTAACCCTGGTCCATTCATCTTCTGACTCAGAGGCAGAGGTTCCTGTCTGTTCTTCCAGGTTTTCCCGGATTCTGCGAGCCTGGGAATGGCTGGCAGAATGTGGGGACCTGGTCTCCTGTTTCCTGTGGTGCTCAGAGGAGTCCTCAGATCCCTCCTTGCTGCCAGGATTTGCTGGGTACCCCCCCACTGACCTAACTGGGCAGAGGTTTTCAGGATGCCCTTAAGGGGCCTACTCTCCTGGGGTTCCCCACTGAACTGTACTGTACTTGGGTGCCCATACCCGGATGCCCACCCCTCCATTCCTGAGTGGTACTGGCCTATGAGCCCCATACTTTTAGCTGGATAGTAAACTGCCATCCCTGTGGCCCTGTGCTCATGTGCGCCAGGGGACATGGGGGTGGTAGAGTCCAGTGACTGGGAGAGATGAAGGCCCCTGGTGTTAGGGCTCCTGAGGTTATGGTCAGGAGTCTCTCTTTCCCAGCGGACCTCATCTCTATCCACCCCTGCTCCCTGTTGCAATGCAAGAGCCTGCATTTGTGCTTTCAGTTCCTCAGTCAAGGCCTTACTAGACTCTATCATTCTCTCCTGCATCGCTACCTGTTGTTGGAGCCTATCATTGTGTTGACAGAGGGTCTCATTCTCTCTCTGTGTTTCCTGATTGGTCCTGGAGCACTGGGCCAGTCTTTGCTGCAGGAGGTTTACCTCCTGAGCTGTGTCCCTATTGGCCTGCTCCTTTCTTGCCAGAGCATCCTCCACCTTCCTGGTGTGCTCTAACAAGTTCTGGTGTTCTTTTTGGAGGTCACCCAGTCCCTGGAGGGCCAGGTGATTTTCTTCCATTTTCCTTTTTAAGTGGCAGACTTCCTGGCCTAAGGTATCCCTTTCCTGACTAAGAGCCTGCATCTGTGCCGCCAGGTCGTCCCTTTGCCTTTGGAAGGCACCAGCTTTCTGGCGCTCCTGGTCAAACTCTGCCTGGGTATCCAGGTCTTTCAAAATCAGTTTATTGCTCTCTGCCTTCTCCCTATCTAGGTGGCTTTGCAGGGTGACTACCTGCTCAGCACATGCCCTATTAAAGTCTAACTGTTGCTCCAGCTTTTTCTGGCTCTGCAGTAGGGAGTCCAAACCTTCTTGGTACTCCTTCTGCAAGGCCAGAAATCTGGTATCCTGGTCAGCCTTTTCCTGTTGCAGGATGTCCATATCCCTCGTTATTTTAATGATGTGCTGTCTACTCTCATTTTCTGACTCCTGGCTCCCCTGCAGCCTCTGCTCAGAAGAGACCAGGTCAGATTGGACCTTCTCTAACGCCATCTGTCGCTTATTCGCCAGATCTTGGCTTTCAGTACATTTATCCTGCATGTCTCCCATATATAGGTACAGGTATGACGCTATCCTAACCATCTTGTCTTGTTCATCCTTAGCTTTAGGAGCCATGTATAGTTCACTCAGGGCCACATGTAGGGGACCCTGATCTCTCCATAGGTCTGACCCTGTTTCAGTGACCTGTCGCGTGATGGCCTGCAACCAGGCATCCTGGCCCTGTTCAGTCCATTCACCTCTCACAAATAGTTTATGTAAGAGGTGCTCTCTGGCTATTTTCATGTCTACTAAGGTCGTCATTCTAGAGATTGGTCTCTGTCCTGACTTCCAGAAGTTTGTATTTTATTTTTGCAAAACAGACCTTTTCCTAAGAGCGTTCCTTTGAGGAGTGCTTTACAGCGACACACAGCGTGGTGATCCGACCGGATATGTGTATCTGGTCAGCTGGCACGCTGTATTAATCTGCACAAATGGTAGATCTAACCCAAACGTCCGGCACGAGCCCCCAATTTTTAAGAGGATTCAATTCAGCACTACAGCCAAGTCAACGCCTAGTCTAGAATACTGAATGAAAACCCTTATTGATATATCTTTATGTCCAGTTCATGCGTTCTGGATGACTACCCCTATATAACACCCCTCCCTTGGAATCCCCCTGACCCCACTGAGCCAAGAAGTAGTTCTGTTTTGCAAGTTTAAAGGTTTATTTGATAACTTAAACAATATATATTATATCACGCTTTATAATAAATTAATAATTGGATATCACACTTAATCTGGTATGATAAAGATTAACAACGGAGAATCTGGCACTAGCACACTTCTTTATAATCACTAATGAGTGGTTATAGGATGGATAAGATAGCAACAATACTTTTATGGTTTCAAATGGATGCAATGTGGAATGAAATGCAGTACAGAAAATAACTTGATAGGATTTCAGCAAAAGACAATGTAATCACTTTCTTGGATAATTCACCCCCCCCTTTTATGCAATGCAAGGAAATGGAAGGAAGACACACAGTTCTCAGAAATGCAATTAAATGTGATTCAGTTCACCCCAGCAACTTAGACTACAGAAGTTGAAAACACAGGCCCAAATGCTTTTAAATGTGCTGGAAATGAAGAAAAAAATATGCTAAAATGCTTTTAATTCCCTCTAGAGGTTCAGGGTGAGTGGTATCTAGTTAATATTAGTCCAGGCTCACACTAGCAATGATTCAGGGATAATCAGCAGGTTAAACGAATTTCTGGCAAATGGAAGGCAAGCAGCAGCAGATTTTTACACGTGAAGAAATTTGCAAATCGCGGCAAAATTCGCGAATGCGTCTGGCACGATTACATAGGAACTACAAGGACTATCCTAGGATCTCAGCTTCCAGATGAAAGTTACTGCAAGTCTCTAGGACAAACGGTCGCGGAGATATGAGCGATATGGTAAAGGTCGTTTTTCAGATTTGAAATTTTAAAGTTCAAAAAGACAAGTGCAGCTTGCAACTAGAAAATGACAGGTGACAGCTTTACAAATGACAGTTGACAGTTAGGAGGCAATTCTACTTAGATTAAAATAGCTTGAATTATATTATTTTAACTAGAGATTGGTTCTGCACAGTTTGCTAGGTACTCACACTATATTCTTGAATTAACTGGGCCTTGCCACGGATCTGGTCAGGTTTTAGACTGGACTCTGGTCTCTGCACTTCACAGTGATCTGGGTCAGCTCTGTTCTCTCTCTGGTTCTGGAAATTTGATAGATTTGAAGTCTCTATGTCTGCTCTCTGAAGGTTGAGGGAGGTAAAGTATGGATTTTCCGGCAGAGCTTCCAGCTGCAAATGGATTTGAAGGTCCCTATCTGTCCTGTCTGTCTGCTTTTATGTGTTTAGAATGTGGGTGTGTTCTAGCATCACTGACCCTACCTCTCTCTCAGCTTGTAATTGGTCAAACTTCCATTTCTCACTTGATTGGGGGAGCTAAGTTGTGTCAGAGTGATGTCATTTTACAGCCTGCAGAAAGTCCACTCCTCCTGTCAACTTGCACACAAATCTAGATTTGAACCAAATACATATTTGCAGAGGTACATATTGTTTTAAAATCATATGCACCCATCATGCATTACAGGAGGTATACCCTGTTCAAACTCTGCTCTTCCTGGGGGCTTGCATTCAGAAATGGCAATATTTTGCACTTTTTAACTGGTTTGCAATACCGGACATTACCCCAAATTTACACACATGTGCGCAAGGAGTGTGGACATTAGTTGATGAAGTGTCAGATTTTTCACATGCACACATTTTGAGTAATATCCTCTTTTCCGCTAAAACCCCCCTGAACATGCCACCGGTTCTAAAAACCTCTTAAAATGTGGGCAGAAAAATCACAAGAATTATGGTATCATTTATAAAATGTTCACATGTCCGCTCTATGAGTTATTCATCTTTTTAGAGTTATGTTCTGGCCCCAAAGGGGTGTGGTTTTCCTCCAGCACAAGGTTGAATTTCTGGTTTTTCCAGTTCTGCCAAGCCAGCTTGCTCTCACAGGCAGTGCCCCTCCCCTTTACTTCCAGGAGGAAGCTACATTTACGACATCTGCAATAAACCATCTGTCTGGGTCAGGACAGGGCTTTGTTCAGAGCTCCTGTATTCTGTGGGGGCTCCCCTTAATTCAATTATCAGAGAGATGGCATATCCTTAGTGTGGCCAGCAAAAGGCAGATAGGCCTGGGAACACAGCTGTGACTCAAGTTTCACTCCCGATGGGGGGTAGTTGCCAGGCAGAATTCAGTTCCTTAAGCCAGGTTTCAGATAAAATGTCACTTTTTGTTACCCAGTTTAAGTCAAGACAATGTTTACATATGCAGCTAAAATGCTGATTCTAAGTTTAAAACTATGACATTTAAACAATTGAAACCTATGTGACACACAAAAGTAGGTCACTCATTTCTTTTAAACATTTAGATTTTTTTAGTGTCTTTCAGTCCAAATTTACTTAAACTGCTGAAATCCACAGCTCAGCCAGTCTTGTTATAAACCTGCAAGTCACTTCAGAATATAACTTTACATTGGATCCACCTCTTAATAAGTCTTTCTTTGGCATGTTTTGGGTTCATTTATTCAGTTTTCTACAAAAAAGTAAAATCTGATGGTTTTAAAACGCCTGCTTTTGGATAGTGGTGAGTACTGGTAATGCACCCATTTTTGGGATTTAAGAAATGAATTCCCCACAATTCTAGGTGGCTTTTGGCAATCAGCATTTCCATTTCCAATGGTTTCAGGCTACTGTGTGGGTAGTCCAATGGTGGTTTTAGGCAGTGTCCTTCTGTGGCCATAACATCGGCAAAAATGAGTGGCAGCCTATTCTTCATGCATTTCCCTGTGCATTTTCTGGGAAGCTCTGGCCATCATGATGTTTTCATGTCAGTACTGCACAGTTTTGAGGTAGGGCTCGGATGCATGGGTAAATACATCCCACAACCTGGAGGGTCCTGCACCCGGACACCGTGGACGACTCCTTCTTCTCACATGTCCACCGCTCCTCATCCTGAATTGACCTCATTTTGGCCAGCCCGCAGCTCCTTCAGTTTACGGACGATGTGGAGATCGGCGCAAGGGTGCTGTCAGACCATCCCCCAATTCTCCTCACTGCAAGGGTCTTTGACCCGGATCCCCAGATTGGCGTAAATGGTCCCTATACGAGCCAATGCTACATGATATGACGGTGCACAACACCATAGCCAAGGCAATTAGCAAGTACTTCAGGGAGAACCCCCCCAATCTGACCTCCACAGCGACAAGATGGGAAGGCATGAAGGCCGTAATCATAGGGAAACTGATAGCTCCAGCGGCCACATATACTAGGAGGCGGACCATAAACAGGAACCAGCTGGAGGCGGACATGAGGGAGGCTGATGCGGCCCTTAAACGGAGATGGTCACCTAAAGCGGCCAAAAGGGTCAGACTAGCGCATACAAAGCTGGAAGCCCACTATGTCGAGGACACAACCCAGACCCTGCTTCGAACCAAACAGAGCTACTACACATATGGCAACAAGGCCAATAAATATCTGGTGAATAAACTAGCCAAAACCACATTACCACACTGAGGGACCCGAAAGGCAGAACCCTGTACAGAGAAGAAGCGAAATTGCGGGTGGTCACAGCTCATCTCACCAACACCCTGACCTCAGCCCCTCGCCCGCAGTCGGTCCAGTAACAATATATAGCTGACGCCCGGCTCCCACACATCTCAGAGGTGAATAGAGCTGCCCTGGAATCCCCAATCACACCCGAAGAGGTGGAGGAAGTACTCAAAAATCTGAAACCCAGGGCCCCAGGCCCGGACAGCTTCCCGCCAAAATTTTACAAACTCTTCCGCCCCATGTTGCTACACCCAATAGCAGAGCTATTTAACTCCTTCCGGGACTCCGGCACTATTGTGCCATCTATGCAAGAATCTACCACAATCATGCTTTTGAAACCCGGCAAGGACCCAAAGGAGTGCTTGTCGTACAGACCGATTTCTCTGCTCAATGTGGACACTAATGCATACTCAAAGGTACTGGCGAACAGGTCGGCACAAATCCTCCCAACTATCATAGACCAGGACCAGGCGGGGTTCATCAGAGGGAGAAGCACCATGGATATCATCCGTCGAGCGCTAAACATCATTGAGGTCACGACCAAGGAACAACAGGGTCTAGCGGTCTTGACTCTGGATGCCACCAAAGCATTCGACAGGGTGGACTGGAACTTCATGCGCCTTACCATGGAGGCATTCCGGTTTGGCCCAATATTCCAGAAAATGGTGATAGTAAACTACAAAGCCCCGAGAACATCACTCCGCCTGAACCAGAAGACCTCACTCCCGATCCGGCTCTCTTGTGGGACGAGACAAGGCTGTCCGCTCTCTCTGCTGATCTTTGCTATGGTCATGGTACCATTCGCCCAAAGGAAACATGCCAACAAGACCATCACCGGTCTAGAAATAAACGGCAAACAATTCAAAATCTCCCTATACGCCGACGACTCCATCACCAACTGCCAATCCCCTCTGCCTGTTACTTTGGAGGAGCTGAAAGCTTTCGAGGGAGTGGCTGGATTCCAGGTGAATTACTCCAAATCGGAGACCCTGAGCGTCAACCTGAGCGCTCCCCTCATAGCCAACCTCCAGGCTCTCTGCCCGCTAGCATGGAGCGCCTCCTCAACAGCCTACTTGGGTATTCACCTCACAGCCGATCCGAAACAGCTATACACTGCTAACTTCCTCCCGCTTTTCAAGGAACTGGAGGAGGACCTCCAATGATGCGACAGCCAAGAGATCTCTCTATTAGGCAGGGTCACAGCATGCAAAATGAATCTCCTCCCTAGACTGCTGTACCTGTGCTCCGCTCTCCCGGTCCCCCTCCCCAAAACAGGCCTTGGAACATCTACAGAGAAAGCTAGCAAAATTCGTATGGAGGGGATGCAGAGCCAGGATACCCATGAGGGTCATGACCGGGGCCGCAAAATGCGGTGGCTTTGGGCTCCCCAACCTGATGAACTATTTCCTGGCGGCCCAATTGGCGAGCGCTGTGGCCTGGGCAAGTCCGGAGGCCCCCCAAAATGTTCTGCATTGAACAATCCAGATGCCAGCTACAGCTACACTCTCTGCTGCATATCCCGCGTCGCCCCGGAGGTGAGAACCCCATATGCTGTCGTCAGCCAAAGCGACCCTTGAAGCGATGGAGGAGGAAGGTGCCCAGGGGCTTGACCCCGCTATCCCCAGTCATCTGGAATCCCGACCTCAGGCCGGGAATGGAGGCAGCTTGCTTCAGCCATTGGACCAACGGAGGCCTCCGAACCCTTTGCCAACTCTACGACGCTAACACCCCACTCAGCTTTGAGGAATGCAAAGCCTGTTTCAGCTGACAGAAGGAGAGCGGTTTGCATAATTCAACTCCGCCACTGGATGTCGCAGCCAGCGGTCCGCTGGGGAGCTACCCAGGACCTCCACCCCCTTGAACAAGCGACAGAGGAAAGCAGAGGTCGAGGCCAGATCACCAAACTGTACCGCCTCCTCCAGGAGGACATGCTGCATGTCAGACCACCGTATATGTCCAGATGGGAAGCGGACTTGGGGCATTCCATAGAGGACCAAACATGGGTGGAGATATGGTCCAGGATCAACTCGACATCCAGATGCGTCACAAACAAGGAGTGCGCCTTGAAGCTCCTCCGCCGCTGGTATTATTCCCCGGTCCGCCTGCACCACTGCAACGCTGACATTGACCCGGGTTGCTGTAGACGTTGCAGCAAGCAGGGATCCTTCTTCCATGTGTGGTGGGAATGCCCGACAGTTCAGGCCTTCTGGAAGGAGTTCCTGCAGATCGCGGAAGACATCACTCAGCACAAACTGCCAATGGACCCGGAGGTTGTCCTTCTCGGGGTGGCGAGCCCGGACTGCTATCCGAAAACAGGCTGATCCGCCAAACTGTTGACACATCTACTGCTGGCGGCGAAGATTACAGTGGCACGTAAGTGGAAGATGCAGAAAGGCCCTCTACTAGCCCTCTGGTGGATAAAGGTCTGGGAGATCCTGGTGGCAGAGAAAGTCACAGCAGCAAAGGAAGAGGCACTCTACCGCTTCACCGACTGCTGGGCCCCTGTACTGGACTACCACTCCAGATTCCCGGTGCTACCATTCCAATCCCACCTGGTATTGAACTATCTGGGTCCCCAAATGCCCTGACGGGTCGCCAACTCATCAGAGCGCCACAGACTAAAGGGGGGGTGGAGGAGGGATCATGGGAGGTGGCAAAGAATTTCATGCATGCACATTAGTTGTAAAGGGACTCACAATAATCCTATAATGCATAGATAACGCTGTAACCGTGATAAAATTGTTAAAAAAAAGAGCAACATTTTGGATTACTTTCAGCAAAGCACTCATTTTCCCTCTTCTCTCCATTTTTACTTGTTGTTGTGAAGCCCATTGACATGTTTCAGGAGTGAGATCTCCGTTCCACCACTGACAACATGCATGGTAGATATGGCAGCCATCTTTTCGTGTTGTAAAGTGTGATTTCCATGGCTTTTGGAACTCACAGGGGTTTTGCGGCCATTTTAATAATTCTGGTACCACCAGAACAGAGGGATGCCGCAGGGCAGAGCATAAGTGGTTTAATACCTCCCACAAGACACCCTGGAACCAGAGGCAGGCTTCACTCATGAATCCCGCCAAAAGCAAAGCGAACATTGGGACCAAACCTGGTTTGGCTCGCAGAGTAAATCTCATGAAGTAACTTTCCACAAAGAAATGACAAAAAAGGAAGACTGGGGTAATTTTGACAAAAATGGCACCCTTGGGTGCTTTACTGCAGCTGTGAAGGCAGCCCATGGTAAATGCACACCATGGTAGTTAAAACAAAACCACTACCACCAGCCATTCAGTAAGGAAAGGGTAACATAAAAATGTTAAAGAGAAGCTAGGTATCAGTGTGTGCTGGGTCTAGAAAGTTACAATTGTAAGTAAAGTCAATTTCACTTTACTGCTCTGGGAAACAGAAGTTTATCCCAGAGAAGGTATTTAAACCTTTGGGAAATCTGAAAGACTTCCCTGTGTCACTGCACTGAAGGTGCTGTGTGACACAATGGGCCTCATTCCGAGTATGGCGGTAAGGGATAGCGGCCACCGGTAACGAGACCGGTGGTGGTGATCCCTTACCGCCATACTCCGAGTTCCCTTTGCGCCCTCGCCCTTAACGCCTGCTTTGAGCAGGTGTTAAAGTCGAGGGCGCAAAGGGGCCTCCAAGCCAATAACGGTGACCGTAATGAACGGTCACCGTTATTTGCATCTTCCCCATTCCCATTGAGCCCTATGGGGGCTCATTTGGGAATGGGGAAGAGCCTTGGTGAATGGGGAATTACCGCCCCGCCAACCTTGGAATGGGGCGGTAATTCCGCCATCCACCAAGGTGCTGCCGGTCCGGGTACGGCGTCAACCAAGGCGTTAATAGCGCCATTGGTTAGCGCCGTACTCGGAATGAGGCCCAATGTAAAATATGATGCCTATGGAGTTTGTCATGCTCCATGACCAAATGAAACACAAAGTTAAAAAATCACAGTAAAATACATGAGAGAGTGGGAAAAAGGGTCTCACCCTCTCCAGATAAAACAAATAAAATCAAGTGCTGAAAATCCAGCAAAGTTGCTGGGGTCTCTAAGGTGGAGGGAATTAGCACATTTCTGAGACTTCTCCCTAACACGGCTCACCTGACAAACTGCACAATAACACCCCTACTGGACAAATACACAGGGGAAGCCAGCAGCATTCACTGTAGCACACTGTAATAAACCTCACTCGCCCTCACCGCTCCGACTTTCACACCATAGAGACCACGAATAATAAGACCATGCCGCCCACACTGGACAAAGGACGCTATAGCCAAACTGCATTGAAGCATATACCTTTTATGTACATCTGTGGACACAGGCCGCAGGTACGGTCAAACATCCATGCACCGTAGAATGTAGCTATGGCTATGTCCATCCGGTCTAGCAGCGCACATAGACATCCACACTGAAACACCTGACGTACCTCAACACCTCTGCATTAGCATACAGCGACTACCAACGAAAAGAACATTTTGTATAGCTTGCCACACATTGAATGTTCAACAATAACTGTCTATTGCAAACCACCAATAGTGCCTACCCATGTGCCTGACCTTTGGGCTGCTCCGTGGAGCCTACCCAGCTACCTAAGTCCTAAACCAGCAAAAATGCACCCAAGCATCTCTTAATCTAAAACTCTTAGAACCTCAACCACATTGACTAGGGTCACCAAGGGCGTTCCAACCACAAAGCGCATTGAGGCCATACAAATGGGGAACGAGCACTATATAAATAACCGAATACAATACAATACGATACACCGCTCTTATTGAACGGCAAAGTTCCCTCTTTTGCTTTTAAGCAGCCTCGTCAAACACATGAAGATCGTTACGTTTAGCCTCATTGCCTCTCATAAATAGGTTATCTAAATTACATCGTAAAAAGTTACAAAAGGACTGAGATGTTAATGAGTTATACAGGTGAGCATGAACGTGACTTTTAGTGTGCGAAATTCGCTCATATAGAAGTGATATAAGATTTCCAAGAGATATGTGTCCCAGCCGGGATTCTGTGCAAGTTCTGAGGCCCATCCGTTAATACAGAGGGTTGTATAATACCGAATTCCACAACCAGTAGGTTGTGATCGATTAGATTGTTTTTGTTAATATGTAATTGTACACATTTCAGAAAGGGTGCTTCTCTTACAAAATAGTAGTCAATATATGATGCAGAGGTGCCCCTGTGCCATATAGCTTCCCTTCAATATCGCCCAGCCCATTACCGTTTAATTTGTGCAATCCATTATCGCTCATAAAGATTTACCAAATACGACCAGCCTGCCCAGTACGACCCTGGGAACGTTCTTTCCACCTGTTTTGAGGATTCTCTAAAACAAAACAATTTGGGCCTCATTACGACTCAGGCGGTAAGGGGTTAACGGCGCCGTAAAAGGTGGCAGCGCCGTTAACCCCTTACCGCCAAATTACGAGGTCCCTTTGCGGGTCCCCACCTTAACGGCTGGTTTTACCAGCCGTTAAGGAAGGAACCCGCAAAGGGACTTTCGAGGTAATTACGGTACCGCAATTTGCGGTACCGTAATTACCGCCTTCCCCATTCCCATTGAGCCCCATGGGGGGCAAAAATGGGAATGGGGAAGGGCCAATGGTGAATGGGGAATTACCGGCCCGCCAACCTTGGAATGGGGCAGTAATTCTGCCATCCACCATGGCGCAATCAGTAAAATACCGGCGTCAACCATGGCGCTAATAGCGCCATGGTTAACGCCTGGGTCATAATGACCCCGATTGACTTAAAATCTCCTGCAATCAGGACTAAGCCCTTAGGAACATCAGATTGCCTGTCCTCGAGAATTCTCAATAACTCACTCTGGAACTCAAGGACTGTAGATTTAGTTGGTTTCCAATAATTATTTGCTATTATAATTGACATTGCCAAAGTAGTAGAATGATGAAAGATTCTCACCACCAGAATTCCATCGAAGGAGGAACAGTTTCCTTACGCCTCATTTAATGCCTGAATGAAAATATCTTGAAGTCATAAAATGAAGTGCTCGCACAACACAGAGGAGGAAAACACAGCAGAGAAGTTCAACCTACTCCGTGCCTCCTGTGTCAGCATGAAAATAGGCCAGAGCGTAAAATTGAGTAAAAGCAATATGTCTTTTCCTGCAAAGCCCCATGGAAAATGACCCCACCTTTGTGTATTTCTTCTTTTCAACCTATCACAGGTTTCAATCTCTGCAGGGCTGTCTCAGTTTTTCACCACTCCAATATTGATACATTGAGCATCATTCGGTTGAAAAGCAGTGAGGCCTTTTTATTTACAGTGCAGTGATAAAAAAATAAAAAGAAAGGGAATAAATCATTCTCGTTTTACACCACATTTTCTCTAGACTTATTTTATGTGTCCAGTTTAATTTAGCATGTCATTTGCTGCATGGCAAATAGGCTTTATTAAACAATGAAAACTGGTTTTGTTCTGACCTACTATCATGCAGACATAAGAGTTATTATTATAATAAATATTATTATAATTTTTATGACTGCTACAAAACATACATACAAATACACTTTGGGCCCAATTCATGGAAATTCGCGCAGAAATCGTGCAAGGTCCATTCGCCCTTGACCAGGACACAGCACGAGACTGCACGCAGAAAGGAAAGCGCGTGCAACATGTATTCATGGAATTGTGCACGCAAGGTAACGTATTCACAAGTCACTGATGAAACGCCCCTGACAAGCCTACGCGCCAAGCAGGAAACTGCCAGATCAGCTACCTTTGTGCAAATACACACACCTTTCAAACAGTGCGTGGGGTCCCCTGTAAGCAGGCCTCTGACTCCGGAGGCTTGCGTAGGGTCCCGCGCAAACTGTATCCAGCATCCAGATAAAATGCGTATGAAAAATCACAACTCAGCAATAAATCAGGAAATGTGCGTGCGAACCCACGTAAAACGTTCCTGTACCCCGCTACACAGGAGACACACACCCCTACGTTACATCGGAACCTCGATTCAGTACAAGCATCCTGAAATACGACATGCAATGCCACGTGCATGCTGAAAATGCTACACGCAAGTCTACTCACGCCAGCCTTCGGGTGGCGGATCCCATGAAGGACTTGCGTAGACATTTATCAGCCGAGACGTTGCGCGATCGATTCCATGAATATGTCTCTTGCCAATAGTGGACGTCCGAGGGACTGCCTGCAGGCTCTCCATTGGAACATCCACTTCTTCACTAGTTAGTCCCCATTTCTGGTGTTCTGTCCCCTTTCCCAGCCCTCTGCGCAGGCCAAGCCCACCCTCTGCTGAGAGCTTTGCGCAAAGTCCTCGACGGCTGGCACAAGCGTGCCAAGCCAGAGTGAAATCCACACACGTCCAGTAAAAATGTGTCGCGCATTCAAGTCCATGAATCGACAAACAGGGTTACGCATGCAGATTGGGAGCAGATTGGGCTCAAGTACCCTAGTTTCTGCACAATAAATTCCATGAATCGGCCCCTGAATCTCAATATTTAAAATACACAACAATTCATTCAGAACCCAAATTCAGTGGCTTACTTAAACATTTATCAAGCCCCTGCTGCTGCCCATCCACAGAGAATTACATTGTGAAAAAGTATTTTCGGATACCAATATTCTGTATCCACATAAACTATAGGTGTCCTGGGAGGATAGCTCAGTGGCAACGTGCTCACTTTGGAAGCAAGGCAACACGAAGCAACACAGGTGCAATCGTCGGGTCCGCGCTTAGAAACCTCTGGGTACTTAAGCGCGTTATAAATATGCAACTAAAACAACAAATTACGCATTTAAAAAACAAACAATTCCTGTAACAGTGCCTCGATGCTCACGGGCTGTGTGAGTGCTTTAAAAATGCAACAAAAAAATGTATCTAACACTAACTGAAGAAGGCTTCATTTAATTCCAACCCAGATCTAGTGGCTAAACTGGAGAATGTGAACCCAATACAGCTAAGCTCCGGTAGCAAGTTCCTTTTCTGAATCAAAAAGGAAAGCATGGCAGGTGCAAAGGTGTGTGCTCTTTGCCCCTCTGATTATACCATGAAGTTCCTTGCGAATGTACACATAATTCACCTGGAGCATAGATCACAGCCACACCTCGCAGATGATGCCTCACAAGACAAAGCCAGTTATCTGGGGTTGCTGGTGGCATTCTTGTTCAGAGGAGAATTGTCTTTGTGTGTGGGGCACAACATGTATGAACAATGATATTTCTGTCAGCTTAAATATGATGGAACCATCCCAGAAAACAAAGAACAGGTTATTTGGCAATGTTGAATTCCAGCAGAGGGACTTCCATATTTATGTGCATTTGCGAGCATTTGTAGTTTCACCCCTAGTCAGTAAGGCTAATCCAGATGTGGGCTCCTTGCTCTCTTCTAAAATGTATTGCCTAGGGTGTCCAGCTGCCTCCCCTCCTTTTTGAGAGATAGATCTACTTAAGTTAGAATTGGGTCCTTTCGGTCAGCCAAAATCCTCGTTGAGTGTGTACTTCAGGGATCCTGTTTATCACCCTTATACTTTAACATATTGCATATATGAAGCCTTTCCGATCTTCATAAATGTCTTTTTGAATGTCTAGGGAGAATAGCGCAGGGGCGCAACACAGGTTCGATCCCCAGGTCCGCGCTTAGAAACCTTTGGGTTTTAAGAGCATTATAAATAACCAATTATCATTACACTCTTTGAAATATTCTAGCTTGCCAAGGAGTAATGTTTCAAAACTACCCAGATGATATCTTACTAGTTTTGAGCTGTGACGTGGCACAAGCTCAGATTATTGTAAACAGAGTGTTTGATGCTATTGAACTTTGGATGCGCAACAACTGTCTCGCTTTAAAACAGGATTTAACTGAAGTATTACTAATTTCCAGTGCCACAGTGGGTATCCTTTGTCAGAAGGTCTTTATATGAAAGAATAAAGTACAATTGCAAAGTACTGTTACATTTCTAGGCTTCATATTCGAATCTTCACTTACTACTATGGCCCAGGCAAATGCCATTGCTTATTCATCTAGCTATTATCTCATGTTACTGAGGCTAATTTGACAACTTCGTTATCAAGATACGTGTACTGCTATAGCTAGTGCTATCATAGGAAGCAAGCTAGATTATTGTAATGCTTTATTTGTAGGGTTTCTTTCCTATGTTCATAAATGGCTTCTTGAATACCTCTGCCTGTATTGTTACAAACAGTCCTTGCCATGCACATTTCACTCCTGGTTTAAGGGAACTTCATTGGCTCTCAGCACCTGCTAGAGTCAGGTTCAAAACATTGACTGTGGTTTTCAGTGCACTCCATGGATCAGCTCTTGTCCTAGTTGGTCCTGACTTTCAGCTAACAAACATTTGGTTATCTCTCCTATGGCCAAACATGTTAGATCTGTGGCTCCTTTCACCTCTAAGATGTGGAATGTGCTTTATGAAGTGGTGCGAACGATTAACTATTTAGGCCCTTTTGCTAGAATAAATCTCTACTTTTTTAAGCTAAAATTCCTCCCTCTTTTCTTCAATCTGTGTACGGTCTGTGCTTAGTTGTCTTTTTGTTGTTGCTGCTAATACTTATGTTCAGAGAAAAATTGCCTAGAATTGTATTACTAGATTGGTGTTGTGGGTGGTGAAAAACTGATACGCAAACAGACGTTTCTCTCTTGCAAGGTACCCTAAGCTAAGCTAGCACCAAGTGGGAACCATTCAGTTCATTCTCAGAAGAGGTGCATTTTTGCACATTGTGCCACTGGTTACAAATTCATCAGTGAGTGTGATGAGGAGATTACCTTTGTTCATTGGTTAGGCCAGGTTACTGAATAGGCATAGATGCTCCTAAATGTCAGATACAGTAATGGGTTTTTAGGAATATCATCATTCAGGTGACCACCCTATAATGTGTGTAAGCAATTGCTCATTACAATATCTTCCATCTAGCATGCAAGGTTTGGGTTAAATAACTGCTGGGAATGGAATAGATTTCTTTTGTATGATGTTTACAACTGTTGAATGCCTGCTTCAAAGGGCTGAGGAAAAGATAAAATCATAGTATTATGGTTATTCACAGATCCTGAAGCATATGAGGAACCTTTCAAATTAGTTTCAACAACCCATGCCATACACCTATGTTCAACAACTCAATCAAAGAACTCAGTTGATCGGACTCAGTCAGGGCCCTCCCTCCTGATCTTTTCTTAAAAAATGTAATCCAGAACTATAAGAATCTGCATTCTCATAGAACACAACACACATTTCCACTAATGGGTCAACAGCAGATTGTACCTCAAACGGTTGTGTCTAATACTAAACTGATTAAAAGGAGGATGTTGATCTGTGGATCGTCTGCATAGATGCTATTTCCCATATGTTAATTATCAATGATGCTGCCCGATGTGGACGTATACATATTAAACTACATTATCAAGAATGCCAATCACTGTGAACTTCACATGTGATGTTGGATGTGTTGAAGAGTAAAGTATGCAGTTTGGCCAGATGAGTGGAGAGTAACAGGGAGGATCAGCACCGGGACAGTGTTCTAAATGCTATGAGGATTCTTTGATTTATGATGTCAAAGTCAGCTAAGAGATTGAGGAGGAACAACGCCCCAGCCTGGCCCTAGTGGTGATGTGGAGTTCTTCACAGAATTGTATGTGGCCGGTTTGTGTTTGTTACTTTGATTTAAAGCCTATGAAGCAGTTTCTTAAAAGCTCCTTTGGTACATGGCGATGGTACTTTGTTCCAAAATTAAGACATGGATCTGCCTGGTAATATATTGAACAAGTAGTTCCTTTGGCAGTAAATGCAAGTAGCCTCTTTACCGTGGCTGGTGAATTGAGCTTGTGATGTGACATATATCTTTTACTGTGAATTAAATAGCATATGTTCACAGATCATGCAATTCCCTCCTTTCATTTAGTTGCTTATTAATAATATGACATGCGAAGTTGTTTGTTTTCAATCTTGTTTTAAATATATATAGAGTGAACCCACCATGTGTTCACAATGGAAACAACATGCACTCTTCATAAATCAACTTTAGTAGTTTGTGTGTGGGCATGTGTGTGTGTTTGTGTGTGTGTTTGTGTTTGTGTGTGTGTGTGTGCATGTGTGTATTTGTGTAATTGATCTGAACTCTGGATGACATATGCTGAATTTCCTACATTATTCCCTAAAAGTTCTCATTGATAAGACATTTTGAGTTCATTTTTAACCAATGGGAATTATTAAACATTCCTGAAGCATGAGCCTGGTTTCTGTGACAATCACATGAATGTGAGTTACCTAATATGTATAGCTAATGTTAGGAAGCAGTTGTGCAGTTGAGTGATGGACTTTGTGCATACAGTATTTATTTGGGCTGAGTGTTTTGTAACTTGATTCTTAATTTTTTCAGACTTCATTTTTGACCTCTACAATGTTATTAAACTTTTCTTTTAAAATGACTTCCTCATTTTTTGTTTTGTTGTGTTTGTGTGGGTTTTATTGTGTGCTTCAGTGTGTGTGTGTTAGTGTGTGTGTGTGTGTGAGAGAGAGAGAGTGAGCCCGTGTTTACCCATGTATATTCCACATATATTTTCCATGCTTATTTCTTTTTAATTGGTAATGTGTTATGGTTACACAAGTTAACCTTTCACATAGTTAAACAAAACATATTATAAAACATTTAATTCCATATATCAATAACATTGCACTCAGAGTATTAGAAAAAAAAAATAATAAAAAAAGGGGATGAGAAATAAATATCATGAAAATAAAACAATAATTAATTCATGAAAAACACCAATAAGGCTACAAAACGTTCATAAAAGCAGTCTGAAATGATAAAGCACAAAGGTACTTGCTTTAGTATCAACTCTTATCTTAGCAAACATAGAATAATCCTACTTAAAACGGTGAATACAGCCACGGTCAAACAGGTCTCATGCCTGCTTGATAGGTGGTCCTAAAATTCCTCAGTCAACAGCCATCGGACATCATACATAAAACTACCAAACAGTGAGATTCTTAAAATAGCTAATACTGGGCATACTATCAATATATGTTTTAGATTTTGCACTTCCTCTTTTGAGTCAAACAAACTACAATTATTAAGAAGAACCTCAGCTTTTGATCATAAGGTCAATACTTCAGAGGTTGGGAGCAAATTCAACCTAAAACATAGGAAGATGTAGCACCAGTAGGGATTAGGAAACTTTTTCAAATATGAAGGTACAATTTTCAATAGTTTATCTCCCTTTGAAACTAATGTTATAGAGGGAATAAGCACACATCTTATCAATGGTTTGAATCCAATCAGCACAGAAAAAGGCTTTTTTTTTACCATACTTGGGTGATTTATCAATGGATCCAACGTCAGAGCATTATTTAATAAGATGTTGTCTGCAAGAGACTCAAAAATTACAAACAGGCCGTTTTGCCAGTAGTCAATATATGCTTAATATCCTGGAAAATTGAGCCTGCACAAGGAACTTGAATCTTTTGGTACAGTGTATACCTCTGTAAAGCATTCCTTTGCTTCTCAAGGTTAATTCTGCGCTAAATAAATACAATAATAATAATAATAATAATGATGATAATAATAATATTAATAATAATAATAATAAGTGTTAGGACCTTCAAACGGTACCGTCCTCTGAGAGAAACAAGGCCCAACTCAAATATTAACACAGATGTGGTAAGCTAAGGGCCATTTTGCATATGCTTCCTTCTATAAGGTCCCAGTCCATACCTCTTACTGTACACACAATTTCCATTCCATATAAAATAGCGGGAACCAGTTTTGTTTTATAGAACTCAATTAAGGGCAAGACAGAAGAATCACAGAATGTATTGTTTAATCTTTTCATTTGTATTGCAAAAAGATTAGCTCTATATTTCAGTCCAGCATTAGTGGCTATCTTATTAGGGGATGCCTTAATATCAAAACCCGAATATTTCATATGTGTGACTGGAACATTCTCTTATATTTGAAAGGTACACATTAAAAAGGGAAGGTGAAAGGACGCATCTCTGTCGCAGGACCCGGTCGTCTCGAAACTTTTCAGTCAGAGAGCCCTGCCTCTTTAGCCTAACATGAGTGAGGTGTTCTTGTGGAGGTATATTAAAATTGCTAGCAGTGAATCCGGAATCCTCCAGGCCGTCAACTTGGACCAAAGCAAAGAGCGGTTAACCATGTCGAAGGCATGTGAGAAATTATTGCTGACATATATAGAGAGAGGGAGGTCCTGCACCAAGGCTTCTCTTACAGATAACTTAATAAGTCCATGAAGGACTGTACCAGTGAATTTACTCAAACCCGTTGGGTATTTAGACAGCATCTCCACTGAATTTGCCCAAACTTCTAATTCTTCTAGCACCAATGATGTAAAGAATTTGCTATCTGCATCAAGAAAGGCGATAGGTCTATAATTAGTGTGATTGTACCAGTCACCCTTTTTGAATATTGGGATAATAACAGATAGCTTTCAAGCAGACTGGGTGTGGATAGGATGTTACTGAATAATACATAAAGAATATTCGCCCATAGTTGTATATCATGTTTTAAAATGTAATTACTGTTGCTGTTTGGGCCCAGAGCTCTAGTTTGTGGCAAATATTGAATGATTCTTTCTAAATACTGAAAATCAAAATTAAGATTCCAAGCTGTATTATTACATGTATGTGAATATGTTTTGCAAGGTATCATGTAAGTATTGAAAATGCAATTGCCAAGAATGCTACGCAAAATGATTACTTTGTAAGATGTCTTGGCCTGTGGAGAGCTCATTTACAAGAGACCAGAATTTGCGTTTATTCTTAGTTGTCACTGCTCTCAACCTACGTTTCCCATCTTGTTGGGCTGTTTGATGACGTTGGGCTTTAAGATAGTTTGTGTACCTTCAGTTTGATTAATCTAACTTTTGCAATAAATTGGCACTCTGTAGTTTTGTGTTTTGTCAGTAGCCTCAGAGAATGCCTCAATTGCAAATTAGCAAATGATGGAGTGAAATTAGAAGAGGTCAGAGTTTCTATTTGTGTGGTTAAGTGGAGTTGTCAAAAAGATAACACAGACGTTCTAAAAGAAACTTCCCCTCTCCAAGCACTTAGTAATAATAGTCTTTTGTTGATTTATGAGCAAATTCATATGATCATATGAGCACTTCACCTCGCGCTTTAATTTTAATTCAGCTGACAAAACATGAAGGTCATTTAGAGCTGTGTCTCACATCCTAAAATGTGCATGCAAGCAAATAAAACTGGCATTAGAAATAAATAATCAATAGTCATTTTCAGAGTACCTGATTTCCAAGTATGGTGACATTCCAAGTCTCCCTTAATAAATCCATTTGCAATAATAAGATCCCATTCTTTAAAAATGTTTTTCCACTGTTTCCCATATCTATGTCACGGGTCCAGTTACCTTTCTTCCCCCCACAGTATTACATTTGGCATTGAACTCCCCAATTGAAAGAAAGTAATTTCCACACAAATCAGTCAAATCGTTTTCAAGGACTTTGGTCAAGACAGCCAGAAATACGTCAAATTTGAAACTTCAGGGGGTCCAGTATATATTTATCTAAATAAATGACTTACAATGGGTATATCCTATCAAAGAGATCTTAGTTGCTAAGAATGTGCTGCCAAATGTTGGATATTTGTTTCCCCTTCAAATACAATTTCAGAAGTCAACCATGCTTCCTGCAAACAAATAATACTATGTTTGCCAAAAATATTCAACATCTCTGGATTATTAAGGAAACTATCATAGCCCCTTGAGTACCAACTCATTATAGTACAGTTCGGCAGAGGCACATGTGTGTTAAAGGCCAGTTCTGGGTCACCTAGTTTACTAAAATGATTGTGTAAAGTTTTTGGTAACCAAGGCCAATCCTAATTATTTCTTTGATAGTTGTCACCTTTGGAAGTCTCTAAGGAGACCCTTCGACCAATCAAATCACCACTATGACAGGTGATTTTCAGCTGCCAGTTACTGAACCCACTGGTGCTTATGTTACTGTAACTTTTATTTGTATTGTAGCTGTTTGAATGGCCTAGCGAGATGTCATACCCCATTTGGCGGATTACATCGACCTCGTCCATCAACATTTTGACACCAAGCTTAGTTGGTATGTTAAGTTCAATGATATCTGTTCTACGGTCATCAAAAATATATGAGATTCAATGTCTTTTGTTGTCAAGAGGCATAGGTGTGGTACTTCATGGAATAATCATATACAATGGATCTATTCAGGATCACCTCCACCTTAGTGCAAAGAAGTAATTTCAAGATTAGTTTATCTGGCAAAATCTCGTTTTGCCTTTTGGAACACATTGATGTGTTAGTTGTGGGTATAGAATAATAAAACTCACAATGAACAGTGACAGATGGGAATGATGAACACCCGCTTTGGCCAGAGTCGTTTGTGTTGTTCTCAAGGGCATAGGCGAGAAAGTTGTGTTCCCTTATCTGCCTTTGTAGGATTGAAAAAAACAATACTAGAAATGCACGGTATAGTAACAGATGAAATTGTAACAACTTTCGTTAACGGCTAACAACCTCCCACACGGTCATTCACCGGACTAAGCGGGGAGGTCTCAACTGCAACATTAGGGCCTCTAGCCATATATGACATCCCATATGGCATTGCTGCATCCATTTGAGACCAACCCTATCTCAATCTTCTCTTTAAAGGGACACCCAGAACCACATAACGTTTTGGATGGAACTTGATATGGATTACTAGAATGTTTGTCTGCAATAGTGTGTGCCACAGTCTCCGCAGCCTCCTAGGCATGCAAATTGCAGGATTTTTTTTCTTGAGTTCTAATTGGTGGTGCTGCATTTCCGGTCATTTTTTCATTGCCTTCCAATGAGGCAAATTAGCCTTTGATAATAGATTTCAATGGCTGATGTAAGGGATCAAGAGTAGGACTCTGACACAGAGGCATGTTAAGTGTTGCTTATAGACTATTATTCATCAGAAAATAATAATAGGGGTTGGTAGAAATCCTATCTATCTCTCATCCTAAAAGGGGTTTCCCTGCCTCAACAAAATGAAGGAACATCTGTGTCAGGATGTTAAACAAAAGAGCATCCTCTGTCCTGTATCCAAAACCTTCAACTAACTATTACATGCTAAACTCAATCTAATGTGCAACTTATGGACTTCTGTAAGATATATACTTGTAGCTTTCTTTCAAAGTTCCAAACATACCGTTTAAAGGTGCAGAAAAAAAGGAATAAAGGCCCACCAGGAAAGGGGTCTTCACTTCCCCTCGATTTATTCTGGTGGTTTAAATGTCACTTTATCAAAGTTCCAGTTTGTTGAAGGGGAAAGACTCTTCCCTTGAGTCTCATGTGAACACTCCATTCTTTTGAATATTCAGTTCCTCACTCTCTGGATCTGAATCATCCTTAAAGAGGTATGGTTCTTCCCTTTCCCATTTGAGTTACTGCTCCACAATTTCAAGCAGGGGTTTTGACCTGCGAGCTTTCTCAGTCATTTTCCTACCACTGGTGTACTCTCCAGCTAGGGTACTCACAGCTTTATTACATCTCTCATTCTCTGGGTTTCAATTATCTTTCAAAGGGGTATGGTTCTTCCTTTTTATATCTATGGTCACTGTTTCACAATTTCAAGGAGGGTCGTGGACTGCTGAGCTTTCTCAATCCCTTTCCTTTTCCTAGTGTACTCTCCTGCCAGGGTGCTTTCATCCTTGTTAATTATCCTTAAAAGGAGATGATTCTTCCCTTTTGTACTGGCTATGGCTGTTCCACAATTTCAGAGCAGCAGGGTTCTTACCCCTGCATTTTCTCACTTCTCATATTACCCTTGGTTTACTATTGAAGGTGGTCATTCCCCAATAATACAATTCAAATATATCAGAGAAATAGACACTAATGGACACACCCCAGTAGGGAATGAGACAAGGAGAGATTGCGAGTGAGTCAAGGATATCTTTATATACACATAAGATGAGGCATGCAGAGGACTCTGCTGCTCGTAGAGAGCTCTGCCAAAAATACAGAATAATCACATTATAAATCCAAAATGCATCATCTATGACGTGTACTATAAGGGTTACATGAACACATGTCATTGGTTTAGTTGAACAAGACATTATACATTGTATAGTTGTGCTGGATTGGCTGAGGTTGTACTTGTAGCTTCTTGAGGCATGTGGGGCAGCTGGGCTCATCAGAGAGGGGTGAAGGGTCAAGCCGTGTCCACACAGTTATAATTCTAACTAAGCTAAGCTTCACAGTAATCATGGGCATGCAAGATTTAATATGACACACAAGACTCATCATAACACATTGTTGTCTATAAATTGTAGCAATAGGTATACATTCTTGACCTGGATCAGAGTGGGGCAGGGGTGCGGTGGTCCAAGTGCCATATCTTGGCGTGTACGTTTGGGTGACATTGATCAGGTGCATCGAGGATCAAACAAGGGTGTCAGAATTTGTTAGCACATGGAAAATGTATGTTTGCTCAGGATTAGTTATATGGGGGCAATCAAGGGTGGCCCATGGGCAGGGGTCCCACCTGGGATTTAAGGTTCATGCAGACAGTAACTCTTAATGGTGGGAGTCTTCCGTCACAGTGTGAAAATAGGAAGAACTCAAGGCCATAATCAGGCGTTGCCAGGACTGGCGCCGTGGAGATGAGATCTTTCAATGTGTCAAAAGCTGTGTTCATTCTGGGGTCCATACGACCCCTGAGCTCTCTTTCTGTGCTTTCTTTAGTGCTTGTAGCAAAGGTCTGGTGTATGCTGCATAATCTAGTATCTATGCCCGGCAATAATTACATATTACGAGAAACATCTGCATGTCACTCACTGTGTGGGGCCTGATAGTTGTGCGTCCTGCTGCTGCCCTGTCTGGGAGTATTCATTTACCATCTTTTGAAATCAGTTGTCCCAAATACAGCACTTCCTGTTGATAATACTGCAATTTTTGTCTGTCCAACATGTACTCCTTGATGGCCAGTAAATTTAACAATGTAATTGAGTCCGTTCTGCACTGTTCTTTGTTTTCTCTGCATATTAAAAGATCATCTACATATTGTATTATTGTGCTCTTTGTTTCAATGTTGCCAAGGTCTTCATGTAGTATTCTATTGAAAATGCTTGGGCTCTCGCAATATCCCTGGGGCAATCTACAATGCTCATATATTTTTCCCCGCAGGGTAAATGCAGTCAAGTACTGTGATTCTGGGTCCAGTGGCACCGAAAAGAATGCATTTTTCAAGTTTACCTCTGTGAAACAAGTTGCTCATTTTGGGATGCTGCACAAAATTGATGCAGGTTTTGGGACACGTGTAAATTCTTTTTGTATGACGTCATTAAGTGGGCGTAGGTCCTGTATCATCCTCCAAGCCCCGCCCTTCACTTTTTTAATTGGGTAAATTGCCATATTACAAGGTGAATTTGATGGCACAATTATCCCTAGTTCTAGTAGGGTGTGTAGTGTCTCTTTTATTCCCTCCTCTGTTTCTCATGACAAGGGGTACTGTTTTACTCAGGGCAACACTGCACCAGGTTTGAGCTTGATTGTAACAAGGGTTACTTCTTGCAGGAGCCCTAAGTCATGGGGATTGGTCGTCCATAATGTGGCTGCCACCTGTTGCAGGTCCTCGTCAAAAAATGTTGTTGGGGGTGCATTGACAATGGCCATGAGGGGGTTTGCCACTTGTCTATTTTGAATTGTTATGTCGCAAGGAATACAAATTTCCATTATGATTTCCCCATTAGTGTCATTGTCAGTGAATAGTTCCTCGTCTGGTAAGTCACGCAGTGCTATGTTTGGACCTAAGCATAGCACTTTTCTCCACTCACACCCGTTTGTGTCCAACCCTTTCACCACTATTCGTTGTGCGGATACTTGCACACCATGCAAATCTAGGGGCAGTATCGACCCTGGTACCACATCGGGGGCAGCCACAGGGTGAAACACAAAGTTGGAAGGGACTCGCCATTCTTGTTGTGTTATTTCAGGCACTGCTTCTGCCAGTACTTGTATCCCATGTATAAACATGTCTGGGTCAATTGGCACTCCCCGAACCGCCATTCCATTGGCAATTGTGGAACAGCACATATACCTGGTGTTGAACACACTATTCCCCTCTCTGTGAAGGAGATGGTCATGTTACGCTTACTGAGGAGGTCCCTACTAGTAAATTTATTGGCAAGTCTTTGTGATACAATAGGGGTGCTCGAACCGTCTTTCCCCCCACTGTTACATCCAAATCTTTAGTAAAAAGAACCGTGGCCACCGCCCCAGATAATTCTTGCATTTCCAACTTCTGGTTAGACAAGATCTTTCTGCCTCTGAGTCCACCATGAAGATGAACTGCTTGTTTGCTATCTCTGCTCCCACCAGTGGTTCCTCGTCTGGACTTAGGGTTGTTGATACAATTGGACACGCACATGCTCTCTGTGGGCTGTCCTATTCTGAGTGCCTAGTCGTCTCAGTGTGGGTGAAAACGTTGTCCCCCACCACTGCTGCTCCTCTGAATGGCGCTAGTGCATCATTTGCCATGGTAACAATGGGTTACTGAGTATGTTTACCATGTGGTTCTGTCGTGTTAATCGCTGCTGTGTGCCTTGTGGTGGTGCTCTCTGTTCTTGTGCGTAACAGGGGTCAATTTGTTCTTCTTGTCTGTATCCACCCATAGGCAGGCCATAGGGGCTGCCTGGGTGGGGTGACCATACTGTTGTTCATTCTGATAATATGCCATGGGGCAGGTGCAACGGTTCTACGTGATTTCACTGAATTAAATGTCATGGTGGGACATTTCATCGCCGAAATCTCATCGCCAGAAACCCTGTATTTTTTTATTTTTTTTATTTTTTTTATTTCTGGGGGGGAACCCCCTACTTTAATAATCATACCCCAACCCGCACAAAACACCCCCAAAAAATATATTTTTTAAAAAAGCGTTTCTGGCGATGAGAATTCCAGCGATGAAATGTCCCACGATGACATTTCATTCGGCGAAATGCGTGTATACCGGTGCAACATTCCATGGCAAAGTGGCCCCATCTACCACATGACCAACACATTCCTTGCCCTGCCCCTCTGGGTCCATGGCTTCCGTACCCTCCTCTTTGTCCTCGGTACCCACCTCGTCCTGCTCTTCCAGTCCTTCCTTGCCATTGGGGCCTCCATATTGTCCGTTTGCTGCCCAGGTGGCTGCTATTCTTGCTTGTATTGCTAATGGCCCCTCCTCCCCATCTCCCTGCTGTTCTGTAGGGAGGGCGGCAGCTACTGCCGCAACCTTCATCAATTTCATCTGCACAAGCTTTGCTTCGTCTGTCAACGTTTTCTGTGCGATTTCTTTCCCCCTTTCTTTGATCCTCCTACAGTGATGTACTATAATGCTCTGTATTTCTGGCCAACCTTTGGCTTCTATCCCAGCAATTTTATCAAGTGCCTTCTGTACTTCCTTCGTTAGACCCCTCTTAGTTATGAAGTAAAAGAGGGAGGTGGATTGGTCCCAAGCTGTGCCCTTCTCTGCCCTCCACCTATCCTGCACCCAAAGAATGTAAGTCATAGCATCTTTGTTCTTCCCCATTGTGCATTGCATCACGATTGTAAGTCAGGTGTGTCTGGGAATGTGCTCCTCAGTGCATCCCACACCTGTGCCCTTACATTGTTAAATGATGCCCCATCATGGCGGTCACAATCCAATATCGCCCCTGGGAAACCGGCTTTCACCCACACTCCGTTAGCCTGGTCCCCTAACGCGGACACCAACAAACTTTTGATGTCACCAATTGCCAATGGAACCCCCGCTGTATTTTTCTCAAAAGCATATATCCATTTGCTCGCCCCCCCCTGAAAGCGGGGGCAATGTTTTCAGTAAATTGGCCTTGTCCATCTGTGCCCAATGAACATAGTGAGGCCTCCCCACCCCTTGTGTATCAGTGCATCTGTAAGTTCGACTTCCCTTTTCCTTTACTCACCTTCGTCCCTTTTTTCTTTGCTAGGGCCGTTCTCCCATTTCCACTTCTTAGTCTCCTGGTGTGCCATCCTTCCTCTTCCCCTTCATCATTCTGTAATATCCTCCTGGGTAAGGACACCCATCCTGCCCTGGCTCCTTCCACATACTCATCCAGGTCACGCCAACATCCTTCTTCCCTTTCTGATGTCACACTTCCTGGTCCCGTACTCACCTGCTCTGCTCCTAGCCCTACTCGTATTACCTAAACAGCAGTGTTATCAATGCGGAATAGGAAGTCCCCCGACTTCCACTCGTCTTCCGCTGTGCCTGTGGGAGTATTTGGTGTTGGGGGTGGCAGAGTTTGCTCGCCCCCGGGCATTAGTTGGCTTCTTTCGCATATGTCTCTTAACAGTGTTAATTCAGCCTGGGTCATAGTTAACTGAGTTTCCAAGTCTTGCGTTAAATGCCCTAAATTCACTGGGGGTGCACACGTTGGCCAGTACAAGCCTTTAGTATCATAAGGGGGAGGAGGCGCTGCTGCTGGTGTGAGGGGCAGGGGGCACTTGGCCTGGGCACATATATGGGTTCACTGTATCCCTCAGCGGGCTTGGTAAGTAATGGGTAGAGTTTTTTGAGTTATCTCCCGTCCTCTTTTTTCTTAAAATCTTAAACAAAATCGAACGCTTGTACCCTCAATAAAATGACAAGACATTAGCCATATAACATTAGTACCCGGTGAGAGTCAACACACACTCTGATTGGCTCTCGCCGGGTACTTACCCGGCTGAGATACCTTCGATTCTCGGTTGGCAGCCCCTCAGCCCATGAGGAGACTGGAAGCGGGGCCATTCCCCGCTCCGAGCCTCCCCGTGGCTGAGAGGCTGCCTTCGCCGGGGACTCGGGTAAGGCTTCACTCGGCCTATAACTATGGGCCCCGGGGCATTACCTGAGTCGGTAATGCCCCCGCCACTCGGGTCATAATGCTTAATTAAACGTAACACATTGACATACTCTACTTACACCATATAACATATCAAATAAACCCTACCTTCCTATTCCCCCACTACCCCCTGCCCTGAACCCCAGAGTTTCCCCCTTACTTCTATTTCCCTCTTTCACTCTTCCCTGTCCCCATTTGGACCGACCTCTAGAGACTTATTTCTCAAAGATAGATAAGAAAAGGAAAAGAGAACAACTAACGTTTTCTGAGCCTTCTCCTTATACAAGACTCCCAATTATTTATTTATTCACTATTTAAACTCCTGTACTAGTCTCGATAGTACAATGCGGCACTGCCTTCCACCCCCTTTCGGAGCTAGGTTCCTGTATTTCCTTTTACTTCATCATCATTTATAATATCCTAATGGCCTTATGCAGAGAAAGAATAGACAAGGAAGAAATTATCACAGTCCCAATTACTTCAACTCTGTGTGTTCCAAAACCACAAAAACTATCCCTGTTTGCTTTTCAATATGACTCCATTCCCCCTCCTCTTCCCCTTCCTTTAGATTCCATCACAATCAATATTCACGTGTCCATATTGATCTGAAAGCCTCCATACACAGTCTATCCACAATCACGTTCCCCCCACAATCAAGAGCCAAACCCAGCTCCGGTGAGCGGTAGGGCTGGGTATTTGCAAAGCCGGGACCCGTGGAACCTTCTCAGTAGCGTATGCATTTTTAAGGTTACCAGTTGCCGTAGGGGGGGCAGCCTTGTTTGGGGTGCCCCGGATCTCGCCACTGTGGCCAGGGACTTCTCGTATCAACTATCACGTCGGGGTCACCAAATGAAAGTGGTCATTCCCCAAAATTACAATTAAAATATATCAGAGAAATAGACACTGATGGAAACACCTGAGTAGGGAATGAGACCAGGAGAGATTGCGAGTGAGTCAAGTATATCTTTATATAAAAATAAGATGAGGCATATATAGGACTCTGCTGCTCCAAGAGCGCTCTGGCAACAATACAGAATAATCACATTATAAATCCAAAATGCATCATCTATGACGTGTGCTGTAAGGGTTACACAAATACATGTCATTGGTTTAGCTGAACAAGGCATTATACATTATATAGTTGTGCTGGTGCTGGATTGGCTGAGGTTGAACTTGTAGCTTCTTGAGGCATGTTGGGCAGCTGGGCTCATCAGGGAGGGGCGAAGGGTCAAGCCGTGTCCACACAGTTATAATTCTAATTTAGCTAAGCTTCACAGTAATCATGGGCATGCAAGATTTAATTTGACACGCAAGACTCATGATAACACATTGTTGTCTATAAATTGTAGCCTGGACCAGAGTGGGGCAGGGGTGCGGTGGTCCTGGTGCCTTATCTTGGCGTGTACATTTGGGGCACATTCATCAGGTGCCTCGAGGATCAAACAAGGGTGTCAGAATTTCTTAGCACATGGAGAATGTATGTTTGTTCAGGATTAGCTATATGGTGGCAATCGAGGGTGGCACAGGAGCAGGGGTGGGCGGGAGTTATTATTATTTACAAATAATAAACTAAACTAAACTAAACTCCTGCTGCATCAAAGGAATGAGGTGTTTAAGGTTCATGCAGACAGTAAGTCTTAACGGTGGGGGTTGTTGGGGCAGGTGCAGGCTTGTGGAGACAAATGGTTTCCATGAGCCACGCTCCTGCCCGGCCACACACAGGGCAGTGATCTCAGAGGAAGAAGAGCGATACAGTGTCAGCTTGCAACAATTTGTGCCCAAGCTTCTATGAGAAAAGGACAGCTGCAACGCAGACAGTGGGGAGGAGGCAGAGGTTGTCGGGCTGGCTGTGCACGGTGCTGGACAGGGGAGAGGTGCAGGCTTGCTTCTGAGGGTTTCATGCATGGCCTAGTCAAATGATGGAGTTGAGGTTAATTCAAAATGGAGTCTCTGGTGTCGTGCAAGGTGCATTGGATAGGTGTCATCCAATGGCTTCCTCGTACCCGTCACTGGGGCTCAGACAAAGGAATGTCTCCGAACATTGTATGAACATAACGTATGCCTCACCCGGATTGTAGGGGGGCCCAAACGACCCTTCCTCCCTTACACTCTCCTGCCAGGGTATCGCACTTGGGTCCAGGTCCCACACTCGCATACTGCCTGTTTTACCTTCTTGCCAAGGTTTTTTCTATCTGTTCTTGGGTGTGAGTCACAGACTCAGTGTTTGCCTGTTCATATCCTGCCAGGGCTTTTCTGTTCTCCATTTACTCTCTCTTTGCATCCTGGAAATGATGCTTTTCAAGTACTGGATCACTGACCTTTCCCTAACAATATTTGTATGCGTAACAATTATTTAATTTCCTTTAATTAGGCTCGCTCACACTGTCAATGGTATGTGGTATTCACACTTAAGCGCCCATGTATTCCAAACACTCACCCTGGGCTTACCTTTCTGCTCTGGTGGCATCATCGTTCCTCGCATCTTTCAGTCTTCTATATTCTCAACCTGCTCACAGGAAGTCTGTCACATTAGTTGCTTTGTTTCAGTTTGCCTTCCTCTGTATCTAGTGGCTCCAGCTGCCTGTGGCATTAGTGCGGCAAACTTATCTTGATTTGATCTCTCTGTAAGCCATTCCTGTCAGCCTCTGTGCTGCGTCCTCTAGTCTGGTCACCTCTGGTGTCCTAGCCAGCATCAGAACAAGTCAGATTCAGCTGCAGTCTCTCCCTTTCTCATGTTCTGTTCAGCTGTGTCAGCTTTAAACATCCCAGAATTGGTTAGCATTTTCCAAAGACTAGAACGCAGCATTGCCTTATCGCTTCTGGTCATCCTAATCTCAATACTATAAAGGGGGAGAAAAACAAAGGTTGTTGGCTATAAAAACCTTGGAGTTTTCGAGCCACACAGGAATGATATAAAGGCCCACGGGTGTCATTAAGAATTAAAACTGAAGGATTATGTTGATCCAGTATTTTCTTGCCTCTGTGGTCCTCCCGCAGATAGCCACCCCAAGGGTCATAATCAGGTAGTTTATGCCTTTCCCTGTACACGTAATAGAAGCTTCCCTCCAATTAAGCAGTGATGATGTTGCTAGATTCGTCACACTGCCTAGTTCTTTATTATTAACTGAGGATAACTGCCAGGTCAGCACTTTATTGTTATTAGGAGGTTACTGGCAATTCAATGCAGGACTATGATCTGTGAGGCGAGGACCAGTGCCAATCCTTCCTAGGTCTTCTTTTGTTTTTTTAACAGATTGCAGTCATATTTAAATTTCACTCATCTGGACCATATCAACAGTTAATTCAAGGTTGATGTCTAAAACAGAAATTGAGGGGGCTGTTAGTTTTACTTGATTTTCCAAACCCTGTATGATGTATGATGTAATCCAGCCAAGACTGTGCGACGTCAGTAGAAAGTGAAGCAATATCACTGGATGATCGATGTTCTGTCATAAATGATGAAACATCCTCTAAATCCAGAGAATCTTTACTAGAATCCAAAGCATACTTTACCAAATTCACATCATTTGCCATCAAATTGGCTTGCTGGTTTTGTTCACCGAATAAGTCCAGTTCGAATAAGGTCCCATTAGTAATGAAGTTTGATTCTCCATGTGGGCCGAATCTGGTTTTACTAATTGACATACCTCTGTACTAGTACCCACAGTAGGAAATAAATAGTTCATTTTCCTTTGGGTTGTGGCCTGATTTAGTAATTTATTTACAGATAAATTTGATAGAAGTATGGCCGGTCCAATGGGCATTTCAAGAATATGTGAGCAATTAGTTTCACCCTCTTGTTTGTTGACCAGCCATTTCCTTTTCAACTGCAGGGAGCTCACTAATGAATACCTCCTCTTGCGCATAGGCACATACAGTTTTTGTGACAACGTTTTCAATTTTTATATAAGTGCCATTATTGTCTTTGTTAGATTAAGCAGCAGAAAAAATCTCGTGGGGCTCCCCTCCCCCACATGCTGTCATAGTTTGTCCAGTGGATGCTGTTTTTGCAAGAGTTATCATTATTGGACAATCGTCCGGAACTGACCTGCTCCTTAACTCATACATGCTCGATGTACAAAAGGGTTTGTAGTACCAGAGTAAAAATGTGGTTAAAATGTAGAGTGATTTACTTACAACAATAGACAGAAATTCCTCCAACCTCTGACCGCAGGACTGCCGAACTGCAGCTGCATAGACAGCACACTTCAGGCAATTCAGAGAATCACAGGTTCTGAAAATTGTGCAGGTTCAGTTCCTCACTGTCCAATCTGGTCCAGGGTTCAGTAATGTCAATCCGGAGTTCCAGTTCTCCGACTTCAAGTTCAGGCTCAATACACAGTGAGCCTCATTACGAGGAGGGCGGTAAGGGGTTAATGGCACCGTTAAAGGTGCCGGAGCCGTTAACCCCTTACCTCCCTATTACGAGGCCCACTCACGGGACCCGCTCAGGATGCCTGGTTTTACCAGATGTCCTTAGCGGGTCCCGCGAGCGGCCCAGCAAGCTAACAATGGGCCCGTCATTAACGGGCCTGTTGTTAGCATGCTCACCATTCCCATTGAGCCCTATGGGGGCTCAAATGGGAATGGACCAGGTCCGGGTTCCCTGAATGGGGAAATACTGTACCCTCCAAGGTCAGAATGGCCCGGTCTTTCTCCATTCAGGGAACCCAGACCCGGACCTGAGTTGCATGGCTACCTCCAAAATCGTAATGAGGCCCAGTATCTCTACTGCCTACCTTCTCTCTTTCCTCCCTCTTTCTCCCAAACTCAACCTAAAAATGAAGGCATAGTGACAAAAGGTGGAAACAAGGGTAGAGAAACAGTCACAGTACTGTGGTGCCAACGTGTCAAGCTGCACCAGACAAGACCTGGCTTTCAGCCACTTCTGACACATAGCCTCCCTTCAAAGGGTGGTCAAAATTGCTTTAATCATTGCAATCATTTTAATGAAATACACAGTAGCTTCTCCGTTAGTCTTCCTCCAATCAACGCTGTGTCCCAAAGGGGTGTAGCTAACCGCTTTTATTTTAATCAAAGCGCTCCCACACACCCGCACCGATCTGCAGGGAGCTGCCGGAACTGCCCGCTCCTGCTGCTGCTATGCTGGCGCTAGGAAGCCAGCATTTTTAAAGAGCGTCTTCACACCCAATGTACTTGCTTGCTTGCTGTTCCATCTCCACACTAGTTAATTAGGATGATCCGCACAGGTCAAACTCACTGCGGGAACTGCCCACTACTGCTGCCGCCATGCTTATATCATTCCATGGTCAAGTATGTGTGCATTCCATATTCGCGCTATATATGATTCTTATGAATGTATAGCAACTCAGTGTTGTTTACATGTATTATGAGCATGATGTACACATGGCTTCCATATTGTGTCTGTCACATGCAAATTGCATATACCATGTATATGGACCCTGAATGTGCAGGCTCTGTGTTGTCTGAATGTAAGTTACTTGCACATTGGCTATGTTTTCTGTTGTACTGCATTTGCTTATTGCATGTTACAAACATGTGGTCCCTGCTTACATGCACTCCTCAAAAGCCGGCCATAGACATGCCACACCCAGCTATCTCAGACTGCTCTCACCCCATGCAGCCAATACTTCTCTTCCCTGAGGGCTACTCGAGCAGCCCACTTGCCACAAACCCATCCCCCTACTCCCATATCTCTCCTTGCCTGTGGACCTCCTGTGGTGCATATCGCTCCCAAACTCGTGCGCCTCCATTGGCAATTAGTTGGAGCATAGTCTTTTGCTGCTACTTACCATTTTTATCACAGCCGCAAGACCCGACAGAAGAAGCCAAATACCTGAGCGGGTGCCCTAACAACAAAGTGCCATCAATGGCAGCAAGGTACGTATAATACACCACTCCACTGGCCGCAGGCATGACTATCCACACACATCAGTATTCAGCAAGGACTACAACAAAAATGTTGTGCTATTCACATGAACTCTCTGCCTACCAACACCAAACTATGCCTCAAAACCTCCGGCAGCAGAATGCAGTGCAGACCTACGATAAATTCAGGCACGCTGAACACATAGCGAGTGTCATGATTCCTGCCCCTCATGTCCCCAGCCCTCCAAGATGTCAGGCTGGAGCCAGGCCACGATCACCTACATGGCCCTCAAGGGCCTCTCCATCCCTCCAAAGACCCACTTGGAGTCAGACCTGGCGCTTGTGGCACCAGATTCACTCACTCCTATAGGATAACATTGGGGATTGGACTTGTAGTGCATTGATGGGGACAAGATGGATGCCCCCACATATTTCGGTTCCCAGAACTGCATGTGCAGTCTAGTCTTTTGGGTGTGGTTCAGCCCAGAGACACCTGGAATACCCAGAGACTATTTAAGCCACGCCCAGGCTGAGAAACATGCTTTGTGTTTTCTGCACCTGCAGCGTGACACTCACCGTGTTCGGATCGGTCTCCAGTAGGCCTGCATCTTTCTTCTCCGCTCAGCTCATGCAAGAACAAGAACACTGTTAGGAACAGCCTTAACTTGCGGCGCTTCTGCCCATCATTCATCGTTTCTTCTGTTCTGCGGACATCTTCGGCGTTGTCATTCCCATCCCGGCACGTGCTTCCTAAGGAAAAGGGAAAAGAACAGAAAAAAGGCATTAGTAAGCATTCAGCAAATCTTTGCTTATTTTTAAAGACTGTACGAGCTTCAAACGCTTACCTGAATCCCAGCCGCTCTGGGGGAACTCTGTCTCCAGAACTTCTCATCCATCTGCAAGAGGGAAAAGACACTCCAGGTTAGCGTGGAAACATCTAGAGGCACCGCATACCGCCCACTCACCGCATTTCTTCTTCATAACCGGCATCCACGCTGAAAACGTCGCGGCACCTAAAAGAGACAGAAAAATAACTCAGTTCAATACAAATACGAAGGGTTGCATCGCGCATCGTGCTCCCACTCACTTTCAGTGCTACTCATCTCAGCAGTACGTCGCCATCCCCGGACGTCGGCCATCATCTAAGGAAGGAAAGGAACGAAGTTAGAGAACTGTTCAAAAGACTCATTATACTTACCTTGCCAGTGAAGTAACTAGGCAGCAACGAGCCCGCATCAATCAACGAGCCCCTGCACTGACAGCAGGATGGAGAGCACACTTTACAAGAAAACAAGGCCCAATCTCCAGTCGAGTAGACTCCAGGGAAGGGTTTGAGGTCGTAAGAGGTCAGAACAGGCTGAGTGACGTCCCTGTGGATACCAGGTGAGCGTTACAGCGAGTCTCCAGCACTGACACCACTCCTACTCCTCTCTGCACCCATCCACATGCCTAACCACACGGGTTGCTTCACTGCTGGAGCCTGGTCAGCCCTGTTAAGCCTTTTCCAGCCATATGCGCGCACACATCATAATCGTGCTCCATGACCTCCAACACTCTGGACTTAACGTCGTCTGAGGGCATTCCAGATAACAGTGCATTGAAACTATAATAACGGTTACATTAGAGCCATGCAAATAACAAGCACAATACAATACAAATAATGCATGTGCATATTTCACACGTTCTGTGCATATATATGTTATATGTGCGTGGATTGTGTGCCCTTTGCGGGCTCCATGCATCAATGTACATATGCATATTCAGAATGTTTGGTCTGTTCATTAATATTTATCTATATATTGTTCATTTATAACACGCTTAATTCCAGCGAGTGGATTCTAAGCGTGGGATTGAGATTCAAACTTGTGTTGTGCCGCGTTGTCTTGCTTCCAAGACAAACGTGCTGCTCCTGAGCTATATTTCTTATACCAAATGTATTGCATGTTTGTATTGTGTGTGAAATCTGGTTCCATGCTCTTGCAGTGTTCATGTGTGCAGGTTATCTGTGTGGGGCATATTGTGTTGTGCCTGTGTGTGTTTCAGTGGGTTGTATTAGTTAGTGTATGTGTGTAGTATATACTGGCTTTCCATACATTCTAATTCTGTCGATGTTGTTTATAAATATCGTTTGTGCATTTTGGCTGAACCGATGGTGCTAAATTGTATTCCACTATTTGATGAATATACATTCCACAGTATTGTTCTCATGCCTGTTGTCTGTGGCTTTTGCTCTAACTTGTATTATGTGACTAATTATGTTTTCTATGTCTATTCAGAGCGCTTTGTTGGTGGTCATATTCTGCACATATAGTCCATGTATACTGTTTGTACCCCTGGTCTATGGAAAATGTGCTGATTTATGTTCCACTGGCATTGTTGCTGAATAGATTTGTTCAGAGACAGAATGCTGTTGGTCGCCATGGAGTGAGCTTGTATGTGCTTCTGTCAAGCTCAAACATTTGTTAGTTGATTCTACTCTATAATTGAACATGCATGTATACTTATTTTCAAAAGTGAATGTCTCGACTATAGTTGATTCAGTTTTCAAAATAAATGCACGGTGTACCAGTTTCTGCTAAAAGCTGGGTGTGAACTGAACATGTCCAAAAGTGAAACAGATAGTTAAATGATAGCTGCTCTGAAATCATTGGTTTTTGGGGTTTGTAGAAAACCCAATTCTAAAACAAATATTTTCAACATTTACTTTCATAAAACTTTCCAGGACATCCACTAAATTTGGCATGCGTGTTTCGATGTGACCAGATCTCTTGCCAAGTGGCGAACTTTCATGGATGAGGTAAAATGTTACAGTGGAAAACGATTTCAAATATTATTATGTAAAGTTAGATTTCAACTTAACTATGGGGGCAAAACAACACATCCCCGTACATTCACAACTCCTAAAATTCCCATATCTCAACCACTTCAAATTTGACAGATGTATGACATCACAAATTACATGACTAATGACTTTACCTTTGACATCACAGATACGTATACACTGCGCTTGAAAGAGTTACTGCTGTAGGCATTTTTATACAGTGCTGAGCACAATTAATGCTAACTGCGGAAGAAAATGGTGGTCGTGCTCTGAAGTACATGATCTCAGCAGACAAAGAGTAAAGTGGGGTTTAGAGTGCACTATGAACAATCAAAATATGTGTATTAAGTTGTACACACAATTGTGGTGCTTGAAAAAGAAGTATGTCTCAGAGATTTGGGAAGGAAAGGGGAGGGCATCTTCCTGCAAGTCTTTCGTGTAGAGACAGGAAGAGTGGAAGTAGAATGATGTGAAGAGTAATAATTACCCAGGCTTGGCCAGAGCCCTCACTGCTACAAAAGTGCTCAGGCTATCCCTCAGACTCCCAAATTCACCAAGGTGAACAGTCTGGTGGGTTGCTAAAACTGGTGGAGGGACTCTGGGTACAAGCAGGTAGGGCTTGATTTGGCAGTCTGATGACTTGGTCTTAAATACGAGCAGGCATGATTCACGACAATGGGCATGGGTGGGCAGGGTCTTTTGCTGGAATCAAGGCAGCATTCAAGAACCCACTGATACATTATATTGTGATGGGATGGAATTGGAGCCAAGTATTGCTGACAGTGTAAAGAAACTTCAGATGAAGTTCTCTCTTGCAAAGCCTCTAATGAGCATCAGTGCCTGTAGAGTCAGTGAAATGTGCAAGACAGTAAGCTGATTCCTGAGAGCTTTTTTGTATTGTGTTGCAGCCATAAGGTCCTTTTAATCAACATGTTTCCACTAAGTTTCAAAGTTGTGTTTTATTAAGGCAAACATAAGCATAGCCTCCTCGACACCCACTTTGACCATTCTCATTGGATAGTGGGCCCACCGCATGGTGTGGGACCCTCTCAGATACCCAGTGTGGCCACTGAACATGCCCAGTGCTTACATACACATGGGCATGGTTTTCAACCATGCCTAGGCACTTCCCAAATGCCCAATGTGCCGATTGAGCTTGGCCTTTTTCCATGGACAGTAGTCACTTTGTCTCTGTAGCAGCCTTCATTCATGCCCATTGTCACTCAGTTTGTCCTTTTGGCATGACCTTTAGCCACAACCCGTGGAGACTGTACTTACATAATGGCTTTGACAAATGCCTGGGCTCCTCCAAGAGACCCAATATGGTGACTTTGCATGACTATATGACTATGCCCAGTGTAGGCTTTGCCTGAGGCATGCCCTTCCGCTGTGCCTGGGGCATGCCCTTCCGCTGTGCCTGGGGCATGTCCTACTGCTTTGCATAGCTGCAAAGTGGCCACTTTGCCTGTGGCATATCCTAATGCCATGCATTAGGCACACCCATGCTATCAATAGTGCCCACTCTGCATTTCTTGCAGCCATGCCCTAGGCACCTCAAAGCCCCTTGTTGTGCCCCAATGGCATTGCCCTTCAGCCAGGTTCTATGCTTCAATGCAAATTTGAGTCAGGCCTGGTTCTGGTCCAATTTCGCTTAGCCAAGATAATTACCCATCCTAGACCTTTTCAGGGCTTTTGTTCCTGAGACAGGTCCAATGCCCATCACAGAACCAGCTAAGACATTTGCCAGGGCGTGTTAGTCAGGATCCAGAACTTTCAGCCCACAGAGAAATGTCTAATGTCCTGTAGGATGCAAGTTGGAACCACAGGGCTAGATAGAACTGGCTCAGAGCCCCCTGTTGTCAAGTGGAGTCAGAAAACAACTGCTGGCCCTTTGCAACCAGTCTGTTGGTTTCAGCTAGGTTCACAGTCTCAGGCTGGGTCCAAGCCCTGGCAGGGCTCAAACCCACGGTCCTAATCCTACATTCGCAGACAGGGTCTGTAGACTACAAACTGGTTCCCTAAACCCGGCTGTGACTTTTTGGGGCTATGTTTTGATCTTCTGCTGAAGGATGACCACCAGAGGGCTACAATATTCCCTCTCTTTGGCTGACTTTCAAGGTGGGGTCCACAGAGCCAATGGGAAAAACTGTGATGCAAAAGGGAGTTTGCCTGGACATTTTTCTCAATGAAAATGCCTCTTTTGCAACCAGGCAAGCAGATTGGTCCTTACTTAAATTCACACATCCCCGCTAGGTCAGATTATCACAATGGGAAATAATGACTTTCAAAATGAACCTTTCCGCCCATGAATAGGTCTGCAAGCCTGAAATATCACTAACAGATTTGTTCTCCTTTTAAATAAAACTACTGGATGGATTTCCACAAAACCAAGCAAAGCACACTTTTGGTACCAGGGACCAACTTCTCGCACATTTGTGGTGCAACTCTGTCCAGTGGTTTTTGCTGTACGGGAGAGCAGGACTTGGCCTATGAGATATTACGTAGAAAAATCAAATTTTGGAACACCCCTATAAATATGCCCTCCAGACAATACTGCCCGAAACTGTCCAGAAGCATTCAGTTGGGTTTGTATAGGTTTTATAAATATTTGTGAAGATGTGTCAATTGGTGCCAAAGTTATAAGCATCTAAACAAATGATTTCCTTATGGGTAAATATATATATTCATTTTTATATTATTGGGTTGTATATCTGAAATAAACAAAGCGACGTAATTGCAGACTTTTCAGGATCCATCAGAGGGGTGGCATTTATATGTAATAGACAGAAAACGACATATATAATACTGTATAGCCTGAGGACAGTGTGTTCTTCGAGCCCTTTGAAATATTTTAGCTTCATGTCTGTGATAATTAAAGAGAAATGACCTTCTCATTAGTGACAGCGGGCGCATGATTATTGTTACCCATTTCTCTTAATGGATGCAAACTACACAGACTATCTTGGAATATCAAAGCAATTCTCTAAGATATTTATTAGAGTCAAAATTACAAAAACACATAGCAAACCTTTAGTTTGAATTACAAGTGTTAATGTATGCAGAGCCAAGTGAATAGCTCATCTTTCTTCCTCTCTTGTATCTTAAATTTTTCATTACAAATTTTCAGGGCTTCAAAGTAACATCTCACAGTCGGTCCCCTTTTTTCTCGCTTGCATGACAAAGAGCTGTCAAAAATTGTTCCTGTGTTTGTTAGTGTTTTTCCCTTTTTTCTCTTATCTAAATGTCAAACAACTTAGCTTAAATAAAGCACAGCATTCTTCATCTGGTGCTTCTCAAAAGAAAAACAACACCACAGAAGGCGTCTAAAAGGCCCTAATTAATGTTTCTCATTGATTTTGTTTTAGTGTGATGTATTTTATGAAAAAAATATGAATCCAGAAGGCACTCTCATTAAAATCATTAGGAGCCCAATGTAGCTGAAAACAGCATATTCTATGGTGCAGTGTAGTCCTTAAAATCACGTTCATATACACAGCTCTTATTTAAGATAACACGCCTGCGCCCAACTGAAAACTAGCATTAGTTCTGTCAGGTACTATTGAACTGATGAGCACAACGTTCCAAAGATCTATCAAGGTGGATAATAAGGAAGCAGTGCAGATGCGGCTGGTGTTGTTGTGACGCCTTTCATGTTTGCAAACGTTAAAAAAAATAGAACATCATAGAAATGATTTAAACATCCTTTTTAACGGAAATGAAAAAAAAAATGAAGAACTGGAAAACACGAAAGGAAGAATTGTGTTCTTACTTTGAGAGATTATGAACTAAGATTTTCCATAAGTACTTTTTAAAACGAATCCCAATGTACAGTAGCTCAACGTTAATTCAGTTAAATTGTTTACTATCTGCCAGTGAAATAGCTCCATGTCTATGATTAACCATACTGTCTCAACTATATCTCTTTTTAATAGTATTGGAAAACACATACAGGTCTGTTGTGAAATAGTGTACAATTTCCTTCAAATAGATGACTGAATGTGTATTCATTTAGTGGGATTGACTTTAGCAGGGTCTAACGATGAGCAAGGACCCAGCATCATCCCCCTTCCCCCCTCTGACTGTACTCCTCTTTTAAAAATGTCTCTATCGATGTTCTTACTCCCATTCCTCTCACTCTCTTTTACAGCTACAACCCACCTGGCACTTTCATTCACTTCTGAACCTGCTACTCAAAAGCTCACTGCTGTCATAATGGGAAACCTCATCCTCTCCAACATAGCGCATGGTCTCCTCTCTCTCTGAACCATGCCTCATCATTTTACGTAGCCTTCCTACTCATACCCAAGTCAGCAACTCCATTGACTTCATCGTCCCACCTCCACTCTTACCTCCTATTGTTCTGGCATTTGACCCCTTGCTCTCTGATCACTGTTATGGCCGGGTGGTGAGCAGACATCTATGGCCTCTGAAAGTAAGACTCAACAAGGTTTATTTTACAAAGAAATATGCTGCAGGTTAAGGATGGCCTTACCGTAAAAATTGAGATTACCAAAGAATTCAAAGACCGAAAATTCCAATAGGCAAAAGAACTTTAGTCTTTCATTCCATCCCACTCGTTTCCTTGCCTCAGACTTCTGACAGTCAAATGGAAATCACCCATAGTCTGTGGGGATTCAATTGCACAACACCTCTTTCTTGGCATGGTGTGGATGTTTTGTCGTTGCCTTATCAGGAGGTTGAACTCCCCGGTGGTCCCATGCAACTGCCAGGGGTAGAAGTGATGCGGGCACTGGCACGGTTCCACACATGAGGAAGTCAGACCATGATAGGCCTCAGTATGGAATTGAACAGGATTCGCTGGAGGGACCTCATTCACTGGCACAGTTTTGGTCTTGGTCAGTTAGTATGAGACCTCTATAGTCCGCAGTACGGTTCTGCACAGACCCCATGGTGATCGCGCCAGACTCTGCCAGAGTCTCTGCTTCACAGCATTGATTGGCACCCTGTTCATGGGGCACATCTTAACCACTTCTCTGTCCACTTGCCTTGTTTCCTCTCTACCCTCTACTGTTACGCTTTCCCCTGAATCTCCATCTGTTTCCTCTCATCCTGCCTCTTTCTTTTATGCCCTTCCTCTACTTCAGTAATTCTGCACCAGTAGTGTTGTGCTAACCTTTCATTCTTTCCCTTCTCTGCTCCTACCGTTGTTCCCACACTTTTTTTCAGAACCCACTGTTCACTTCTGTTATTGATATCTTACCTTCCTTGTCTTCTTCTTTTATTTTTTCTTTCCTCCTCCAACTTCAACTCTTTTACCCCAAACTCCTCATCCTCAAATGTGTATTACATGTTACCATAATGTGCTGCAGCCCTCCTTTTTCCATTCCTAATCTCACTCTATGTCCTCCTCTTCCTTCCCTCGATATGCCTTTCTTCACAGGGCTTTTGGCTCTCCTCCTCCTCTCACTTTCTCTCCACCTCCTCCGGAAGCCACTCTCTCAATTCCCCCTTCTTGAAACTCCACTTCACCACTGTCATCCTTTCATGAACAGCCTTCCTCAGTGTAAATAGCAGAGCACTTTTATACTGGTGCAAACCCAACCCTGGGCCAGCAAGCAACACATCTCACTCAGCTATGCAGCCCAGTAAACTGAGCAGGGAGATTGATGCACCGAATGCATAAAGTCTTCCATATCTTCACAGTATTGATATGTTCATCCTTGCACAGAGCCCTGGGCCTAACCAGCATAACCTTCCATATTTTTGATTGACACACATTTGCATTATTTGTTATGGCTGCATATCCACACACAGCCGACAGTACATTTCTCACCACCTGCCATATCTTCAGGTATTCCCATTCTAATCTAGCAAGCTCAGAGAGAGAACTTTATGATTGTTATTTGAGACTTTCGTGAATTGAGTAACTGCTGAACCCATATGCTGCATACATTTGTTTGCCGATCCCATTCCCTCACCCAGAATAATTTGGCTCACACATTGTTTGGCAAGTGTTGGCAATAAAAGGCTGTAGGTTTTTATTGTACAGATATGGTTTTGGAGATAACAATAATCACATATCATTATAGTAACATACTTTTGGGCACCGGGTCTTGAGGTTACCCCCTCTGGCCCGTGCCTGCCTTCTCATGTCCCACGACATGTTGTGGGCATCGTACAGTGCCTTGTACTTCTTATCCTTTGTTCTTCTCCCTTATTTGTAGGGTGGGAGGGTTTTGTGGTAAAGAAGCAAAGGTTTAGAAGATACTGAATAAGCAGTGTACCTCCTGTGTGTTTGGGTCCCCGTTCAGGGTCCACAAACTGTTTGTGTTTTCTCAGAGCATGCCGCTCTGTATTTATAAGACCCAGGCGAGCATTGGGTCTTTGATATGTATAGTAGTGGGGGCTGTTATGTTTCAGCCCCCGGCCGGATAGCCGACTATCTGACCCCCCCGGGAGGGGGCAGGTCTTTGAACCTGATCCCTGCCTGCCTGTTGGTTTCCTTAGGTGCTTAGCCCCTTGCTGCATGAAGGAAGGGCGAGGTGATTGCTCACACCTCCCCCTTCCTCAGCATTGTGCTGCACAGACTGCATGTATCGTTGGCTTGGTGGAAGGAGAGGAGCAGAGAGGGGGAGAGGTTGGGCGGCCCCTCTCCAGGCCTGCAGATGGTAACAGCAGTTACCCTGCCTCGCTGTGGGAAGCCCTGCAGCATTGCCCATAATTGCTGTATGTTTTGTTGGACTTTGCTGTGATGCCCTATGCCATCTTTATCCCATGCTTCTCCCACTGCCCTTGATTGGGATTCTATAATGCTGATTTGCTTAGGACACACAGTTCCCTTCACCCAGTTCTCAAAAAAGAGTTGTTGACAGAAATGCATATTTTCCCTTGATACCTGCGATTGTCCAATGAAGTCTTCAGCATGTATATCTTCAGGTAGAAAGAGGTCACAAGCTCCTCTAATCACCAACCTCTTACACTCACCCTTTTTAAAAACAATTTCTCACTGTCTTCCAAGTTTGAGAATCACTACCCTGCCCACTGCTTCGCTTATTTAAGACTTACACCCTTATCCATTGATCTCCCCAGCTATCCAACAACGGACCAGAACCATGTGTCTCCACTTATGCTGATGACATAAAGATCACTCTGCTACTGTTCTTACTGTGCTTAATGATTCAGTACTTGCCCTTACCTCTGACCTTAACTCTATGAAAGTCAGATCCAGAGCTATGAATTGTTTACCTTTACATTGTTGTGTTGTGCTATTGCTTTTTATGGTTTTACCCTGAAATAAAACTGTATTGATTTATTGCTTTAAAAGTCATATCACTACACAGATTTAACAGTATTTCTCCTATCACACTCTAGATGAACTCTAAACTCTCCTATTCTAATCTAGCAGACTCACACAGAAAAGTTTATGATGGTTATTTGAGACTTTCATGAATTGAATCATTGTTGGCATTCGTTGTGATACACTACCTCATCTGTCTCCCATGCTTCTTCCACTGCCCTTGATTGGGATTCTATAATAGTGGTGTGCCTGGACACACACTTCCCTGGACACAGTACTGAAAAAGGAGTGGTTGACTGCAATGCATATTTTCCTATGATACCTGCTATTGTCCAATGAAGCCTTAAACATGTATATGTTCAGGAACAAAAAGGTCACACGTGTTTCTATTCATCAACCTATTCAGCTCACCCTTTTTAAATTCAATACCTCACTGTCTTCCCACGTTGACAATTACTACTCTGCTCACTACTTTCACTACACTACCTTTACCCTTAAACATTGATCTCCCCAGCCATCTAACAGCTGAGCAGAATCATGCAACTCCACCTATGCTGCTGACATAAAGATCACTCTGCTACTCTTTTTAATCCTTAATCATTCACTACTTGCCCTCACTTCTGCCCTTAACGCCAAAAAGGTCATATCACTACACAGATCTAACATGGTTTATAGTGATAGAATCGAATGCAAAAGCATCAAAAAATGCATCAAAAAAATGAATTTTTTCCATTTTTTTTCATGGGGGGTCCCCCTAAACCCCTGTTTTTTACCCCTTAAAACTCATTAGAATAAAAATAAAACCTTTATCTTTAAAGAAATGAATTTTTCCCATGCTTTTGCATTCGAGGCTTTGTATTCGACTAAATCACTGGATACCATCTAACATTAGTTCTCCTATCACACTGCATGAATTCCAAGCCATACTCTCCTCCTAAAAAACCTCTGTATCGTTTCACTCTCCTGATGATTTTACCTCACACCTTTGATAGAAAATAGAAAATCACATAAATCATGACACCCTATCTACCCTTCTATCTCTCTCATCCCCTCCCTCCTCTCAATGTCCTGTCATCGCTCATTCATCCTGACTATCTCAGTTGCCTCACACTTCATCACAGTCCACATTCATTTCATCCACTCAGCCAACCAATCCTGAACTCTTATTGATCCATTTTGCCTCTTTCTCATCACTTCAATGTGACCATAATGGGTGTCTCTCTTCGCAAAATCACTCCCTCTCTAAGTTTCAACTCATCTTTTAATCTATCCATGGCTTTTCCTCTCCCTTTATCTTGCTGAATGCATCTCTTTTTAGTCCCTCTCTCAGACTCTGTAATTATCATCGCTCAACAACCTATTTGTATCCCAGCCCCCTATGTGTCCTCATGTTAAGGTGGCCTGGAAAGTACCACAATTACACAGAAGTTTTGGAGCCAGATCAAACCAGACTCAATGATAGAAATAGACAAAGTGCAAGGCAAACCCCAGCTTTATTACCATCCAAATAAACCACGGTCAGCATACAAGAATAAAATGTCATTGCTCTTAGCGTGCTGATCAAAAACAGTTCCTTTAATACTGAAAATGTGTCATCAATGAAGTCATAAGATAATATCAGTTTACAAAACCTATGAACTATGGGGATTTAATAATAATAGTGACTACATATACATTCTATGGGGTTTCAAGTTCTGATTGGGTAACGTTTGTTTCATGGATCCTCCTAACACCACCTCTGAATTTATTACAATAAAAATACTTCTTCTCAACAATAAACTATTGGTTGGCATAAGTCGTACTGGGAGGCCTACCATTGGGGTTTTGATTGGTTGGCTTTCTACTGACCAACAGACGGGTCGTCAAGACAAGAGCCAGACAGGAGTAGGAGAGGAGAGGTTCATTGACTGCCTACCCTCCAATTAAAGAAATACCATCCCTCATTCCTAGACCATGAGCCAGGGTGATTTCTTTGTATTCAACCTTGTGTGGCGCCTCTGGGAATATACGTTCTTCAGTTATGGGTTACGTGTGATAGGACCGTGTTTGGAATTATTTTACTGTGTATTTATTGGCATTTTAGCAAATATTAGTGTGAGTGTTATGGTTCCTTTTACCAGTGGAGTAATTCTAAAGTTACTCATTGTGGGGTCATTTAAGGCTTATGGTTCGCTCGCACCAGGCTTACAAAGACTGGTTGTTCTTTTAATTAATCTAAGAATAAATGGTTTATGTCTTAGGAATCATTATCTCGTACTTTCACTGCTACGTTCTTATCCTCCCTTTCTCATGGTAACCTTGACTTGGGTTGCTACGGATTTGTATTTTTGTTATTTCAGCACTTTGAGTTCTCGCAAAGTCTTGAGGCCTTTCCTTTATTTAGAAGCATTTTGAGGCTTTCATTTAGGATAAGATGACCTCCCATTACTCTCACATTTCTAGGTTAGTTAGCTATAGTTGCATGTCATTTATGCTACATTCAGCTCATGCATTGCTTATGTTAGTGTTCTTTATGTATTAAGGATGAAATGTAGACGAAATGAATAAAGTTGAATAAAATAAGTGTTTTCGATGACTCTAGGCACCTGAGTAACTATATGACTGGTTCTGCCCATGCCACTAATAATAAATGGTACCAATAGATGAGCCGAGTAGGGAAAGAGACGTCTCATGAGAGCTGTTTTGTTTGCTCACTTATCTCCTATGCTATGACTGCCTCTAGAGTATTTGAATCCAGAGCACATTGCTTGTTACATCTTGCACTGTACCTGACAAGAGGACAATTTGAAGGACAATCAGCCATTATAAAATATGTGACATCAGCAGACTGCCCTAATGAGGATAAAATATATAAAGGAGAAACACATGATGGGTAATTTTGACGCATGTCTGATAGATAAATCACCTCTCAGAAAGGTTCTAAAAATATATCCAGACAGGTCCAAACACAGGGTAGGTCCCGATAGCGGGTCATGAAATGTTAACATGTAGGAATGCCCAGGGAAGGCTGATACCTTATTGTTTTAAGAGGCTGGGAATTGCAGATAACTAGAAAAGTATTCTCCTCATGGGAATGTGGTGATGGAGTAATGGGATGCAGAACATAGGCAGTGGTGTCTGCATCCATAGATGTGAAAAACAACACAAATAAAGTCTGCCATGAAGAATGGAAAAAAAAACAACTTTTAACATGGGTGGAAGATGAAGCAGGACCACTCCCCATAAATAAAAAACAAGCACCAAAGTTATGTGTTAGAAATAATGGCCCAGTGAAGGTTGGCAAAAATGAGCGATGCAAACGCATCATGGATATACCAGGTATAAAATTTGGCACTGTCGTACTGATGGACAACATTGGGCCTGTGGTTCAAAGGCCTATATGCAGCTCCCTCCAATTTTGGGAGGGTTGTGTTCTCTGGTGGTAATAAGTACACCAGTTCTAGTAGAACCTCAGAGTGAAATACAGATTGGAGATTTCCCCATAATGGATGCACAATTAATAAACAAAAGGTCCCTTACCCTTACTCTCGTTACCCTGAGGCTGCCCCCCTTCTACCCATTCTTAACCCCACCCTCAAGGGGGCTCTGCCACCACCAAGCAATACAATGCCAGGTAAGTGCATGACAAATCACAAAAGTATTTCCAGAGTAAACACACACAGAACAAAGAGATACATACATTCATCTGTAGATCTCCTTTACAGGCTGTCCCCTAAGTGATGCCACATTGTACAATGCATATTTTACTATCCTATAGCGAAGACAAGCAGGGGAAGGTGGAGGGACATCAGGAGAAGTGTGTAGGAGGGGAACAGGAGGAGGTTGGAGAAGGACAGCAGCAGCATCTAGACTGACAGCATAATAAGGTGTGTGGAGGCCAGTTGGGCTCAAGGCAGGGGGTAGGGCAGTACTCCAAACGGAATGGTTTGGACTCACAGTCGGAGGAAGAACAAGTATGCGGCAGAGAAGGAAAGAGGGACATGAGCAGATTAGGACTGGAAAGGTGTTCGTAAGGGTAAAGTTCAGGGCACTGGGAGAGAGAGGTATTTGGGCCCTATTCATTTAACCTGGAGGGGTGGTAGAGGAAGTGTCTAGTTTAGTCCATCCGAGCCTTTCTGAGAGTTTCTCCTAATACTAGCAGTTATTGTGAGAAACCTAATGATGTTTACAGAAGAGGTCTGAAGAAGATATTAGTGACAGAGAAGAAGAGTGTCCGAATCCCTTAAGCTCAACATCTATAGAACACATCAAAATGACTGAAAGAAGAACAGTGTGGTAATTGCTTATGTCCACTATTGAATGGGCCGTAGAGCACAAACAAGGAGATTGCAAGGAAAGTTCAAGTATGAGACTTATCTACATTGTAAGTGGAGGTAGGACTGTGTGGGAGTGTGCGGAAGAGATTTGTTGTAAATACATTTGTTAGTATCCATGTCAGTGTCCTGGTCTTTTAAGCTACCTACTTGGATAAATGTCACCCTCCACCAAGTGGTCTCCTCCATCGATACAACCATTGTTAACCTAAAAGGTAAGCCTACACCTCACATTAATGTATTATGTTTCCTGTACATAGGTTCTGCTAGAAATGGCATCCCTGCTACCAAACACATACATACAAAGACACATACAAATAACACTTATTACATTTAACGGCTCCTTTTCTTAAAACTAGAAATTCAACTGTTTGTGCCATGAATGGTCAAAACGGGGGCAGAATAGGCTGCTGCAAGCATCCCAGATTGTATGAGACTTTAGCCCAGGTTCAAACCACAATGTTCTCTCCTTACAAGCTTCAGTAATCTATGTGCTGGATAAGGCACCCCTTCCCATCACCATGCAAGGAAGGAATCACTCATTACATTGCACACAACTTTCTACTTTGTAGATGTATATTACGGACTTTCTCTTATTTGCTATTTTAGCTACAATGATAAATTGGTAAATACACTTCTGCACTGGTAATAAACATCACTTTTGTACCTCACTTATGTAAATAATTCACAGATACATGAATGACACAAAAGTCTCTGTTTTTTTAATCTGCACTTTGTGTTACATTTTATTTACAAACCACAAAATCTTACCACATATTTACAGCATCACCTGCAAGATATAGAGAACAAAAAAACAAGCATGTATTTTTCAGACACAAATTTATGTTCCCACACTTTGAACATATAGAGAAAAATAAACATGCAATGTTGTCTTACCTCTCTGAACTGCACTAAATACTAGCAACACACGTACAGCATATTTTTTTTTCCTCATTTGGCACAAGTCTCTTACCAAGGCCAGTAATCTGAGATTCCTGCACGACCTCGCTGTCTTTTGCAGTCCCAGTGTCAGCACAAAAGTCACCCGTACATGTGTGGGGAGCACCAACTGATTAGATTCAAAGTCAGCGCTCAACCCTCTGCAACAGCACCGACCGTCTGTCTCTTGAACCAGGCATGAACTGTCAACTCCCTCTTTTTTCTTCATTAGCAAAACTCTCATTCAGCCCCCTTGTTTATGGGGCTTGTCTGCCTATAATCCCTACCAATCAGGGTAAAAGGAATGTGCCCTGTGCCAGCCTTTGTTTTCAAAACAATGAAGACTTCATGTCAATAGTAACTGTTTCATTTTGGCATCCTGCATCTTACATATTTTCTGTTCTCCACAAGCTGAATAAAATGCTAGTGTGCATTTCCTCATTGAAAATTGACTTTTAAACAGTGCACCCAAGACATGGACTATACCTCATTGTGCATTGAAGAATGCATTATAATGTTAGAGAATTGGAAATTAGTACTTTAGTTAGGTTAGTAGTGTTAATCAGTTATATATTCTAATGTAGTCTTCAACATTGAAGCATCCAATATAAATTGTGCACCTCATTATTTTAACCTGGCAGCACAGTAAGTTTTTTTTTTATGTGTGCTCTGAATGTCTGCAGTTTCAAACTGGGCCTGGCTGTGTTTTGTATGATGGAAATGAAAAGCCCATACATGTTCTTACAAATCCCATTTGGGTTATGGTCTGTGTAGACCATGTTTTCTATAATTCCCTGATTTATATCAGGTTATTTTGAAAAGACATATCTGTTTATAGACCTTGTTAAAATAAACACTCCAACTCTTTTTAGACATTAGGGCAATATGCCTCTGTGGGTTTATGCAGCACCTGAAATGAATCGTCAGTAGCTTAAATGCAGACTCAAATGTTTCTGTAATCTACTGCAGGTGAAGTGGAAGTAATCAAGGACCTGCCTGTTTGTCAAAACCTCACCTTCCCCTGACATCTATATGCTGTTTTCAACTGCATATTCAGGGTTCTCGAGGAGAACAGAACCTTGAGCATATGCTCTGTGTCCCACTCTGACAGGCTGTGCTTCTGTTAATTTGCAGTGCATGCCTTGGGACTCCTATATTTCATGTGACTGACTAATGAACTGTCTAAGGGTCAGTGCTTCAGGGTTTATGAAACTGCTGCTAATGACAGAGAGAACCTCATAGGGGCAATCAACGAGATGTACAGTGACATAGGAGAAGTAATTGTTGATCCTGTTATGCAGCTCTGACGGGGTCGTGGACACATTGCTGGCTTGTTTGAAAAATTCTCCTGTCTGAGCCCTTGGGTGCACAGCAAATTGAGCAAGTACCACCACCCACTTTGTGGTGCAGAGCCCAGGGCAGTGTGGAGAGGATACCCTGGTCACCTCCCCAACATAGAAGTCAGGAGGTACAGGCTTGCTACTTTAGTGAAAGAACTACAGATGGTCAGCAGGCGGCCACTGCTGTACCAGTGGTGCATGACAACAACATTATCTTCCTTAATCTACCAAAGACCAAGCCTTTCTAAGTGTCAGAGCCATGGGTTGGTACCCAATCAATTTACCGAAAACATTACAGAGTGGTACATTTCACAGACAACTATAATACCGAAAAACACTGAAAACATGAAATACATTTATAAAGGGTAGTGGGGTAAGGGGTTACAATGGGTTGGAATGGGTTTGGAGTGGTGTTATAAAAAATGCAGTGTTTTCGGTATTTTGGCTGTGATGAAATTTAACACTCTGTAATGTCCGTCACTAAAATCACATATAACCCCATGGGTCATTTTGAATAGGGGAAGCTTTAACATTAGTGAGGCAAATGTGCGGAGCCAGCATAGAGAACTGCCAAATGTGCACATGCATGCAGTAGTAGGGTAGAGGAAACCAATATGGTGGACCTGGTTGTTTAAGCTGTGGTCCAGAGGGAATGCAGGACTCATGCTACTCTGTTAAATACATCTGGGTTGAAGCACATTTTTTTATTTGAGCAATCCTGCCTTAGAAATGTGAAATACAAACACTAGCAAGCCCTTATCAGAGTCCAGGCCCAGAAGGAAAGTGAAGGGGTGTTTATTAAGAGCTCCCAGGAGTATAGTTGTATGATATTTCAGAGAATGAGACTGTGCACATTTTGTAAAGATTCAAAAGGATGGAAGCAGGCAAAAGAGAATAGGCTCAAGGACTGTAAGAAGTTGGGCGAGGAAAGGCAGCTATTGCAAGAATGAACAGAGGAGGTGGAGAAGGCATTAAGATCTGAGTAAGAGGGGGTGGTGAAGAAAAGTGCATGGGTATTGGAGGAGGTGAAGAAAGGTGCAGAGCAGGTGGTTAGGCAGAAAGACCTAATGAGAAGGAGAACCTGATGAAGGGAGGAGCAGAGAAGTTAGAGGAGCTGTTGAATCAACGAACACAGGAGGTGGAGGGGAGAGAAAATGCTACGAAGTGAAGGTTAATATTAAAGGCCTGAACAAGCGGAAAGAGAGCAAGAGAGTAAGAGAGGGAAAGGTCAATGCAAGGGATTGTGACATCTGCCCTAGTTTAAGTAGTGCATGAGACTGGTGGGAAAAGTTACAACCACATGGTGATGCTTGGTGCTTAAGCAGCCAATGTTGAATCAGAAACCTACGGGAGAGATAGTGAGAGTCCCCATGTATATGAGGTTCCATTGGGGCTTTGATGAGGAGAGTGAGAGGATGCTGGGGCACTGAAAATAAGGACCCTGATACAGGAGAGAGGCCAGAAACCGGTTAGAAGCCCATTCGCATTCCATTATCCTTCCAAGCTTTAGGAAGAGGTGTATCACTTACTTGGAACTTGCAGTCATGTCATGATCTTGATTAGCAATGACCACTGAAGGAACATGCAATTGTTAAGACAGCAAATATGACTGTGAGTGACACCAGGGAGAGACAGATCAAAACATTTCCTTCTGAGATATATTTTTAATTTTCTTGGAAGACCCAACCAAAGAATTAGTGTTTTGATTTTAACCCCATCTGCCTCCCCCTGCACTTTATGCTCATTCCTGAATAAATCTTTTGTTAAACTGAATATTCTGACTTGAGTCCACTCTACTTCATGACACTCCACACAGACAAAACAGGGTATAAACCAAGTGCATTTCTGGAAACATTAGGAGAGGCTATTTACAAAAAGCAATAGAGAAATGCTGGGAGCCGTAGCTCTGAAGTGTAACAGCGATGCAAACTAATTTCTTGATCATCCGAAGGACAACCCACCACAATACATATCACATATGGAACGCATAATGTGTTGACACCTATATAATATTAACGTAACCCTCAGATGCCTCCCTGATGAGCAAAACACAGCCCCTTTACTCTCTGATACTACACAAAGAATCTTAGAACATACACCAACTGAAATCATCCTACATGAATTGTGTTCTGGAGCAGAATTCTACTCTGAGGATATCTTTGTTAGTACCTTGGGGAGAGGAACCTGAGCCTAAATTCCCTTGGCAAGAATGAAATTGGCACAATAGTGATACTGTATGAGAACCAGAGGCCTACTTCGGTGACCTGTGATGAGTAGAACTGTTGACAAATAAGAAACTGAAAATGGCTACACTGGAGGGCGGCAATTGGACATATATCTTGTATTTAATTGTATCATACAGTTAAACAAATAACTTTTAATACATATCATCAGCACCATACCTCATATACAAGTGCAGCCCACCAGAGAAATACATTTCATCAGAGCCATTTCTCATATACAAAAAGAACATTCACTCCTCAAGCATTTGACATATATCTGTAATTCATCACACTGAAGGCTCCTATCTTCTACACATCTCACCATTTTATTGGTCCAAAATAATCTCTGCTACAGGGCAGTACAGCCATTGGACATCCTGTCCCCCATTTTACAACTAACATTTATCCATGGTAGAAGTACCATCACATAAATGCCCTGTTTAAAGCTCATGCTTCTCAGCCCATAAGTGTCCAGGTGTGTGTGCATGTCATAGTCAGGGCATTGATGGTTTAGCTGTTAAAAAAACAATTGATTGGGGGAAGCACTATGTCTCCTTTACTGTGTTACCTGCTTTTGAATTGCATGTGGGAGTCAGTATACACAGAAAGCTACATAGAGCATTGATTATTTGAATTGTGTTCTTTGACTTAGGGTATTCTTGAGTTTTGTTGGCTATCATCCATGGATTCAGGTATGGGTAGTTTGGCATTTCCATAATCTGCCAAATGCAGTTTGAGAAGTGAAGTCACACATAAATCACATGATAGAAATTTAAAAATTCAGCTGGAGATAAATTTGCCCCCCTTGGATTTGCTCAACAAAGAGAAGTGCAAACTTTGATGAGTGTGCTTCAATTGCAGACCATGGTAGAGTGATAGTAGTCATTAAAAAGTTAATTTTTGTGTATCCGTTCCTTTTAACTGAAAATTATACTTTTTACAGTAACACTCATATTATTATTATTATGGTTTCAGCTGGTTGGAGTTATCTGGGTCGGGACTCCCAGGGCCTCATTACGACCCAGGCGGTAAGTTACCGCCTGGGTCGTACTTTTACCACCATGGCGTAAACTACGTTTACGCCATGGTGGTTGGCGGACTTACCGCCCCATTCCGAGGTTGGCGGGGCGGTAAGTCCCCAATCCCCATTCACCCTTGCCCATTCCCATTTTTGCCCCATAGGGCATAATGGGAGTGGGGAAGGCGTTAATTACGCCACCGTAAATTACGGTGGCGTAATTAACAACAAGGTCCCTTAGCGCCATGGATTTTAACACCTGCTAAAAGCAGGTGTTAAATCCTCCATGGCGCTAAGGGACCTCGGAATCAGGCGGTAAGGGTCGGCGCTGTTTACGCCGCCGTAAACCCCTTACAGCCTGGGTCGTAATGAGGCCCCCAGTCTACTGTGCACCTTGTTTATGAAGCATTTGTATGTTGGCCGCAGCCTTGCTCCTGGTTTGTCTGGGGACCAACTCCGGGGTTCCCAATTGGCTGAGTGAGTTGGTGGGATGGCAAACCTTTGGATAATATCGGGCGCTGGGAGGATTCAATAATCCATGAATATAGCTGATTTGCTAGAGGTTTAGGTTCATCATCAGGTCAGAGGAGTAATAGAGGTGTTAGTCATTTGTTCTTTTATTGTAGTTGTCAACAAAAACACCAGAAAAGTTTCAAAACATTAAGTTGGACAGAAATTGCCAGTTTTGTTCAACATAGGTGAGTGCACACAGCCGACTCGTGCGTTTCGACCTAAGTCTTTTTCAGGGTCAATAGAGTAGAGATAAGGCTCTGGATAGAGCTGATGGATGGTCCTCCCGAGTCAGGGTGCCACTGGGCCTGGATAGCCAGCTCTGGTGCCGTGTCGGCGTGTCAGCGCCGAGAAAACTGAGTCACCCGGCGGAGCGACTATAACACAAGCAGCAGGTCCTTGGCAAATGCATGACATTATAAGCGATTTCCAGACCTGGGAAGGCAGGGAGAAGGCCAAACTACAATTTGTCCAGAGAACAAGTGAACATCTTGTGGTACAACTATTTTAGGGCACTAGTCACCTTTAGTAGCCACATGTGGTAAACATGAATGTGCACACGAAAAATAAAGCAAGAATGATAAAAATTTAACTGCTGCCACCAACTTGTCTTTGGGCACATTTAAAAGTAACCAAACATCCCATGTTTAAAAAGTTAGGGTGATACAAATGTATCCCTAATGCTCTGCACTGTAAGGTGCTGAGAACAATGTAAAAATGCAAGAATTTAAAAAGGTAACAAAGTTTCCAAGTACTGATAGTCTGAAGGACTAGTCAGTTTCCCCATAACAAATGAACAAAATGTAAAGGAAGTGAAGCTCGAGGCTGTACTTCCCTTCAGAAATTCAGGACTGGGTCAAAAACAGATCAAAAAGAATGGGGTTCCATAGACAACTATAGAGGTAAAGTTGCAAAACTAAAAAATCCTTCTTAACAAAGGTCATGGGTGGTTGATGCTGTGTTTGGGTGTGGTGAAATGAAAAGTATTTCTTTCATGGAATGTTCCTTTTTTTAATGTTTCTAGAACTGTTACCGGTCTCTATGTCTTGCTGCGATTCTCCCTACTACTTATGACCCCTCCACCCACACCGCACTCTAATATCTTATTTGGGACATTCTACCTTTGTAGTGCTGATATGCTGAGTTACATTATCCTTTGTCTGGGATGCTACACTATGGGCCCCATTACGACCCAGGTGCCCACGGAATGAACAGGGCCGGTAAGGGTCCGGCCCTGTTCATTCCGGGCTGCCCTACTACGAGGCCTGCAGCGGGACCCACTAAGGAACGCCAGGTCAGACCAGGTGTCCTTAGCGGGTCCTGCTCGCAGACGAGGATGCTAACAACGGGCATGTCATTATCGGGTCTCAAATGGGAAGGGGGATGTACCGGGTACCGCGAAAGGGATTTACCGGACCCTCCAAGGTCAGAATGGCCCGGTAAATTCCCTTTCATTTGACCCGGACCTGGAACCCGGTACGGAGGTAGCCATGCCGCCTTTTCTACCTCCATACTCGTAATGAGGCCCTATAACATTTTTTTGCTATGTGGTTGAGTTATGCTATCCGATGCTATCTTGTTATCCTGCACCGTGCTTTGCAATACATGGCTATTCCAGGTTTAGTATGGTAGAATTACTTATGTTACGCTATGCCAGGTATTGTCATTTTAAGCGGTTTGATCTTGTAATTAAATGATGTCTCAACTTTATCTATACATTGTTCTTTCAAAGTTGTATTTTTTCCTTTTCCTTTTTGTATTTATTTATGCCCTCCCCTCCTTGGTATGCTCTGTTGTGTCATGTGGTATTATGTGAACTCTTGATATGTTATTATTTTATTTTTACATTTTTGACAACGCCCAAACCCAGGGGTATCACAGCATTAGTAAAGCATAAAAGTGGAAAGGCAGGTACAATAATAAGTGGGTACAGAGATCATACTATTCCTACTTGCCAAGCAGCCATGTTTTGGTTTGTTTTTCTAAGGTAATGAAGGATAGCTCATTCCGGATATGGGCATAGAGTGTGTTCCTTAGGTTGAGAGTGGTAACAATGAAGCAGTTTCCCCCAGCTTTTCTTTTCTTAAAGTGTGGGGTAAACAGTGAGATACCTGGGCTTTGATGGGCAACCAGTGGGCTTCACGTCTAGCTGTGGAGATATGGTCAGATTGTTTAAGGCCAAGGCAGCCCTCAGGGCATTTTTCTGCAGTAGTTGTAGTTTTAACAAGTTCGTTTTGGAAGTGTTCAAGAGCAGGACATTGCAATAATCAAGTTCCGAGAGGATTAAAACTTGTTCTAGGGTGATGCATTGCTCAGCGAGAGGAACTGTCTGCACAAATATATGAGTCTAGCTGTGTAGACAGTGAATGAGGCAAGGGCATTAACCTATCTGTTCATGCTAAGCTTGGCTTCAAGGTAGACCTCAGGGTTTTTATCTACTTAGAGACTGGGATGGGTGTGCCGTCAATGCGGAAGGATGAAAATGCAGGTGCAGGTGTTTGAGCATGTGGGGAGAGCCAATGATGAGGTATTCCCATCGTTCAGACATAGGTTGTGAGTGGCCATCCAGTTTTTGATGGTGCTGTAGACTTTATCAATTTGAATGGAGTCCCTATCATGGTCACCAGAGAGCAGGATGAGGAGCTGAGTGTCATCTGCAAAATTGGTGTAGATGATGCCATTGGCATCTACCTGATCAAAGAGGGGCTTTGATGTTGTTTCACATTGTATGATATAGCTTTTTATATGGACAAGTGTTTTGAAACTGTTGTAAGATGACATGTAGCTCTCCACCAAACTGCCAAATAAATAAAATCACACGTAAACTTGCAAACGTAATCTGGTATGCAAACTCGACACCAAGGTTTGCAAATTAGATTACAAACCTTCCCTCTTTTAACAGAACAAGCTAACTGCAGCCTGGTCGAGAAGGGTAGTCAAGGCTGGATTATACAGCTCAACTCCAAGAAGAGCCAACCCTCAGCCAAGGAGGCACCCACCCTTTCACAACACTATAGTGATCCCCATAAAACATCCAGCTTGTCTCAAGTAATATCAGGCAGCCCAGTCCAGGACATTGCTACCAGAGTAACCATCGTTTAAAGACAAACCTCATTTAAGTGCGCCCATCAATCCTTCCAGTCTTCCTGCCTTTTAGATACCTCGCTCTGTGTGGCAGTTCTGGGACTTGAGAATAAGTAGAAGGTTTTTGCTTACCTTTTACCTTGTGTATACTGTTGTATACTGTTGTAACACACCCATGCTAACAATCAAAGTTCAGCATTGTCGAAGACCCAAGAACATGGCCAATCATGAGCTAAAGACATACATTATATGCTAGAGGGTTGGGGTGTAGCATGATTGCTTTGCCCCCCCTGGGGATATCCCTCTTGATGGAAATTCACTACTGGAAAAGAGCACCTCAACTATGTGTAGCAGGCAGCAGTAAGAAGCAGGGCACCTTATAAACATTGCACACTAAGAACACTGTTGAACACAAGATAGCCAAAGTCTGAAATAAATCGAGCTGCATGACACCCTCTCTAGTCACTTGTCTAAAGACATAAATAGTTGCATATACTAACAGTCACATATTACAGACACTACCACATAGACATACATAACTGTGCAGTAATCCTACAAGAGCTCTTCACTTGCATCCCTGCATCAAATCAAACACAGCTACTTGAGTAAATTGCTGGGATTTGTACATCTTTACATGTGCCCCCCCCTTGTGCCTTATGTGCTAATGCAGGGTTAAAAAACACACTTGGGGACTTGGGGTGGCTAGCTGATCTTTAGCTATACCCTAATGTTTTCACACACCAAACATGTCTGAGGTTTTATTTGCTTTCATTTTATATTGTCAATAAGTACAACCTATGTTGCACTCCAACCATACTAACTATGCCCTCCTGAGGTGACTAAACCCTAGGTTGTGGTGGTGTGTCGCTTATCTAGGGTTAGGGGACAGATAGAAGAGGCTTGCTCTAGCTATTTAAGGCAATGAGTGAACTTCTGAGTAGCAGAATTAAAATCCACTTCAAAGGGCACTAAGTGCTATGCCCCAACAAGTGATGGAGGCCATACAGGATGGTTTTAATTACTTTTAATTATCCTGTTTGGGGCCCCACAGCAAATTTAAAAATAGTATCTAAAAGCAAAGCTCAAAGGTTCAAGAGCTGTGTGTAGCATGTGATACACACTAGAGTTCGTAAAGGTGGTCTCCTTCGTGTTCGGGCTACCACAGGAACCACGATGAATGGAATGAATTAGAAGTTCTGAAGAAACAACTCATTAGAACAGAATCACACAATGACAGAATATCTAAGAGCAGATGCAGCACCCATGGGTCTTATAATCCGAATAGATTGTTCCTAGACCTACCTAGCAAACAAATGTACTAGAGATTTGCTTATACTGATATATAGGTACTGCCAAAACAGTCTCAGAGAGACTACTAAGAGAGATCAAAGCAAAACAAGATTCGCTGGAAACAGCTGCATTGGTAACTAATTATAAGAAAAGCCTGGAGGACCTATACGTCTCCTTGAACGATTTCAAGGAGTTCAATCTTAACAAAAAGATCACTAAACTCAAGAAAGACCTTGCCGCATTCACCCCGGACAAAGTGTATCCTTAAATGACAAACACATACTACGAAGAACAGAATGCGACGGACGGGACTAACAATGGACCAATCAAAAAACGACTGCCAGAACTCATCCAAACCCAATAACTGGACCTTCTCAAGTACCAGTTCTGATGACAGTGAACCAAGCACCTCTAGTACTATTCTGCCACCAACAAACCAGAAAAACAGGAATGTCCATTTTCAAGACATGAACAACAGCAGCGTTAGTAGAAACCAGGGTCCTTTTTATACCAGGGCCGAGGGAAAGCAAACTGCAAAAACAGATGGTAAAACCAGTGGCAGAATACATCACCCAGAGTCACACACAGCAGAGGACAGGGGTAGAACCAACCACAGCAGTGATGCCCACTGTGACACGAGCAGGTTCTAGACCCACCATAGAACAAGGAGGGGCCAGTCCCTTTTCCCTTGTTTTGAATTTGTTAGAACTTATCCTAAATCAAGCTGCATAGTTAGTAATGGATGGATGGCAACATAGGTTGTACTTATCGACAATATCAAATGATAGCAAATAAAACCTCAGTCCTGTTTTTTTTGCTAATGCAGGGTTAACCATGTGCCACATTTAATGCAAGAATGCAACTGAAATATAAGAAGTGGGGCATGCAGGGAGAGTGGACCCAGACAGGAGACTCATCTGGGAATTTACACACCCCGAAGTTAACAAAACAAATCCCACACTCAGTCATCATGTTTCCATTTGTATGAATCACATCTGTATATATTTTCTTCTTAGGTGTAATTATAGAAACATATTTCATCCTTTAATATTTGGATTCATTCTTCAGTTAAACTAATTAAATCCATGTAATCATCTGCCATCCATTTGCTGCCCAGACTGCATTATTTAATCGATTTTTCATTGATTGGATTGCTGCATGTCTTGAGAACCCACTCATTGTGCTTACCATTGATAACAGATTCTAGGTTCACTTCCACCCACCTCTTGCAGTCTTTAACCACACTCACCTGGACTTGCCACTCTATATGCAGCAGGTTAGGTATAGCGTGAAGATTGATGTAGCCCCATTCTGTTCCCTCATACTTGTATCCCTGGTATGTTCCCTGCTGCCTACTGCATTCTCTTTCTACACAGTAAACCTTTGTATTTTTCTGCTATCATTTAATGGCAATTTTGAGCTGCTCAAATATGTTCCTCCTTCTCCATGTCGCCTTTACTTTTCTTCCACAAACCATGGTCTGGATAGCCCATTTAGGAGAACAAAGCACCACTTTCCGGACAAGAGTGATGCTAGGGGACCATTACTATGGTAGTGGGCAAATAATCATATTGTAACTTTGCAGCATGAACATGACATGGGCTAAGAGTTGTTAACTGTTTGTCAATGGTGAATTGTTAAATGCCCAGAGATCATTTTACCCAAATATACATTGAGGAAGGTTAGGGTGGCTTAACAGTAAACATGCAGGAGGACCTATCCAAGGTGTTCAACAGAGTAATGTGCCATTGCCCACTGGGACAACTGAAAGGTAGGGTGGTGGAAGACATCATTCATTTGGCAGATGCAAAATGAGAAATGTTAGAGTGGAATATTTCCGGATAACATGCCATACCAGCAACATGTTTTGTAAAATGTATTACGATGGGCCATTGCTGCAGCTGCTGAAAATGTACATCATCTTAATAGTGGAGGGCATATCACCAGCCTCCCTGTAAGAAGCAACACAAATTGTTCAATGTAGAATGGAAGATCATTTGCAAAACAGTGGCTGTTGTACCCCATTATGAGGTGCCAGACATAATTCACAAATATCAAAAAGGGTACCATCACAGGATGGTACACCACAATGAATTTAAGAGGATTGCTCTACTTATTGGACGCTAACAGAAAGTCAGAATTCAAATACCCAATGACTATGGATTGCAATACATGTTGGGTCCCTTCAAATTAAGTATTTCTTGTCAGTACATAATGCTGTCTACTAGAGTATGGCCCTCATTAGGACTCCGGTGGAAAACCATGGTGCGATTAGCACCATGGTCGATGCTGGAGTCCACCATGGCGGAATGGGGAATTAATACCCCATTCCAAGGTTGGCGGGGCGGTAATTCCCCATGCCACCATGGCCCTTCCCCATTCCTATTTTTGCCCCATAGGAATGGGGAAGGCGGTGAGTATGGTACCACAAATTGCGGTACCATACTTACCTCGAATGTCCCTTTGCGGGCCCCTACTTTAATGGTCTAGACCAGCCGTTAAGGTCGGGTCCCGCAAAGGGACCTCGTAGTAAGGCGGTAAGGGTTTAACGGCATGACACATTTTAAGGCGCCATTAAACCCTTAGCGCCAAGGTCCTAATGAGGGCCATTGTTTATTGTTGATTTCTTAACTTTAAGCAAGCTGAAACAGCCAATTGACTTGACTCTTCACCATGTTGGTGTTTTTGCCGCCACAGCTCTGCATACAACTTCAGAGAGACCTTCATGGCTTTTATTCAGGCTTTTAAGATTAATGATCAACACTGGCTTCCACTTCAAAATCAAATACAGGCAATGTATTTTGGGTGAGGGGACAGATGAGCAGCCGATAGCCACGTATTTAGGGAGAATGTTGACAGGTAAGCACAATTTGGAAGTTAAGTGAACCATAAAATAAAGCACATTGGCTGCAGAAAAAACTATTTTCAGTATACAGACTGAAATGGTCAATGTGAATTTCTAGTTTTGGCTGATAGCTGTCTCTTCTAAACATTGGGTTAGGGAAAACTGGGTGTCCAAAAGAGACTGAACGGAGGAACTGTCTACGAATTTCAACTCATGATCATGCACTTCTATAGTACGACTCACCAACAAGAATTGACCATCTTGGATGGATAAAACGGGGGAGCAGTTGATTTTTTTTTAAATTCAGGGTAATTATGTCATTCTTGGGAGAGAATCAATTCCCCAGGATCAACCGTGTCCTGCCCAAAAGATGCACACCAGGTTGTACTTATCTACAGTATAGTACTTGTTGTTGCTCATGGCATGACTTTATGGAGACAGAACAAAGCAGAAACAGTTAATCAACTAGAACACATTTTGTTCACAAAAAGCACAGGTGACGTAAATGTCATGTTAAAATTTACTATTACTTAAGAGCAGAGTAAAACAAAATATTGATATTAAAAGCAGAGTTGTGGCTATGGTCACTTACTGACAATGACCCTCATTCCGACTCAGGCGTTAAAGGGTTTACGGCGCCGTAAACGGCCCCGACCCTTAACGCCTGATTACAAGGTTCCCTTTGCGGGATGGCTTTTAACGGCTGCTTTTTGCAGCCGTTAAAAGCCATGCCGCAAAGGGACCTTGGTGATAATTACGGCACCGTAATTTACGGTGCTGTAATTATCACCTTTCCCCATTCCCATTATTCCCTATGGGGCAAAAATGGGAATGGGGAAGGGGCCATTGGTGAATGGGGAATTACCGCCCCACTCACCTTGGGGCGGTAATTCCGTCATCCACCATGGCGGAATTGCAACCTTAGCGGCATGGACCATGGTGCTAATAGCACCATGGTCCTCCGCCAAGGTTTTAATGAGGGCCAATGACTACACTTACCATAATGTATTTGGTTGTGAATTCACTCAAAGCCAAGATGGATGTAGTGTGTGTGGTGGAGGGAAAAGATGATTAGTACTTAGTTGCATGATCCCTGTTGCATGAAAAATGTGATACCATGTTAGACTGGTCTGATCTGGTCTGGTTAACTGAACAGACTAACAATAATAATGAGGTGAATGAAGGCTAACATTAGATTGGAAACCATGCTTACCTCCTCTATTAGCAGCAGTTCCATTTGTTTGAAAACTCTGTGTAGTTCCATTGCAGTTTCTGGATAAAGTTTGTCATAGTCTAATTTGTTTTGGTGTTCTACTGGAAGGAGTAGTAATCGGTGTAAAGTGACACCCCCTATGTTGTAGGCACCTAAACCTCTGGGGGCAGTAACAACAGCTGACAGTTTGTTGTTTGTGAATTGTTGGAGAAACTTGCTGATGATTTTGATTAAGAATGTTTTGCCTGAACCAGCTTGACCACTCATGTGTAGCAGTATAGGTTTGTGGCCTTGGCAGGTACACTTTTTAGTTTCCCGCTGCACACCATGTTCAATTTGTTTTATTTCTTGGAAAATGCTATGCTGCTCATTGTTTAGTTGTGCTTTTAGTAGATCAAAGTCTTCTGTAGATCGCTCATACTGACACATGGTGTTTTCTACTTCAATCATGGCTAATTCTGCCTCATTTGCTGTTAGTGGCTGTCCAAGTGGTTCTTGGCTTCCGGTTACAGAAGGTTGACTGCTGTTAGGAGTGTCCACATCTAGTTGCACCTGAAGTTCTTCTTCTTGTTGCTGTTCATTGTGCAACATTGTTTTATACTGTGTAAAGTTCACGTCTGTTATACTGCTTTCATTTGCTTTGAAAGTGTCTTCATAGGAGTCATAGATATGTAGTCAATCTTTTTCTTTTCTCTATGATTTAAAAAGTTGTAGCAGGGACATGTAATACAGTTCTTTATGTTAAGGAGTTTTTAATGCAATTTGATATTATTAATTAAGCTTCATTTGGTAAGTTTCACTAAGCTGCCTTCACAATTTTCCACTCTGTATCTACCTTTCTTCTCATCTGGTTTAATATTATTTTTGTATGTGAGGTTTTGGGCTATGTGATATAGACACATGGTTTCTAAAGTGGTACTTCTGTTTGGTTAGTGTGTGTCAAGGAAGTTGTTTTTCAAAATGTCCTGGCTGTTGGGATCATTTTTGGCTATTGTTTCTATGTCTTCATATGATTTGAGAAATCTTTTTCAGGATTTGGCAGGTCCAAGGCTTAGCCAGACTTTGGGCCTCATCACGACCTCAGCGGTAAGCCTTAAATCCGGCGGTCCGCCGAATCAGGGCCTCGGCGGATTTCAACCCAGCTCTGAGCTGGTGTGAAATCTGCCGAGAATTCGCGCTCATACTGCCGGCGGGAAATCTGCCGGCGGTATGAGCGCGAAATTTCCCCATTGAGCCCAATGGGGAATGGGGCATTCCCGAATGGGCTCAATGGGGAATGGGGACTACCAAGTCCGCCCAACTCGTGATCCCGCGCTATTAGCGCCAGGGGCTATGGCGGTCGCGCTAATAGCCCCTGCGCTAATACCGCCAGCGCTACCGCCGAGGTCGTGATGAGGCCCTATGTTTTCAGATTTTCCATACAACGCAGTACCGGTTAAACGGTTTGCGGCTTTGTGGCAGCCACATTCTCTATGGGAGAGCATTTTTATGCCTAAGCTGTACAATTTCTGTGACAGTGTTTTGTCAGATGATATGTCATCCCAGAGGTCTTTGAGCTCTGTTTTTTCTGCTTTGGTTAAGTAGGCTGTGACATATCGTGCAACCGCAGTGGAATTGTCTGCAATGTACTGCATCTATGTTTGCATTCCATAGGAGGGCAAGGATTGCATTGCAATCATTGATATATTTTGATCCTTCTGTTCTTTTTATGTAATATATGTACTTAGGTGATTTACCTTTGACACTATGTCTAACTGAAGACATGAAGATGTTTACTTGACCTGTTGTTGAAACTGGTCCAGGGAAACCAAAGCAGCACTTGGTGTAGTATGTCCCTTTGTTTTTATATTTGTGATGACAATACTTCCCACATTTGTGGCTTCGAAATTTTAAAATGTGTGCATGAAAGTCACTATGTGTCGTTTCTGAAGGGATTTTACAAGTGACATATTTTTGGATGAACTGCAAAACAGTGGCATCACTGTCCTGACGAAATTTAGGAGAATCTTTAATCTACAAAAGCATGTGGATGTGTGGTGCTCCTCTGGCTTGGTATTCTTTTCTCTAAAAGAAGTGTTGCATTTCTCCGAGGGGAGGAACAGTTGTATTACAAATGAAGTGTAGCATAGCAATGAAGCGATGATGGAAATATCTTGGTACATTTACATGATCTAGAGAGCAGACTTCTCCTGGTGTTTTTATATCTATATTTTTTTTTATTATTTATTTATTTATTTATTTATTTATTTTTATTGTAAAACTATAGTTTTATACAACATTTTTTGTTAAACTTGTGTTACATTTTCCACTTTTATCAATCCAAAGTCATGTCCTTATTTCCTTTATACATTTGCCTGTTCAGTTCAGTTTCAGTTTTGAGGTTCCTGGTTTAACAACATGTCCATATAGTCTACTACCGCGCAGACTAATTGTATGTTTTGGCCTACTAAGAGGTGTTTCCACCACCCTTCAATGTCGTTGTTCAATGGGGTGAACTTTCCCAGATGGATTTTGCGCTGAGAAATAGCTCCTGTGCACTCTGTTATTATATGTTTACTAGTTTCAATTTCAAGGTTACAGAATCTGCAAGTGTTGCCCTTTATTGCTTTATTTTTTCGTTGCCATAGTGTTTCTTTTATGCTTAATGCATTCAATTTCAATCTCAAGAACTGCATGCGATGATGCTTTGAAGGGCATTGTATCAAGAATCTTCGGGGCGCGTTTAATTTGTTTTCACTGGACTCTAGACTTGACAAGGATTTAAATTTGTCCCGTGTTTCTTTGTTAACAATCCAGGACCACCGTTCAAACAATTTTTTCGCAATTTGTGGTGTATTTTGCAGTTCAGATTCTTTAATGCCTGCTGTTGCTAGGATTTCCATTAGTTTTGAGTTCCATTTAGTTAGTAGATTTGTGTGATTACCAGTTCTCCTCTTAAAGATCTCATATGCTGGAATTGGAGGGCTCAAGTTCATTTTCCTCCACGTTGTGAGCGATTTCCATATGACTTTGGAATGTAACGATTTCAGTGATAGGTCATGTCTCACTGCAGCCACTGGGACGTGTCTGGGTAGATTCATCACTCTCCGCCAGAAGATACCTTCCAGCAAGTGCCAGGTTGATTCCGGAATGTTCCATCCAGCTTCTGCGCCAAACGTTACTGTCGGCACTACATTTTGAGCGTAAAAAAGTAGGACTGGTGCTACCGAGCATTTACAATATTCTTTCTCTATTTTGGCTCCTTGGAGCGCCAGCTTCTTCATCCGGTTTTTTAGCTCTTCACACCAGGGTCTTTCACTAATGGAGTTGTTATAGTGAATGCCTAAATATTTCATAGAGGCTACCCTTTCTATCTTTTCACCATTTATTTTCCATTGAAAGGCCCGATCTTTCTTATTTCCTTTTGAACCAATTTCCAATATCTTTGTTTTAGCCGTTTTTATTTCTAGTTCGTTATTGGTCAAATATTCATACAATTTGCTTAACAGCCGTTGCAACCCGAAAACATATTGATGTGAAGGGCTATAATAGGTTCAAGTAAATTTGCAGGGAAGCCCCAGGATGTTAGTTTGTGCCATAGTCTGTCACGATTTATTCCATCAAAGGCCTGTTTCATGTCGATAAAGGCTAGAAACAACCGTTGACCTGTCTTGATGGTTTCCATTTTTAAGATGCTTATGATACAGAGGTTTACATCAACTCCATCACCGGTAGTAAATCCTGTTTGTCTTTGGTCTACAATCATTGCTGAGGTTGTCCAATTCACCAGCGTCTTGACCTTGGATTCTGAGTGCTAATTGGCAGATTTTGTGTTTTTTGAGACACTACTTGACGATCGCTGTCGGAGACGACCTCAACTTCATCTTCATCACTGTCATTATTGTGCGAATATGTTGACAGATTGCAGAGCTCTATTGATGAGGCTGAGGTAGATAGAGTTGAGGTTATGTCCACGGAGTCACGCCTCATGCGTTTCCTGTTTGGTTTCTTAGTTTCAGTGTTTTTACTGAATGTTTGGTTTTCTGGAGTTGTTGGTTTATGGTTTGCTTTCTCCTTTCGAATGAACATTTCTGGTTGTGTTGATAGTGGGAGATTCCTTATGAATTTTTTTGCGTTCATCGTTCTTTTCCTCTTGTTTCTGCCTGAGCCAATCATGGAGAAGAGGGGTCCTTTTGAACCATCATTTGGTACCAATTCTTTGAGTTTACTTTTTAGGGCATTTGGTTTGTCTTTGCTTCCACCAGTGAAGATTTTAAATGCTGTTTGCTTGGCGACTTCTCTTAAGTTGGTTTGGACGGGAACAATAGATGTCGCTACTATTGTTTCTTCACGGCATCGTGGTAACCAGTCAATTGTTTGTTTATGTGTTTTTTCAGCCTCGTCTCCATCCTGCATCGTCTGAGCAGGTGCTAGCTTGTCAAGGGATTCTGGTACCGTACCTTGATTTGCTCTTTTATCATCAGTTACGTTTCCCTTCTGTTTATTCTTTTGCAGACCATTGTGCACATTTTGAGTATTTTCTGTAGTCAAGATCTCCGATCTTGATGCACAAGGATTCAACTGGATCTTATCTTTTTTTGCTTTTGTTAACTGATTCTTAACACAACTTTCATGTGGGTTTGCTGAAGCAGGTTCACGTCCCTCATGTCTCATCCATTTCGCTGCTTCCAGTAAGCCTGTATATAGGTTGTCATTTTCACAATGATAACTTGCAGCTAAATCACCTAAACACATTTGCCAACTAGCAGATACATCCGCTTCGCTTCTTTCTCTAGTTGGTTCTGTAGAAAGGTCATAAATGTATCTAGTTTTTGCATTAGGTTATTTAGCATCGCTCCCTGGTCTTTGATTGTTTCATTAAGTGTTTCATACAATTTGACGAAAGGAATCATTGCCAAGGATGACGCTGCAAGTACATTGTTGTGTATTTGAATGGCAGCCACTGTGGAGAGGCTTGATTTCATTGCTGCCTCGCTTGGGTCCCTCCCTGCCGTTGTTTGGAGGTCTGTTGAGTCATTGCTCATGTGTCCAACTGGAGTATTCAGTTCGGCAAAGTTTCGTTGTCTCGGTCTTTCGAGTACAGGAGTTCTCGCGTGCCATCTTGGTGTTGTCGCTTTATTTCCTGGGTTCTTGCTATTAGCTGAAACAGCTGGACACTGTTTTGTTTTTAGTGACGTTCTGTTTGGCATATAACTCACCTTGTTTGCTATGTTTTTTGTTCCCACTAGGCTCAACCTTTGGGAACTTGATTTACCGAGACATGCTTCAGGTTGTAGGACTGCATCCATTTTTGTTTCATCTATAATTGCTGGGGACTGTTCAGCACAATTTTTCAAGCCGCTTTTTAGGTTACTGACTTTTTGTGTGAAGCTTTCCTTTGCAGTTGATGCTGATTATCCACTAGGTTGGTTTATGGATTGTCCAGGTGTGGTTTGGAGACCATTGTTGATGCATTCTAGGCTCGGGTCTAGCGTATCAAGTAATTGCACTGATTGCGTTGTATTTGTTGGTTGTTCGCATTCAGTGGGCTGCGCTATTAAGTCATCGTGTAGGGCTCCTAGTAATTCAACATCGGTTATTTAAAAAGGTGTAAGGTATTCCTCCGGACAATCTATGCTTTGGACTTTGTCTGCCCCTCTAGTATCTTGTTGAATCGTCACCAGGTCCAACAGCGATAGTAATGCCTTAGGTTTGTTCACTCCTCCCGTTAGTAGCTCGCAATCGATGACACCTTCAGATTGTGACTTATTTTCCTGGTTTCCTTGCTGTAGTGCCTTGTTCTCCCTTTCATTCGTTTTGCTCTTTGGAGACTCTTCATGAAGCTCAGGAGATCCAGTTATAACCACATCACCTAGTGAAATAGAGTCTGCTTGTGATGGCTGAGCACGTCCCGTGTTGTCATCACAAGTCTTCATAAGGTCTATTTCTGGGGCTGTTTCATTATTTACTGCCGCCCCTCCTTGTGTGAGTTTTGATTAGTTGCCCCTGCCTTTGCAAGCGTCCATGGATTTAATTGACGTCATTGTTGTAGAGTTTTTGTCCTTGTCTGCGGACCTGGTTTGACAGTCATTGTGATTGCCTCCGAGCGCGCTCTGTTATTTCTCTGTGCTTTTATGATGACGGCTGTAATTTATTGTGTTTAATTATCTACTGTCTTGCTCTGTTGCTTTCAGAGGTAGATAATATTAGATGTTCGACTTTTCTACAAAACCTTTCTTCACGTTTCTCTTATAGCTCTGGGTTGTGTTGTAATGTTATTTTGTGTTTTTTTTTTACATGTTTCCGTCTAATTTGCAGTTCAATATAGAATGCACATGGTCATGCTGTTAACAGATGCTGTTGATCACAAAGTCTAATGTGAAGTGCTCACACGGCCAAGCACTGGCTCGCCTCTTGTTGCCTCTGTGTATTCAATCAATTACTTAGGCACTTACTTGTGAGTTCTGAGCAGTCATCTCTGATCACGGGGAGCAGTGAGTTACCGCTCTCACCTGCTCTCACCCGCTCTCTCTCCGATGGCCGTGTCTGCTGATCTGCTGATCTGCTGATCTTCTTCGGGGAGGTGGGAGGGGCAGACCCAGTTCCAGGAACAACAGCCCTCCCATGGCACTCCGAGGAACATCGAAGAACACTTTTGCTCACACTTCCGCTCCGCTTCTGCAGGAAACAGTGTTCTTATAGGGGGGAGGGTCAAGCACTCGGGCTCAGCACTTAAACTCGGACGCTGCCTCTTTCTCCTCAGTACCGAAGAACACTTCTGCTCACACTTCCGCTCTTTGTTTGCTATGCGTAAAAAATCGTGTAAATCTTCCCAATCATATTCTGCACAACTTAATGTCACAAACCAAGTGGGTGGGCCAAGATTTCTTATCATACAGCGTACACCTGTGTGACGTCAGACGAGTATTCTTTTGAACCTGGAATGTTTGCTAAAAGATTTGTAATGCTTGATTTTAAAACTTCATCTTTTTCTTGCACTTTTTGTAGTAATTGCATAGCTGACATATCTTGAAAATTGGTACCTGATTTTAATGTGTGTGCAACTCAGTAACATAGAGTTGCTAGTTCACTTTCAAAGAGAAGGTGGAATATGTTTTCCACGTTTTGTCTGAATCTGGGGTCTTCAGAATACATTCGTAAAGAGCGATATTCTGATGCTGTTATTTGTGTGGGTCTTTCATTGTACCTTCTTCCTTTTCTAGTAGGAAAAAGTAGAGGAAAGGCATTTGGTAAGTTTCCAGTGCATCATCTATGGTGTCTTTACAGTTCGATGGGTGAATTGTATAATGGTCTAAAATATTGGATTCTGTAGTAGGATCTAGAAGCTGAAATTGACCAACTCCTGATGAGTCTTGAATTATTTTGGTTGTTTCCCTCAGATTTTCGTCAACATTTCTTTCTTTGTAGTATTCATTGTTGTCTTTTAGATAATGCAGGGTTTCTCTAACTTTATGTAAGTCCATGAGTTGTTGCCAAATTGTTTTGTCTTTTGTACTTCCAGAGTGTGTACATTGTCTTTGAGATCTAATGGCAAATAAACTACTTTGCCACAAATGCCTTACAGTAATTCAGAGGGAGGTTGTTTTGCTGTTTTTGGTTGAAGGCGTATTCATGCTTGAAATGGGTGCACTTTTTGAATTGTGATGCTCTCATACACATTAAGTTGTTGCATGGGTTTTGGTAGTGGGAATAATTTCAAGTTATTTGTGATAGCACGTGAAGGTATTTGGTTTTTGTCAAGTTTTGCAGTGCAGTAACTGCAAAGTATTAAGGGGTCAGTCATTTCGTATTTGTTTCTGCTATAAAATAGAGAGCTAATTGGAACCATTTGGAATCTTCATTGTCTTCTATTTTGTACATTATGTCTACAGTTTTTGTGCTATTTTTATAAAAAGTCCTGCGGCAACACACACACACTCATGGTTTGGTACTTCCTTCAGCAGATGTGCTTTTAAACTTTAGTATTTCTTTTTTGTATGTGTGTAGTAGAAGGTTTCCATCTGTAAAGTTGTTGCTTGTCTGTTGTGAAGCTATTGGATTTTGTAAGTGGCTTTCACTTCCAAAATATTTTCTCTGGATGCTCTATTTCTTCGAGTATTTCTTTGGCTGTACCATGTAGAAGATGGTTATTTAAATTGGATAGTGTGAAAGCATGACTTTTGTCATAGTACAGTTTATGAACCAGATTTCCTATAGTTGAATGGTGTGTTGATATCATTTTGATATGTTGGAAGGTGCTTTTGCAAATAGGTCCAGACATGCAGGCTAGCGAATGTCCTTGTAGTCCTGTGTATTTTCACACTGGACAGGATCCATACTTTGTAATCGTTTCATTTTCAATTTGTCTTTGCCTTTCACATACTGATTGAGGAACTGGCGTAAAGATGTGAAAGATTGTTTGCTTATGTATCACATTTATGTGCACTGCCATTTGTAGACTGGACGCATTCCTAAAGTGGAATGGAGAGTTAATTCTAAGTTTTCTGGGGATATTTTTGTGAGCAGAGTTTCTTGTTCCATAATGGTATTATTACATTTTTCATACCTCGTCCACTACTATGTACGGCAATTGGGTTTGTTTGCTTTTGTTTGTATGTTTCTTCATTGAAATATGGTTCTGTGCTGGTGGTGTGACTGCACTCACCTCCACAAATGTTTGCAAAGTTATCTTTGTTGATATTCCGTTTATTGAGAAGTCTTTTTTGTAAACTGTCTATGAGAGCTTCCAGGATACATTTTCTGTGGTAGGTTTTAAGGGTTGTACATGATTTCTCTCTTGTTTTGATAAGGTGCGCACTCGTTAGCACTCGTTAGCTTGTTGTAAGTACGCTTGGCCGCTTGGACGTGCTGCTCCTGCTCCTGCTTTGCTTTGCTGCTTGCTATGTTTTCACACTGCCTGACATGAGGCTGGGAATCTCTGGATTGTGGACCTAAGTAAGCGAGCCATAGCCATAGACTGTCACCATAGACTGTTACCTGCAAGTGCCCTGGCTGTGGCAATGTATTTTCAACGCATTTTGGACTAATGCCATTGTTTTTGTTTGTTTAGGTCCTACTTTACCTGTGACCAATTGCTGCCTTCAATATATATGAGCTCGCTCGTGCACCCGCGCACGCGCACTCATTAGCAAGTACTTGTTGTAAGTATGCTTGGCCTGTTTTGCTTTGCTGCTTGTTTGCTGCTTGCTGTGTTTGCACACTGCCTGACATGAGGCTGGGAGTCTCTGGGTTGTGGACCTAAGTCCCGCCTTTACCTTTGACCAATTGCTGCCTTCAATATATACTAGCTCGCTCGCGCCCCCGTTAGCAAGTACTTGTTGTAAGTACGTTTGGCTGCTTGGACATGCTGCTCCTGCTTTGCTTTGCTGCTTGCTGTGTTTTCACACTGCATGAAACGAGTCTGGGAATCGCTGGATTGTGGATCTAAGTTAGCGAGCCATAGCCATAGACTGTCACCATAGACTGTTACCCTGGCTCTGGCAATGTATTTTCAATGCATTTTGGACTAATGCCATTTTATCTGTTTGTTAAGGTCCCGCCTTTACCTGTGACCAATTGCTGCCTTCAATATATATGAGCTCGCTCGCGCACCCGCTCACATGCACTCGTTAGCAAGTACTTGTTGTAAGTACGCTTGGCCGCTTAGCCGCGAAGCCACAGAGGCACGGCTGTGTTGGTTTTACTGGTCTTATTGACTGATATTGTATATCAAGGTCTCTTTTGTTATATCATTGGGGACAAGGTGCTTAAAGTCGGTCAGTGTGTAATTTTGATATGTTTGTTGTTGTTTGCCACCTCCACATTCCCTAACTATCTATTGTGACTCAAATGATGGCATTTGCAGCGTACAAACTCACTACAAATATGCCGACTATTACACCGTTAATGCTGCTAATGCTATCCATCCCTGTCTCTACACCAGAAGACAATCCTTGTTCTGCTACAAATCCCCAAACCTTTTTTTCTGCCTCTTCATTCACGCCAAATGCTTGCACGGCTAGCACACAAACCAGATTTCCATTCAATGCACAAATAAATAGGGCGGCTCTGACCTCTTCATCACCGATTTCCTCTTCTTCATCTAGTGGCTGTACTCCTTCCCCGCGGACTATTGGGAAAGTGCATGTAGCTTATTGTACGCCACTAGGGCGTGTAAACCCCCAGCCTGTCTCAGATGTCACGATGAAAAACAGTCAGGCTCCGCCCAAGTTGGACATGCCCATTTCGCCCATTGAATTCCTGCATTTGTACCAAGACCACTCAGTCATCTCTATTCATGCAAGTCAGCGTGAGGCCCCCATCTCCCCGAGGGGGGCTGATGGCACACCTAGCTCGCAATCAGTTTCTCGAGTGTCTTCAACTGTGTACCCCGATCGTGTACTGCAGTCTTTTGCTCTCCCTACCCCTTGCCATAACAAGCCACTCATGACCGATAATTCCCTACAACATCAACTTATGATTCAACCAGCTCTTACAGCTATCAACACTGCCATTTACAGTTTATGTAATCTTTTTGAATCATTAGACTCTAAACTGACTTATCAAACAACCCAATTTGAGGAACTAAGGAAATTGCTATCTTCTCAAACTAAGCAAAAAAGGATAATGGGGGCCACGACCAGTCGATATCTGTGGTGTTGAGCCCCTAGGTTGTGTGTATAGAGGAGCAAAATGTTGTTGACTTCACTATTTAGGCACCGGTAGCTGTGGCTACACCGACCATGGCGCCATGCCCATACCACCATTCCCTGCAATTATTTGTAATTCAGACCACCTGTCTTCTGAGCTGCCTTCCACGAGACCAAGTGAAAATCAGTTGACTCTCAGTGGCGCTGAACCCATTTTGGTTTCCCCGGACGACAAGAGAGCCAACTATTCACCGCGTTCAGGACAAGGACATTTACAGCAGCTAAAATCTAGGAACTCAATATTTACCAAAAAGAAATCGCTAACTCTGATAAAAAAAAACAAAGAACATGGCTGGACCGAAACATTCAAAAACAAGACTCAATGCTTTTTTAAAGCACTTGAAAAAACATCCACAAAACAGTCAGTTCAAAAAATTGGTTTGGCTCCAATAGCAAAACAACCTGACTTGACAACTAAGGCGATGGCTGATAACCAGTCTGTACCTCCAACTGGCGCCGCCAGTCAAATTCAAGGTTTCGATTAACTCTTTTTCCCCACTCTCTCACCTAGTAGAAGCTCTTCAACACTCAAGGGATGCAGTTCCGCTGGCTGACCATGCATTTGAGACTACCAAACCTGGTGTTACCTCCATCTCTGTCAGGTCAGCCCTTGTTACAAACTCACAGGGGCTCATAAATCAACCCACTCAGGAATTAGTGAGGCCTCCGTCACTTATGAGCAAACCCCTTTTTCACCTGAGAACAGTGTCCTTTGCCCCTCAACTTAAAGATAGTCTCCTGTTGGAATCAGGTATGCCACTCGTTGTTGTGGAGGAACTAAAAAAGAGAGTGGATGAATAATTAGCCCCGAATTTGGCAAAAGTGTTTCTTAAATCCGCAGAGCCTCAAAGTGTTCCAGCGGATGCATCGCGGGTTATAGAGGACATCCTCCAAAGACCTGTGGTACTGTGGCCCAATTAAAATGGACGCCTCGCAAGCCTGAGTTACCGATTGCTCCTCGACATATACACCCTCAACGTGCAAACTTTCATACATTTATTTTAAAATGTAGAGAGGGAAATTATTAAAGTATACGATCTAAATCGGTAGAGTGTCATAAATATTTTTGGGGAAATTGAAGAACTGCATAACATTTCCACATCAGATATTGACCAAATTAATTCCTCTCAGATTGTTCACTCTCGGTAGTCAGAGTATGGATCCCCTTGGGAGTGGTTTGGCAATCTAAATGGCATTGCAACATGCAACTTTTTGAGATGGGTTTTTTACAGGCTGAGGACCCGGAGAGTGTACCTTCAAGATCTCAAATCACCAAAATGAAACCAAATATCTACCAGGGTATTAACAGAGAAAGGCGAGAATCATTAAGAACTATGAACTCGCACCAGTAACCATCAATCTGTTCCACCTTATCAAACTTAACAATTGTAAGCTGGAATACGCGAGGCCATGCCCATCTTTACTCCTCATTCAAAGACATACCCGAGCTATATCATATTATAGCTCTTCAGGAAACATGGCTAATTAACACTCCAATATGGGACAACTACGAGCTTGAGTTGATCCCGGCTGACCCTAGCAGAGGCAGACCGTCTTCTGGCTTACTTGTAGCTGTACATATTAAGTTAGGCTTTTCAATCATGCCCTGGGCCTCTGTGGGTGCATATATCCAGCTCGTAAAAATCTCAAACCATGTTAGGTCCATTGTCCTGATCAACATATATCATAATGTTTTGGCGTTGTCAGATGAGGTTTTCTATTCTGGTTTAATAAACATCTTCCATAACATATTATCAGACTCTGCAATTAGTAACACTATCATTGTGGGGGACCTTAACTTAGACTGTTGAAAAGACAAGTGCCAAAAACAAACAGTGCGCAAATGGATGAAATTTATGACTGAACATAATTATCATATGGTTAATGGTGCAGTACCGGGTGATTTGCCTCCGCATTATACATGGCACCGAGGTTCAAGCACCAAGATTATAGATTACATCTACGTTGATCATAAGATTTTTCAAAATGTAAAAAAAACTAACTGTAAAAGATCATTCAAATAGTGACCATAGTCTCCTGATCCTATAGCTTGACTGGAACTTTCCCCAAATAGACACAAGGGTGTATTATCATTCTAAACTTACTGTAAACACTGCAAGATCCAGAGTAATCTGGAATGTGACTGCATTAGCCAAGTTTAAGAACGCAATTGACGCTAACTCCATATCTATGCTTCCAAAACTGTATTCTGATTTATTACACCCTTTTGTAAAAACAATTACGATTCCACACCGTAATAATATTCGTCATGCTCATGTCTTTGACTGCAAAATGCATCGAATTAGGGCTGAGTTTAAAAAATTAAAATACAACTCCTTGGTTCTTCATCACTGACCCGCTGGCAAGATCTAAAATCTGCCAAATGCAAATATAAAAACTGGCTACTAGGGCGTAAAGCATTCTTGTTGGAACAAGACAGCGAAGCTATGGCTCATGCAATGTGCAACAAAAATTCTGCAAGAATCTGCCACCTCTTAAATAATCATACATATCACCAGCAAGCAGATGCTCAAATCAACGGTGTACGTGAACGTGATTGGATTGCGGATTTCTCGGCCTTGTATGCCGATCCACACTATGCAAATATTCACTATGAGCCAGTATCTACATCAGCTTGGCAGCTTGAGTCCTCATACGACACAATCTATGCCCTCATTCTGAAGAATAGCACCTCAAGAGCTGTGGCCCTGATGGGCTATCCGATCATATGTTTAAAACAAGTCCTCATGAATGGGCCCTTATCCTCAAAAGTATTTTCAGAGGCATACTAAACACGCGACTCATATCACCTTCTTGGAATACCTCCATCATCGTTCCCATTTTTAAAAAGGGTGACTGGTGCGTCCCATCGAACTATCGCCCAATTGCGTTGTTGGACGCACCGGGAAAGATTTTCACCAAATTGGTTTTGCATGACTTCAATGCTTGGACGTTGAATTGTAATTTGCGGGATCCTAACCAAACTGGGTTTGTGGCGGGAATGGGCACTAATATCAATTTATTGGCCCTTAATGCCATTAAATCCCAATGTCACGTGCAAAGGCAACACATTTTTTTTTTGCTTTTATAGATCTTAACGCCGCATTCAATTCAGTTAGTCGCCTATTACTGATGTCCAAGCTAAGAAGAGATCACTGCCCAACCACCTTGTATGATATTATACATTCCTTACACTCCAATACATCCATTTGGGTCCGTATCACCATGGATGGTTTACTTTCAAAAAACATTCTTACCTATTGAGGTCTGAAGTAGGGCTGCTCACTGGCCTCTGCCATCTTTAATTATTTCATACACAATGTCAGAGTACCACTGTCCAAAATTACATCCAATCCGCCAAAATTTTACAATCACCAGATACAAACGCTAATGTGTGCAGACGACCTCGTTCTTATATCAAAAACCCAGATTGGGCTTCAGCGATTATTCAATGCCTTCCAGGACTATATACAGCTAAATGAATTAAAAATCAACATAACAAAAAAACGCAAATTGTGCAATATTCACCAAGGCGTAATGGCCCGCTGGCTCACGTCTGGACCATTAATAACTCTCCAGTTATGGTAGTACAACATTATAGTTATCTGGGAATGCAATTTGAAGGTAAAAGGAAGGCACAGGGCCACATAGAGCGCGTGGAGTCTAAACTACCCTCCGCCATTTCCCGAGCTCGCATGATCATGTACATGTATGGCAAATTTCCGATCAAGCCTGCTTGGCACTTCTAGAATATCAAAATTGTACCATCTGTGTTGTATGGTTTGGAAACTATGCCTAGCGACTCATCATTTCAATTCATAAAATGGGAAGCCACATTTTGGCAAATTGTATTACATCTACCACAATGCATTCCGGCGGCTTGGATCAGATACGAGCTTGGGCTGGTTTTGCTCCAGGCGTACTATAATTAGCGACTGTGCTCTCTCTTTAAAAAATGTTTGTTATCAACTAAGTTGAATGTTTTACTGAAAATAGTATCTCAGTAAGTCACACATTTATAAATAACTGGCTCGAGAAAGTATATCAAATCTTAGCCGAAGCAGAGATATCGCTCGAGCTATTGCTAGGCAACCCGGACAAAGCAAAACTAAAGATCTATCAGATAGATTGGATAAAAACAAGAGAACTATGTTTAACCTATCAAGATGGTGATGTACTTCGATTTCCCCCCAAAAAAAGTTAGCACCCTGCCCCCATATTTGCTACGCTGTCCTACGGCTAAATTTTGGAGTTTAATACTCCGGCTTCGTTTCAATCTATGGGCTACATACGATATAAAAGCCAAACCCAGGCTTTTGTCACCTGAGAAAAACATCTGTTGCTTTTGTGTAGATGGTAACACGTGTGAAACCTTAGCCCACATAATCACAGAGTGTCATTTGTTACAGCCCAAGAGAGAAACTTTCTTTGCTAGACGCTGCAAGCAATTGGCGAGCATAACACAACAAGAATGCTGGTCCATAATTTTAGGTTCCGGCAATATGCCTATTCAAATAGCAACTATCAACGTTCTAACTAATTTAAAATTGCGAGAGGGAGTCGATGATATAGAATCATACATTTGCACTCAATAAGTACTTAATTTTCTGCTTGATCATATACATTATCTAATCATAATCATGATGAAATACTATGTCATGTTTGCTCATAAGGGCTGTCTGCCATAGTGAGATGTTTAGTGCCAATTTGTGATTGCCAGTTGCTCGCTGATAAGCATGACTATTTGATAGAGACTGTTCAAAGTCAGTTTTGAAGGAACTGAACTGTAATTTCAACAGATGGTTGGTCAGATCAGAAGTGGTTATTTTCCTTTTTTTCTCTTTTTTTATTTTTCTTTCATCTTTTATCTTCAATATCGTAATTAACATACATTATGTGTGATATGTACAGTTTTAGTATTCTGATTGTTTATTAGTTATACATGTTAATTATGTTATTGTCTATTTTGTTCTATGTCGGCACAAATTGTTAAAAACTGAATTTTAATGTACTTTGTTTTATGAGTTTGTATATTTGAAAGGTTGATTCAATTCAGCCGATACAAATAAAGAAAAAAAAAGTATACGGTTCTGAAGGATTCTGTGGCAGAACATTTTTTGTAAAATATTTTTTTTGGTATGCTTACTTGTGGCTACACCGAGGTTTATAGGTGCATTGTTAGCACTAGTGGTAGCTGCAGTCTTTTTAATAACTTTTTTGTTTGTTTTACATTTTGAAAGAGGAGGCAGCATTTCTTTACTGGAAGCTGCTTTTGTTTCGCTAAGTGACTGTATCAGCTGTTTTGTTTGAACTTTTTGTATAAATTCTGGTAGAGGTGGATGCTTATTTTTGACATTTTTATTTTTATTTTCTCTAATTCTGTGTTGCTTTCTACAGAGTTGCTTTTTGGTAGGCATTCTTTGGGGTCTTTTGGAGAAAAAAGAAAGTGTGGGTTTGGACGTTGTGCAATGTATCTGCGCATTGTGCATGAGTGTCGGTAGGTATGTATGTAGAGGTGTGTGATTGTGCAATGGGCTGTTTCTTCAGGTTGGGAAGGCTATTCTCATATTTGTGTGTTACTTTACTGGTGTTCAGATGACTATACAAAGTGTGCATCTGCTGAGGGGCAATTAGTAATACTGAATCTAATGCTGCAGGGTTAATACAATTGTTTGTTCGACAATACTAGAATTCGACAGTGTTTGACTAACAGTTAGAACATTATGGCAGTATTGCACTTACTTTTTTGGATGCAAAGAATAGGTTTCTTCTTAGTTCTGGTTCGTACTTCAGACACTGCTGGTTTTCAGGAGAGTGGTCTTCACTGCAATTGTGAAAGAAAGAAGTTATTAAATATGTGTGTTAATAGCACTGTTGTTAATGTAGACATGTAATAGCACTGTTGTTAATATAGACATGTATTTGTTTGTTTTTGCAGTAGTAGTGCTTTCTGATTACTGTGCATAGCATGTAGATGCAGTTTCCTTTGTCTATGTGCATTCCGTATATTTTATTTAGAATCTGTCAGTTGAACTTGCATTAGAAATGATTACAATAGTAAGCACACAGCACACTTGGCTTTTTAAGGCAGTGTTATTTGATGTTAGGAGATAGGAGAAATAACTGTATGGTTTTCTTGCTATTTACATAGGGTAAATGGCAGGAACTGTGGTGAAACACATGCAATGTATGTATTTGTGAAGGTGTGGGAAATAAAGCAGAAGGATTTGATGGGCTCAGCAGCTTATTACTCTCCAGGATAGTTGTAGGGGAGAAGGTTCAAATACGAAAACCTCGAAAAGTGCCAAAGGGACAAAGCATGTTTACCAGACTGCAGGTGGTTAGCAAACTACTGGGCGATCCTGTGGTGCTTGGAGATGGGAGAGTCTGAAATAAAGTAAGGGTGGCAATGAAGGGTCTGGTGCTTGTGTTGTAGACTGAAGGGAAGGGAGTAGATGTTATATGTGTTGGTTTACTACACTGTTTGTACATAGTTGTACATGATGTGATAGACATCAAATCACCTGTGTATAGTTGAATGATGTTGTAAATTCTAGAACGGAATGGTAAGGCAGCTGGAATGGGAGAGTTGTCTAGATTGGAAGAACAGTTGTAGAGACAGAGATGATGTTTCAGCTGGGAGTCTTTCCAATGATATTGCCTATCTGTGTGCACGAATAAAGATGCATGTACTCATCCTGGCTGCGTCTCACCTTATAACACCCCACAAAGCTTTCTCCCACAATCATATGGTTATTTCTCCCATCTTCAACATGAAATGATATTTTGTTAGACAGCTGTGTGTGTTGTGTCTGATTACTGTTGTAATCATTTCTGTAGGAAGTTCAAATGATATATTGGATGTAAAATGCCCAGAATGTATAGAAAGGAAATTGTATGTACATCCTATGCACTATAATGCATGAAATGGTTTTATGGTTGAAATGTGGATAACTAGGTGGCAGTGGTTACACAAATAATAGAATAAATGAAGAGAATAACAGTTTGCACATTACAATTAGTAATATGGGTAAATAAAAATGTGGAGAGCACACAGCTTTACAAGTGACACTTGATCATAGCAGATTGGAGAAATGACAGTAAGCTTTTTTTTACAGGTTATACAGGGGTGCAGTTACCCTGCTCATATGCATTTATAAAAGAGCTGTACATGTACTATGCAGAAAATATTCATACCTGTAGTTTGTGTTCATGCATGTGGATGTGCATGAATCTGCAAGCAGAAATCTTGGAGAGTTTTATAATAGTTATTGCTGTAGACGCTTTGCAATCAGAGCAGAATTGTACTTAGAGTGATCAACAGTACATCTAAAGTGCTGAACTGTGGTGATGGAGTTAGATGCAGAGTTCTATGATGTGATTGGTGGATGGTTGTGTGACTGATTAATAGTAGCCAATGAGGAAATGGTGCAGAGAGTGAAGTGGAAAGGGTAGAAGGGCTGGCTCAGTGATACGCGCTCCGCGGAAAGCGCGGCTGTACGCGGTGAGGGTGTGCAACATCCAGGGTTTGTCAGCAAATCCAGCATGGAAAGGGGACTGTAAGGATTACCCAGTCAGGTGTTGAAGTTGTTCTTTGCAGAAAGAGAGGGTGTGTGTGTAGTGAAGATGGCAGATGTGACAAAAGTGAGGGTGTTGGTTGTTGGAGATTTATTTGTAGATGGTTTAGAGAGGTATGCTATGTTTAAACATAAGGCTGCCAGTTTTGGTTTTGAAGGAGTGGAGGTTTACTGATCAACTGTGCCTGGTTGGAATATGCAGGCAGTGGTTGGAGCTTGCAACATTTTCTGCATGTGGAAGAGTCCAGATTTAGTGGTACTGCATTGGGGTGGTGTCCATTTGGGATAGATTAGTGCTCCTACTTGTTGAGTAGTCTCTGAAAACTTGGTTCTGGCAGTGATGGAGGTTGTTCCAAATGCCAAGGTTATTTTTTCTCAAATACTGCCTAGGGCACTATGGGACAATTGTAATATTTTCTGTCCCCAGCAAAATGTTGCAAGGTGTTTGGTGAACAGAGGGATGTCTGTTTTTTTCTTGAGAAATGGAATGATGTCTTGTAACAATGACAATATTGATTATGTTACTGGTGACTATTTTAAATCAGATGGCATTTCTTTATCCTTATTGGACAAAAACGAAAATTCAGGGTGAGAGGTCACACCAATCCTACATATAAACACATATCACAGTAATGTGTATAGAATTGCTGAACTGAATATATTTAATAACATTTATCAAAGAATGGTAGGGATAGAGCACCCGGGGGTGTTTTAAAATACAATACAAATCTGTATAATCCAGTAAACAAAAGAGCTAGATTTAAATGTAACCAGCATAAACAGAAGCACTGCCAAAATGTTGTGAATTGTTTCAATTGTGCAGTTGTAGAATGAACATAAACATAGTTTCATGGACATTTTGAGAAAAACAAACAACAATGCTTGAACTGTGCATTGTTCAGCTGGTATGATCGACACAACAGTGTTTTGGCCTAGAGAAAAGCTGTAAGATGCATCTGTGTGGGCAGGCCTTCATCAGGACATGTGATGTGGTAGTCCCGGGTCTCTATCACTAGCTTATCCAGTGCTTGGATGAGCAGTAATATCCATCATAGGTGTAGATATCTGGGTGGCACCAAAGTATGCCAATTCAAGGGACAATTGTGTGCCTCGGGCGGTAAGTAGTTTGTCTTCTTAAGTGGTAGAAATGGAGACACCAACTATGTATGAATTGTGTCTTCTATAGTTGAAAAAACGGGAGGCTCTCACTGTGCTCCATGAGTGTTAGAACTGGCTGTCCATACTTTGCCCAACTTGCAAAAGGTTTCTTCCGCTTTGCAAGTTGGGCAACGTATGGACATCTGGGTTGTTCAGGGTTCTGCCAGGTGTCCTTATACTGAATCTTTATCCATATTGGGAAATGCCATGTTATTTCAAAATATAAGGAGTGTTTTACAGAGGATAATGTGAAGACATCAGGAAGAAAATAAGTGGAAAAAAAATAACAAAATGAAAGCTGTTTTTTTATAAGCACTTTCCAAAACAACAAAAAAAGGCTATTTTCAGAGGCAACCTCAAAGGAGAAGTAGGGCACATTATTTAAATGTTCATTCCCCACTCTCAGGTTTTATGATTTGTCAGCGGACAGTGCGGTTGTCGGCGGACACCGCATATTACATATAGGGATTTTGAGGCTGAGAGTCATGCAAATGAGATTTAGCAGGGCAAGGGATTGGTCAATAAGGTTTACTGGGTGTGATGTGTAAGGAGAGACTTTGTCAGAAAGTATTTTTCCAGGGAGGAGAGCAGATAGCTATGGCTGTGTCTTTCAGAAGGCAGATTGTCTGAATTTTGGCAGACTCGTGTATAAATTGGTTGTAAGTGCATGCAGATCGCTGTGGAGTGGCTGCACATCTTGGATTCTCTGATGTGGAAATGCACTAGCATGGAGTGCATGGAATGCAGTGGCTGGATTTGGTACCTCTTTGTGCTACTATGGTGGCACAGCGTCATCCAGACATTATTATTATTCATTGTGGAGGGAACAGTTTAGGACATGTCTCTGGAATCTCTTTGCAATTTGCAATGAAAGAAGGACTTGCAAAAGTCATGGACATGTTTCCAAACTCCCGAGTAATTCTTTCTCCTATTGCGCAGAGACAAATGTGGCTGCGTTCTTCTTCATTTCGTCCACAAATGGAGAAAGCGAGGCGCAATGCCAATAAGGCTGTTTGGGCCTTTTTGAGAGATATTGGCATGTCCTCTTTTCACAGTGATAATATTATGTTTAGTAGTACACACATTTTTCGCAGAGATGGCGTACATCTTACTTATGCTGGCAATCAGATTTTTATGCGAAATATACAAAATGCATTGCAACCCTTTTTGGAATTATAGCAATCCTTTTTCCAGTAGGTGTTGACCATTTGAAGTTTTTGAAACACAAAAAAACACTACAAAAAGGCTCTTTTTAGAGCCACCACTTCCTCTGGAGAAGAGTGCAATGGTTTTGATAGGGCAGCACCCCCAAAATGTTAAATGTCTGCGCACTGTCCTCAGACTTCTAAAAATGCACAGAGCCCTGCAGCTTTTCATTGGCACTTCTATTTTTGAACGGTGAAAGGCTGCTCTGAAAAGATCCTTTTTTTTGGTTTTTGTTGTTTTGTAATTTTTTTTGGTTTTTCAGACATGACACATAAGGAAAGGAAGGGAGGGTTAGGAAGGGACACCAACCACGGGGATAAGAAAGGGCAGGTGGAGAGAGGATGCTATAGGGTGGGCTTTAATCAGGTAGGTGGCAGTCCTTCTCATGCTCCCGGATAGCAGCCTCGAAAGCACTTCGAAGGGTCTCCCCCCTGCAGAGTACTGCATCGCAGTACATACACAATACAGTGACCCTCGAAAGGTAAGTGTCTACAGCATCACGTATGGCTTGCGAGGCAGATGGAGGGATGACCTGCCCCACAGGAGTGCCTCTTGTGGTGGCAGGAGCAAAAATGGAGGATGCTGCAGGGGAACTCAACCTACTATGTTTATCGCAGGGTACAACCTTACGAATAGCCCCACCATTGAACAACTTTAGGTGTCGCTTCATTGTGGTAGTACCGTAGCTGTACAAATCTGGTATGCCACAACTCAGCACCGACTGGCTCAAGCTTTCGGTACTCCATCAAGAGTGGCAAACAACCGTCACACCAAACATTCACAGTGTCTGTTAGTAGTAGGGACTTCCACTACCTCATCCTCATCATCCTCTTCACCCTCCTCTGCATCCTCACACCTGTTCCCTTCACCAGGCCCTCGGTAAGGTGGTGGTTGTTGAGGGGATGGGGTGGTACTGAAGCTGAGACAATAGCAGCAGAAGCAACTTGGGATGCCATCTGGAAGGTTAGCAAGAACAAGGAACCAGGAACCAAGAACAGCAGGAACAGAACAGCAACCTGCACCAATTGTCCTGTTGTAAATGCTCTGTCTTGGAAATCCAAAAGCAGAATGAGGAGCAGCTCTGGGGTGTGGCCTTTTATAGGGGTGCTGGTGCACGCTTCGTGGACACTCTCCTTGTCCGCGAACACTTCGAACACCAAAGGGGGCTCAAAAGTTCCAAAAAGTATGCAGATCGCTAGGGACATGGTCTGGGATATGTGCAAGGGTGAAGTTTCACAGGAAAATACCTTGGATTGCTTAAAAACGCAATTTTTCGGTGTCCGGTGTTCTGGACTATGCTCACTAACAAGGACCCATGCTTCACATGGGTGTGGTCACATGATGATGCCGCGGACATGTTCCCGGATGGGACGGATGTCTGTAGGACACCAAATGTGCGGGGTCGGTTGCATGCATGCGTGCGGGAGTTCTATGGATAGTGTTCGGGTCCCCAAACTAATTAAAAGTGCAACACACGTGCAGCAGACAGTTATGGACAGGCGCAATGTTCGTAGGACCCGACGGTGTGAAACGCATGCTTGCGGGTGTTCTACGGACAGTGTCAAAGTCCCCAAACTAATTAAATGTGCGTCACAACTTTGCGGACAGGCGGACGGGCTATGTGTTCTATGGACAAATTCTTTCTGGTTGCGGACAATGTGAATAGGGGGGAGGTTCTTAGGACACCTTCTTTTGAATAATTGCAGACATGCGGACGGATTTTGTGTCCTGCGGACACCCTTCATTTTGATTGCGATCAGGATGGACAGGTATGGTGTCCTTAGGACACATCCATGTTGGTTAATTGCGGACATCCCGGACAGTCGCGCTGTCCGTGGACACCGTAACAGCCTTTTAAAAAAAAACACAGAGGAATGTAGTAACAGCATACATAATATTTTATTATTGTATCAAAATCTAAAAATGATGAAAGAGAGGTGGAAGCAGAAATTGATACAAATACAGGGGAATTAGAGGTTTTTACATTTTGGATTGTAGGGGAGGAAGGGATTGAAGTCTCATCATAACGTTTTTCGTGATGGGAATTTTTTGGGGATGGTTGGCTGGGACATGGAGAAGGGGGACAGGTACATGTGGGACATTGATATTTAATTTTTTCCATGATATGGTTCTCTACAAAGTTTTTCAAAATAATGAAATTGGTCATTAATTGATCCATTTTTTGCTCTAAACGCTGCAGATGATTTTCCAAAGTGTCTGTTTCAGTATTATTCTTATTGTCTGTATGTTCTGTTAAAAAAACAAATGTGTTAAGTACACATAAAATAATGTTAATTAATTGGCTTATTTAGAGAAGTGTAGTGTCTATCATTAGTATCACTGTTTTCATGAGGAAAATGTTCTTCTAGCCATTTTAAAGTACTAGACATTTCTGTGTAAAAAAAATAAAATTATTTTTCAGTGTATCCTACTACAGAAAGTTTACAAATATAGGAATTTATGTAGTGTACTTGCCAGTTTGTTTTCTAGTTTTCCTGTTACTGCTTTGTAGGTGTGCTGTTGATATTTGCTGTGCAGTTTCTGTGAGGTAATTCTGCTGGAGGCATATGTTATTTTTTTGTTTTGGTATGTTCCATTATGTTTCATATGCTATGTAATTGGACTGTTGGTGTCTTACATATACCCAACTACCCCCTACCACTACCTTGCTAACCTTTCCTCTGTGCTTTCTCCTCTCTACCTCTGCCATAAATGATTTGTCATTGCATCAAATGTTTGTGCTATATTACTCTGAATCACGTGCCTAACACAAACCACCTCACTAAAACCACTCTTCATGCACTAATATGATACATGTCACAAATGTCATAACCAGGAGAAAAGTTCCTTTTCTACTTAACAATTGGGGTTCTGGCTAAACCCCGACAGCTCCTGTGATCTTGCAACATATGAACCCCATCATTAGACTTGGACAACAACAGAGCCTAGCACAGGCTGTTTCCATACCTAGAGCCAACCACGATTTTGTCTTACATATACAGTTTGCACTTCTTATTTATGTTTTAATGTAATTTATTTATATGCTGCACTTTGAATATGTTCAGTGTTTTTAATGCATGATAGAACAATGTAAGATACCCCCTGAGTTTTTGTATAGTGTCGATGTTGACCGAGTCCATCCACGGACATGCGCAGAGTCCGCGGACATCAGAACCACTAGCGTATGACAGGGGGTTCAAAATGTTGATTGGTACGTGTATATTATCAAAGGGAATCCTACTAAAAACCTATCAAATTCATGATATCTATATCTATATTCAGTGAAAAAATCTTTTTTGAGAGGATGTTATGGTTAAGTTGCATTACAAAAAACCTATGCAATTTATTGAAAAAACTTTGTTAAAGGAACATTATGGTTAAGTTGCGCTAATAAAAACCTATGCAATTCAGTGAAAAAATGTTGTTAAAGGAACATTATGGTTAAGTTGCGCTACTAAAAAGTGAAATAACTTTGTTAAATGGACTTTATGGTTTTAAGTAAAACCAAAAAACCCTAGATATCATGGGTATTAGTCTTAGCAGTGCATGGGTGTGATATGCTGCGATGGTTGTGGCCAGGGCCTAGAGTCTTGGGTGCATGGCCAAAGGCCGTAGGCTGTAGGCCATGCACCCAAGACTCTAGGCCCTGGCCACAACCATCACAGCATATCACACCCATAGATCACACCCATAGAATCAAATATCTATAAAATATTTGCAAATCTACAGTTTGTGTACTGTTTGATTTGTATAGTTTGTATGTGAAGTTTTGGCTACGTGATGTCATTAAGATTGTAGAGTTTGGTACAAGCACTGCAGTATAACATATCCATGGAAGTAAACATTTTGTATTGTGGTGTGTGGTTAGATGTTTGCTTCAATGGTTCTGTTATGCAGCAGTATGTATGCATTCTATTACAATATACTTACTGTTTGATTTTTTGTGATTGGATATATTTTTTTCACGAGTTGGGTAACTGGAGCAGATATTCTTTTTCAATTTCTGTGATAAAAGAAAAGATCACGTTAGTGTAGGTCTTTTATAAAGACTTACTACATTGCAAAATGGACATTTCAGCTTTTTTTCGACCCTCATATTTAGTAGTTTACAAACCAGTGTACTGTGCAATTTGCTCAGTTTCTGTGTTTGTTTTTTAAATCATTGGGTCTGTGGGAAAGAAAATCCATGTTGGATTAACAAAAACATTTTTTGTTATGCTACAGTCTATTTGTTTCTTTGTTTTCAGTGTTCACTTGTTGTTTCTGGCTAATGTTCTATCTGTTGGCTTGTTGCAGATTGTTACATACCTGTTGTTGAATTTTAACTGGTTATCGTTTTTTATTTGCTGATTTATGTGTTGGGTTGTTGCAGATTTCTGGAGCAGTTACATACATGTTGGTGTATTTTAACTGTTTATGTCTTCTTATAATTTAGTGGTATTGATTTATCTGTTTGGTTGTTGCAGAATCTTGTGGAAGTTAGACACCTGTTGGCGTATTCTAACTGTTTATTTCTTCTTATAATTTAGTGGTATTGATTTATCTGTTTGGTTGTTATAGAATCTTGGGGCAGTTAGATACCTGTTGGCGTATTCTAACTGTTTATAGTTTTCTAATTGAAGTTTTCTTAATGTTTAAGTACAGATTAGTTATTAAATGTTGGTTTTAAGAAGATTAAATAAGCATTTGTAAGATTTGCTGGTAATCTCTGCTTTAGTGTAATGGTACTATCATTACATTTGAACCATCGACATTTTTTTTATATATGCAGTGTAGTGACCTGCATTGGTTGTGGCTCCTGTGTGGTAGATTATACCTATTGTTGTGAAGGTTTTCTTTCCAAGTGATACTTGAACATGTGTGAATCCAGTCAGCTTGCAGTTGTTTTTGGTAACATCTGCATTGTAACGTAGAAGCATTAGTATTACGTATTTACTAGGTGTTTGTATTAGTAAGGTGCAGCGATTATCTGAATTGCAGGTAGTGCATAATCTACCATGGATTGCACAAGTTGGTGAAATGGAGCGGATTCACAATTAGGTATGGATACATATACAAAGCACTCATTAGGGATTTGTTCATGTGCCACATTGTTGCAAAGAGTGCATGTATGTTTCCACACATATGAAATCTGGAAGATTTCATTTATAGGTATGTTTTTGTTTTCCAGAACTTGTAGTAAGTACATTAGAAATTCTTGTGGATCTTCTTTTGAGTTTATAGTGAATTTCACCATTCCAGCACAGTAGTCCAATGATTGTCTTATTCCATGAACTCTATATGTGTTGTCAGAATTGTTTGTTGCATTTCTATGAAGGACTAACATTTGCAAACACAATTGGTCTGTACTGTGTAAGTAAATGTTGTCAACAATTGGTGGCAATTGAAATAGATTATTGATTGCTAAATGTGCGTAGCAATTTACACCAGTTATATTTGAAAATTTGAATGGACCAGATAGTTCTGTGTCCAAGTAATTTTTTCAGAGTGTGTGTTGCTTCTTTGAAGAAGTACCTGAGTTACTTTGAGTAATAGATTCTTTTTTGGTTGTGGTAATTGATGAAGTATTAGCTTCTTTTACTCTCTTTGGAGGATTTGCAGTGAGATCCTGTTGCATTTCTGTTTGAATTAGTTTTCTTTTACATAGTTTCCCTTTTTGTGGAACAGGATATGTTTTTAGATGGGCGGTGTACAGTGAACGTAGTCTATTGTATTCTAAAATGCAAGGAATATCAGCATTTACTTTACGAGCATCAAAGATGATTAGAAATAGACTGTCAAGTGTACGTAAGCGATTTAGTGCTACGTAGCTTATGCCTTCTTTAAAGACTGTTTTCCCAATATCTATCAATGCTTTATCTAGGGTAAGACCTTGTGATTTGTGAATGGTGACTGCGTATGCTAGAGTTAGAGAAAATTGTTCTCGGCGTACATACATGTCTTTGAAAAGAAGGAATCGAGCTGTTGAGAGCCCTTTCCTTTTTACTTCTGAAAGTTTGTCAAAGAGAATATTAACAAGCTGAATGTTGTTGTCACGTGGGTATGTTTGAAAGCCAACAACTGTACCCTGTGCTCCATTAACTAGTCCATTCTCCACCTCAAGGTTACGTTTAAGCATTACTCTACAGTTTAAGGATACTTTTAATATTTTCTCCAAACCAGCTGTGTTGGAGATAGAATTTTCTAAGGTATTTAGTCTTGTTGTTGCTTGTTGACACATGGGTAATGTCATACCATGTACGTCCAGTTTGTCTGTGGAGCAAATTTCAATTATTGGTTGCATTTCTTTTTTCAACATTGTTTCATTGAATTTGGAACATCTTGCAAGAGTTGGCATTAAGGACATACAATTGACATGTTTGTGTGCTAATTGTTCCATGACATCAGTAGCACATGAGTTATGGCCATAAAGTGAATGGATGTGCCGGGTTTTTAAAATTGCTTGTGCTTCTTGAGATAGTACACCAACTCTAATACTTTTTAAAATGTTGGCATAAGTGAGGTCTGCAGATTGGCACATGTTTTCTGTTAATTCTCTGTATTGGAAATGTTGCCAAAGGTTGACATTTCCTAAGCTGCCAAAAGTTTTACGGCAGAGTTTGTGTCCTAAGGTTTTAAAAATAGTTTCACCTTTCACTGGTGTCAATTGAAGAAGATCTCCGAAAACAATAATGTGTTTTCCTCAAAAGAGCTCTTCGTAGATTGTTTTAAGTACTTCTTGCAATCTGAGGTGAATCAAAGCCAACATTAGGTTGGAGACCATGCTCACTTCATCTATTAGTAGCATTTTCATTTGTTTTAACGCTCTGCGTAGTTCCATTGCAGCTTCTGTAGAAAGTTTGTAATATTCAAATTTGTTTTGGTGTTCTACTGGAAGGAGTAGTAATTGGTGTAAAGTGACACCGCCTATGTGGTGGACAGCTAAACCTGTGGGGGCAGTTACAACAGCTGACAGTTTGTTGTTTGTCAATTGTTGAATGAACTTGCTGATGATTTTGATTAAGAATGTTTTGCCTGAACCAGCTTCACCACTGATGTATAGTAGTAAAGGTTTGTAATTTTGGCAGGTACATTCTTTATTTTCATGTTGTACACCATGTGCAATTTGTTTTGTTACTTCTTGAAAAATGGTAAGCTGCTCTTTGTTCAATTTTGATTGTAGTACAGTTAAGTCTCCTGCATCTTCTTCATAGTGACACATGGTGTTCTCTACTTCTGTCATAGCTAATTCTGCCTCATTTGATATTAGTGGCTGTCCCAGTGGTTCTTGGCTTCCTGTTACAGAAGGTTGGCTACTGTCGGGAGTGTCCTTATCTAGTTGGGCCTGGAGTTCTTCTTCGTGTTGCTGTTCATTGTGCAACATTGTTTTGTACTGTGTAAAGTTTACATCGGTAATAATGCTTTCATTTGCTTTGAAAGCGTCTTCATAGGAGTCATAGTTTTCTTCATCTCACCATGGTTTAAAAAGTTGTAGCAGGGACAGGAAATATAGTTCTTTATGTTGAAGAGTTTTTAATGACAATTTGATATGATTAATTAAGCTTCATTTGGTAAGTTTCACTAAGCTGCCTTCACAATTTGTCACTCTATATCTACCTTTTTTTTCATTGGGTTTTATATTATTTTTGTATGTGATGTTTTGGGCTATGTGGTAGAGACATATGGTTTCCAAAGTGGTTCTCCTGTTTGGGTAGTATATGTCTAGAAAATTGTTTTTCAAAATGTCTTGGTTGTTAGAATCATTTTTTGGCTATTGTTTTATGTTGTTGTATGATATGAGAATTCTTTTCCTAGATTTAGCAGGACCAAGAATTAGCGATACTATATTTTCAGATTTTCCATACAAAGCTGTACTGGTTAAACGATCTGCAGCTTCATAGGAGCCACATTCTTTATGAGAGAGCATTTTTATGCCTAAGCTGTACAATTTCTGAGATAGTGTTTTGTCCGATGATAGGTCATTCCAGAGGTCTTGAAGCTCTGTTTTTTCTGCTTTTGTTAAGTAGGCTGTAACATATCGTGCAACTGCAGTGGAATTGTCTGCAATGTACTGCACATCTATGTTTGAATTCCATCAGAGGGCAATGATTGCATTGTAATCTTTGATGTATTTTGCTTCTTCTGTTCTTTTTATGTAATATGTGTTCTTAGGTGATTTACCTTTAACACCATGTTTAACTGAAGGCATGTAGTTGTTCACTTCACCTGTTTCTGTAACTGGTCTAGGGAAACCAAAGTGGCATTTGGTGTAGTATTTCCCTTTGTTTTTGTATTTGCGACGACAATATTTTCCACATTTGTCTCTTTGAAATTGTACAATTTGTGCATGAAGATCACTATTTGTTGCTTCCGAAGGAATTTCACAAGTGACATATTTTTCGATAAACTGCAATACAGTGGTATCACTGTCTTGACCAAATTTGGGAGCATCTTTAATCCATAAAAGCATGTGGATATGTGGTGCTCCTATGGCTTGGTATTCTTTTCTCCAAAAGAAGTGTTGCACTTCTCCGAGGGGAGGAAAACTTTTATTACAAGTAAAGTGTAGCATAGCAATAAAACGATGATGGAAATATCTTGAAACATTAACGGGATCTAGAGAGCAAAGTTCTCCAAGTGTTAGTATATCTATGTTTGTTATGTTTTGTTTATATTCGTAGGAAATCATGTAAATCTTCCAATGCATATTCTGCACAACTTAATGTAACAAACCAAGATGGTGGCCCAAGGTTTCTTATCATACAACGTACATCTCCGTGACGTCAGAACCAGTACTCTTTTGTTCCACGCATGTTTGCTAACAGATTTGTAATGCTTAATTGTAAAACCTCATCTTTTTCTAACACTTTTTGTATTAATTGCGTCGCTGAGATATTTTGAAAGTGGGTTCCTGATTTCAATGTGTATGCAACTCCGTAACATAGAATTGCTAGTTCACTTTCAAAGAGTAGGTGGAATATGTATTCCACATTTTATCTAAATCTGGGATCTTCAGAATACATTTGTAACGAGTGGTATTCAAATGCTGTTATCTGAATAGGTCTATCATCGTACCTTCCTCCTTTGCCAGTAGGAAAGAGTAGAGGAAAAGCATGTGCTTCTATACTTTTTTCCCATATGCTGATTGGTGATCCTTTGGTTTGTTGCATTTGGTACGTTTCTAGTGCATCATCTATGGTGTCATTAGAGTGTAATGGATGAATTGTATAATGGTCTAAAATATTGGATACTGTAGCAGGATCTAGAAGTTCAAATTGACCAGTTTCTGGTGACTCTTGAATTATTTCAGTTCTTTCCCTTACGTTTTCTTCAATATGTATTTCTTTGTAGTATTCATTATTGTCTTTTAGATATTGCAAGGCTTGCCTAACTTTATGTAAGTCTACGAGTTGTTGCCAAATTTGTTTGTCTTTTGTAGGTACACCATTTACTAAGACAATTAAAGATTACTCTATTGAACATTGCACTCCCAGAGTGTGCACATTTTCTTTCAGATCTAATGGTAAATAAACTACTTTGCCAAAAAATGCCTTTCACCAATTCAGAGGGAGGTCATTTTGCTGTTTTTGGTTGAAGGCATATTATTGCTTGAAATGGGTGCACTGTTTGATTTATGATGCTCTCATATAAATTGAGTTGTTGCAGTGGTTTTGGTAGGGGGAATAATTCCAAGTTATTTGTGGTAGCACATGAAGGAGTTTGGTTGTTGTCAAGTTTTGTAGTGCAGTAACTGCAAAGTATTAAGGGGTCAGTTATTTCGTTTTTTTTGTTTTCTGCTATAAGGTAGAGAGCTAATTCAAATCATTTGGAATCTTCAGTGTCTTCTATTTCGTATGTTACTTTTATAAAAAAGTTCTGTGGCAACACACACACACATGGTTTGGTACTTCAACGGATGTACTTTTAAATTTTAGTATTTCTTTTTTGAATGTGTGTAGTAGAAGGTTGCCATGTGTAGAATTGTTGCTAGTCTGCTGTAAAGCTATTGCATTTTGTAAGTGGCTTTCACTTCCAAAATATTCTTTGGGGATATGCTTGATTTCTTCCAGTAGGTCATTGGCTGTACCATGTAGAAGATTGTTTTTTAAATTGGCTAGTGCTAAAGCAGGACTTTTAGCATAGTACAGTTTATAGACTAGATTTCTCATAGTTGAATGATGTGTTGATATCATTTTGATTTGATGGAAGGTGCTTTTGCAAATAGGTCCTAAAATGCAGGCTAATGAATGTCTTGTAGACCTTTGTATTTGCGCACTGGACAGGTATCCATATTTTGCAGCAGTTTCATTTTGATTTTGTCTTTGCCTTTCACATACTGATTGAGGAACTGGCATAAAGATTTGAAAGATTTTTTGGGAATGTAACACATTGAAGTGCATGGCCATTTGTATACTGGACGTTCTGGTTCAGTCGAATGGAGAGGTAATTCTGAGTTTTCTGTGGATATTTTTGTTAACAGTATTTCTTGTTGCATTATGGTATTATTACGTTTTGCATAACCTCGTCCACTGCTGTGTATGGCAATTGTGTTTGTTTGGTTTTGTTTGTATGCTTCTTCATTAAAATATGGTTCTGTGCTCGTGGTGTGACTCCATTCACCTCCACAGATATTTAAGAAGTTATTTTTGTTGACATTCCATGTATTGAGAAGTCTTTTTTGTAATTTAGTACTTAGTTTTGTTAGTGGTTTCATTCTGTTTAACACTAAAATAAATAGCTTTCTTTTGAGAAGGATTGCACTGTCTATCAAAGCTTCTAAGATAAATGTTCTACGGTAGGTTTTAAGGGTTGTGCATGATTTGTCTCCTGTTTTTATAAGATTCTGAAGGACTCTGTGGCAGAACATTTTTGCTAAAATACTTTTTTTGGCATGGTTACTTGCTAGTATATCAAGATTTATAGGAGCAGTTTTAGCAGTAGTGGTAGCTGAATTATTGTTAATCATTTTTTGTTTTGTTTTACATTTTGATAGAGGAAGCAACGTTTCTGTACTGGAAGCTTGTTTTGTTTCGCTAAATGATTGTATTAGCTGTTTTGTTTGAACTTTTTGTACAAACTCTGCTAGAGATGGATGCTTAATTTGGACACTTTTATTTTCATTTGATCTATTTCTGCGTTGCTTTCTATGGACTTGCTTTTTGGTAGGCATTCTTTGGGGTCTGCTGAAAAAAAAAGGTATGAGTTGGCCGTTCTGTCATGTATGTGTGCTGTGTGCATGAGCGTCTGAGTATGATGGTAAAGATGAATGTGGTGGTTTGTGATTGTGCATTGGGCAGCTGCAATTAGTTGGGAAGGATATTCTTCTATTGTTTGTGTTACTATACTGAGGTTCAGTAGAAACTTAGCTAGTAGTGAGGAGAAGCACTAATAGTAAATCTAATGGTGTATAATTAAAACAGTTCTTTGTTTTGTAGTACTAACATTCTAGGGGTTGAGTTATGTTATTTGTGTTCCAAAAAACAGGGCTTTGTGTTCCATTGTGCCTGCTAATCCCTGTTTAATAAATGGGGATTTATGGGCAGAATGGTCCAGAAATCTCTGTTTTTTTGGTGCACCAATTACATGAATGAACTACACAGTGTGTTTGAGTAACAGTAAGAATATTAAGGTAGTATTGTACTTACTCTTTTTTTGTGGAATGAGTAGGTTTCTTCGGATATGTTGTTTGTAGTTCAGATGCTGCTGATTTTCAGGAGTGTGGTCTTCACTGCAATTGTAAAAAAAAGAAGTTAGTAATTTTGTGTGTTTATAGCAGTGATGTTAATTTAGACGTTGACGTAGTGTTTGCATACATTTCATTTCACTATATGCAGCCTTTATATTTTATTTACAATATGTTAGTTCTACATGGTTTGCAAATGAGTAGAATTTTAAGTTTATGAAATTCACTTGTTTTTTTAAAGCTGTGTTGTAGATAGCAGATTGGTTTCGAAGTGACAGTTGATTATAGTAGATGGGAAAAAATGCAATAAGTTAATTTTATAGGTTATGCAGGTTTAGTGGCATTACTCTGTTTATATGCATTCATAAGAGTTGTACATGTACTTTGAATAAAATATGAATACCTGTAGTTTGTATTCATGCATGTGGATATGCATGCAGCTGTAAGTAGAAATATTGGAGACTTGTAGAGCAGTTTTTGTAGTAGGTGCTTTCCAATGATATGAGACTTGTACATTTGAAGTGTGGAACTCTGATGATGGAGTTAGATGTAGAGGTCTCAGATGTGATTGGTGGATTATTGTGTGACTGCTTAGCTGTATCCAATGAGGGAATGGCACCGAGAGTGATGTGGAAAGGGTAGAAGGGCTGGCTGAGAGTTATGCGCTGCGTGGTCACTGTGGCTGTCCGCGGACAGGGCATGCCACATGCAGGGTTTTCCAGCATAGAAAGGGGACTGTAGGGATCAGCCAATCAGATGTTAAGGTTGTGGATTTTTGTTGAAAGAGACTGTGTGTAGTGAAGATGGCGAGGTGGAGAAAGTCAGGGTGTTGGTGCTTGGAGATATGTTTGCGCATGCTTTACAGCAGTATACTCAATGCAGGCATGTGGCAAACAATTTTGATGTTAAGGGAGTGGAGGTGGTGTGGAGCACTGTGCCTGATTGCAATGTACAGGGAATTGTACAAGTTTGTGAAGATATGGGCAGGATGAACAGTTTGCATCTGGTAGTTTTGCACTATGGTGATTGCCATTTGGGCTACGTCAGTGCCGCTACTCAGTTGGCAGATTTGGAACACTTGGTTCAAGCGGTAATGAACATCCTTCCAAATGCCAAAGTCATTTTTTTCTGGATTACTACCTAGGGCAATATGGGACAATAGTTCTTTTTTTTTTGTCCTCAGCAAAACATTGGTAGGTGTGCAATCAACCGAGGCATGTGTGCTTTCATGCGTAGAGCTGGTATGTTTTTCTGTAATAATGAGAATATTGATTCCAGTAATGCTGTTTATTTTAAAGAAGATGGCATTTCCTCATCTTTTTTGGGAAATGCTATGCTGTTTTGCAATATAAGGGTTGCTTTGGAGAAGGTTATGTGAAGATTTTAGTAGTAAAGTAAAGAAGTAATTTTTTCTCGTATTGCGCAAAGACAAATGTGGTTGCGTTCTTCTTCATTTGGTCCACAAATGGAGAAAGTGAGGCGCAATGTCAATAAGGCTGTTTGTGCCTTTCTAAGAGATGTTGGCATGTCCTATTTTCACAATGGAAATATTATGTTTCGTAGCACATACATTTTTCCCAGAGATGGGGCCTCATTACAACCCTGGCGTTGGACCATGGTGCTATTCCAAGGTTGGCGGGGCGGTAAATCCCCATTCACCATGGCCCCTTCCCCATTCCCATTTTTGGGCCATAGGGCTCAATGGGAATGGGGAAGGCGCTAATTACGGCACCGTAAATTACGGTGCCGTAATTAGCAGCAAGGTCCCTTAGCGGGTTGGACTTTAACGCCTGCAAAAAGCAGGCGTTAAAGTGTGAATCGGGCGTTAAGGGTTTAACGGCGCCGCAGCCTTTTACGGCGCCGTTAACCCCTTAACGCCAGGGTTGTAATGAGGCCCTGAGTCCATCTTACTTATGCTGGCAATGAGATTTATTTGAGAAATGTACATAATGCATCGCAACCTTTTTTGGAATTGCAGTCATCTATTTTGCAGTATATATATATATGTATAAAAAAGTCAATAGAATTACTGTGTAATTGGAGGGTTAGTTGGTTCCTGGCTACTTGAATTGACTACAGCAACCAGAATTCCCTGAGGCCATAATTGGGACTAACCATTAACACCTGAACAAACTGCCTCCCTGAAGATTGCAAGAGGCATGAAAGCGCTTGGAGGAGAAGATCTACTGGACTGTGGAAAGGTACACCAAGCTGAGAACCAGAGTGCACCCCTCACCCCCTTTTCTGTCAAATGTTTTTGGGAGTCCCGGGCTCCGGAGTTGGCGGCACTGGGGTGACACATGCCCCCATTCAGGAGAGCCACACGTTTGGTTTTCTCCCTTCCCCTAATTGGGGATTTAAACTGTGTAATTGGAGGGTGTGATGGTTCCTGGCTACTTGAATTGACTACAGCAACCAGAATTCCCTGAGGCCATAATTGGGACTAACCATTAACACCTGACCAGACTGCCTCCCTGAAGATTGCAAGCGGCAAGAAAGTGCTTGGAGGAGAAGATCTACTGGACTGTGGAAAGGTACACCAAGCTGGGAACCAGAGTGCACCCCTCACCCCCTTTTCTGTCAAATAGAAGGAAAGCCTCAGTAATGATGCTCAAACCCAGCACTCTTGAATGCTTGCTACCCCTAGGACAAGTGTTCTAGACTTTGGTCTACCACAGCTCTCACTATGACAAAAACCAGAATGCTTAGTTGCATGAATACAGTGTACCAATGTGCATTGAGAACATGTAATGTAAACTGGAGCCACAACCAAATACTCAACAATGCTTCAGACAGACAGATTGGCAGACTTCCTGGTGAAAAAACATAGACAAGAAATAATACTGGCATTCAATACATAAATAAAATACATAATATTGTATATAGCCAAATCCTATTGGAAATAGTAGATGTACTATACATTGATAAATCCATTGTTAGTATTATCAAACAACTATGTTTGAATTTTGAAGCACCAGTCAGGTTTGGTTCAGATATTGTGCTGACACCTTGCTTTGCCATGTCCCCAGGCATCAGGGAAGGATGTTTCCTTGCTTCACTATTGTTTACCATCTAAATTAATTAGCCAGCAAACATATTTGAAATTAAACAACTGATATCCTAATATAATCAGGTTGTCCTGCTCGTCTAATGTATAATACAAATATGGTATTGTACTACTTTCTCAAATTCCCAATGGCACATTAGCATCTGGTTTGTACATTTGCTCTTTTATGGAGGAGGGAAAGTTCAACATGATTGCGAAATTGTTGATTACTTTGTAATCTAGCCTTTTTACCTTGGTAACTAGCTCTGATAACTAACGTTCAGTTATCTGGCCTATTTTCTTATTCAGCATCATAGGTTCAAAATTACACCTGCTAACAAAGCTTTTGGAGTAATTTGGATCCTCAATTTTAAAATGTGCTAGTATTTGTGACTCAAACAAATGGCAGTATTTTGAATCTGTACTAAAGCTATATGGGTCCAAACCAAGGGTGGTCCTGGAGGTTTATAAAGCCAGAACATTGGGTCAGTTACATTTTGGAGCTGGCCTTTGGGGTTAGGCACATCTGCAGCGTTTTAGCATCACAAGAGCAAAGCTGTTTACGTAATCTTTTTAATGATCCACAAGTCAACCATGAATGTACTACTCTTTCATTTATTTATTTATTATTATTATAGAGTCATTAAAAATGACTTTTTGTGCAGTACAAAAATTCAATTGTATAAAAATAAACACATGTGTACAATAACATCATAGTCACCCCTAATTCATCAGTTAATACAATAATGTCCTTGATGATAAGCCAATTGGAGCATCATTTTGGCAACATTCAATTACCTTCGATTAAATTCCACCTTAAACAACACCTACTGACACATAAGCTTCCAATAAGCTATTCCTATTTATCTACTTCATGATATACTCTAATTCATCAGATCATGCAACACATCCTTTATGGCAAATCAACATATTGTATATATACATAAAATAAGCAACACAAATTAAGCAACAATCATTTCCCTCCATAAATCTCCCCCAAAATGTTGTCTATCAAGCATGGGAAGAACCTGTTGACCATGGCAGTTGTTTTGGTTGTATGTCTATCATGGCCTCACATGTTGTAAGTAAGTGTTAGAGAGTTTCTAGTTGCTGGCTACCACACAATCTACAAGACGTATGATCCCTATTAACTCTGGCCCTTTTTCCATTTTTTCATGCTCTCTAAAATATTAAAATGTAATCAAATATACTCTCTTGTAATTCCATGGTTAGAGAATGCTGTTAGATATTCTGGAATTTTATAATAAATTGGGATATGAGGGATATAATCGCTATTGTGGGATATAGTTGCAAGATAAACTCTAGTTTGCTCCCAGTCTAGAACCTCCACATATTGTTTGATTGTTACTTTGTATGTGTATCCCAACATCATGCTAGGGTCCATTTTTAAAAGTTGGCACGATTTAATCCCTTTTGACATAATACTGTCTCTAATATAAGGTGCTGATTTATTTCTTATAGCTTTATAATCACTGACCACTAAATACAATAATGTACCAACTCTGAAGTAACCATCGTTTGATATAGATTAAGACTCTGCATAAGGATTAAGGATTGTAGAAAAAATCTACCCAATTCATTCTGCAAGTAATCTATCGGAAGACTGCTCGGCATATTAGCCAATTAATGTGGCTTTCCAGCTTCTATAAATATTTGTGAATCCATTCCACCATTTTTCAGCGCCATACAGAATCATCACAATAATGTTAGCTCTATATACTGTCAACAAGTAGGTAAAAGAGTAGACACTATGCATTTGGGCAAATTGTCCAATGGCCCCAAGATGTTGATTTGTCGTCTTAATAGTTTTGTACATGTGTTGTGACCATTGTAATCTAGTATCTACGAGCAGCCCCAAGTATTTACAATGGGTTTTGCACTCCACTTGCTGATCTTTTAGTTCCAAAACAAAACTACCTCACCTGATCTTCTTATGGTGGTATAAAGTCACTCATATTGGTCTTATTAATTTCAATAATGTGGTCATTTTGTTGTGAATATGTGTTTAATAAATCTAGCTGTTGCTATAGGCATTTAGGAGTAAGACCCATCAAAATCAGATCGTCTGCGTAGCTTATCCATTGAAGTAGATCCTTACCCAATTTAGGAGTGCAGCCTTTCTCACAGCTTAAAATACACACAAGATACACGAGGTATAGAGAAAACAATGTGGGGGCTAAAATACAACCCTGTTTTATTCCTTTATATGCACAAACAGTGTTAGTCAGACCACCAGCTTGGCTAGTTATAATTTTGAAGATGGTAATTTGATGTAACACAATAATCATATACAATAGGACTAGCAGGATTTCCCAGGCAAGTAGTCTTTGCCACAATCAGTTTTGGTTAAGAGAGACTGAACAGAGACTGCAAGAACAGGCACAAACACATCACCTGAGGGTTGTCACCTGAGGTCCTGCCTTCACGTGAGCAGCTCTTCCGCAAGGACACTCCTCGCTCTCTCCCCGCATCCCTGTTGTGGCTGGTGGTAGTCCCACCGCCCTCCACCTGGCATTGGTCACGTGATAGGTCATGGGACCACAGGACTTGTTAAGCCTGCTCCATTCCACCCGGCTCTTAGCACACAGTTCACCAGAGAGCTGCTGCTTGAGGCCCTGCCTTCTCATCAGCAGCGCTGCCACTAGGAATCACCCTCCCCACGGTCATGTGAGAGGTCACGTTACTGATCATGCCCCTTCTTAATTCATCTCAGCAAGGTTCCTCTGCCCTGGGCGTCCAGACCCAAGGGTGACCCGTTTAAGTGCAATATTGATCCCTGTTTGCCCCTGACCATTCACCTTATGTACTTCACTCATTACCTCTTCCATGTGCCCCTTCGCCTGCTCTGTTCTTTACTCATCATGCCTTCCCTCATTCCTACTAGGCTATCCTCTCATCTGTTTGCCAGTCCAACGTCTAACTGCATCCGCAATACATCCAACCTCTCTGATCCCTCTATCTCTTCTATTGATGTTGCCTCTATTAATATTGGCCTCCTTAACAAATGCTCTGCGTGCAACAAATCCCATTCTATTCTCAATCTTTTCTTTTGCCTCAACTTACACTTACTGGGATTCACTTTATCTATTCTTGGACTTTCATACCCCCCTCTCTGTTTACCCTCCTTTTTGTCCTTTGAATACAATTTTCATCTTTCTCCAAGTCATTTCCTGCATTTTTCCGTACTATCTACAGGGCCCCCAGCCGTGCAGCTGATTTTCTTGATCAACTTGATTCCTTACTAGCTTTCCTTCTTCCTTTCACCTCTTTCTTCTTGGCAATTCTAACCTTTCACTTCTTACTGTTGTTTCCTCTCACTATCCCCGTCTACCTCTTATTGATTCTTATCTCTTAACCTTTCTTCCTTCTTCCCCTTCTCACCAATCAGGCTGCAGCCTTTTAACCTCACTTCCTTCCCCTCTACTGGGACCATCATTGCCTATCCTGTTCATTCCTCAGATCATCTTCTCCTTTCCTTTTCATTCACTCTTACTTCGTCATCTCTCCCCTCAACTCCCACTTTCTACTGTTGTAATCTCCGATCTTTCAACCCTTCCCTTTTTCTTTCCTCCCTCCATTCCTCTCTCACCCATCATATTGTATTCTCTCCCCCCCTGATGACGCTTCTGACTCTCTTGAATCCTCTCTTTTGTCTACTCTTGACAGCACCCATCCCTCCCGGTACTTCACCCTCTCTTGAAGATCCCCAACCCACGCTCACTCCTGCCCTTTCTAGGCACCCCTCTGCTCATCGGAAGACTGAGCGCCACTGGAAAAAGTCCGTCGCCCTCTGACATTTCTGCTCTTTCCTTTATACATTCTTCCTATGACCTAGCTTTACTTTCTGCAACAAAAAAAAAACAATGGGCCTCATTACAAGTCAGCCGGCCCGGAAACAACGGTGGCGTTAAATCCGCTGCCACTGTTGTTTCTGGACCGGCTGATTCCGAGTCCTGCAGGCGGGAGGTGTCACTCCCACCAGGTCTGACCTGGCGGGAGAAACACCACCTGCCTGCAGGCGGACAGGGAATCACTGGCTTTGTCATAGACAGAAGCAGGGTTTCCGTGGTCCCTATCGGACTCCATGGGAACTGGGATTTACAGAATTCCGCCTCCAGAATTACCGGGTCATTGGGGTTGTAATTCCTCGGTGATTCCTGCAATCACAGAGGCAGAGTGGTATTATGGGTCTGGCAGCAGCCTGCCAGTTTTTCTGGCACGACTACCGCCGGACTCGTAATGAGGCCCAATTTCTAATATCTCACACTGTCTCTCTCCAATCACCCCGTTGACATTTTCAGCTTCTGCACACAATCCTCTCTCCCCTCTCTCCTCATCTTTCTTTTCTCAGAACTCTTTCTTCCTTCGACTTTGCTAATTATTTCACATAAACTGAGTCATCACTCTTCGCTCCTCCTTCTCTCTTTGCTACTACCCCTTCATACACCGGCTGCCGATTCTGTACCCTTTTCTCTCTTTTCTTTTTCTCCTCTCTCTGACCTTGACACTTTTGCCCATCTTCCTCGTGCCCAACGCTCTGCAGCTCCTGTGGAACTTTTTCCTTTTTCTCTCATTCCCCAAATCTAATCTCACCATATTCCCTGTCTGAATTCTCTTATTAATTCTCCTCTTACCCACTTTTGTCTTCCTTTATCTTTCAAACAGGCACTTGTTCGCTCTATCCTGGAAAAAAGTCTCCATTAAGCCATCCGTCCCCACTAACTTTCATCCTTTATCCCTACTGCCTTTCCTCTCCAAGCTCTTAGAGCGTGCTGTCTTTTCCCAGGTTTCTTCCAATCTTCATCTTCATCCTCTTCTTCCTCCTCTTCAATGTGGTTTTCGTCCCTCTCTGTCATGATTCGCTCATTCCACCCAGTTTGGGCTGCATGGAAAGGTCATTGTGTGGCGCTGGCCATTTCTTCCCCCAACATGACTGCCGTTACCATGGGTTTAGACAACCATAGCGGTCGAGTCTTTTGGGCTTTCCCGACGCATCATCATATAAGCACCAGGTAACTGAGACTCAGTGCGTCTCAACGCTCGGTTACACGCATATGCTTTCTCCGTGGTCAGCGCTTACCCTGTTCTGTTCTTATCCTTCGTTCCTGGTTCTTGCTGCCTTCACTTGTCCACGCTGCTTCATTCCTGGCTGCGCTCTTCCTGTTACGCTGCTCTCCCCTGGCTACAATGCCTTGTATCGAGGCTTCCTTACCTTTCCGGATCTTGCTGCTCTCTCTTGGCCGCACTTCCTTCTTCTTGGTCATGCTACCTTTCTGTTCATATCGCCCTTTCCCTGGCAGCATTGCCCATTCCCTGCCCGCATTGCCTTGTTTTTCAGTTGCTCACCTTTACCCCGCATTCTACTTATCATGTGCCTGCATTCTACCTTTAAACTCAAGTGCATCAGAACTGTTCATACTCAGTCTTCAGCTCGGACTGTTTCCTGGATCAGCAACTTCAAAACAGAGAGATCCAGACTCCGCACAGGTATTTCCCCTTGTGTTTTTTCCTGGTATTGGGCAATTTCCCCTGGATTAGCCTGTGTGGTTTTCCTGAACCAGCAGTGTGGCTTCGGGGGAGGCTCGCCCCTTTCTGCATTAGACCCGAACCTGTAAAAAAAAAAGACAAGCCACCTTCCAAGAAGAAGACAACTAAGAAATCAAAGGTGAGCCAGGGTTTCACACCTGCAATTCCTGACACTCCCATTCTACTGAAACTGCCCCGCCCACATGTCTCTAATTCTCTTCTTAATGCTCATTATGCTAAAATCTCTGCTGTTCTCATACTTCTTGATCTCTCTGTCACTTTCAACATTGCTGACCACTCTGTGTTGCTTTCCACTCTCACCTCTCTTGATTTCTCTGGCTCTGCCCTTAAGTGGTTCCACTCTTATCTGTCTAATCACTCCTACTCTGTCACTTGGGTTGGACAAACCTCTTCTCCCTGCCCTCTTCACTACGGGGTTCCCCACGTTTTGGTATTGGGTCCCCTTCTTTTCTCATTCTACACTCTACTGCTCTCTGTACTAATTTCATCATTTAAACTCTCATTCCACATGTATGCCGACAATACCCAAGTTTTCTTCTCTTTCTCCTTTTTTTCAGATTCTGTATACTCTACTGTTTCTAGCTGTCTCCCTTCCATTCAACTATGGATGTCTTCTAATTTCCTTCACCGTAATCCTTCCAAGACCAAGATCCTCCACTTCCCTGCTACTAGTATCCCTCCCTCTCATTTCCTCCTTCCCTTCTCGCCTTTTCTTCTTCAGCTTGTGATCATGGTGCTATGTTTGACCCCTCTCTTTCATTCTCCTTGCATAACTCTCACACTGGTCACTCCTGTTGCTTTGCTTTATTTATATTTAAGGTATCAGAAAATAGAACTTAAAAGGACAGATCAGGGGTAAAGTATTTAACAATCAATAATGTTGTAATTATTATAAAACAAGTATTAAATCATAAGACATCAATTCAAAACATATGTCATCAAAAGAACTTTTTGTGACATGTAGCCATTGAAGGGCTAACCTTCAGTTGGAGCATAGAAAAAAGGCAAGAAAATGATAAATCATTGTTTACAAACATTAGAATCTTTACAACCGATGTTGGTATTATCGCTCTGTTACTTTAAAGAGGTATCTAGTCTCTCGACATGTTTCAGTTCCAAAATGTCATTTGTACAGAACTTTCATCAGGAGGAAAAAAATTGCATCAAATTCCTATTCTGTGTCCAGCGTGGGTGAAGGTAAACAAACAAGCACGACTTGTCCAGGTTAAAAAGAGAAAGAGATTTTGTAAACTATTACTGTTATGGTCAATCTCTCTGTGTTCACTAATGAACTCAGAACCTTAAATTTAAGATAAACAAATTACCTCGGGATGGTTCTTGTGGGGGCGTGCAATACTTCTGTTGAATTGTGGTTGGAAACAATCGTTTTACCTACTATGTGGCTGCAAAGACAAGCAGAGGTATGGTTAGCCTTACGCTCACTGAGCGCGTGGCTCACTTAAGTCAAACTTACTATGGTCGGGGAGCTAGTACAGATACATAGGGCCTCATTACGACCCTGGCGGAAAGTTACCGCCAGGGCCGTGACTTTACCGCCATGGTGCTAACTACGTTAACACCATGGCGGTAAGGGGATTTACCGCCCCATTCCGACCTTGGCGGGGCGGTAAATCCCCAATCCCCATTTACCCTTCCCCATTCCCATTTTTGCCCCATAGGGCATAATGGGAGTGGGGAAGGCGTTAATTACGCCACCGTAAATTACGGTGGCGTAATTAACACCAAGTTCCCTTACCGCCATGGATTTTTACACCCGCTAGAAGCAGGTGTAAAATCCGCCATGGCGGAAAGGGAACTCGTGATTGGCGGTAAGGGGTCGGCGCAGCTAACGATGGCGCTAACCCCTTACCGCCAGGGTCGTAATGAGGCCCATAGAATTAAGAAAATCACCTACCTGCGGTGGAAGCTTTGCTTTATTCACCATATGTTGTGCTCGTCCCTATATTTCCTTTCATGCAACTAAGCTCCTTATCTTCTCTTTGGTCTTTTCTCACATCGACTATTGCTCTGTTTACATCTGTGAGGTCAATATTATCTAGGTCTACCAATGGTTCAGTAAATGAGCAGTTGATATCCATTGGAAGTGATCGCTTTCTTCCCTGTTAACAATCTCAAACCCAGTGACATAAGAGAAGAGACTATAATCCACAAAATAGTAGTTAATAGTAGTGGGGGAGTGAGGTGTTACTCTAGTATTCCATCCTGGTATCTCATCTTGGCAGCGGCTGCTTAACACAATTAAATCCCAAGTGACAGAGCACAAAGTTCCTTCAAGCAAGACCCAAAGGTCATTAAAAGAAGAAAAAAACTCCCTGCACAATTCAGACTCAGTCCCCTACTAATAACATTGGCAAAAATGCTATTCTTATTATTATTGTTGCCAGGAGTCTAGAGTTATCAATTGACATACCAAAAGGTTTTGCTTGAGTCCTGAGTCTACCTGTGAATTACATTTTCCCACATGGCTACAGTCAACTCATCAAACAATTGTCTGGCATGAGAATGTTGGACTGCAATGATACAAAGTTGCAAGTCTGCAGCAGGGAATTACCCTGCACTTTGGTGGGGGTTAACAGCTTTTTTGGAGATTTCTTGACAGTGAGCGTACATACTGGAAAGGGAAGCAAGTGAGGTTCTTCCCAGGCAATGCTCTACACTAAAGGAGAAAAGAAAGTTGAAACCAATATGGCAAATTGTCTGGATAATATTTTTGTCTGTCCCATAAATGACAAATTAAGTCCAGGTGATTCTGTTAAGTTCAGCCTTTTTCAACCCTTTACCAATCTTCAGACCACCGTACACACCTCCATCAAACAACTATCCCACTGTAAGGGGCAACCAAGCTATAAAGTGCACCACTGAGCAAAGAAATGGTATGGCCAGCGGTGGTGGGCATTTGTCAGATGGTGCAGTCCTTGCTAAGGCCATTATCACCAATTTCACCCAAGAGATGAGTGAAATAGAAAGTGTTGGGATGCAAGTACAACGTCCCAGGCAGGCAAATAGATTCAGGCTGAGCAGAACATATTAGCAGGAAGCCTAGTGTTAGCAGTTCTTGCTGTGCATGGCAGAATGTGCATGTATCCATTTATAGATAGATTTGACACATATTAGAAGCATCAAATAACAATAAAGAAAGAGAAACAATGTATTCACGTTGTGGTTGCAGAGGTTAAAGACAGGGTGCTATATTTTGAATTTAGCAGTATTTTACGATGTTATGTTTTCAGAGATGTCCTAGTAGGTGCTGACGTAGGAAGGCATGTGAGATGGAGTCAGAGAAGTGTTGCGGTAAAGGCAAAGTCCACGGGCTAAGGTAACAGGAGTTCTGCCATGTTGGATTTTGGGGCACATTACATGATGTGTTTGGAAAAGTATGAGAAATAGACCTAATATGGAGCTATGGCTCTGTCCAGTTGATCCAGAAATGAGTGCCCCTTCCATCCCCCAGAGAGAAGATATACTGGCAAGGCCAGATGCTGCGGCTCTGTGCCGATAACACCTAATTGAGTGAAGCTGCAGAGTTTGGAGGAGATGGGAAAGGAATGTTAGGACAAGGGAGGAAGGGTGGAGATGCACCCTTTGAAGGTTTAATTAATGTAAGCAGGGCATGGGGTTCTGAGATGCCAAGTGGCCTGGTGAAGATTTATAGCGCTACTGCCCTCAACCGAGGAGCTGTTATCCTATATGAACTGCAGATGCTGACGTCTAGAGATCAATAAATAAGCACTATTCAAACATAAGAGAGGTGCCCTTGTCATTCTTGGGCACCTGAGTTCGCAGAGAGATAAGGGGGAGGCGCGCTAGGGCTCTATTGTGACTTGTGACAGGAGAAGCAAAGGTGATGCCGATACATTTATCTACAAGGGCAGGGAGCTGTCTGTGCACGCCACAGTTATTTCAAAAGATGGGTAAACCCCAGCCATAATAACCTCAGTAGCAAGGGTAAAGCAAAAGCAATAAAAAGAAATTAACTCTTAAACCAAAAAAAAATCAATAATAAAAACATTCAACCTTGCCTAACAGATCAAGTTATAAATGTATATCAATAAGCTGTGCCCAAAGCATGCAGCACATAACTAAAAAAAAATTAAACGGTTTACTAAAAAGAATGAAAAAAGATGTATATAAAAAATCATCAAACAAACAGTGGCTCAAAAGTTACAAAACAATTCACAAAATCAAAATATTTTGTATATCAGCCTACCACTGTCCAGGCTTTTATTACAATGATCCTCATAGAATCTAAAACAAAATTAAAACACATACCTGAATCCCCGGTGGGGGACGAAGGCGGCCTCCAGCCGTGTGGAGGCTCGGAGCAGAGATGACCCCGCTTCGAGCTTTCTCATTGACTGAGGGGCCGCCACGCCCCCGCCGGGTAATGCCCCGGCGAGGGGCAATCAGAATGGTTCTTTCATTCTGATTCTCCCTCGTCAGGTACTAATTATTATTATTATTATTATTATTATTATTAGAAGTGTATCTTGGTCGAAGACAGGCCTTCCTGGATGAGAGAACAGAAGTGGTGGAAAGAAAGGAGATGCAGTTGACCAAGGATGACTGTGAAGAGAAGCTATACAAAGGAGAAGTGAGGCAAAAGCCAAGGGAGAGAGAGGAGAAATGGATGCTGGCATTTGTCATAGCATAGCAAAGGAATGCAAGGAATGCAGTCTTGTCCCATCAGAAAATGTCTGCATTCCTTGCGTTCGGATGTGCTTCCATTGTGAATATGCAAACCCAATGCTCACAAGGTGGGTGCACGTACACGCTAAAGAAGTAACGCAGTAAAGCCAAAAGTAACACGAGGGGTGACATCACAACCCATGTATATCACACCTACATTATATCTATTGCGCCACACGTTTGGGAGTGGGGTGCTGCACGGGTGAAAAGACAGAATTTCTATGTATTTTTAACTAGCAGGTAATTAGGTATAGGTAAGCTCGGCTGCCATGATGAAAAGTACACACCTAGCAATAGTGATAGTTTAATATCTTTTTTAAACGTAACTTAGAAGTCTAATGATTTTAAGGGTTAGGTATATTAATGAATAACCATTTGGCCATATTTTAGTAGACCCTGGGTAAACTAGATAGAAGCATGTTTTGTTGTTGTTTGAAAGGCCACGATTCACAGTAGAATTTAAGTTTTGCTGAGATCCACAGAAATTGTTAGATCAGCTCACCCAGGGTGAGACATCAAGAAGCCCACAATAGATAATTAATTGTTGGAGAAGGAAAAGTTTCTCATGGTAAGAGAACTGCAGCTGAATGCCAGGTACAGTCCCACATGATCATTTGAAGGACATTGGGCTGTGAGTACAATAGCAAAAGAGAATTAAATGTGAGCAATTCAGAAATTCAGTTTCAGCAGTGGTGTCCAGCAGCTTTTTCTACCTAGAGCTGGCACGATGCAAGAGAGGAGACGGGGAACAAACAGGTGCAGGTGGGATGAGGGAAAAGGGCAGCCAATCAGGGGACTGGGTATGGTGTTTCAGAGGCTGTAAAAATGCCCCTGACCTTTGTGCTGTTCCCTCATAATTCTGTTGGTTAGATTTTGGTGGGATGCTCTGGCTCGCATTGTCTCCAAAGAAGGGGTCCAATCCACACTGAGGGATTTATCAAATTGTACATCAGGGGATTCCAACCAATGGCAGGAGAGTTTCTGCAGGTCAGAACATAATCATGTAATTGAGGTTGAGGGACGCTTGAGGGTCATAATGTCATGAAGGGGCATTGAGGGTGATGTTGCAGGACATTTTTTATAGAATCGGGGCAGGTAATGTATATGAACATATAGGGGTTCTGTGACCACCCACCAATTATGTATTAGCACATCCCCAAAATTAACTATTGACAAATTATGCTAATATGTGACTTTCTTGTATAAATATTGTAGCCCTTCTGGGCGGAGTTGAGAATGTATTACAGTTCAGGTTCACTGAAACACTTGTTTATAGGCGCGTTATAAATGCCATATCATATCATATCATATCACTGAGATGTTTGTTCTCTCACTCCACTGTTCAACAAAGCTGTTTTTTTTTCTTGCACGGTGTACTCTTCTTTTGTTTTTTTCTCGATCTTTCATGGAGACCCCTGGTTTACTCCACAATGACAACAGTTTATCCAGGGCGCAAATTAAAGATGGAAGCAGATGTTCCCAATACTGATCCAAAGTAAAAGGCATGTTGCAAGCAACAGCTGATGAAAGCTGCCTATCACCAATTCTTGCACGATTGTGATTTTGATTGCAGGCAACGAAATAAAGGCAATGGCACTATACACAATGTTCCTTTTTTGTTATTGATCCAAAATTCCTCGAACATTTGAAATTATGATTGGATACCAAACCAACTGAACAGTGCTTTGAAGCCCTTCACCTGTATATAAGCGCTATATAGATAAACAATAAATAAATAAATAAATAAACATGCACATCTCACTGACACTCAGCATGCTGAATTTTATGTAAAGCATGAACACCTGTCTTGACGAGTCCAGTGACCTCACCGCGGCCTGCTTTGCCATCACGTGTGTAAAAAAAGAACCACTGTGTCCTTTGTATCTTCTGAAAAGCCAATTGCATTGCCCTGTTTATTTTCTTCCTGTAAGTTAAAAGCCTGTATCGTGCGGATAGATTACTTTGGCTCAGTTTCGAGTCACATGAAATTCTTCATAAATACAATTTAAAGTTTATGTTACTGAAAATGTATTTCTCTTACACGGTGAAGCTAGATTTCACATGGAAAATATAGGGGAAAAAACAGAATTAAATTGCAATATGTAAAGATAAAAGCTTCTTGTTGTAAGTATTGCCTATCGCTCATATTCTTAAATTTGGTGCTTCTCTATAATGCCGGATAGAACGAAATTGTATTAATGCGTTTGGGGATCTATCTTTAAGGAAACGCTTGAAGCATTATAGTGAACATTGATTTTAGCCTAGTGATGATTATTAATAGAGTTGTCAACAAAGTTTTCAGAGGAAAAATAATGACTGCAAGTAAAGTAGTCACCTTCAGATATTAACCATAGATCATTACTAATTCAACACTAAAAGTATGCTAATTTTTTGCAATATTTTCTCTTTATTGAGAACACAATAGTGAGGTCATCTGTAATAAAGATCCTGTTACAGAACAACATGCTAGATTTCCGTTTCAAACGCCGAAAACACTTAAGGTTATAAAACTGAAGAGTGACTCTCAGACTGTTTTCTAGGAAGCAATTATTCACTACTCTAACACATTCGTTTTGCTGATAAAGGGCCAGCGAGACATGTGTCATAAAGGGTAAGTACATATTTATTTCTAATCACTCTAGCGATAGAAGTTCAAACTTGCCACGAAAAAACAGGGACAAAAAAGGGCTTTCATTATCCATTTGGAGAATTTCTGAATAGAAATGATGAACTGAGTAATTAACGTTACTTCATATGACATTTTTGAAAATACCCCTGATTACAAATCTGTTGGGTTGTGGATACGGGATGAGTATTTCAATTAAAAAAGCATGCCGTATTCCAATACTCTGTCGATTATTTTCTATGTTTTCATTCATTTTCATGTTTGGATTAATTTGATACACTACAGATATAAAGTACAGACTAAAAACAATTTTTAAAGGCTCACACAGGTCACTTCTGATCCTTTTGTGCATTACCTAGCAATGAAGGTGAGAAAGTAGCCCTCACAAATGCTTACTTTTCCACACTTTGATTGAGCCCATACAAAAACGTGTTTTGCTGCAATGAAGGGAAGAGAAGCACGTTTGCTTCCATAAGAAAAGGAAAACAAACATCTCTAGAAGGTTCTTACATTTTGTTCCTTTTGTACATTTTGTACATGTTCATTTGGAGTATTGGAATTAATGCTATGCAGTACAGATGCAAAACACTGCAGTGAAAATTGTTTTAAATGCACAAAGCCGTTGGTTCTGACCCTTCTGTGCATTTCTTATCAATGGAAGTGAGCACCACCTGTCCCCACTTTATGAGTGGACCCATGCAAAAACGTTTTTTGCTGCATTGAAGGGAAGGAAACACTGTTGGTCTTATGTAAAGGAAAATATACATTTGTAGACAGTTTTTATAACCAGTAACTAAGGGCCTAATTCCCAGAGCGCTTTCCAATGGGGTTTTGCCATTATAAAACACTTGTGTGAATTAGGCCCTAAATGTCTAGGATGCAGAAACATTGGTGATAAAATATGAGGGGTTGTACCTTATAATGTAGGATTAATTAGGAAGAGGTTGCTCTGGAATAAATTGACAAGCTGAAACATGAGTCTGAAGCTCTCATACTACATCAGGTTGTTGCATGAAAACACCAGTTTCAGGGTCCAGCTGAGATGAATGGGGACCAGCACTAACGACATTAAATCCCCAGAGGGTCTGAAGCAGAGGTTCACATGGGCCCCCATGCTTTTGAATCTTTACCTGGTAGATTTCCCACAGAGACTAGAGTTAGTGATTTGTACTCTGCCCAAGACTGGTGGACTACCTGTGAGATGACTCTCTTATGCCGACAATGTTGTGCTGATAAATCGAACAACAGAGGGTTTAAAAAGGACGACCAGGGAATTGTTTATATATGCTGCAGAAAATGGGATGGAGATCAATTTGGAAAAGACAAAGTTTATGATTATAGGTAAATCCAGAGACAAAAGTAGGGAGATGATTTTTGACAATGGCATTATAGGAAGGATGACCACTTACAAATATCTGGGATATACTATCATAGATGAAAGCGCTAAGAGCTACTTAATGGTAGCTGGTAAGAAGGCGCATGCTTCTGCACCGATGAATCTGACCAAAATGTTTGCAGAACAATCTGCTGGGTACACCTTAAAAGGAGTTATAAGGGTGTACAAACAAGCAGTTGTACTAGCATTACTGCAAGGGCTTGATGCTTGTTACCTTCATGTTCTTGAGTGGCTAGACATTCTGGAGGCCAATATCTAGAGAGATATATATGGACTTGCACAGTGTATTCCGATCGAGGGAATTCAGATTGAGCTAGATCTAATGGGCCTCATTACGAGTATGGAGGCAGGCATGCCCTTAATAAGGTTGCAGTACCGGGTTCCTCCAATGAGGACTTACCGGGCTATTCCAACCATGGAGGACCCGGTAAGTCCTCATTGGAAAAACCCATCCCCATTCCAATTTGAGCCCCCATGGAGCTCCATAGGAATGGGGAGGGAGCTAATAACATGCCTGTTAATAACGGGCCCGTTATTAGCTCCTGGTCCCCTCGCGGCACCCGCTAAGGATGCCTGGTTTTACCAGGCATCCTTACCGGGTCCCGCAAGGGAACCTCATAATAGGGCGTCCCGTAATGAAGGATGCCGGGCCCGTACCCGCACCCTTCATTACGGGAGCGCCATGGCCGTAATGAGGCCCAATGTCTCTGAGTGCGATGATTAGGCTAAGGAGAGGGACTCTTTATATCAAGGCTATTAAAAAACCTGTTTGTACTTTGTTAACATTGCATGGCGATAATATGAGGGAGTCTAGTATGCATACATTAGTACAGTTAAAAAAATGAAATGTGACTGTTTTTGAGTTTATTGATTGAAGCCTGACTGGTCATCAGAATTCCAGGATGTGCGTGCACAATTTAGACATACATTGGTTCTGAATGATCAGAATAAAAACTATGACTTCTTCGACAAATTAAAATCTAATATTGTTCATGACAGATACACATGTAAATATAAAATAGTGCAGCACATTCTGATTGTTAACCCTCCTCCTAAGCTACTAAGTTTCAACTTGTTGCTTAGACAAAGGTGTTAGAGTGGGATTTGCTAGTGAAAATATGATATGCTGACTGTGCAGACTGAATCATCATATCGAAACAAATATGCATGTTCTAACTGGTTGCCCTATATTGTGTAATTTGTATGTGATGTATCATAAGAGTTGTGTACTTGACATTATTTTAATATGTGAGAACTCCTTTTGGGAAAGGTGTATTACTGGGAGTTCCATTTCCTTAAACATTGCCCTGTTTGCATTATGGCAGACGGTGGCGACCAGATTAACAGGGTAATTCATAGAATTTCGCAGAAAAGTGTCGCAAGCGGCAGGCGCAGAGTGTCCGCGTGCGATTGCCTGCGCCAGGCACGTGCGCTAAAACCGATTTCCGCGCACAGCGTATTCATGGATTTCAGGCTCCCAAACCAGCCGTGGCGCAGAGTATCGCAGCGACCCTGCAGCAGCGCCAGTAACGCCCCCAAGAACGCCCTCGCGCAAGGAAAAGCCATCAAAATCGCTAAATCATCGCAAAGGGCTGCGCTAACCCTGGACCAGTCTACAGGGCTGCCAAACAAGGAACGCAAAGCGGGTAACGTGCATATCAGGGGTACGCGTGAAGTCATACACGCGATTAGCCAGGGTACGTGTACTACAGGGGTACGCGGGAAGTACTACACGCGGTTGGGCAGGGTACGTGTATTACAGGGGTGTGCGGTAAGTTCTACATGGGATTCGGCTGGGTACGTGTATTACAGGGGTGCGCGGTAATTCTCACATGCGATTTGGCCAGGTACGTGTATTACAGGGGTGCGCGGGAATTATCACACGCGATTTGGCCTGGTACGTGTATTACAGGGGTGCGTGGGAAGTTCTACACGCGATTGGCCAGGGTACGTGTATTACAGGGGTGCGCGGGAATTCTCACATGCGATTTGGCCAGGTACGTGTATTACAGGGGTGTGCGGGAAGTTGTACACGCGATTCCGCTGGGTACGTGTATTACAGGGGTGCGCGGGAATAATCACACGCGATTTGGCCTGGTACGTGTATTACAGGGGTGTGTGGGAAGTTCTACACGCGATTGGCCAGGATACGTGTATTACAGGGGTGCGCGGGAATTCTCACATGCGATTTGGCCAGGTACATGTATTACAGGGGTGTGCGGGAAGTTGTACACGTGATTCGGCTGGGTACGTGTATTACAGGGGTGCGCGGGAATAATCACACGCGATTTGGCCTGGTACGTGTATTACAGGGGTGCGTGGGAAGTTCTACACGCGATTGGCCAGGGTACGTGAATTACAGGGCTGCGCGGGAATTATCACACGCGATTTGGCCAGGTATGTGTATTACAGGGGTGTGCGGGAATTATCACACGCAATTAGGCTGGGTGGGTCCTTACAGGTGTTCCCTGTACACCCTCCACGGCCCCTGCAGGCAGCCCACAAAACAGGGGACTACCCTGCACACCTGCTCATGTCCCCCTGCACCCCCACCCCCCAGCAGTGCAGGGGCACCCTCCACCAGGCCCCCACCCATGTCCCCTATCACCCCCACCCCCCCGCCACCAGGGGCACCCTCTACCAGGCCCCCACCCATGTCCCCTATCACCCCCACCCCCCAGCCACCAGGGGCAACCTCCACCAGGCCCCCACCCATGTCCCCTATCACCCCCACCCCCCAGCAGTGCAGGGGCACCCTCCACCAGGCCCCCACCCATGTCCCCTATCACCCCCTCCACCCGCCACCAGGGGCACCCTCCACCAGGCCCCCACCCATGTCCCCTATCACCCCCACCCCCCAGCAGTGCAGGGGCACCCTCCACCAGGCCCCCACTCATGTCTCCCACCACCCCCACCCCCCAGCCACCAGGGGCACCCTCCACCAGGCCCCCACCCATGTCCCCTATCACCCCCACCCCCCAGCCACCAGGGGCACCCTCCACCAGGCCCCCACCCATGTCTCCCAACACCCACACCCCCCAGCAGTGCAGGGGCACCCTCCACCAGGCCCCCACCCATGTCCCCTATCACCCCCACCCCCCCGCCACCAGGGGCACCCTCCACCAGGCCCCCACCTATGTCCCCTATCACCCCCACCCCCCATCAGTGCAGGGGCACCCTCCACCAGGCCCCCACTCATGTCTCCCACCACCCCCACCCCCCAGCCACCAGGGGCACCCTCCACCAAGCCCCCACCCATGTCCCCTATCACCCCCACCCCCCAGCAGTGCAGGGGCACCCTCCACCAGGCCCCCACCCATGTCCCCTATCACCCCCACCCCCCCGCCACCAGGGGCACCCTCCACCAGGCCCCCACCCATGTCCCCTATCACCCCCACCCCCCAGCAGTGCAGGGGCACCCTCCACCAGGCCCCCACCCATGTCCCCTATCACCCCCACCCCCCAGCAGTGCAGGGGCCCCCTCCACCAGGCCCCCACCCATGTCTCCCAACACCCCCACCCCCCAGCAGTGCAGGGGCACCCTCCACCAGGCCCCCACCCATGTCCCCTATCACCCCCACCCCCCCGCCACCAGGGGCACCCTCCACCAGGCCCCCACCCATGTCCCCTATTACCCCCACCCCCCAGCAGTGCAGGGGCACCCTCCACCAGGCCCCCACTCATGTCTCCCACCACCCCCACCCCCCAGCCACCAGGGGCACCCTCCACCAGGCCCCCACCCATGTCCCCTATCACCCCCACCCCTCAGCAGTGCAGGGGCACCCTCCACCAGGCCCCCACCCATGTCCCCTATCACCCCCACCCCCCCGCCACCAGGGGCAGCCTCCACCAGGCCCCCACCCATGTCCCCTATCACCCCCACCCCCCAGCAGTGCAGGGGCACCCTCCACCAGGCCCCCACCCATGTCCCCTATCACCCCCACCCCCCAGCAGTGCAGGGGCACCCTCCACCAGGCCCCCACCCATGTCTCCCAACACCCCCACCCCCCAGCAGTGCAGGGGCACCCTCCACCAGGCCCCCACTCATGTCTCCCACCACCCCCACCCCCCAGCCACCAGGGGCACCCTCCACCAGGCCCCCACCCATGTCTCCCACCACCCCCACCCCCCAGCCACCAGGGGCACCCTCCACCAGGCCCCCACCCATGTCCCCTATCACCCCCACCCCCCAGCAGTGCAGGGGCACCCTCCACCAGGCCCCCACTCATGTCTCCCACCACCCCCACCCCCCAGCCACCAGGGGCACCCTCCACCAGGCCCCCACCCATGTACCCTATCACCCCCACCCCCCAGCAGTGCAGGGGCACCCTCCACCAGGCCCCCACCCATGTCCCCTATCACCCCCACCCCCCAGCAGTGCAGGGGCACCCTCCACCAGGCCCCCACCCATGTCCCCTATCACCCCCACCCCCCCGCCACCAGGGGCACCCTCCACCAGGCCCCCACCCATGTCCCCTATCACCCCCACCCCCCCGCCACCAGGGGCACCCTCCACCAGGCCCCCACCCATGTCCCCTATCACCCCCACCCCCCAGCAGTGCAGGGGCACCCTCCACCAGGCCCCCACCCATGTCCCCTATCACCCCCAGCCCCCAGCAGTGCAGGGGCACCCTCCACCAGGCCCCCACCCATGTCCCCTATCACCCCCACCCCCCCGCCACCAGGGGCACCCTCCACCAGGCCCCCACCCATGTCCCCTATCACCCCCACCCCCCCGCCACCAGGGGCACCCTCCACCAGGCCCCCACCCATGTCCCCTATCACCCCCACCCCCCAGCCACCAGGGGCACCCTCCACCAGGCCCCCACCCATGTCCCCTATCACCCCCACCCCCCAGCAGTGCAGGGGCAGCAGGCAGTCAGGCAGCAGCAGGTGGGAGCGTGCTCGGGGCTCTGGGTGGCAGTAGTTCGGCCTTCCGGGCAGGAGCGTGGTATTCCGTGTGCGTAGGCGTGGCCAGCTTGGTACGGAGTGATTTTGCACGTGAAAATCCTGCACGTCAGCGTGAAAACCGAGGAAAGGCCCTCAGCGCGTAAGCGCGTCTGTGACGTGACCCGCACGGGTGTTTCCCACACAGCACGTGATGACAGAGCACACGTGGAAAGACTGCACGTCAGAGTGTAATTGCGTGTGATTGGTGGAAATGGCCCTACACGCAGAAGTGACAAAGCGTGTAATTGGTGGAAATGGCCCTACACGCAGAAGTGACAAAGCGTGTAATTGGTGGAAATGGCCCAAGCGCGTACACGCCGCGTAAGTGACGCTGGACGTGTGGCCCTGTATGAAAGGTATGTGTAGAACACGTTTTCCTTGTACGTGCTTTTCGTGGAGAGCGAGTGGGTGAATTCTGTACTTCTTGTCGTTTCACACGCGATTTACTTCACAGCGTTTCAAGTTCGTATTCCCTGTTACCTCTGACAGCTTTTTCTCTTTTTTCGCTTTTACTGGTTTACCTGGGCCTGTTCCCTCAAACAGTGTTCCTTTCTACTGTTGTCCTGTCTCCTCAGACAGCGTACAAATCTTCTTTTGGCGGGGGTGTTGCCAACCAAACGTGGTCCTTTTACACGCTCGTTTACCAGGCAGACGGTGAGTCACGCACGTATCTAACATCTGTGCTTGCCCCGTGTGTAGCCTACCCCTTCAGAGGTCATTCTAGGCTGCGTGTGACACGCATACGTTCATTCTTGTGTTCTGGGTGCCACAGCGTAGTGCAGGTTTTTCTTTCTGCACACGTGGTCTAGGAGGGGTTGCGTGCACGTCATCTCCCTTTTTTGGGGCTCCTGTGCGTAGCGTGACCCGTCATCTTTCCCCAGGGGTTACAATCAGCCTTGCAAGAGCACTAGGGTACAATTACCATCTGGTACCCAACCCCTTTGACCCCCAATTGCCCAGGACAATAGTTTACAGCCAGTCCCATACGCACATTTACATCAGTGCCATGGCTGGGAGGCGAGGATTCCGTAAGGGTGGCAAAGGTGGAAGAGCCACAAGTGGTGGCCGTGGTGGATCCGGTAGGGGACGTGGTCGTTACTTGCAGGGTGAGCCTGTCCCCCCATGTGTGGAGGACCAGTCAAGGGCACCCATAATCCCCCCCCCTCCCGTTGAGGCTGATGTGGCTGACACCATCCATGCTCAGCCCTTGTTGGACCAGCCCATTGTGGCACCAGATCTGGCTGACTCCATGGCTGACTTCCAGGTCAGCAGGCCTATGACACGTGCGCTGGTGCACGTTGATGTCACCATGCCACGTGCATCTGGGCCAGCAAGGTCATCTGCTGCACCAAGGAGGCAGGGCAGAGAGGCTGCAGGGGCAGCTGCGGCTCCATCCACCCCAGCCCTCACACACCCAGCCAGGACAGTGTCGGTCCTAGTCCATGCTGCTGACATTCCCCCTGACACCATCACACTAGAGCCAATGCCTGCACCAACTCCCATGCTGAGTGTGCAATCCCACACTCCTGATACAGAGTCCACCAGGGCTCCTGCCCCTAGTGTCCAGAGCGGCGCAGGACACTCAGGATCACCACCACCTTCCAAGCGGAAGAGAAAGAGTGCTCGTCCGGCACAGGCTGATGCCCCAGACACGGCTACACAGTCCGGCCCATCCAGGAAGCCCAGCTTCATGGATGACGAACTGAATGCACTTGTCGAGTATGTGTCCGAACATGACAACGAGATGGTCATTGTTGCAGGATCCAAGACCACACCTGCACAACGCCAGGCACACTGGCAGACCGTTGCGGACATCGTAAGTGCCCTTGGAATCGTGAGGCGCACAGCCAATGATTGCTATAAGCGCTGGAATGACCTAAAGCGCAGGGCAAAGAGTAAGCTGGCCTCAAGTCATGCCGCAACTCTAGTGACTGGAGGTGGGTCTCCAGTAGTAGACATGGAACTCACTCCACACGAGTCAGTCGCTGGGACCTACGTCACGGAGGAACAGATCCAAGGCGTGGGAGATCTGGCTGATTACGAGGCATTGTCCGGTGAGTGCACATGCATGTGTGTGTCATCCATGTGCATGGTGTGTGTGTGAGGGCTTCTGTTTGTGTGCCAGGTGAGAGTGTGTGCGCCTGAGTCGTATGGGTCAGCCATGTGCTTCATGCAATACTTCCTGCGCAGCTGCATTTGGCCATAGCAGTATCCCTTCTGCCAACAGTACACATCTAGCCCAACTGCACGCCAGTTGCCCTTGAAGTGTCACCTTGCCACAACATAGTTGCTTATTTTTCACTGTTCATTCAGTCAGTTTGTTTGCATTCCACCGCTTTCACTAGGCATGTCGCTGTCCACTAGTCACATGTCTGACATGGCTATGGTAAAGTGGAGTGACTTTGTTACCTGGATATCATTTGTACACACATGTCCCTGTGCAATTGGACCATTTCAGACTGGCAGCTCCAGGTGAAAGATCTGACCTGTTAGAATTAGAAAAGCGATTACATGCGGGAACTGGACTGAATGAATAGGTGCTGCCCTCCTCTCCATCTTCACTCAATAGCAATGGTACATGCCATCTGTGTGATGGCATGTGTGTATCACCTGGCAATCACAGGCCAATGTGTGATGCCACTGCCAGGCAGCATGCAGAAAATGTGTTCATCTTCCATCTTGGTGTCATCAGTGTGTGCCATTTGCCTGCACTTCATACGCAGTGAGGGTGCATGCATGGGAGGGTTTCAGTCATGTGGGACATGTGTCAATCAAGTACTGGTTCTCTTGCTTCTCAGCCCTCATTGTGTGCCATGGTGCTAATGCCTGTTTCCATTTCTTTGTTTTCATGTCTTTGCAGGGGAAGACGCACCTGATACTGCTGGGGTTGTGGAGATGGTGCAGACCCAGGAGGGGTCCGAGGGCCGACCAACCACCAGTGAGGGACGTGGTGTGGTGGTGGGGGAGAACCCACAAGTGCTGCAGGTCATGCGCTCAAGGGGTGTCTCTGGCTGCACCTCCCCCGAGCTGTACTCAGGTGTTGATTCGGATGAGACCTACATGCCGTCGCAGGTGAGTGTTCCAGGGAGGGATTCTGTTCTGTCTCACCCACCTGCACCATGGTCAGAACCCTCCATGGGGATGTCAGTGTTGGCAGCTACGCCTTCGGTGGTTACGGATGCAGGGTCACACTCCGCGACATCTGATCCTGTTCCTGGGCCAGCAGATCAGAGGGGGAATGCAGTCCTGCAGCCTCAGGCAGTGCCGGCACAGCAAGGCGCAGTTCGCCTTGCCCCAGACAGGTGTGGTGCCCGCCGACGTGGTGGCCGTACGTCACCCGGCAATACCGCATGGGAGCAATCCATTTACGGTATGGCAACCCAACAGGCTGCATCATCCGAGATGATGGCTCAGGCCATGGATAGGGTGGCCACTTCCATTGTCCCCCCAGAAAGGCTGATGGAGCGACTAGAGCAGGCAACCGACTCCATCTGCCAGTCACACAGGGAGGACATGTTGGGGTCCAACAGGGACAGGCGGGCGGCACTGGAGACTCTGCAGGAGGCCATCTCCATTGAGTCCCAGGGCCACAGGGAAGCCCTGAGGCAGGAGCTCCTTCACCTCAGGACGACTCTTGTTGAGCTTGAGGCTTCAACACACCAAAGGACAGAACAGCAGCTGGAGCGTCTCACCCGTACGCTCTCAGCTGAGATGCAGGCAACGAGGGCGGAGGTCCGGGCATCCCGTGAGTTGTTGCATGGGGACCTCCGCACACTCATCCTCCAGAACCAGACCTACCACACCCGCATGCTTGCAGCCATGGAGGAGCAGACTAGGGCCTTGCGTGGGCTGCCTCCCATAGTGCAACCACCTCCGGATGCAGCTGCACAGGGTGATAATAGCGACAGCAGTGATACTCCCACAACAGGGTAGCCGTGTGGGCCATGAGCCCATGGAGGTGTTTTATCTTCCCAGGATCCACGCAGGTGGGTTCTGGTGTGCATCCTGTCCTCGGACCTCCTGGGTGGCCTCCCCAACCCCCCCGGGCCCATCAATGGCCATTTTTGATTGTTTCTTATTTTTATTTTTATTTTGATTTCTTTTATTCCCAATTTTTTGGGACGATTTGTTGGCTTCCGTGGTTACTGTGGGCATACGCTGCATTGTGGCTGGGCACATGCAGGCTTGTAATGTATTTGGTTCAGATGCTTGGGTTTGAGTCACACACACCCCTCCTGCTTCCCGTTTCCATGGGCTTGCAAAGGGTGTGCCCAAGTGACAGTGAATTACACAGTGACGTTGGACTCCCATGAGCTGTGTGGGCAGTCTGTAGTCAATACTGTGTATACATTCCTAGTGCATATTGCTGTTGTGTTGTACACTGCATGTTGCATTGATGTGTAACTCTTCTTCTGTGTCTACCTCCCAATTTGCAGGTCCCTTCCTCATGTCTACACAAGGACCTCTAGTCTGGAGATGGGGTCCATGTTGGCAGCAGTGCACCTACAACTCTACATGGCGCCAACACTGCACAGTTGGTAGTGGTGGGAGTGCAGGCATTTCCAGGTGGTGAGACTACTAATATGTAACATTTGTGATGTCATGTTAATGGTACTACGTGCTCAAGTATGTTGTTGGTCCGGCATTGCTGTGAGCATTTCAGGTGTTGCAGGTTTCTAATAGGGACACTGTACATAGTGAGACTAGTGTCATGTTGTGGGGATTACTTTGTTTACCTGCAATTAGCATGACATGGCACGGTGTGTCGTGTGGCGGTGCTGGGGTTGGGTTGGCTGACATGGCACTGTCCTCTTGTTGCATTTTGCAAGTGGGTATTCATTTTAGCTGCTTGAATGTGTAACTTCACAAAACTGCATTGGTGGTGTCTGTGTGGGTAGGGATGCACACATTGTGACACTTCCAGGTGAACAATCTCAGGCTGATATGGTATTCACGGTTCATTCTCCAGACATTCAGGATCAGTGTCAGGTTGAGTCATCATTGATTGTCAGATGGAATGTGCCAGGGCAGTGTGCACTCCACAGGGGTGTGATTTCTATGTGAAGTAATTAGCCACTAGCTGTGTACGGGCTGCCTCCCCCCGTGCCCTTTCCCCTCCCATGCGCAGCGGCTGTGCATGTGGTTGGGGATGTGGGGCCACCACCATGTCCACGGCCAGGCCCCGGCGTGTTGCAACGTTGTGCAGGACACATGCTGCCACTATGATCCTGCACACTACTGGGGGAGCGTATAACAGCTGCCCGCCAGAACGGTCAAGGGAGCGAAAGCGTGACTTTAGCACTCCGAATGTGCGCTCCACTATGCCCCGGGTCGTAATGTGGGCTGTGTTATATCTTACCTCGGGTGGCGTGGTGGGGTTCCGAATTGGCGTCATCATGTGGGGGCTGAGAGGGTAGGCACTGTCCCCTGTGGAGGTGGTGATTGGTATCATTGGTGGGGTTGTGACCTTGCTCAGTATCCAACATGCATGCATGTGCAGTGGCATACATACTCACCAAGCAGCCATGTATCGCCATGCCGCCCAGCTTCTAGGTCCCGGCTTAGGGTGGACATTCGGTAAATGAAGCTGTCGTGGGTGGAGCCGGGATAGTTGGCATATACTGAGGTGATGATTCCCTTGGCATTACATGCTACCTGCACGTTGATGGAATGCCAGTGCTTGCGGTTCCTATAGATGTGCTCAGATGCCCTGGGGGGACGTAGAGCCACATGGGTGCAGTCGATGGCACCTAGCACTTTGGGGAATCGTGCCACACCGTAAAAATCCAGGGCGGCAGCATGCCTTTCTGCAGGTGTTCTGGGCAGGTATATGTGCCTGCGGACTGATGGGCGTGCAGTCATGATGTTCAAGACCTGGTGTAGGCAGCGTGACTGGGTGGCCTGTGACACCCCACCCACTATGGCACTTGTCCGCTGAAATGATCCAGTGGCTAAGAAGTGCAGTACATTGAGGACCTTCTCCAGGGGGCTGAGTGCTTGGGAGCACAGGGTGGGTGATGTGAGGTCATCCTCCCACTCACTCACCAGGTCCAGTATAATGTGTGGTGGAAACCTGTACCTCCCATACACCTGGTCATCAGGCATCCCGAAAAGGCTGGTTCTGGGTGTGAATATTCTGGCCCTGACTATCCTCCTCCTCCTCCTTTGGTAGCCAACTGCCACTGCTGCTAGGAACGGTATGTTCATCCTGGCGTCTGAGCTTGTTATTGTTAAAGTGCGCAAATTTATGCTTTGCACGTGTTCTAGCCGAGCGTGTGACCCGCGCACCCCTGGAATCCAATTCCCAGTCCAATAGCGTGTGGAAATTCACACGCACCACGGGATACAGCGTGTGACCCGCGCACCCCTGGAATCCAGTTCCCAGTCCAATAGCGTGTGGAAATTCACACGCACCACGGGATACAGGTTCGCTGACGTACTTGCGTGTGTAAGTGCCCGCGCACCCATGAAATACACGTACATAGGCCAATCGCGTGTACGCGCACTTTTGTCCAATTACACGCGATGACACTCTGACGTGCAGTATTTCCACGTGTGCCCGTCATCACGTGCTGAGTGGGGAACACCCGTGTGGGTCACGTCACAGACGCGCTTACGCGCTGAGGGACTCTGGTCCAATAGAATCGCGTATGCGTGCTGACGCGCTTACGCGCTAAGGGCCTTTCCTCGGATTTCACGCTGACGTGCAGGATTTTCACGTGCCAAATCACTCCGTATCAAGCTGGCCACGCGAAAACACACAGAAGACCACGCTCCTGCCCAGAAGGCCGAGTTACTGCCCCCCAGTGCCCCGAGCAGCCTCCCACGTGCCATCTGCTGCTGCCTGCCTGCCTGCCTGCTGCCACCGTGCCCTGCCATTTGGTGCCTGCACATCAGCCATCTGCAGGGGTCTAGTTGCTGTGTCCACCCCTGCTGGAACTGAAGACTCCCGACTGGGATTACATCGCTCCACAGCCCAGCCCCAGGACCCAGTTGCCCACCCACACCTGCCTCTGGGGTTGCCATGTCGGGCACTTCCACATCTGGCACCAGTGGCAACCCCAGGCCAGAGGGGCAGAGGGGCACCAGCTTCACTGACACCGAAGTTGGTGTCCTGGTGGAGCATGTCCTGGGGCAGTATGATGCCCTCTTTGGATCGTCCCGCGCCAGCAAGGAAGGACGGCAGAGGATTTGGGCCGACTGTGTGGTTGCCATCAACGCAGAGGGGGTGGCAACCCGCGACGTCCTGAAGATCAAGAAGCGCTGGGAGGACTTGAGGTCCAGGACCCTTGTGAAGGCCCGGCGCCTCGTGGAGGGGGGCCGGGGCCGCATGAGTTCCATCCAGATGAGGGTCCTGGAACGCGTACGCCCAGCGCTCCACGCCCAGATCCTTGAGAGGGAGGCCCGTCTGGAGTTGAGCGGTAAGTGTCCAAGCATTACTGTGTGAGACAGGGCATGTTGCGGTGTGCTGGTTCTATGATACTTGCCTGTATGTGTGCCATAGATCATGTATGCATGTATGTGTGCAGGGACATCATGGTAATGCATGTGCGACCAGTGATGTGTGACCCACATGGTTGTTGCATGTGTTCAAATGCCGCATGGGGAGCCCTATGCAGATTTTGAACATGAGAGCATGCCAGTCTCTGTACCTGGACATGGGTGGGGGTGAGGGATGGGTGCTGATGCCAGGTACATATATGGTAGCCATGTCTGTGTGCCTGACCTGCGTGTCTGTGACTTGTGCATGCCATGGATGCATGACACATGTGTGTGACAATGCACAGATTCAGTGAAGCAGCCGAATTACCCTTGTATCCGCTGTGTTTGGTGTGTTTGGGGCCAGATGGATGTGACTGAGGTGAAGTGTGTGCATGTGATAGGCATGAGCCATGATGCATGTGAGTTACATATCATTGAATGTTTCAAGAGTCCATTGGACATGCATGGAAATGTCCATGGCATGCACCATGCCTGTTACTGTGTGTGTTTTGCCTGGACTGACCCATGTGTTGTGGAGGGACATGATGGAAGTGTACTTTGACAGTGCTGCTCATCTGCTATTGCTTCCTGTCTAGGGGACCATTGTACAGTGCCCTGATGCTTGTGTTCTTTGTCTCCCTCTACGCAGCGGCTAGTGAAGAAGAGGGCGGAGACGGCGCTGTGGAGCAAGGCGGCGGGGATGCCCCCACGGCTGCAGCGGAAGGGGTGGGTGAGCCCCCACAGGGGCCTGCTACGGTGGGAGACGGTGAGGAGCCATCCAGGTTGGTGGTTTGCACAGAGGAGGAGGAGGCCGCCACTGGGGCACACATGGGGCCTGGTGGGGGCATCCCTGCTGGTGCAAGTGGTGCAGTCCAGGGCCAGGGGCAGGAGGCAGCACAGGTCACCGTGGAGGGGCCTGTGCATGTCGCTGTCCCTGACCCTGTGAGTGCACCACCATGCACCAGCAGGGATGCCCCGTCCCAGGGCCGTCCGCAGGTAGAGGGGATGTCCATGTCACCTGACTCCCCTCCACCTGCGGACGTGGGAACCCCTGGCCGTGTGGAGAAGGTCCTGATTGGGGTCGCGATGCGCACGGCTGTGATTCGTGATGCCGTGCGTGCTTCCCGGGAGGACGACGCACGTCATCACGAAGTGCACCGTGCCGACGTGGCCCAATTGGGATCGGCCATGTTCGGGGGTTTTCTGCATGTGTTGTCCAATCTGGCGGCCCTCTCCTCCTCTGTGCAGGCTATACACCAGTCGTTCTCCTTGCCGTCTTCCGGCCCAGATGCCACCAGGGCCCCCTGTGGACCTGCCCCGACCAATGCAGCCAGCTCGGTGGGGATCCCATCCCTGCCACAGTTGGGAGTCGGAGGTCCAGCAGGGGTGGACAACACGGCAACTGGACCCCAGCAGGTGGAAGATGTGACAGCATCATCAGGCAGGGCACGTGCACGACGGCGTCGGTGGTTTCCATCAGCCTGGATGCCGTCGTGCTGGCAGAGGCAGTGGCGTCGGAGGCAGCAGCAGGCTCGACGTGGGAGGCATCATGGCTCGGGGCCTTCAAGATCAGAGGGGCAGGCATCGGCCGGAGGGCAGGGCAACCCTGGGATGGTGGTGTCTTCCGTGTGGGAGCAGTTGGTCCAGCGGATAGGTGCGGAGCGGCAGCGGGCGGAAGAGGAGCGGCTCACCATGGTCAGGGCGGAGTTCTCCATGCGTCGGGCGTTGAGGCGGGCTGAGTGCCTCGAGGAAGCTCGCAGGGAGTTTGAGCTGGACATGGGGTTATCCCTGCGAGACCTCGGGGCCAGGACAGAGTCCCGCCTCCAGGACATCGACATTGATGTTCGATGATGCCCTGGCCAGCAACATCACCGAGTGAGCCGCAGGACTTGCCCGCTGCCTTTGTATATAGTTATTTAGTTAGTTAGTGTTAGGTTTCCTTTATTCATTTTATTTTTTTTTGGACCGCTCGGACAATGGCCACTTTTTTGTATATATTATTTTCATTAGGTAGTAGTAGGTTTCATTTATGGTGTTGGGCTCATGGACCCTGGAATTTTCGTGTATATAGTTTGCTTTTTGAAGAAACAATTTTTTTATTAATTATTGTGTTCAGCATGAGGAAATGGTTTTTCATTATTTTACTTCCACATTATTTTGCTTTGGACAACATTTGTTTTTGGATTACTTTTTTTTTTTTATTTTTACATTTGTTCTCGGACATGGACCATTTATTTTGTTATCGCCATTGTTGTATGTTTGATTTTTTTACTTATTTTTCATCTTTAATACATGTTCTTTTTAACTTTCACTTGTGGTATTTTCTCATTGGTTTCATACATGTCATGATATGGGTTTTGACATTGACTTGCACCCATTGTGTATGTGTGTGTGACGGACATGTGTTCATTTACAGACTTGCCATTGGGGTTGTATCATGTACTTGCATTCACTATGTGGGTGGATGCAATCCTTGCCTGGGTGTTTGTGCTGGGTATGCTGCCCATTACTGCCATGATTGAGTATCGTCAGGACCTGGGGGCAGGGGGACATGTGTGGGTGCCTGGTGGAGGCTGCCCCTGCACTGCTGGGGGGTGGGGGTGGTGGGAGACATGAGTGGGGGCCTGGTGGAGGGTGCCCCTGGTGGCTGGGGGGTGGGGGTGATAGGGGACATGGGTGGGGGCCTGGTGGAGGGTGACCCTGGTGGCTGGGGGGTGGGGGTGGTGGGAGACATGAGTTGGACATGGGTGGGGGCCTGCTGGCAGGTGCCCCACAGTGCTGGGGGGTGAAGGTGGTGGGAGACATGAGTGGGGGCCTGGTGGAGGGTGCCCCTGCACTGCTGGGGTGTGGGAGTGGTGGGAGACATGAGTGGGGGCCTGGTGGAGGGTGACCCTGGTGGCTGGGGGGTGGGGGTGGTGGGTGACATGAGTGGGGGCCTGGTGGAGGGTGCCCCTGGTGGCTGGGGGGTGGGGGTGATAGGGGACATGGGTGGGGGCCTGGTGGAGGGTGACCCTGGTGGCTGGGGGGTGGGGGTGGTGGGAGACATGAGTTGGACATGGGTGGGGGCCTGCTGGCAGGTGCCCCACAGTGCTGGGGGTTGGGGGTGGTGGGAGACATGAGTGGGGGCCTGGTGGAGGGTGCCCCTGCACTGGTGGGGTGTGGGGGTGGTGGGAGACATGAGTGGGGGCCTGGTGGAGGGTGACCCTGGTGGCTGGGGGGTAGGGGTGGTGGGTGACATAAGTGGGGGCCTGGTGGAGGGTGCCCCTGGTGGCTGGGGGGTGGGGGTGATAGGGGACATGGGTGGGGGCCTGGTGGAGGGTGACCCTGGTGGCTGGGGGGTGGGGGTGGTGGGAGACATGAGTTGGACATGGGTGGGGGCCTGCTGGCAGGTGCCCCACAGTGCTGGGGGGTGGGGGTGGTGGGAGACATGAGTGGGGGCCTGGTGGAGGGTGCCCCTGTACTGCTGGGGGGTGGGGGTGGTGGGAGACATGAGTTGGACATGGGTGGGGGCCTGCTGGCAGGTGCCCCACAGTGCTGGGGGGTTCGTGTGCAAGGGGACATGAGTTGGTGTTCATTAGTTCAAGGAGACATGTGCCTTTGCTGGGGGGCATGCCCATGTTGGGTGGGCTGCCTGCGGGACATGACCAGGGATGCAGGGTAGTCCCCTGTGGTGTGGGCTGCCTGCAGGGGCTGTGGAGGGTGTACAGGGTACACCTGGGAGGACCCACACTGTCAAATCACATGTGGGACTCCCCGGCAACCCTGAAATACACGTACCGTGCAGAAATCGCGTGTAAAACTTCCCGCGCACCCCTGAAATACACGCGTCCAGGCTATTCGCGTGTGGAACTTCCCGCGCACCCCTGAAATACACGCGCCCAGGCTATTCGCGTGTGGAACTTCCCGCGCACCCCTGAAATACACGCGGCCAGGCTATTCGCGTGTGGAACTCCCCGCGCACCCCTGAAATACACGCGTCCAGGCTATTCCCGTGTGGAACTTTCCGCGCACCCCTGAAATACACGCGCCCAGGCTATTCGCGTGTGGAACTTCCCGCGCACCCCTGAAATACACGCACCCAGGCTATTCGCGTGTGGAACTCCCCGCGCACCCCTGAAATACACGCGCCCAGGCTATTCGCGTGTGGAACTTCCCGCGTACCCCTGAAATACACGCGCCCAGGCTATTCGCGTGTGGAACTTCCCGCGCACCCCTGAAATACACGCGCCCAGGCTATTCGCGTGTGGAACTTCCCGCGCACCCCTGAAATACACGCGGCCAGGCTATTCGCGTGTGGAACTCCCCGCGCACCCCTGAAATACACGCGTCCAGGCTATTCGCGTGTGGAACTTCCCGCGCACCCCTGAAATACACGCGCCCAGGCTATTCGCGTGTGGAACTTCCCGCGCACCCCTGAAATACACGCGGCCAGGCTATTCGCGCACCCCTGAAATACACACGCCCAGGCTATTCGCGTGTGGAACTTCCCGCGCACCCCTGAAATACACGCACCCAGGCTATTCGCGTGTGGAACTCCCCGCGCACCCCTGAAATACACGCGCCCAGGCTATTCGTGTGTGGAACTTCCCGCGCACCCCTGAAATACACGCGCCCAGGCTATTCGCGTGTGGAACTTCCCGCCCACCCCTGAAATACACGCGCCCAGGCTATTCGCGTGTGGAACTTCCCGCGCGCCCCTCAAATACACGCGCCCAGGCTATTCGCGTGTGGAACTTCCCGCACACCCCTGGAATACACGTAGCCCGCTCCCCCAGGCCCGATCGCGTGAGGAACTTCACGTGAACCCCTGTAATACACGTAGCCCGCTCCCCCATGCCCGATCGCGTGTGAAACTTCACGCGAACCCCTGAAATACACGTAGCCCGCTCCCCCAGGCCCGATCGCGTGAGGAACTTCACCCGAACCCCTGTAATACACGTAGCCCGCTCCCCCAGGCCCGATCGCATGTGAAACTTCACGCGAACCCCTGAAATACACGCACCCAGGCTATTCGCGTGTGGAACTCCCCGCGCACCCCTCAAATACACGCGCCCAGGCTATTCGCGTGTGGAACTCCCCGCGCACCCCTCAAATACACGCGCCCAGGCTATTCGCGTGTGGAACTTCCCGCGCAACCCTCAAATACACGCGCCCAGGCTATTCGCGTGTGGAACTTCCTGCGCACCCCTGGAATACACGTAGCCCGCTCCCCCAGGCCCGATCGCGTGAGGAACTTCACGCGAACCCCTGTAATACACGTAGCCCGCTCCCCCAGGCCCGATCGCGTGTGAAACTTCACGCGAACCCCTGAAATACACGTAGCACGCTCCCCCAGGCCCGATCGCGTGAGGAACTTCACGCGAACCCCTGTAATACACGTAGCCCGCTCCCCCAGGCCCGATCGCGTGTGAAACTTCACGCGAACCCCTGAAATACACGTAGCACGCTCCCCCAGGGCCGATCGCGTGAGAAACTTCACGCGAACCCCTGAAATACACGTAGCCCGCTCCCCCAGGCCCGATCGCGTGAATAACTTCACGCGAACCCCTGTGATGCACGTACCCTGCAAATCGCGTGTGAGACTTCCCGCGCACCCCGGTATACACGCACACGTATTTTTTGTCAGCGGGTGTCCGTGTTTGTGGGTACCCCTTTGCACGTCATTTTTCCTGGAGGGCCACAGTATGGGACATTCATCATGGCAGTATATAGGTGCTATTTGTTGGCGCACCTTTTGGCGCACATTTCTTACAGCCGCAGAGACGCTACCGCTTGCTTTCTTGTGGCGGTCGTGTTTGTGCCTGTGCGCTGGTTTGAGCGTGCGCTTTTTTCCCCTATTCTATTCCATGAATACGTGTTGTAGGTGAGCGTGTGGGCGTTCCGCGCACTTGTGCCCTGTACTTCCCCCGTGACGCCCACGTTTTGGCAAGTTGTTCCCCATTCCGAGTGTTACGCCCGTGTTCCGCCTACTTTTGTTGCGTGCGCCGCGCTATGTGCGAATTTCGCTGTGGCCTGTGCGATTTTCGCTGTGACCTGGCGCACGCTGTTATATGGCCTGTGCGCCAACGTGCGCCGCGCACTTTTTTATCGCACATCCGCTGGTTTTCTCGCGCACGGCCTTCCATGAATCGACGTGCGCTGCTTTTCGTGCGATTTTCGCACTTGCACTGCGATTTTCGCTATTCCACTGCGATTCGCACGTTTTTGCCCACTTGCGCCACGCTAATTATTCCATGAATCGGCCTGTTAATGTGTTGAAAGACTGGTTGTCCCAAATAGGTTGTCAATGCAATATTAGGATTATTGTGGTTTATATAATAATACAAATAGTCTGGTGTATATCAGTACTGAATTTGAACATTTACTATGTAATACACTTTAAGTCATATATTATTGTAATGAAGTTTGGATGTAAATCGTATTTTTAAGCTGTTTAATGGTTTCATTGAATGTAGTACATGGTGGAGTTTAATATTTAAGATTCATACTGTGATATTGAACAGTTTATATTGATGTATAATGAGATGTTGTGATGTGTAATGTGATAATGTATTAGAATACATTGTTGTTAGTTTACCTGAGGATTATGTGGAAAGTAAAATATTGAAAATAAATGTAAAAAAAAAAAATACTTCATACAGTATTCCTGCTGAATGCCGATTGCACGGATTCCTATAAACCATAATGTGTGTGTGTTGGTTCAGTTTCACCTTTTCCAGTCAATTTCTCTGGCCTCCTTCTGCTCTCCTTCTCTCCCTTGCCTTATTCTTCTCCATTCCCTCTGCCTCCACCTTCATCTTTTCTTGTTAAGTTCTAATTCCCTTTGAACCTCATTTGTTCATGTATTTTCTTCATTTATCTATCTCAAACTCTCTCTTCACCTAACAACCTTTCCTTTCTGTCTGCTGATCAAGCTGCCTCCACTCCTTCCTCTGGAATTCGCTCTACTCTTGACTCCCTTTTTCTATATTGACCTTCCTCCTCCTTCCAGAAACCTCCCCAAATCTGGCAGTACCCTCCTCTTCTTTCCTTTCAAACTTCCATACGCCACTGTGAGGAATTGCCATTTGGCAAGAGTGCAACGCCCTGGCTTTTTAAATTTTAATGAATAACTAGAATTATGAGGGTCATTCCATCCCTGAATGTGTTATCTGCCAACCAGATTCCCCTCGTCTGTGAACTCCATAAAAAAAGCATAGTTTACTTGTGTCCTGCTGCATCAGTAGCCTGATTTGCTGCACCTGCTCTACTTGTGGCACACAGCAGGTTCAGAGGTCAGAAGGTGCCCACTCGACAGGCAGGTATCTCTGGCACAGTGGCAGCATTTAAGATATGCCCCCCTGTACCAAAACTATGATGAACATAGTATAACCTATGATGGTGGCAGGGTATCCTATAGAATACAGCTATGCCCGAGTTTAGCATAGTGCATGGCACTACTTATTATCATAGTCACCACATCACAAATGACATCACACGTGTCAGTTCCAGAGAGTCAGCTCTGATGTGGAAGGTGATGTGTATTCTGGTCAGCAGGGTGTAAATTGTCAAATGGCAGCACTGGGCCTCTTCTTTGATCTTCATGGGAGGGCAGGTAACAACCTCTGTCCAAGACAGCCACACAGCAGGCAGCTAGCCTGGGCCCGGCATCAAAGGCGCACACCCTTTCAAAAGGAGTAGCCTCACACCAGTGTGCAGAATCTTGAAAGGCTTTTGTTGCTAATGAGAAGGAAAGGGCTGGCATTATGATAGGCAAGAGTGCTCTGATCAATGGTGACTTCCACCATTTTGTTTCTCTCTCTCTCTCTCTCTCTCTCCCCCCTCTCTCTCTCTCTCTCTCTCTCTCTCACACACCCTAAGGCAGGCTAGCTTCGGCCCAAACACCTGGGGATGTTTGCCTTTAAAAGAAGGGGTCTCCCATGCCTTCTTCTGATCCTCTTAAGACACTGACGATTCGCTCTGAAGCAACCGCGACAACCTCACTGCACTTCCTTTGGGAAAGTTACACTTTCCAAAACTCTCATCCTGAGGTTAAAAAGGAGCCATCCAAGGCAGAAGAAAGACCTGTTCCCTATCCACTCCATGGGCACATTGGACAAGGACCTGCCACTTTGCATCGGAAACTTCTAATGATGGGAGAGCAGACCCTGAAAGGAACCCTCCTGTCCTCGAGTCCCTCTGAGTGAACCTCACAGCAACCTGAGGACCTAACCAGTGGAAGATCCCTTTTATGCTGCACCAAACTAGTCGCTCTGTGTTCACTGCACCCTGAATGAGAGGAGAGACGTCTGTGCTGACATTTTTGCTTCTCCGTCAATCTGAACTGTGGCTTTCACTTCAACCAGCTTAATGATGCATCATGTTCTAGCTGCACATGTCACTTGTTAGTCCTGAAGCTTGATGCTGGCATACAACATGAACGACTGACTAGTCACATGCCAACTTTATCCAGCAGTTACAACCACAGCTCAGCACAGCCAGCTCTCGATCAGCTGCTTCACAGGCCTGCACATAGGTGCACCGAAGATCACCAATTTCAATGACCATCGCCCACCAACTCTAACCACTGGAATGAGTATCATGCATCAACCCGTCACAGTGGCTAAATGCCCAACTTGGCCTGGCAAACTGCAAAGAGATCATGGTACCTGCCCGACCTGTATCGTTGAGAGCCCCCCTTCGACCACACAGAGTGATTGCAATTGTCCCTTCTGAATGACCGCTTGTTGTTGGGACTCACAGGATCCAATGTGCCTGAAAAGAACCTGATCTGCTTGCATCAACGCTCAACACTGGGTTTTGAGATCTGCCAATGCCCCAAGAACCCAAACCAGATACTATTAACCACAAACTGCCCCCTTGGTCAACTGGGACCCTAGAGACTGGTAAGGTTTCCTCAGCTCCTTCTTTCATTCAAGACATATCCTTTTGTTGTTTATATTTGCCTGTTACCCTATACTCACCCTCACAGGGGTACTTTCTCAAATCTGTTACTTCCTCTCTGTTTTCCACAGGGGTGGGAATGTGTGCAGTGTTTTGGTTTCATTGTATTCTATATGGTATGTTTAATTCAAGTATATATATTTGTATAGAATCTTGATTGGACATTCCTTTTATTTTGGACTGTGTTACTGTGTTGTTTGGCTCACTACTGAACTACATTTGCACCCCTCTGAAGAGCATAGCCTTCCTTCGGCCCATGCTACCACAAAAGGCAAAGTAGTTCTATCTCTTAACTGTCCCTCTTTTACCTTTATGATTGTGTTAGGTTTTGGTTGAAGAAGTGTGAGGGGTTGAGTGGACCATTTACCCATGCAGAGAGAACCTTATCACAGCCACACAGGTAGGCAGTGGAAAAAAACTCACTCGACTGCCAGTCTTGACCTCCTTTTTTTTCTTCTTTTCTCCTACAACTGATCTCTGATGTTGACCAAAAAATACAATTTCTCCAATGTTACACTCTCTCTCTGACCATCCCATGGATCTATTTCAGCTACTTAATCATATTCTTTCCCAGTCTCCCCCTGATTCTTTCCGGCCCTCTCTTCATTAAATTTGCTAACTATTCCACTTCTAAAGTCTCTCATTTGTATTCTTCTTTCACATTCTCTTCTTTGCACTCTGAATGACATTTGTTATATCATCTTTAATGTTCCGGGTTTTAGTCTTAGCAGTGCACACAGGTAGCGAGAGTTATGGTTGCTTAGCGTACCATAACTGGCGAATTTCAAGGGTTTTAAGTTTTACTTGTAACCATAACATCCCTTTAACAAAGTTGTTTCACTGAATTTCATGGGTTTCTGTTAGTGCAACTTAACCATATTGTCCCTTTAACAACATTTTTTCAGTGAATTTCATAGGTTTTTACTAGTGCCCCTTCAATCTGCTAAAAGTTCCCCATATTATACGCCCCCTCAAATATGTCAGATATGGATTCCATGGACAACGAGGTAGTCCGCGGACGTCGGGCGGCATTTACAAGGCTTAGAATCATAGAGGAGAACCAAAAAACATGTACCCAGCAACCAACAAACAGATGTGCATAACATCACGACTAATGTTTACAACATGCACATATACTTTTTTTGTACAAACTCTTACATTAAAAAAGACGATTTCTTTTATTTTACACAAATTACAATGAAATGCACCAATCACAAACCATAACTGTTCACTTCATATAATCTCCTCACTACAACTCTGCATACAGATTGAGAAACACCAGGTGCTTATTGGAGAACACATTCTCAATAAATAGTAAGTGCTTTGTATATATTTCTTTATTATTAGCTTTCATTATATAAACATGTGTTATAAGACAGAAGCCCTTTTTTTCTCACATAAATGGCAAGCACATTTGAATGGTTAGAGGAGAATTCCCAAAAAGAAGAAGTGAGTGATGATAACATCTCTAATGGTATACAATACATATTTTAATGTAAAGAAATAATGTAAATTGTATACACATCAGTCAAATAATAATTTCACTTTTACGTACAGTACATAGTTTTCATGGAGAAACCATGCCCCAGTTGAATTATACCCAAATGCCAGAATCACAAACAGAAGTCCTATCCCCAACTGTGAATAATCAAATCATGAACTTGTCTAACAAATTAGATGAACTGAGTAATGATTTGAAAGAACTTGTACAGTATGTTAAAAATCATGTAATTAAAAATGTTCCCTATCATGGTCCCTCTTGCACCTGTGCCCTATGTCCCCAGCAAATTGTGACGCTTTGATGAAAGCTCAATGCTTTCCTCCCCTGATAATTATTGTACAAAAGTTCCTGATTCTCACATTTTTTTCCCATTCCGATACCCCATCCCTTTCTTGAATACATATATTTCTTGCAGTACAAATGCTTTGTTTATTGTTGTGTAATGTTTCCAATTTTTCTAACACTCCCATTATAAGTCAGCAGACACTACGACTGTCTGGGGTGTCTGCACTCAAAATGGAGGTGCCCCCAGACAGGCGAGATGTCAGGACATGTCTGGTTTCACTTGAACCTTTTTTACTTAGTCTGTGGACACTGCGCCTGTTCTACGGACACCCAGGCAATGCGCCCTGTGATTCCCACCCGATGGGTGTCTGCGGACAGCCTTCCGGCCGCGGACAGCTGCAGATGTCATCATGTGACCGCACCCGTGTGGTATCATGGCGGTGTCCACGAATGGTGTCCGTGGCTGAGGACAGTTTAAAAGTGCTTTCCCAGCCAATTGAGGGAGTTTCAAGCAGAAACATTTCCCATGCACAGTTCCCAGACCCATTCCACGTTGATCTGGCAATGTTTTACAACCTTTCAATGCCTATTTGCGACTTGGTACTCTGCGGACAGTATGACTGTCCACGGACTGTTCCTCCAAAGGGACCCACCCATTACTTTTCCTCATTCTCAATCTGGCTGCACAGGAGAGAGCATTTGGAAAAGCCATTCTCTGCAGATTTCTGAAAACTTGCCGCAATGGCATCTACTATGGCCATCTATGCTTCCCAACCACCCCCACCACCACCACCATTATCATCATCTGGCGGTCATGGAGAGGGGAATGTGCACGATGATGTAGAGGAGAATCAAGAGGAAGACAAAGATGAGGTAGTGGAATTGCCTATCTCCAGCACCCGGAGTGAGTCCGGGGTGTGGCGGTTCTTTAAGACTGTGGATGGGGTCCCGTAGGCAAAGGATGTCTGCATTGAATGAATTGACTGGATGGGTGAAACTCAGTTGCGGACAATAGGGGCACTACTCTTTCTGGCCTACATCAATGCGCCGCCACGTCCGTTCTAACCACCCGGTTGCACTGAAAAAGTCTGTTCCTTTTTGTGTTTTTGGCTTTTATATATATTTTTTTATTTTGGTTTTACAAACTGAACTAAGAAAACATTTAATTGAATGTCATTATTTCTTCTCACTTTCACAAAAACGGCTTCAAAGCATCTATTATGTTTTCCACAAATATCTGATTACCCACATCAGTTAGATGGACTCCATCTCACTGAAAAATGTTGGCCCTACCAAATTTAATGTTCTCATTATGAAACTTTGTCATGCTAACATCTCGAACAAAAGCACACACTGCTGTGGACTTTACTTCCTGTCTTTGGACCTGTCTTTGGACTGAACGTGCTTCAAGCATCATGTGAGAGAATCTGTGAGTCACATTACCAACGTGGCTAATACGTCGCAAGACATACATATAACTCGTGAACGCCTACGCTCCTGTGCACATACTCCCACAAGCAAGTACCGCATCAAGTACTCGCTTGTCCGCTGTTTGCTGTTTCTGCCGTAGACTTTACTTCCTGTCTTTGGACCTGTCTTTGGTCTGAACGTGCTTCAAGCATCACTTGAGAAGTGAACCTTTCTGAGAACTTTGACAGACACTGGGCCTCATTCCGAATCCAGCGCTAACCAATGGCGGTAGCCCATTCCCCAGGGCTCTTCCCCATTCCCAAATGAGCCCCCATAGGACTCAATGGGAATGGGGAAATTGCAAATAACGGTGACCGTACTTTACGGTCACCGTTATTGGCTAAAAAGCCCCTTTGCGCCCTCGTCCCTAACGCCTGCTAAAAGCAGGCGTTAAGGATGAGGGCGCAAAGGGAACTTGGAATGTGGCGGTAAGGGATTACCGGCACAGGTCTCGTTAACGGTGACCGGTATCCCTTACCACCATACTCGGAATGAGGCCCACTGTCTACACCCTATGAATGGATTCAGACCGAATTGGACTGAATTAGATTGTTGTATCAACGGCTTTCTTTCTTTTCTTGCATTTTTTAGAATCCGTGAGTCACATTACCAATGTGGCTAATATGTCACAAGACGTACCTATAACTTGTAAATGCCCACGCTCCTGTGCCCGCTCCCGCAAGCAAGTACCGCATCAAGTACTCCCTTGTCCGCTTAGCCGAATAGCTGCGAAGCAGCGAGACACACTTTGGGTGTTCCAGTGAGTTGAAGTACGTTGCTTACTGTGTTTATTTATTATCTGTACACCTGTGAAGTAAACCCCATCCTGCTGCTGTTGTTTTGGTGCATGTCTTAGACTTATGTCATTTTCCTGTTACACTCTCAAAACTTGCATGCCCTCACTTACTTTCCCTCTTAACACAATGTCTGGTGAGAAACTAATTCACAGTGTCCACAAGTCAATCCACCTAACACCAGTGCATCCAGGAAAGCCCAAGCGAAACCCTGTACCTCCAAATGCAGCATTTCACAACTGGAAGCTGAGTTTCGGCAACCATGATGTTATGTCTTTTTTTGGTGAAAAACTGTGTTTACATCCAAAACTATCTACACGTAAAGCTTGCTCAGTAAGCTCCTTTCCCACACATCATACTTTATTGGACCAAACATTACGACATGCTCTTGGCAAGGAACCACCCCCTCAGCCCCAGTACATTGAGGAGGTGTCTATTCAGCCATTGTCCAATAACCCTCAACCTGTCTTGAACCTTTCTGAAATTAGCTCGCCGGCCTCATAAATCTCCATCTATGCAAGTCCCCATTGCCATCCGCTCTGACTCGCATGCTGATTCCACTCATTATTCTTCCCCTATATTGGCGCGCTCAGCGCAGTCATTGTCTTCTTCCTATGTTCAGCCTACTCCTCGCCCAAAAAGTCGCTTGGACTTGCAGAATCTGTTGCCTTTCACCGCTACTATGATAGAGCTGACTCTTGCGGCCATCAAAACTTCGCTTCTGGGTCTTTTAAAATTATTTGATTCTCTTGAAGTGAAAATCGTGAGTCAATCGATCCAAATAGATTGTCTTGACTCTGGCCTAACTGCCTTATGTGGCCTTTCATGTTCTACGAAGTCACTGGCCAGCCCTACTAAAATTCTTCCGGCTGCAGCCCACTCACTTATGAGCACATCATCAGTCTCTTGTCCTCCTTTGCCCATTAAAATTTCGTCCTCATCACACTCTGACGTTTGCATTCCAACAGCTTTACCTAGCATCCCTCAGTTCATTCGGCCACTCGAAGACTCAATCCTCTTAGTCTCCGCAAATGACAAAAACTCATACTGGTCCAGTTTGAATCAAGCAGAGAATTACACTGGCACCTCTTCCACCAACTACTGAGGTGATAACTAAAACTAGGCAAGCAACATCTCATGCACCTACTTCGAAGCTGAAGGGCTGTGCCAATCAACCGAAAAAAACAAAAAACCTGCCCAGCATGAAACAACCCAGAAATAGTTTGGTCAACTTCTTTTGTGCGTTAACAGCCTCTGCTACTCCATCTCCACAACCCTCTCTGCTTGTGCCCGCTACATTCAGTCCTGTCCCAGTCTCCAATCCTGATGTTCTTTCCTCAAAGGAAGCCATCACTTGTTCCCCCGTTGTGATGTCCAACTCCACTAACATTTCGCCGCCGACTGCAATTGCACCTGTCCCTCCCATTATGAACTTTGCCCCTCTCAATGTCTTGGTTGATGTAATCGAAAAATCTCTAACAACTGTCACAAAAGTAATTGGTATCACTAACGATGAGTCCATCTCTCATCCTGTGGCCCCTGAAGATGTAACCTTGTCAATGGACGCTATGTAACTAGCCATTGATGCATATTTAACTAAGAGGTTGCCGCAAATTAATCTACCTACATTGAATCAAACATCTGACCACATTTCGCATCCACCTCCAAACATACAACCTTCTGCAACTGATGTGAATTCTCAAATTTTGAATGTTGCATGGGATCAGGGTAACAACAACCTCCGTTCATATGGTACACTTCCTACCAAGGTAACCAAGGAAAATTACTATGATAACCGATCACAAACGACCAAAGCTAGATTGAATAAATGTCACACTTTGATCTTAAAGTGCCATGGTAGGCCCTTCAATATCTATGAATTGAACTGTAGCAGTGTCTTGAATATCTTTGGAGAATTATCTCATCTTGAAGACATTGAATCAGGTGACATTCAACAAGTAGAATTCATCTCTGACACAGATCTATCGATAGTCAGATTATGGATTCCGTCGGGTGAGGGGTGTCGTCCTCAATACCATCTGGAAATCTAAAATGACGTTGTTTGAAATGGGTTTTCTGCTTGCGCAAGATCCTATGCGCGAGCATATCCAACAGGCAGACTTGATTCCCAATCAAATTATGAACTTGTTCAGAAGTACCTCATCTGATAGGAATGCATAAGCATTACAAGAAGAAACACTCATTCCCTTTGTTTTAGCGAGCTGGAATACCCGTGGTAATTCACATTTCTCCACATCTTTCACACAACTCAAGGACCATTATGATATTTTCGTCCTGCAGGAGACCTGGCTCATCATTGAGCCTGTTTGGGATAACTACCAAATTTCACTGATTACAGCTAAGAAATCCACGCAAGGCCGTCCCTCTTCTGGTCTACTTGTTGCAGTCAACATTAGCATGTGCCTCTCTGTTTCTGCGCGGGCTTCCTTTTGCACGTCCCTCCAATTGATTAAAATTGTATGGCATCAGCGTTCTTTTGCAGTGTTGAATATTTATCGTAATACCTTGGGGCTGACTGATCAAACCTTCTATCAAGAATTTATTAAGCTGCTTGACAGGGTTCTCATGACACCGAACATTTCATCTACCATAATCGTGGGTGATTTAAATCTTGATGGTATTTATTGTAAGCCAGGAAAAAAGTCTCTAGCAGCCAAGAGATGGGACCTTTTCATGTCTGACCGCAATTTCTGTAGAGCAAAAGGCTCTGTCGCAGGTGATATCCTGCTAAAGCGACATGGCATGGAAATTCATCCTCAACTATCATTGACTACATATACGTTGTTATTGGCCAATTTCAATCACTTTCTTCCTTTGCAATTTGTGAAAGGTTTCCTTGTATACATCCATATACCATGCTGTCGATATTTCATGGAAACATGTTCTCTCAACCTCTTATCACATAGCAATATGATCTTGGAGATGTTAACCTTGTGTCTTCACAATAATTTGTTCCTTTTTGAGAATGTTTATTATCACCAGAAACGTGGCACTACCATGTCAAGCTCTTTTGCCCGGGCTTATACTAATTTGATGATGGGCTGGTGTGAAGCGACCTTCCGAAGTGATATGCTTAATGAGACTTTTGATGAACAGATTGTGGCATGGTGGCAACATATTGATGATTTCTTTGTCATTTGGAATGGGAATGAGTCCGATTGGTTGAATATTGTGAAATGCATCAACACAAACACAGTCAACCTGGTGTTCACTGAGAGTCACAGTTGCACTGAGATTATTTATCTTGATGTCACTGTTTCTTTGGATATTTTGGGCTTACATACCTCGGTCTTTAAGAAAACAACTAGCTCTGGTTTTCCTCTTCATGCAACAAGTGTTCATCCAGTAAATTGCAAATGGAGTATACCCTATGGAGAGTTGGTACGCTAACACTGTGTATAGGCGCGTTACAAATGCCATATCATATCATATCATAACGCTGTACCTGTTCAGACACTGCAAAATGTAATCAGTGTTGCTCACGAGCCTGACACAATTTTTTGGAGCAGTGTTATTCCAAGGGAGTCATTGAGAATGCCTACATTAAAGCCAGATCATTACATCAGGAGGACATGTTAGCCACCAAAAGCAGGGTGGTGCATAATGATAATGAGGACCCACGTTTGATTATTACCTATAGCAGTTCCTCTCTTAGTGTCAGAAAAATTGTCCAACGGTATTAGCATTTCCTCAAGATGGACAAAAAGCTCATCTCATTGGCCTCTCATCCTGTACTGTCTTTCATGCAAGCTCCCTCTTTAAAGAATACATTTGTCCATAGTTATTTGCATCCACATTCACATCCTCTAGCTGGCTCACTACCACATCCATGTTCACAGACCACTGTTCAAAAGTGTTTTTTACAACCCGTCACTTCTGTTCTGTGTGACATTAAACAGTTGATTACGTGTGATACTACGTGGGAAGTACCACATGTAAACTCAAAATCCGAATTTTGTAAGACCTTAGGGCTATCAAAACATCTGATTCTACTTACCCCATGACCAAGCATTTCAAGGAACTTCATGCCAATAATGTCCATTTGCTAACCTTTTTTAGGATTGCCCTTGTTGCCTTGAACCCCAGAGGTGCCGATCAAGTGCTTCGGCTTTGCCAGTTCGAGATCAAATATATTTCCGACTTGGATACAAAGGTCAATTTGGGACATAATATAGATGAAGAACTTGTGCACCTTTTGGGGGGTTTAATTTGTCTGCATCATCTTTTTCTTTGTCAGCTTCTGTATTTGTCTTTCTTTGTCATTATTTTGGCATTTTCCTACTTGTTGCTTCTTTTGGACAATTATAGGCATTGATTTGTATGTTATCTTGACATGGTTTGGAATTTGTGAACCCACACATATCTGTCCTGGTTGATTATGGTGTCTTTTCCTGTTGTTCTTTCAATGTTTCTTTTCCTTTTGTTTCTTATATACTGTGGCCCATTTTATAGTGGACGTGCCAGTTATGTACACAACCGCACAATGTGATTAGGTTGTGCCTTTATCTATTGGGTCTCACTGATTCATGATGATGTCTGCTTTTGTTCATTTGGCAATGGTTTATTTGTTTTATGTATTCATTTGTCATTTTCTGTTTCTTGGTCCTGTTTTCATGATTGGTTGTGGTCAATTCTTAAGAGTTGAAATTTGGGTCAACATAGTGTGCATCCAGCCCTTTGCCATGGTACTTTTCTTGTTTTATCTCAGTAATTGCTGGTGTTTGAGGCACTTAGTCAGACGCATAATTTTTCCTTGCAATCAGTCTCTGTTACCATGCGGTTTATCTCTCTGTTCATGGACCTTCACCTCTTTTTTTCATCCTCCTGGGAGTGCGATACATCCCATGCAGTGGAACAAGAATGACATCTTCTTTAAGTTGTCCTGCCCAGTTTTTCTTTTCTTTTCAGCAAGCACGCAGCACTTTATTAAGTACCAGTTTATTTACAAGTTTGCTCATAGGGCATCCGGCGCAATTCCCACTCAGGTTGTATCCTGTGCCTCACTGGAGGTCATTTCATTG